>NC_068308.1:20016167-20669500 GCF_025860055.1 Xyrauchen texanus
TTCTTTTTATTCTTCTCTTGTAAGTTTATGTGATGATCTTGTGATCTTGTCACCCAATTATTGAATAATATTCCATGAATTATTCCAGTGGACAACACTTTGCATCTCTCGTTTCTCTCCTCAAATCTTAACTATCATCTCTCTCCCATTTTGTATTTCATACCTTTTCTTTCCACTAATCCAGATTGTTTAATGGTGGGAAGGTTTCAAAAGTAGAGAAATGCCTACAAGTAAAGAAACAATTGTTCCAGTGGTCAAAATGATTGAAAGCATTTTGAATTATCCATCAATCGTCTTGAAATTCTGTAAATGATGAAAACATTTTGGTTACCAAAACCGTAAACGCTATCGTAAACAAGAGTAAACTCTTCCAAAGTGTTTTATACGCAACAATGCTTTAACTGTTGTGAAGAATTATATGAAGTATATGATTATGTATGTTTTTGTCACAAGTTAAATTAGTTTTCTTGGTCCAATACAAGTTAATCTAAATCGACAACATTTGTTGCATAATGTTGATTACAACAAAAAATAATTTAGATTTGAATCTCGTCCCTCCTTTTCTTGAAATGAAAGCAAAAATCTGGGTTACAGTGAGGCACTTACAATGGAAGTGAATGGGGCCAATCCGTAAATGTCAAAATACTCACTATTTAAAAAGTATTGCCACAAGACATAAACAATATTAGGGTTCATGGACACTCATTAATAATGATTAATTTGCGATTAATAAACCGCAAAAGACTGCGATTTAATGAAATAAATATAATTTATAATCTGCATGTGCTGCGTCCTTCAAAGTGATTGTGTGAAGCTGGACACTCAAACCCTGAAAACACTGGATCATGATTATCTGGTCATTCTGTGCATGTGTAGTAGATGACAGAGAGCTCTGAAGGACATATGGACTATATGTTTATTTGATTAAATTTGCTTTTTGGGGTTTAATAATCATTACACTGGGCCATGTAGCAACCTGCTTATCTGGAGGTAAGAAACGTCTCAGGTTACGACTGTAACCCTAGTTCCCTGAGAAGGGAACGAGACGATGCGTCGATGACGCTTTGGGAAAGCTTTTGCGTTCGAGGTTTTTACCTCTGAAGCACGTATGTCAACTAGTCAAAGGAATGAATGAACACCACGGGCGGGTGACGTCATGACCAGGAAAGGATATAAGCACATCCGGTGCGTTACTCACGTTAGCTTTTAGAGCCGAAGCAAAGTCGATCGCAGGGATGCAGGAAGTATGGCAGGGCGACGCATCGTCTCGTTCCTTCTCAGGGAACTAGGGTTACAGTCGTAACCTGAGACGTTCCCTTACGAGGGAACTTCGCGATGCGTCGATGGCGCTTTGGGAGCGATAATACCCAATCCGCCATAATTACAAAATGCCAGATGATAAAAACTGTCGGCAAATTAAGTAAAAAGCACCTGGGATCCTGGGGCAGCTTCCAGGTCCAGGCTATAAAACCTCACAAAAGTCAGCAGCGAGGACCAACCTGCCGCATCACAAACCTCCTGGAGGGAAACTCCTGATAAGAGGGCTTTAGAGGCCGCCATACTTCGAGTAGAGTGAGCTCTGACCACCAAAGGGCACGGCTGGCCAGAGGACTCATATGCAAGAGAAATAGCCTCAACTATCCACTTACTGATTGTCTGTTTAGAAGCAGGAAGACCTTTCTTAGGTGAACCAAAACAGACAAACAACTGATCAGATCTTCTCCACAGGGCAGCCCTGTGGACATAAGCGTCCAGTGCTCGCACTGGACACAAGAGATTCAGTTTTTCCTGGTCCGAAGATGTAAACGGAGGAGGACAGAATTCCTGCAGTACAATAGGCCTTGGAACATTGGTTGGCACCTTAGGGACGTAACCCTGCTTAGGATATAAGAACGCCTTAACCATACCCGGTGCAAATTCCAAACAGGTGGGAGACACCGAAAGAGCCTGAAGGTCTCCGACTCTTTTTAGGGACGAAATGGCTAACAGAAAGATAGTTTTGAATGTCAGAAATTTTTCTGAAACTAACTCTAGGGGCTCGAAGGGAGCCCCAGACAAGCCTTCCAAAACTATCGCCAAATCCCATGCCGGCACCCTAGTTCAAACCACAGGCCTCAGCCTCAAGGTGCCACGAAGGAAACGAATAATCAGGGGGTCTCGACCCAAAGATGTACTACCCACAGGGGCATGGAAAGCCGCAATGGCCGCCACGTAAACCTTTAAGGTAGAAGGACATAAACCTGATGTAAAGCGATACTGGAGAAACTCAAGTACTGTGTTGACTGAACAGTTAACTGGATCTCGCTGATGCTGGTGACACCAAGACGTGAAAACTTTCCACTTAAGTGTATATAATTATCTCGTGGCTGGAGCTCTGGAGCTAAGAATGGTCTCAACGACCTCAGTCGAGAGACCACTCTCTAAAAGTTGGGCCCCCTCAGAGGCCAAACCCATAGGTTCCAAATCTCCGGTCGGGGGTGAAATATTGTGCCCCCTGCCTGAGACAGAAGGTCTCTCCTGACAGGTACCTCGAAAGGAGGGCCGTCGAGGAGATGAATTAGGTCCGCAAACCAAATTCGACTCGGCCAGCCTGGAGTTACTAATAGTAGACTTACTCCGTCCCAGCGGACTCTCTCCAGAACTCCTGGGAGCAGAGCAACAGGGGGAAATGCGTACAGACGTAGCCTCGGCCACGTCTGTACCATAGCGTCCAACCCCAAGGGGGCTGGTTGCGTGAGGGAGAACCAAAGTGGACAGTGCGTCAGTAAGCTGAGGCGCAAACAGATCCACTTCTGCTTGGCCGTAAAATTCCCAAATGAGCTCCACGCCTCGGGGTGGAGTCTCCATTCCCTGGCCTCAGCACCTGCCTCGACAGGGTGTCTGCTCCTATATTCTGGTACCCTGGGATATACACTGCCCTCAGGGAGAGTATTTTCCCCAGGGACCACAAGAGGATCTGGTGCGCCAGTTTGCAGAGTGGGCCTGGCGCAGACCCCCTGTCGATTTAAATAAGAGACCACCGATGTGTTGTCTGTACGGACAAGCACATGATGGCCCCTCAGATCTGGGAGGAAATGTCTCAACGCATTGAAGACGGCCATCATCTCCAGGCAATTTATGTGCCAAGAGAGATGATGGTTCCTCCACAGACCCTGAGCTGAGCGGCCTTCCATTACCGCTCCCCAGCCGGTGAGAGAAGCGTCTGTCGAGATAGCAACTCGATGGCAAAGAGCTCCCAACACCGGACCCTGGGATAGGAACCAATGTTTCCTCCATATAATCAAGGCGCGGATGCACCACCGCGTGATCTTGATCATACGAAGTGGGTTCCCCCTCGGGGAGAACCCTCTGGTCCTGAGCCACCACTGCAAAGGTTTCATGTACAGCAGGCCAAAGGGGATCACATTGGACGCTGCTGCCATGAGGCCTAACAGTCTCTTGAACTGTTTCACAGTGCATGACTGTCCTAGCTTCAACTCTTTTGTGGCTGTGATGATAGCAGCTACACGAATGGGCGATAGTGTGGCCCGCATCGTGACTGAATCCCATATCACACCAAGGAAAGTGGTTCTCTGTAATGGAGAAAGCACACTCTTCTTGGCATTGAGTCTCAACCCCAATTTTTTCATATGAGCGAGAACGACATCTCGATGCCGACCCGCTGACTGCTCTGAATCCGCCAGAATCAGCCAGTCATCGATGTAGTTCAGAATGCGTATGCCCTGCAGCCTGAGCGGGGCCAGAGCTGCATCTACGCACTTCGTGAACGTACGGGGTGACAGAGCTAGACCGAATGGAAGCACCCGATATTGGTATTCTTTGCACCCGAAAGAAAACCTGAGGAACTTCCTGTGTTGAGGGAGGATGGAGACATGGAAGTAAGCGTCCTTCAAATCTATCGTGACAAACCAGTCCTCGGATCTGATTTGAGTCACTATCTGTTTGAGTGTGAGCATCTTGAATTTCAATTTCATGGCTGCACGATTCAGCAAACGGAGATCTAAAATTGGACGCAACCCCCCATCCTTTTTTGGAACAATGAAGTATCGGCTGTAAAACCCCAATTCTCTGTCGGGGGAGTACACCTGTTCTATAGCTCCCTTTGCTAAGAGAGACTCTACTTCTTGCTCCATTACCAGAGCCTGCTCGGGATGTACTACCGTGAGTAACACCCCGTTGTAACGAGGCGGAGGAGAACCGAATTGGATTCTGTAACCTTTCTCTATTATCTGCAGGACCCAAGGAGATATATTCGCCAGATTCTTCCACTCTGTCAGAAAATCTACTAAGGGTACCAGTCTCTCGAGACTGGCCTCTGGTGTTAAAGGAACAGCCACTTCGGCGACCTGAAGCATATTGGCAGGAAACAACCGAACTGACTGTTTTTGAACCTCCCTCAGAGGGCTCACGCCCGATGCAACGTCGAGTCGACATTGCGCAGAACTTTCGCTGGATACCACTGCGCCCCGAAGCACCAAGGGTGGCGGGGTTGGCAGACCGGTCCCATGAGGACCCCGAAGTGGAGCGGGCACCATATTCTGAGGTGTACACTGCTCCACACCGGTTGGGGCTGTCCTCGATGGTCTGACGTGCATAGCATCAGGACCTTTTCTGAGCCGAAGCCTTCTTAGCCGTAAGCACGGTCCTCAGATCCGGCTTAGACTTAGCTGACTTCGGCTGAGAGCGTTGGCTCGGTCCCCAAGATTTATTCGGAGGAGCACGAGACGCAACACTTATTTTCTGTTGCACACGGTGCGAGGAACTTGGCTGGAGATGCTCACGCCCAGCATCCCCAGGGGGATGGACTCGGTGAGGAAGGAATTTTTTAAAAGCCTCAGATTGTTTTTTATTTTCTTGAAACCTTTCAACAACCGTATTCACCGAGTCACCGAAAAGACCAGAGGGAGACATAGGGGCATCTAAAAGAAAAGCCCGTTCTTTATCTTTAATCTCTGCAAGATTTAACCAAAGATGTCTCTCAGTAGCTACGAGGGCTGCCATAGACCGCCCAATAGCACGGGTTGTCTCCTTCGTAGCTCTGAGAGAAAGATCTGTAGCCCGACGAAGTTCTCGAATTTCGTCGGGACTAACTCCCTCACTCCTATCGATATCCCCCAGCAGATCTGCCTGATAGGCTTGGAGCACTGCCATCGTGTGCATACAGGCTCCAGCTTGACCTGCTGCCGTATAAGCCTTACCCACTAAATTAGATGTGGTTTTTAGTGGTTTATTCGGCAACACGGGATCCTTCAGGGACGATGCTGACCCAGGAGACAGATAGCTCGCGAGCATCTGTTCCGCTGGGGGCATCAACCCATAACCAAAATCTTTCAGCCCCTTTATATTTGAATATGTGTGAACATGGGGACTAAAAAGACGTGACGAAAATGGTTTATTCCATGATCTACATAGCTCACTATGTAGATCAGGAAAAAATGGAAGGGCCCGTGGTTGAGATGAAACATTAGATGTGAGAAAACGCTTGTCTAATTTGCTTTTAGGACGAGTATCTCTTTTTTCTGCTGGCCAGTCAATATTTAACTTATTAACAGCACGAGTTATCACCTCAATAAGCTCCTCATATGCTGGGGAGAGGGATGGCGAATCCTCTCCCCTTATTGTGTTAGTGTTTGTGTCACTCTCATAAATGCTCAGTAACTCCGCCTCCTCAGAGCTAGAGCACCGAAGCGTCGGGCTCTCTTCCCGGGCGGAAGAAGCTGCAGCGCGGGCTTCCGACACTGGCAAGAGAGCAATGGATCCCTCGGGTAAAGGAGGAAATAAGGCAGAGCCCGTCTCCAACCCCGCCGAGATATCCATTTGCGAACCCCAAGTGAGCCTTCTCCGAGCTGCCTCGACAGCCGCGGGTCCAGAACCCTGAGGTTCGCGAGCCTGTCCATCATCCTCAAATGCGGACAGACGGGAGCGGAGCGTGCGGAGCGGCAGACGCTCACAATGCTGACAGTCAGTCTCCTCGAAGGCTGACATCGCATGCTCCACTCCCAAACAAACTACACAAAGCTCATGTGTATCTCCACCCGTGATATAACGAGGGCAAGGAGAGGCACAGGCTTTAAATAGTTGTTTCGCCATAACATCCAATATAATGAGAGACAGACACAAAAGCTGGCGCAAATAACGCACCGGATGTGCTTATATCCTTTCCTGGTCATGACATCACCCACCCGTGGCGTTCATTCATTCCTTTGACTAGTTGACATACGTGCTTCAGAGGTAATCACGCAAAAGCGTTCCCAAAGCGTCATCGACGCATCGCGAGTTCCCTCGTAAGGGAACTAAGGTCAAAAACACTGGGAAGCGTTAAAATAAAAAAACATTTTAATGGATGCGTGAAATAGAGAAAAAAAGAGCAAAAATTATGCATGGTAATGTAATGTTTACAGTAATTTAATAATAATAATAATAATGATGTATTAAAGCAATATCTGTTCTGTTATGCAGCACTTCATCTCCAGTGTTGTTTCAGATTGCTGATGTTATGTTGAAAATTTTAATTTAAGTAATTCTATTTTCATTTGATTAAAGTTTTAAAGAATTAATTTGATTAGACAACATTTTGATAATTAATGGAATTAAACTGTCAAATATAGAATAAATAAAATAAAATAACCATCCAATAACCACAATATACTATACATCATGGCCTCTTGTTTGTTTTTTCTTGAATATTAAACCCATTGGGCATATAAAATGCCCTTGAAAAGATTGGAAACCCTGAATATGTATGTTAACATGATTTTGGTGTGAAAAATCACTTACCTCTTCTGTGTAATTTTTTTACAGCTCAAATAATACATGCGTTTTAAAAGAAAAATTAATGTATATGCTTCTACAAAATGAAAAGCTTCATATATTTGCCTTTAAACCCTCAGGAAATTGGCCCAATTAATTTCCATTGTAAGTGCATCAATGCAACTTTGATTTTTTTAAAGAAAAGGAGGGATGAGTAGAAAATAATTTTTGTGGAACTCAACATTATGGCACAAATGCTGTCGATTGAGCTCAACTTGTGATGAACTTGTATTTTAAAAAAATAAAAAATTATTTCCTGCTAGTTGAAAATATTTCTAATGCAAAAAATAAAAACTATAAACACAAATGTTTTATTTATATAGTTAACAAATATTATACTATAACTTTGAACTGTTACAGTATCTGTAGATACAGTAGTATCTTTTTGTTGACAAAATATTCTGGCTTGGCCCAAGTGTTGATGAAGTTAAATAACCCTGCTGTAGAACACAAAAGGAGATGCTTAGTAGAATGTTAGCCACAATGCTAGTCATTATTCACATTCACTGTATGGAAAAAAGATGCAACAAAAGTGTATGATGACTGAGGCTTACATTCTACCTAACATCGCCTTTTGTGTTCCACAGGAAATAAGGAATATGTGTTAGGAACAACATTAGTGTGAGTAAATGATGACAGAATTTTCATTTTTGGTTGAACTATCCTTTGAATCAGCATCTGGTATTACTCGTTTGAATGATTGAAGTCAATGTTAAATGGCGTAACTCATTTTACTTCTGTGAGGAGAAGAAATGTAGGGCAGTACTTGATTTTATCCACCAGACATTGACTGAATTGTAAAATGTGCGCCTCACTTGCATTTTGATAAAAGGTTATGAATACATTTTTTTTAATTGAACCAGGAGAAAAGACCAGGAACATTTGTTAAAAAAGTAAAAGGGGTTCAATTTGATTTCATGTTAATTTTAATACAACAGTGTTTATTTTTTATAAATAATTTCCTTAGTTAACATTCTCTGCAATATATTCGTAAATGATCATACAGCAAACAAACTCTTATAACAGTTGTATTACTTTCAAGTAACTGACAATTAAATACTTTGTTGAATTTGTTTCATATAATGCTTCTATTAAATCGTAAAAAAAATAGAACCATGGGATGCTCACAAACATTTGGAAATGGTTTTAGGATTATCTTGTACATTTTAGGAAAAAATAAGTAGTAAACTGATGTTTTATGCTTTTAATAATCAATGTAATATGTTATGTTACATCTTCCCCTTGTCGGCCGTCATCAATATTGTTTTGTTTTTTTCAGGAGTGACAGTCAGTGTCATTCAGAGTGTGGCCTTTGCTGTTTCACCACCGTGCAGTCCTCTGGCTCGATGTCCCCCAAACAAAGTGCCTCAAGGTCAGTTTGTGCTGTCAGGAAAACCACAAGCTGTGACAGAAGGCCAGGACGTGCTTGTACATAAACGACTAGAGCAAACCAGCACATCTTTAGAGGCAGCACTTAAAGTAGTGGAGAGAAAGTTGGCTCAGGAGGATCCAAGAAACAGGTAATACACAACAAATTCAAACACACTTAGGGTCCTGTCTAAAGTCAGTCAACATGGTCATGAAATTTTGGTATATTTGGGCAAGCATGGCAAGATTACCTTAATATTATCTGTGTCCATATTAACTAACCTAGGGAGTGTTCAGTTCCATGGGTGTAAATTATCGAATTCCAAATACTCATGTAGTTTTTTCCTGGAATTGTACTTTATTAAGTAGCTTTAAAATTTTACACTTTTACTTGAGTACATTTTAAGTGCTGCAACAACTTTTAATGCATTATTTTCCCACAGTCTGTGTTTGCTACATCTCTCCTCATTTTATTTTTATCCATCAACATTATTGGCTAGGGAGAGTCTTGTGACTCCCATCAAATCAAATCACACGTAAAAAACTTGAATGGCAGCTGTAGCTCAGGCGTCAACTTTTATGGATGTGGAGGATGCCTCAAACACATTTTCAACACCTGAACATCACGGCCACACCTGAAAGGGCTTTTCGCTGTGAAAAAGCCCAATTGCTTGATTGTGTCATGTGAGTTTAACTTGCTCAAACCAGTTATCAGCATTAATCCTGCCTCTAATTTGAAGAAACATATCAAGGTAAATTTCATATTTCTGCTTACTAGATTCTTTGTCTATAATGTAGCCTGTGAATTAGCTATCTATCACTGTGATTATTGGGCTACTGTGAGAGATTAATGTAATGTTATCAATAGGGCTGGTCGATAAAACAATCCTGATGTTTATCTGAAAAAAAAGAGAGATGTCTGCGATCAAACATTTGAGTAATTTTCTACACTTAGCCTATGTTCTACATCTAGAACAGGGGTGTTCATTACATCGATCGCAATAACAAGACAACCACTGGTGGTTTTTTCTAGATAAAATATAAAAGATTGGCTTTTTATTTCCTGCCGTAGCTGCGTGCTGTTTGATTGACAGGCGGCTAATATTTGTGCGTTAATGTGGGTACGCAACAAAATTATCAAAAACACTTTATAATCCACTAATTCCTGTCTTGGTGAGGCATTAATTTAAATGCTGTCGATTTGGTCTAAAGTGAACGCAGTGGGACAAAAAGCATATTTGCATCAAAATGTTGGACTTGAAGTGTACATGTAACTGAATTGAGCACTGTCAAGTAGGCTGGGTCATAAAAAAGCTGTTACTCAAACAACAATAACAAGGAAACGAGAAAACCACTCACTGCTTTTAGCTGAATACATTTAGTAGCTTTAAAAGTTTTAATGTAATAGAATAAAACAGTGACATTTTTAATAACAATAGTTTTTAATAATACTGACCCCTGATGTAGAGAGTGTGTTAATTTGTATAATAAATTACCAGGAAAGTAGAGGTGATAAAATAATTTATAATTATGCTTAGCCTTTATCACGTTTTTTCAAATGTCTGATAGAAAAGTATCAACCTTTGTAGAACAATACTTCAGGCAGAATATTCAGTCACAAACTTCAGATAATTGTGCATCATGCATTATAATGAGAACACAACTATTGCTGGGCTTAAAAGATACAAGAACTAAATCAATGTGGAACATTGTATCTCAAAAGGAGGAATATGTGGCCCCCCAAGTGCTACTGAAAGAAATAGTTCACTCAAAAATTATAATTCTCATTTACTCACCCTCATGCCATCCCAGATGTGTATGACTCTCTTTCTTCAGAACACAAATTAATATTTCAGCTCTGTAGGTCCATACAATGCAAGTGAATGGATGCCAAAATATGACCGGTGTGGATGAGAAAGAGATCAATATTTAAGGAATTTTTGATAGAAATTCTTCTCCCTGCCCAGTAGATATGCAGTATGCATGAAGAATGTGAATCTCCAAAAACAAAAGAAGAAGAATGTGAAAGTGGAGATTGACTGAGCAGGGAGGAGAATTTATAATAAAAATTGACTTAAATATTGATCTGTTTCTCACTCAACCTATCATATCTCTTCTGAAGACATTAATTTAACCACTGGAGTCACATGGATACTTGTATGCTGACTTGTGTGATTTTTGGAGCTTCCAATTTTTGACACCCATTCACTTGCATTGTATGGACCAAAAGACCAGAGATATTCTTCTAAAAATCTTAATTTGTGTTCTGCTGAAGAAAGAAAGTCATACACATCCAAGAAGGCATATGGGTGTCTAAATGATGAGAGAATTTTCATTTTTGTGTGACTTATTCCTTTAAAACCCAATGTGGCCGGCACTATTGTGTGTAACATGACGTGCCAAGAGACCCTGCATTTTTTGTGTTTTTTTTGCATTAGTTGCATTGTTTTGGACATGTTTTATGTGCAACAAGAACTCTCCCAGTCAGCATTAAAGGAGACCTATAACCCGGAAAATTACGGTGTGCCAGATTACCAGTCCAGCCCTGAGTTGAAATGAAAAGATAATTTCACTAGTTTGCCCCGATCGGGCTTCCGGATGAGTCCGCTGGCTCGTCTCAGAGCGAGTTCGACCTCTTGTTCGGGGCTCGTCCAGTCGGATGCGGAGGCCTTGGTTGGGCTTCCCCCCTCGGGTATGGTCGCCCAGTCACAGGCTGACGCCGAAATGGAGATGCTTTCCTCTGCTGCTGCAAGCATCAGCTAACCCGATGATTGGTTCCTGGGCCCGCGGCGCCGCTCACAGCCACGCACCTCCCTAGTTCCTTTCTTCCCGGAGGCGCACGAGGAGCTGACAAGGTCGTGGGAGGCACCAAGGTCAGCTCCCCCGCCCTCCCTACCCTCAATAGTGGGGCAGCCAAGAGTATTCAGGGATCCCCCTGGTGAATAAGTTGCTCACGGTGCACCTATGCCCGCAGAGCGCTGCCATCTGGCGTGGGCGCCCGAAGCTCCCGTCCAGGGCCTGTAGGTTTACGTCATCCCTGACAGCCAAGGCCTATGGTGCCGTTGGACAAGCCACCTCCGCCCTGCACGCCATGGCTCTCCTGCAAGTCCACCAAGCCAAGGTGCTAAAATAACTGCACGAGGCTAGTTCCACCCCAGGATTGATGCAAGAACTGCACTCTTCGACCGCTGTCACCCGGTCACGGCGCGCTCTCTTGGGCAGGCGGTGTCCACCTTGGTGGTCCAGGAGCGACACCTTTGTCTCAACCTGGTCGAGAGGAGAGAGGCCGACGAGGCACAGTTCCTTGATGCCCCCATTTCCCAGGTTGGCCTGTTTGGTGACACGGTCGAGGACTTTGCCCAGCAGTTCTCAGCAGTAAAGCAGCAGACGGAGGCTATCCAACACATCCTGCCCCGGCATGGCTCAAGATCCTGCACCCCATCTGCTTGTCACTAAGGGTGTCCTCCTCCAGTGACTGCACCGGCTCCACCGCTGCCTGCCCCTGTGGCCACGCCCTGGCATCGATCCCACCGCAGGAAGCAGACGCAAGCTGTCTCGTGGCCGGCTGACAAGAACCAGAGATGGATGACCCAGAGACAAGGAGACCCACTGTTCCGGAGTTGGTGAACAGACCACTCCATCCCCCGGTGGAGGGCCGGGAGGAGAATGTTTTGTTTCGTTTTCATTTAAATTTTCTGCATGCTCAAGTAGCTGAGGTACCCAAAAGTTCAACAAAAGAGCAGTTTCCTCATTCCATGGATCACATATCCGGTGTGCATGGCCATCATTACAACCACAGTCCACCATTCCATTTTGGCAGGTCCGGCGATCCAATCTTCAGAATAGATATTGTAACTTAGTTAACACTCACCTTCCATTACTTTTCACACTAAACATATGCAATCAATGACACATGGATTTTGGGATTTATTGTAAAGGCAACCATCAAGAACAATGGGAAAATAATATGAATCAATACAGAAACACCAAAGAGGGAAAGAAGAAAGTGTTCAGCTATAGATCCAGCTATGCTGACATTTGAAATAATCACAGAGCTCTTCTGGTGAGAACCATAGGCTGATCTCAGTGTTGGCACTATCGACAGAATCACTGCCATGGATGATGTTCCTGAAGTAAAAGCAATCCAGCATTAGCAAAATACTTGTGACAAAGGTGACAGACAAATTAACATAGATCAGCGACACTAAATAGATTCCAGAAGAAGAATATAGTGCAAAACAGCTGCAATGCCAAACATTAATTGCACGGTACAATTGAAAAGTACACTGCTGAAATTACATTATTTTGCATAGACATCTATTATTTCTAATCAAAGAAAATGTGATTTGTATGCTGATTTAATTCTACAAATACATTTGATGTTCAAACAATTCCCTTTTTTTATTTTTCAGATTTCGCTTTACATTTTCACCAGAAATGTCTTCATTAATCAAGCTTTTTTTATAGACTAGACAAAGTTATTTTAGAACATGGCATAAGAGCTTACCGACCAACTTGAATGCAAAAGTCGCCTCGGATAGTCCCAGGCTTTGAGTCAATGGGATTAGTCTCGCCAAGCATAACTCTGCAGTTTTTTTTATAACATTAAAACCCTCCCACACCTAAAGATATATCACAAAAAAGAACATTATCACAATAACCTTCATGTAATCTGTGAATACAGCTTATTAGCAATGAAGGAGAAACTAGTGTCTTCCTTTTGATTCTGACATTTTTTGGCTGAGATGAAGACAAATTGTTGATGTCCTTATTTCAGGGACCAGGACAGATGGTGTCTCAACAATGTGCACTTTCATTTGATTGCCCTCCCATTTTGTAACAACAAATCCACTGTCAATCTGTCTGCCAATGGACCTAATTTTGAATTTTGAACAGATTTAGCTCATTACATTCTAGCATATGGTAATCTAAGAGAAAAACAATTCAGTTTTTTACATACTTGGATGCTGTGTATCTAAATGCAACATGTGGCTTCTTGACTTATTGAGACAGATATACACTGACCACACATCCTTATTAAACTCCTCAACCTTGTTCTTATTCTTTTGCTCTCTCAGTGGCATTAACACAGTGAAGTCAGCTGGGAACATTCTTGACGATATTGGGAACATGTTTGATGATCTTGCTGACCAGCTGGAAGCAATGTTGGATTGACCTGATTCCTACAACCTTTGCATGGGGCCTTCATATGGACACTTCTAGATGTTATAGAGATGCAGTGTTCGGTGTGGAAACTTCCCACTTCTTTGACTTCTAACACTTTGTTTACATTGCACTGTGATTCAGTGGGCCTACTAACAAGTATTGGCTTTAACAATTGAATTAAATTACTTAATTTAAAGGGGTAGTTAGCCTAAAAATTTAATTCTGTCATTATTTACTTAAGAAGACTTGAAGAGTCTCAAAGAGTAGGCATACAACATGAGACATTATGCTTTCACATATCTCTTATCAGACTTTTGTTTTCTGCATATTACACTCAACGGGACAGTATGAGACTCTATCATAAGCATTTGCATGTAAAGCTCTTCAAGCAGAGACACTTTAATTTCCTGTGGTGCTCCGATCATGACACAGTTGACCTCTAACAATGGGTATACAGTATATAATCTAAGTGAGATACAACTTGAAATGTTTAAAATTCTCTGGCATGCAGTATCACTTTTAGATTTCTTGCATGTAGACTGAACATCCACTAATCTCTGTTCAAACATAAGTAATAATACAGTTAATTTTGAAGAGAAAACAACCTATCCATATAATGGAATGGAGTTAAAAAGATAATCAACCACTGTTGTTAGTGCTAAGTTCATCATTTGTTGACACAAACCTCATGGACCAAGTATGTTTGACTAATATTATTGTAACCTAACCAGTTGACAAAGGTACAGGGGCAGTACTGAAGGGTCCATTTCTTGCCAACAGATTCAATGGTTATCTGCTGAACTTGATGTTTTGTACAGTAAATCCTACTTTGCACTGTACATTGTATAATGTTTGAACCTTTGCATAACAATTTAACTAGATTTTATAGGGATAGATCATCAAAAAACTTCTGACATCATTCACTCATCCTTGTTTTTTTTCAGAACCCTTATGACTCTTTCTTCTGTGGAACACAAGAGGGGATGTTAGGCTGAATGTTAGCCTCAGTCACCATTCAATTGCATTGTATGGAAAAAAGATGCAATGAAAGTGAATGGTGACTAAAGCTGTATATACTGCATAACATCTCCTTTTTGTGTTCTTTTGAAAAAAAAGAAAGTTGTATGGATCTGAAACAACATGATTTTATAAATGATCATATAAAATCATATACATGATATTTGGGTGAAAAAAAAAATCTTATCATTTTAATATAGCAATAGTCTATGTTGACAACCATTGTGTTTTATGGAAATGCTAATACATTGAATGAATCACATCTATTATATATATATTTTTATAAGAATGATAATTTATTTGATTTGTCTGGTTAGAAAGTGACAGTCCCTCTGGGTGAATGCTGTAACTGGATGAAATTTGCAGGCAAAATAGATTTGTATGAACCACAGGAACAACAGAAATGCTTTTGCAAAGCACAAATTTTTAGATGCAGTTGACCAAAAAATAACAGACTCGTGTAACTGTCTTTAATATTAATAGATTAGAGTACACCTGGTTAAAACACACAAAAAACATCACCAAATTATAGTAAATTACTATGATGGGGTAGGATATTCAGGACAAGTATAGCAAATGTTTAAATGGAACATTAATTGCTTGGATGGCAACTCCTGTGACTCTTGTGCAATTTTTCCACATTTATGTAGTGAATGCACTGTAACTTTTATTGTATACATTTATATTTTCATTTATCAGTTCTTGTCAATTCTGCATGTACTGTACACTGGTTAGATAACCAGTACCTGACTGAAAGAGACCTTTCTCTAACTGTTTGATGTAACCAACATTGTTCAAAAGAAACTTACATTTTATAATGCGTGGCTGCAAAGGACCAGAGCATCATGTTCTTGCATGCTTTAAGTAACAATCTGAAATTATAGGTTTTATATTATATAGCATATTAATATTTTGATGGACTTTAGAAAAAAACAGCACCGTTGGTGCTACAGTATCATTTATATGCACACTGTGTACTTTATGTCCCAAAGTTCATTCCGTATTGCAATGCGTTGTGTGGCATTGCATTGTCATTATAATTGCTTTGCTATGTGGTGCTAAGAAGACCCATGTGTACCATCAGTATAAATAGGTTTCTTATTCAACAAATTATTTGAAAACATTAAATAAATCAAGATCTTCGAGAGCTCAATCTTCAGATCAGATGTCTCATGTCATCATGTGTCTGGTATTTGGTTTTATAATAGAGTACCTACTCTGTCCACCAAACTCATGGAATAGATATTGTAACTTAGTAAACACACACCTTCCATTACTTTTCACACTAAACACATGCAATCAATGACACATGGATTTATTGTAAAGACAACCATCAAGAACAATGGGAAAATAATATGAATCAATACAGAAACACCAAAGAGGGAAAGAAGAAAGTGTTCAGCTATAGATCCAGCTATGCTGACATTTGAAATAATCACAGAGCTCTTCTGGTGAGAACCATAGGCTGATCTCAGTGTTGGCACTATCGACAGAATCACTGCCATGGATGATGTTCCTGAAGTAAAAGCAATCCAACATTAGCAAAATACTTATGACAAAGGTGACAGACAAATTAACATAGATCAGCGACACTATATAGATTCCAGAAGAAGAATATAGTGCAAAACAGCTGCAATGCCAAACATTAATTGCACGGTACAATTGAAAAGTACACTGCTGAAATTACATTATTTTGCATAGACATCTATTATTTTTTCTAATCAAAGAAAATGATATTTGTATGCTGATTTAATTCTACAAATACATTTGATGTTCAAACAATTCCCTTTTTTTATTTTTCAGATTTCGCTTTACATTTTCACCAGAAATGTCTTCATTAATCAAGCTTTTTTTATAGACTAGACAAAGTTATTTTAGAACATGGCATAAGAGCTTACCGACCAACTTGAACGCAAAAGTCGCCTCGGATAGTCCCAGGCTTTGAGTCAATGGGATTAGTCTCGCCAAGCATCACTCTGCCGGTTTTTATAACATTAAAACCCTCCCACACCTAAAGATATATCACAAAAAAAGAACATTATCACAATAACCTTCATGTAATCTGTGAATACAGCTTATTAGCAATGAAGGAGAAACATTATTGAATTCAAAGCATCCTAGAATCAGACTTTGGGGGCAGTGAAGTATTATAAACAGGTTTACCATAGCAACCACAGGGCCAGAGGACATGTAACTGACAAGCCCAGGAAAGAAAGGCTGATCCATCAAGTCACTGTAGTGCTGCCTGAGAAGATCTTCACTGGCCTGCATTAAAGAGACAAACAAAGATACAAAACATAAGCAAAAAAAGACTGCTAGATATAAACTTTGGGGGAAAAAAAAATTGCCCTTGAATCTCACATACCCTTTTGAGTGTAATGTTTATACGGTGACATTTTTTTTTATGTGACTACAGTAAATCATAATTTTGAAATGTTTATAATAACTAGATGGTCACATGGGAATATATACAGTATGGCACAGCCTGACAGACCACAAACAACAACAACAATTAAAAGTTAGTAATTAGATTAACCCCTATGTGTGAAAGTCCCCTAAGGCCAAGAATAGAGCTTTCCACAATCATAGCCGAGGCATAAATCAAATATTATTTAACAAATTAATGATTATAAACTCTTATATATTATTCTGGGTTCAATACAAGTTAAGCTCAGTTGACAGCATTTGTGGCATAATATTGACTACCAAAAAATTTATTTCGACTAATTCGTCCTTTTCTTTAAAAAAGTAAAACTTTATGTGACAGTGTGGCACTTACAGTGGAAGTGAATGGGCCAATTTTTGGAGAGTTTAAAGGCAGAAATGTAAAAGCATTCATTCTTCTGTTATTATTTGAGCTTTAAAGTTGTTTAAATTGTAATTTTTGGGTTAGTATTTATGGAGTAATGTCATCATGTCAACGAAGTTGTAAACTTGGATATAACTTTATACAGAAAAGGTTAGTAAGTCAATTTATCACACTAAAATCATGTTATCACGCATAATGTTTACATTTTACTGCAATACTTTTGAAACAGTGAGTATTTTAAAGTTTGGGAATTAGCCCCATTCCCATAAAGTGCCTCACTTTACCAGATTTTCCCTTTTTTCATATACGAGGAAAACGATGGTGGAGTCGAAATTTGTGGTATTCAACATTATGCCACAGATGTTGTCGATTTTGCTTATTTTGTATTGAACCCGCGATATTCCTTTAAGTGAAGTCTACCATACATACGCCATAAACTAACACAAACTGTAGGCTATGTTGTTGAGCACAGGCCCAAAATCATTGTCGTATATAAAATATTTTGAACAGAATGTAAAAACGTTACCTGGATTAACTTCATAGCAACTAATCTGAATCCTTTCAGTTCAAAACGCTTGATGATCTCTCCGACGAGTCCCCTCTGCACGCCATCCGGCTTGATGGCAATAAAGGTGCGCTCCTCGTTTGCAGACATTGGGCTGGAGGAAAAAGCCCAAATGAATATCGGTTAAGAATAAACAAGAAAAATATCGCATTGCCTGAATATATATATATATATATATATATATATATATATATATATATATATATATATATATATATATATATATATATATACTTACCCTGCAACACATTTGGCACACTGGGCTTGAGGCGTAAAAGGGAGCCTGTGTGCTACAACCCCTGATCCCATCACCAATTACATTTCAAGTTACAGTGAAAGATCACCTGCGTTTGACGGCTAAATGTAGACCGGCTGCTTAAATCGTGACTGATGATCTGATCTCTGTCCATCGTAGCATCCGTTCCGGCGAATTAACAGTAGGTTATCTAATTACGTTTAGAACGTTTTAACGCTCTTAATTTAGCCAAATGTCTCTCACAAAATGACTTATTACAACTGTAAAGTTTAAGTAGTTATTAAAAAAAGTTATATCTTAAAGTTATTCCACATCATAATTTCCATAAAATCGCAGATTTAAACTAACACTTGTCGATTATATACGTTATCTGGTAAATTATTGTTCGTGCTATTTAACAATTCACGCGCTACATTTCAGTAATGTTTACAAATATCACACGTCTATTAACTGCTTGGAATTTACTTCGACAATGCCATATTTTACTATGTAAGATTGTTTCTAAAATAGGCAGTAATAAACTAAGAAAACATGGTAAAATACTAATAATAACAACACATGAATGTACACTTTCTTACCTTTGACAACTGTCCTCGAGTCTGTAGTTTATTCCTCACATGCGCGTGCATTCACTAATCCATGATCAACCGCAGTAATTGTTTTATAGCGGTGGGCGGAGACTTTTTTGTTTTTGTTCTTTGTGTCTACCTGCAAAGAATTGGCCGGCCTCAGCTTTGAGATTTACCTCTGGATGACACTCCTTGAAGGATAAACTGTGTCCCAGTGAATGTCACTGTTGTACTTAGTCTCTGTAATGCATCTTGATTTCTGAAAAGCAGAGCTCTTTCACTTGACATGAAATGAACGACAAGCTGTTTAAGCATGTCTTCAATATTAGGTGGTATCAACACTCATACTATGAATGTTAATGCTTTGTCTTTACTGTTGTGCACATTTTGTCTCTTGTCAGTCTCCTTTTTATTACAGAAGTCTATATGCTATTTTAAGTATATGTTTTATGTGTAAATTACTTCATGTAACATGTAACTGCATATCAACTGTCAATATGCAGTGATAACATCATTAAAAAGCACATTATCAGAACGCCTAATTCGTTAAATGCACCCAAAGCAACTTAACCAATGGGCTCTAACCTAACAGCACAAGGTCAATTGGGATTGATCTTGGCTCTAGATAAGCCAGCCATTACATACAATCTGGCCATTATCTTCATTTGCAGAACACATTTCCCTGGTTGTACAGTTAAACCTCTGCTCATATTCTGCAGCATATGCATATACAGAGTTCATCCTTAGATAATTATTGCATAACAACCACGTCAATTACACACATTACACTGTGAAGTATAAAGCAGCTCCCCTTTCCCACAAACACATCCAGTGTTTTAAGCTATTTGAACTTGTTTGTGCAGAAAACAGTCAGTTCAGTGTTTAAAGTGATAGTTCAACCCCAGGGCTGGCCTGTGGGTTTGTGGGGCCCTAGGCAAAATCATGAAAATTCCTGCCCCAGCAGATTATTCTTGAGAAAACGTGAAAATCACTAATGTCAAGCACTGTTTCTGCTATCCTTTACACAAAACAGGCCTCAATGACTCAAATAGCTTAAATTCTTTCAGAATTGAGCATTTTTCAGCAAGGTCTGCAATCTGTGTCTAATAATACAGTTACAAGAAGCTGCGCTCCAGTTCCCAGCAATGCTTTGCGTTATGAATAAATTAGATTAGTGTGTACGGCTTAACTTCACGTCCTGCCTATTTTAGATATCCTGTTATTTTATTTGTAGTAACTTTCAGTTATTTGTCTTTTTGTGATTATTCAGAGCTTATTTTATACTTAAAAAGTTGTTTTTAATTCACACCATCATTTATATTTGTATGTAAATGAACAGGTCCAGGTGTGTTGCAGTCTATAGAATGTGTGCGTGACAGAAACCACTGAACTGCGGAGAATTCCAAAATAAAAGTCATTAATGTGTCTTGATTTTTACTTCATTTTTTTTTGCACGTGATATTTACCAGGAAATATAGATTTTTATTTTGTTTACGTAGCACTCCATCTGTGCACCAGTCAACATTTTTCTCTTACTCACATGAACACCACAGTTCAGTGATGGGATCGATACCTTGCGATTGCATCTAAATGGAACGCCTTTGCTTGGTAATGAAACATTGGTGTCCTCAGTGTGTATCGGAAACTCCAATGCCGCATGTTCCTAGAGGCAGTGTTGTGTAACGTTACTTTTAAAAGTAACTCGTTAGAATATTGCGTAACTCCTTGAAAAATTAACTTAATTAAAAGTAGTTTTTGATGGAAAGTAAAGCGTTATTTACTTTGTGTTACTTTTTTCGCTCAGCCACTTTCTCTTCTGCTATGCCATGCATTGCACACAAGAGACATTACAGGTTATGCTAGCTACTGTACAACACTCATGTCAAAACAACATAGTAAAGTAGATCTTCACGTCATATTTATAAAGAATCAATATCATGAATTTGCATGACTTGTTTTTCCATTAACATGGCAGACAACGTGAATAATGAAAAATAACCACTGTCTTCAGCCAGGTCCAACACTTGAACCTGCATCAATATATGTCATCATGTGCTGTGCCCCTTGATAATGTCATAGTCAACTTAAGATATTTTTCAGAAGTCAGTGGGGAATGCCAGCCTAACATGTTCAAGGAATAAGTGAATAAATTAATATTTTTCACTTAAGTCATCTCATTCTCATTCATGAGTTGATCCACGGTGCATATAGATGCCACAACTTCAAAGGTGCATTTTGATACAACTTCAATGGAATAGTTTTTAATGCTACCAAAATGTCATAAAAATGGTTTGTTTCAGGAATCAAACTTCTTGTTTATTATAAAACAAAAATTTTCTCTGCATACACAATCGATGTAAAACGTTGCTCGGAGCCACTGATCCAGAGTTTTTTATTTAAAAAGTAACTCAGATATTATGGTCTAAAATAACAAATATTGTATTACTTAACTCGTTACTTGAAAAAGTAATCTGATTACGTAGCACACATGACTTTTATCGTGTTACCCCCAACACTGCCTAGAGGAGACATGCAATAGGACCTGACAGGAGCAATTGTAAGTGCTTTGACCAGGATTTGAACCTGCAGTCTTCCAGTTCATTGTACTTCCTCTGAAACCATACTGTATGATGAAAATGGACATTTTAAGAAATCAAACCACCTATTTCCCATGGATACATTTTTCTATTTAAATTTTTTTGATTATAGTTGATCTTGTCAACATATGTAGTTACTTAATCAAATACGTATTTATGCATAACTCTAAGATGATGTACTACACAGTCTGTGACTGTATGAGCACATATGAAAAGAAAGGAATAGACACAGTGTTATTTTTTTTGTTTTTCTTTATCATTTTAACAATAAAAGGGACATAACAGTCAGGGCACTTATCTCCACATCCTTCCTTCAAACAGAAAATGTACTAATCTGACTAAATGGGTAAATAATCCTCTCCTAAACACCCCAACAGCAATGTAGATGTTTGGTAATCCATGCTCTATTTTTACCAGGGCTTAAAGTAAGGATTAAAAGAGGTTCTGTAGCAGCCAAGTGTAGTGTGAAGTACAGCTTCGTTCCTAGTAACTGTAAATGTACTTTTAGATCTTGTTCTTTCGCTTTCAACAGAGGTTTAGCCTCTTATCAGTTTCAGTACATTTTTCTGGTTCTTGAGAAGTGTTCCTTACATTTCATGCAGATATGATGTCAAACCCCTTCTTTTGTAAGGATTTTATTTTTGCCAACATCTGATTAATGCTTGTGCACAGCCACCAATTTAATCATGTGGGAGAGCGGGAGTCAATCAGCACAAATGTATTATGCAATGTTCTTTGCAGCCAAACAGCTCCAGGAGGAAATATATCAGCAAATAAAAACGTACTATCTATTCCATTTGCTTGTAATCACATCTGTACTTCAGCTTTATTCAGGTCACATTTTTTGTGCTCTAATTTTCTGCATTTATTGGTCCGAGTTGTATCAAGAAGGGATAATAAGTGGGTATTCTTAGTGTTTGTTTCCATTAATTAGAGACCACATTAAATTATTGTAGTAGGCTACTCAGGCTTGCTGACTGAAACCTTCAGTGTCACTTTTACTTTCAGACTGGGTGCTATCAGTAAACATACATTCCACTAAGCAACAAATAATCAATTTCCACTCTTAGAGAAACCTGTAATTTTCTCAATGGTTTCACAAGTAACAATGAGTGAAACAACTCCCCACTATGGCCGCAAGAGGGCAGTGTACTGGCACCACACTTGGCTTCATTTGCTTCTTGAGGCCAACAAGCCCATTTTCAGCCTAGAGTAAATTGAGTGATAATGCGTCCTCGTTCAGATGCCCTGGATTTATGAATTCAGTACAACTGTAAAAGAGGAACATCATATGGTGGGTAATTAATGTAATTTACATATAAATTGAGAAGAAAAAAAAATTCTGTTCGCACTTTCACAGTTGGCTTTGTTATCTCCAGTACTTTGGTTCAAGTTAAAGGGATAGTTCACCCCCAAAATAAAAATTCTCTCATCATTTTCTCACCCTCATGTCATCCCAGATGTGTATGTCTTTCTTACTCTTACTTACACACACACACAAAGGTTTTTAGAACACTTCTCCATTTTCACTTCCACATTGTTTAACATTTTAAAAGTGGAGATTTATTGTAAAAAGTACTCAAATATTGATTTGTTTCTCACCCACAATTATCAATGTAAGAGTAAGCATAGTTCTAGCAGGAAGATATCTGGATTCATTCTATCAGGCATCTTATCCAAACACAACACAGCCTCCTCTTTAAGGAGCTCACCTCAAGTGTTTCAAATTGTAGCTTACTTCCATTGTTCCCCCCCATCATCAACAGTTTAGGTGACGTCCTGGGTGGGGGTAAGCTCTGCTCCCCAGCCACAAGAATGCTGAACTGTAGGGCGGTGCTATCCAGATATGAATGAAATCCATATGTCCCATTTCAGCAAAAGTTTTGTGAAAATTTCAAATTGACAAAAATTGGATTGAAAGAGTGAGTTGGAGAAAAAGAAAGAGCAAGTGTTGAGGTTAAGGAAAATGAAAAAAAAAAAAAAAGAGTTCAAGGAACGAAAATGAAAAATAACTAAATTTTTAGCAGAACGTAACCGAAAACCGGAACAAAGTGATTTTCATTTGTTCCAGAGTTAAAATGTAATTTCAAATTCTGGTAACTGGTTTTAACAAAGTTAATTTTGTTCCAATAATTTCTTCATGAAACTATAGGCCAAAGGGTTTCATCACAGTAAATGTTGGGAATTACACCACTTTATGTTGCCTGTAAAAATTAAACATGTGCTTTGATCCTGAAGGAAACCGCTGCATCACACATATCTTTGCCTAATTGCCCATTGTGGATGATGCATTATGTAAATTAAGAACTTTTTACAACCATTTATAAATACTACATACAGGATACATGCAGATCTAATCCAGATACAAGTAAAACATTATAAGAGGTAAAAAGTTAATTTCTCAGTTGTTTCCAATTTGTCTCTGAATTATTGTTTGATATGATGCATTAATACCAGTGTATAAAGTATTAATTTTTCATATTTGAGTAAAAGTAAAAGATCCCTTCATGGAAATTGACTCAAGTAAAAGTAGCAAAAACTAGTAAGTGGTGCTCATCATTTACTCATCCTCATGCCATGCCTGATGTGCATGACTTTTTCACCTGCAGAATACAAATATTTTAAGAATATTTCAGCTCTATAGGTCAGTTCAATGCAAATGAATTGTGGCCAGACATTAAGCTACAAAAAGCACATTACGGGAGCATAAAGTTATCCACTACTACAGGGGTTAAATCCGTGTCCTCTGAAGCGATTCAGTTGGTTTTGGGTGAGAACAAACCAAATTGTAACTTATTTTCACTGTATATCTTGCCATTGCAATCTCATGATCATGATTTCAAGCTTGATTTCACTTTCTAGGATAACCATCTCACCTATTTCCACAGGCAGCAGACTACATAAAATAAAGGGGGATTCTAACTACATAAGGCTGAAGTATTAAACATGAGTCTTGATTTGTAAGTGCAAAACATCAATTCTTTGTATTGAAAACATTAATTGTTACACAAACCAATGAACACATTCATGAAGCACCATTGTAAATCTAATCAGGAAAATACATAAATCAGCAAAATAAATAACAGTCACAATAAACATAACTCATAACCATGAAATAAAGCATTGAAACATGAAACGTTTGTTTGATTGAGACACCCAATGAACTGGTAAATGAAACACCAACACAATAAATAACAGTATGCAAAAAGGAGAATGAAATATAGGCCAACTGTTCAGTATGGAGAGAAATCAATATATTCACAGGCCATAAAACAAATGACTTATCTGCATGTTTGAGGAGGAAAGGAGCAGTCTTTGAAATGTACCAGATGGCGATGATGTGATGAAAATCCAAAATCCAAGGAGAAAAAATAAATAAATAAAAAAATTCTAAAAAGTCATCCAATCAGGTAAGACTGGTGGGAAACTCCTTTCAACACACTCTCAGTCTTTAACAGTCCTTGCTTTTTACAACCCCTTTACAAACTCCAAACAAGTATAAATTAACACATATTCAGCGACACAAAAAATATTCAGTTACATCTAAGCATTTGAAGAAAACATTCACTTAACTCTCAGTTGGTGTGTGGCGGTTACAGCATACACTTAGCAAAACAGACAAACCGCTCTGACCATGCTTTCCCTTTTCTTTCTCTATGCTCACAGAAGCTTTATATAGACATTTCCCCTAAAAGTGACCTGTAGTGGTCAGGAAGAGAAATTACTTAACCTGTAACAGATTGACCTTTACACGAGTGCTTGACACATACGCGGAGCCCTAGGTGGCGCTATAGGAAGTGCAATCAAGCTTGAAATCCTGATCACCAAGGAGACTGCTAATGTCAAGAATTATAGTCAAAAAAGGAATTATATTTGGGTCTATTCTCACCCAAAACAAATTGGGTCAGTTAAGAAGACATTGGTGAATTGGAGTGATGATCCCAAATGCAGTTTATTAAACAGAAGTGAAACCCTAACTATAAATGTGAAATATAAACATGACAAAACATGTCTTGACTAAAGCGTGGCGTGAACAAATTTACAAAGTTACATTAACAATACTCAACACTGGACAATGGCAACATGAGGGCTTAAATACATTACATGGGGGGAACATAAACCAATGATAAAACAGAACTCTAAAAAAGATAATTAAACAATAAACCAATGAAAACAAGACACATGAAAATGGAGGGAAAAATAGGACATCACATGACTAGTGGAACACATGGCAACTAAAAACTTTTCAAAATAACAGACATGGAATCAAGACATGAACAAAAACACATCTAAACCTGACATAATTGTTCTTTTATTTTGTTCTAACCAGTAACCTTTTGGAAAGGAGGCTGCAGAACTTTTCAACCAGAATGAAAAAAAATACTGTTTTTGCTCAGAACGAACCAAAATGAAAAACATTTAGTTTTTAGTCCCTGGTTAAGGATATGCTTTTTGAGACCCAGTGCCATTTTGTATGATTATTTTCCACGATATTTGAGGAACAGAGTCAGATTTACACGGGCCTATATTAAATGCACCATAGTTATGTTACTGGTCCAAGTAGTAAATTAAATATGTGAAAAAAGGTTTGTTTCCAATTAAAATATTTGAAAAGTTGCATGATATTAACAGCAAAAAACGTTTTAAAATATATATATATTTTTTTTATGTTCAAATACTTTTTCTCATCCTAACTTAATATGCTGAAACAATTATAAATAAACCATTCGTAGGTTGATTTCATCCAAAAGTGCTCTAGAAAGGGAAATTGCACACAGTAGTCAAGCTTGGGTCTCAGGAGGTTATTTCCCTGTAATTGGACACTTGTATATGGAATGATATTCCAGACATTATTCAAAAGGAATTGCAAATTGTATTTGCAATTGCGTTTTCAATTTGTGGACGCATAAAATGTGACATAATCCAAACGCAATTGCAAATCGCGCATTACGGTTTGCATTTTCGTTTAGCTGAACGCACAGTGACTGCCAGATTTCAAATGGAAAAGCAAAGTCCGTTTGCAACTGTGTTTCCCATATCTTACGAGTTTTGGCCCTGTCATATTTAAATAGCAATTTCAATTACCACGTCTGCTTTTTCACTTTCTCAGCATCGCGTATGTAGCCAGCCAAAACTCAAATGGAATACTAATTCCCTTAGTATTTCCATTTCCGATGCCTAACACAGAAACCTGTCAATCAGGGTCAAGGGTGGGATTATGCTATGGGGCGTGTTTGTCTTGGGAAGTGACATCACTCACAGTCTATCAGGATCAATAATTAGCACTGCACTTTATTCATCTATAATCTCACACTGGACTGTCAACATATTCTCCTCAATATACTACTTCATAGATATATATATATATATATATTTCATATACTCCTACTTATTGTATTGTATATTGTGTGTATTGTTTACTGTACATTGTATATAATTATTGTGTTGTGTAAGTATGTGTACATTTGATTTGTAAATTGTTTTGTGTAAGTATGTTGTTTACTGTAATTGGTATATGTCTCGTCACTGTCATGACTGCTATGTTGCTCGGAACTGCACACAAGAATTTCACCTACTGTTGCACTTGTGTACATGGTAGTGTGACAATAAAGTGATTTGATTTGATTTGATAAACCGGCGTCTGTTCCAATAATAACCAACTGCAGAACCGCAGAACCACACGTCATAGCAGTGTGAGGACGACAGCGCCAGCCTAACCGTCTGATGCCGGAAGTGGGCGGGGTAGCAGTCTAATGCTGGAAGTGGGCGGGGTAGCAGTCTGATGCCGGAAGTGGACGGAGTTCATGTTTAACTATGGCGGAGCACACGGTAGAACAAGGAAAAGAAGAAGAGAAGAAGGTAAAAAGAAGTTATATCTTTGATGGATGCAACATACTTAACGTTATACGCTTATGCAAAACGGCTCTAAGTATTTTGTAAGTTAATATTCAACAATACTATTGATCTGTCATTGACGACATTATATGAGAACTGATTCTGGACATTTTCTCCAGAATGGCTATATAGATTAATTAACAGAATTAATAACTTTTTTACAACAGAAATTAATCAACACTGAACTTACATAAGCTGGATTATGACACTATTTTGTTCTAGATCTACAGAGACAAACTTTGTTGCATAATTTTCCTATTATCCCTGTAAAGCTGCTTTGAAACAATCTGTATTGTAAAAAGTGCTATATAATAAATGTGACTAAGTGAGAATTGTGACGAAGGCACTTGATCACGTATTGTTATTTTACAGTTGGATTGCATCACTTTGTTAGGTAACATATTCATGGTTTGTGATTTAATTTGTTGTTGGCGTTGTATTTTACGGCATTTGTTACATTTTCTGACCATGAGAATTGCATTAATTGTATTTTATTTCACCTATAGAACCACATAACGATTCAGAGAGGTTCAGCGCTACCACCTTTGGAGCAATTTACAACATGCTGCAGAAATTTTCACTGCCCTTTTTGTGATGGTCTTTGAGGTACCCTTTGATTTCACAGCTGTAAGTCTTTGTTAAAAATATATATTTTAATTAAATAATATAATCTATTAAATTGATCTATTAACACTTTTTTCCCCCCTTATGTAAGTCTGATTTCCCTCTTATTCGGAAATGGTGGTGCCTTATTCTGATGGAGAACTTTGCCATTGAAAGGTAACTCTCTCGCTCTCTCAAGATTTTCTCTGTCTATAAATTAACTTAAAAATGTGTTTGTCACAGGAAACATGCTGCCGTTGATGTGCAGGTGCCACCTAAAGCACAAGAAACTGAAATCGGCGACAAGGTATGTTTTTATCGTCTCAAACGGGCACATGAAAGAGCATAATTTCAAAACAATAATTTACATGCATCCTGATTAAAACACAATGTATTGTTGAGGACACTTCCAATCTCCCCAGGGACAACAGATGGAAATTAGCTAGCAGCTAAATGTGGTGCAAACCATCTTTTCTCTTGTGAGAATAATTTATTTTAAATGAATTAAATATTTCATTCCTTTTTTGTACTCCTCTCTCATGAAGGAACCACAGATATTCAAAGACCTCAGGACCGCAGTTGCATGGCTCCGGGAAAACTGCCACTCGTTCAGAGGTTTTGTGGAAGAGCCGTGGTATCTTAACCTAAATAAGGAAGACCAGGAAAAGGCCCTTCTTAAACTTGATCAGGCAGAAAAGAAAGATGATCTGAAACTGGCCAAAGAGCCTTTCATGTTTCAGTTCCAGTTTAAGGAAGACATGGAACTTTTTCTTAGCAAGTGTCATGATGAAAGGCGCCTCAGGATTAACTGCATTTGTATGGAGTTTTGATTTATTTTAATTATTTTTCTCTTGAGAATTATTGTTAAATGTGTGCCTGCATAACTTTTATAAGATTTATATTCTTTGGTTTAATTTAGTTTTATATAATTTATTTATTATTTAGTTCAATTTTGTATTTTTATTTAATTACTATTATTTATTTGGAGCAGGTACAGATAGTGTGTGATTCTTTTGATATTTCAAAAGATGATTTGAGGAAAAAACTAATTTTATTTAAATTAATCATTTTTGTTTTTTCAGTCCAACATATAATTGTTGTGTTCTATGAAAAAAATTGTTGGTTGAGTATTAAAAATTATTTTCAATTAAATCAAATGTTCAAACGCTCAAGCTTTGTTTTCATTGTATTTTTTTTGTTTTAAGCTTTGTTAAATTTATATTGTTAATCATTTGACTCAACAAAACAAATGGATAAAGTATAATTTTAACTTTTAAAAACTATTAACATTTGTTAATAGTAGTATATTGTCTTTTGTTGGACAAAACATAATTCTTATCTTTTATACTTTTTGAGAATTGAGATATATATATCTTTTCAATTAAATCGTTTTAAAAAAAGTATTTATAATAACGTTGTTTTAAACTTTAAAACGTTCCAAATCGCGGAAGTAGCGCAATGCCTTGCCGCGCCCACTTCCGGCATCAGACGGTTAGGCTGGCGCTGTCGTCCTCACACTGCTATGACGTATGGTACTGCGGTTCTGCAGTTAGACCTATCTCGTCTGTTCAGGGCATCACCTCTTGACCGTCGACTGTGAGTGACGTCACTTCCCAAGAAAAACACGCTCCATAGCATAATCCCACCCTTGACCCTGATTGACAGGTTTCTGTGTAAGGCATCGGAAATGGAAATACTAAGGGAATTAGTATTCCATTTGAGTATTAGAAAATCAGTTATTTTGAATTCTTATAATAAAGGTGGCTTAAATTTCATTGATTTTGATTCTCTTAACAATACCTTAAAAATTAATTGGCTTAAATGTTTCCTTCACAATCAATCTTCTATTTGGAGTATAATCCCAAGATATATTTTTTCTCAATTAGGAGGTATACATTTTCTTTTAATGTGCAATTATTCAATTAGTAAACTTCCTGTCAAACTTTCCAATTATCATCAGCAGATTCTTATGGCTTGGAAACTTATTTACAAGCATAATTTCTCGCCACACAATTTTTTAATTTGGAACATGTAGTATCTTCAGAAATGTAGGATACCACAGAACAACTGTAATATTCTTCATAAGAGGAAATCTTTATTTCTTGAAAACTGGTTCAATAATGGGGTGATATTAGTAAACCAGCTATTTGATAGTGAAGGTAATTTATTTAATTATTCCGATTTTGTTTCAGGATACCAATTCCCAGTATCTAGTAAAGAATTTAATATAGTTTTCAAGGCCATCTCTTTGGAAATCTGTATGCTGTTTAGAAACAATAATAGTGCTACAGTGACTTCTGTTTCTCCCCCTAGCCCTGAATCTACTGTGGTTGGTTCTATTTGTTTTTCAATACATAAATCCAATTATAAAATTAGGTCATTATTTTTGGACCCTGTTACTTCAATTCCTTCCTTCATTTTTTATTGGAATAACTTTTTGATGATATTAAATGGTCATATGTTTGGTCACTTCCTCAGAAATTCTTTCTAACTAATAAAGTTAAAGAAATATCCTATAAAATTATTCATAGATTTTATCCAGTTAAATACTTTTTTAAAGAAATTTAGAAATGATATTGATACTTCCTGCTCTTTTTGTGAAGCCTCCTCTGAAACTGTTGATCATTTGTTGCGGGAATGTCTTTTTACTCGGTCTTTCTGGAACAATATTGATGCTCTGATTGTCCAAAAGGTTTTATGTAACTTTTCTTTATCATATAGACACATTCTTTTTGGATTTTATGTTAAAGACAAGAATCTAATTAATGCATGTTTTTGTATAAACTTTCTTTTATATATTGGAAAGTTTCATATCCATAAATGTAAATATATGAAAAGTAAACCCCACTTTAGCTTTTTCAAAGAAAAATTGAAGATGTATTTAAATACAATTTCAACTTCTGTTAACAAGAAAGCAATGAAAACATCCAGAATTAGTGCCATGTTTAATATTCTCTCTTAATGTTTTTTCTTTTGTGCCCTCTTCTTTTTTTTTCTTTCTTCTCTTACTCTCTTTTCTTTTTAGACTATTGCTGAATATATTTAAATTTCTTTCACATTTTCTCTCTTAACTTTTACTTTCTGAACCATAATTTCTCTTTTGTTTTGAAAGATTGTTTATATTTCTTGTATGTATCGTCTTGTTCTGTTTGTTAATAAAAAAAAAAAAAAAAAAAATAGTAGGCCTATTCCATTTGAGTTTTGGCTGGCTACATACGCAATGCTGAGAAAGTGAAAAAGCAGACGTGGTAATTGAAATTGCTATTTAAATATGACAGGGCCAAAACTCGTAACATATGGGAAACACAGTTGCAAACGGACTTTGCTTTTCCATTTGAAATCTGGCAGTCACTGTGCGTTCGCTTAAACGAAAATGCAAACCGTAATGGCAATTTGCAATTGCGTTTGGATTATGTCACATTTTATGCGTCCACAAATTGAAAACGCAATTGCAAATACAATTTGCAATTCCTTTTGAATAATGTCCGGAATATCATTCCATACTTGTACTCGTCGAATAAGTTAATTGTGGCATCACGTGTGCTCTTGCGTGATGCTACATCTTTGCAGCTGAGACCGAGCGAGCAACGGCCAAAACAATGATGTAACGTACAAAGAGACTGAACGTGATTCACTGGCATCATCCTGACAGATGAGGTAGCATAATTAAAATTACACAGTTATGATTGTTTTACTACAAACTATGAGACTAAACTAAAACTACTTATCAGCTAACATAGCATACTGATACACACATACAGCTACATACTACCAAACTATACCAGCCAGTTTACTGTTGCGCTGCAGTTATGTTGCACTATTGTATGTTTTGTATGTCATATGTTGTACGATGATCAAGAAACCATCGTATTTGCTTAAATGCATCCTGTATACCTGACATTTGGTGTAAAGAGATGATCGTTGAAATAATTTGAAAGTTACAAAGCAAAGTACCTTGCAGTTCATCAGCATTAGCAGGCAATTACACAGATCAGTCATTATGGCACTATATTTCACATGCTTTGCAGTTATGTAAGCTTACCTGTCCAATAAGAAGAATGCCAATTCAGGGTCTGTTTTGATCCCCAAACCAGAATGAATTCCCTCGAGGAATGCTTCACAAGAATATCAGTCCACAGTCTTTAATAGGCAACCTAGGAAGTCCACGAAGGGCTTAATTTTTAAGTTGCGTTACAAGCTGTTCACACATTGCCAAATAAATGTTTTTGTACTAGTGCTACTGTTTCATGTTTTCTCTCTTAAGAAGTTTCTTTTACAGTTTGGAAACATGAAATCCAAAGGTTAAACTGATTATAGAAACCTAATTCTCAGCTTTGTCTGAACCTGCCGCGGAAGCGCTAAAAATCACACATCCCTGTTTATCTTGGGACTTTGTCTGACTGCAAAACACTCTGAACATGGGACTGTATTGGGATCTTGCTGCAAACACTGTTCTTGTTGGTGTGAATTCCAAATTCAAGCACAGAGTCCCTGCTGAATTGCTAAATATCTGAATTATACAGTGTGAAGGCACAAAGTAATAAAAACAGCTGACATGACTTTCTATAAATGCGCTACATGAGAGTGAAATAAAAGACTTTAAGAATGCATTAGCCTTTCTATCATAATGTTAACGTCTAGGAAAGGGTTTTGGGGGCCAAATAATTTGCCAAGGACAGTGAAGGTCTCTATTAATATAACATTAACCTTCTGTCACCCACATCTTCCTTCCCCAAACCTCCGCTTTTGTCTTCATTAGATGCCATGACGTGTTCTTTCAGTAGCTCAGAGTGCCTATTAACAGACCCGGAGCATCGCATACCTCATGAAGACCTTGTTCTGTCTTTCTGTCTATGAAAATAGCTTTTTTCTGTCCGTGAGATGGGGAACATTTTTATTGGAAACAGAAAAAGTGGAGAAATACGCTGAATACAGATATTTTTTGAATCTTTACTTTGTATCCAAGTAGATATTTTCACAGGAGCAGATCTGCTTTATTCAGGTGTGGGATTTGTTGTGCCTTGTCATCACAGAGAAGCAATGGGAACTCAGCCATCACTGTTGTTCACCTCTCATGTAATTCTGGGGATGGATTGTACAGGGATGAAAAAGACAGCACACTGGGTTGAGATAGAAGGCTCAGTAAAACTGTCAGAAATTCTGAGCCTCTCCACATGAATGAGACTTCTTAATGTCGGTTACCTTGAGGTTTGTGTTTGCTATCCATAGAACAGACTATGGAATTTTTGTTCCCCTGGTAACCTGCAACGTGAGGCAATTTGGATGGTAAAAGTTGCATGCTTATTGACAAATTCTTCCTATTCCAATTGCGCAAAATAGGCTGCACTATGAGAGGGGATTGGGAAGAGATAGACTCTTTTGGAACTGCATCGACAGTGTCTGTGGCAGAGCTCAGTGGTTCTCCAAAAAGATCATCTGGATCTAGATCATCTTACATTTAACAAAGCCTGAGTGTTGTTTAAAGGAATCGTTCCAAACATGAAAATTCTTCACTCACCCTCATGTTGTTCAAAATTTAACTTGTCAAATTTGAGATGTAGAATGTAACCTTAATCACCATTCACTTCCATTGCATCTTTTTTCCCCCTGATTGTTGAAAGTGAATGGTGAATTAGGCCAGCAGTCTGCCTTAAAGGAATAGTTCACCCAAAAATGAAAATTCTCTCATTATTTACTCACCCTCATGCCATCCCAGATGTGTATGACTTTCTTTCTTCTGTAGTACATAAACGAAGTTTTTAGAAGAATATTTCAGCTCTGTAGGTCCTCACAATGCAAGTGAATGGGTGCCAAAAAATTTTAAGCACCAAAAAGCACATAAAGGCAGCATAAATTAATCCATATGACTCCAGTGGTTAAATCTATGTCTTCAGAAGCTATATGATAATTAAGGGTGTAAAACAGAGAAATATTTAAGTCCTTTTTTATGATCAATCACTACTTTCACATTCTTCTTTTGTTTTTGACAATTCACATGCTTCATGCACCTTCATCCACCTACTGGGAAAGGAGGTGAATTAATGATAAAAAAAAGTGAGTAAATGATAACATAATTTTCATGTTTGTGTGAACTGCACTGAACTGAACATTCCTTGCGGCAGTGGAACTCTGGCCTTATTTAAAATACAGCACTGGTCTTCAATAACTCCTAAATGATCTGCTTGTAATTTGCTTCTCTCTAACTGTTTATGTTACCAAGCCATAGCGTGTCAACAGTTGCATTTTGTGACAGTGCAGTGATTCGACTGAGCAAAAACTGTTTGTACCTGCCATTGCCAGAGCTGTCAGAACAGACACAATGAATTTTGAAGCTCCATCTGTTATGTGTGTTTAAAGGATGTTAATGAAGTGATATTATGTAGCATGGAGTGATAGCGGGGCTTGGCATTACCCACTTGTTGTTCCAAACCCAATTTTAGTTCTTCCATGGAATACAAAAGGAGATGTTAGGCAAAAGGACAGACACAGTTGCCATTTACTTTCTTTACACTTTTTTCCATACATTGAAAGTGAATAGTGTCTGAGCCTGTTAGTTCCTATCATTCTGCCTAACATCTCCTTTGGGTTCCAGTGAAGATAAAAAGCCATATAGGACAACATGAGGGTGAGTAAATGAGGACAACATTTTTGGGTACACTCTCCCTTTAATGCATGCTTCTTACTTATTTGAACAAAACCAATTATAAATAAATAGCCATATGCAAGAGGTGACTTAACATGACATGCTTTTGTGTAGCCTTCAAAGTAAGGCTGCCAGTTCAGACTTGTGAGATACCTTATCAAATAATGAAAGTTCTATGGTTACAATATATCATTTTTGATTTTGGGTGAACAGGAAACAGGTGCTTGTTTAAAACAGCAGAGGGCAGTATCTTCTTTTTTATTACAGACAGCCCACTTGATCAGTTTTGTTGTGGAGTCTGGTGCAAGGTTATTTGATTCAAGGCTCAATTCAGTCGCCAAGTAACTATGAGAATGTTAGTGTTGGGACCATTTGGTCTTTCATTTCTTAGGCACTCCTGATATAGCCATTTTATTTTCTATTTGTGCTGTTCTTTGCATAGATGTTGGTTTGAACAACCTCTTATACATTTATTGTGAAGTGCAGCTATGTTCTTTTCATAGAAAATGTTTAACAAGACCCATTAAAAAAAAAAAAGCTTTTTCTACTGAATTCAACCAATTAATCGTTTTCAAAAAGAAAATGGTGTTTTCGTGAAATCCACAAAATTGCTTCCATCCTAAATGTCTTCATGTTATTGTCACAATTGTAGAATGATCCATTATCTGATTCATTCCGCTAGCTACTACTGTTGATCACTTTGTTAATTCACTGTGACTGAAGGCTTCCTGTGGTCTATGCCTTCTGAGACTATGTAATTCATTTTTGTCCCCTTTAAGGGTCTGAGAGATAAGACCTGAATTTATTAGGGTAAAAATGCTGCTGGCATGAAACCACTTTTGTAATGAAGATGACATCCTTGGCTTTTCAGTCATATACCATTTATTTGGACTAAACCTTGACAGTCAGTTGCCCTGTCTCTTCAAATACCTACATGCCCAAAACCTTTGGACTGCAGGGTCTCAGAGGCATAAAGAGAGGCCTACACAGTATCCCTGTACCCAACAAGTTAATTTAGATTTAGTGTTGAATTGCTTTTTTGTTTTATATGTAATATACATATTACATACAAAATGTTCCTCTAAATCCCATAATATTTAGTCCTTATTATCTTAAAGAACAAAAACATTAGTCCAATGGATGTTAATGAGAGACGCTAAATAAAGAATTATCCTTTAAGTTTACATTAATTGATTTATTTGCAATTGAGCATTTATAATTGTTAAGGAGTAATGGATACTTTCCTCTCTCAATACACCTTCATCATACTCTCCAGTTAGACTATTTTGAAACCCAGGGTTTCACGGTTTGGCTGCTCTGCCAACATGATCACAAGGGAAATCGACATGTTGCTTTCAAAAGTTCCTGTAATCGATCCCATTCTGCCAAATTAATGACAAGCACCATCAATCATAAGACATTTTTGCATCAGTTCAAACGTAGGGTGCTTTCACACTTGGTTTATTTGCTTGGTCCGAACCTGGGTTGGTTTTCTCTCCCCTACCCCTGCCCCTGCTGGCCACTTCATATTATTTATGTTTGAACCGAGTTCCAATTGCATCATTATTGTGAGTGCAAGCAGCAGTTGTTTACCACTGTAACTAGGCAACTCGAAAATATGTTAGCTTCACTGTGTTAAGTGAAATATTGAAGTTTGTGTCTTGATAGTTCGAACCAAACTTTACATATACAGAAAGACACTTGCGTTTGTCTGCCGCAGATGCAATGAATGCTCATCTATCTGAAGAATATGGGGTGTTCTTTTAAAGAGTTAATAAAATATGCATTCCTTTTGACTGTATACATTATTTACTGGTGTATTATTTATTAGTGCTGTCAGTCGATTACATTTTTTAATCACGATTAATCGCATATTTTGACAATTTCACACAATGTATACTTCTTTTCCTGTCAAAATGTATTTTTTCCATCTTAGGAAAGAAGACAAAACAATATGTAACAACATAATGCTTTATTAACATTTTCCAAACAAAGCCTTATAAAAATAGAAATGCACTAAAAAAAACACCAATTCAAGTAACATTAAACGTCTCCCAAAGTCTAAGTGGGAGTTTGACTAATTGAAAGAACTAGTCTCCCAATAGGTTGCATATTCATTGCAATGGGCATTAAATCTCTTAAACACTTATGCTTCGCAATATTAATCTGCAGGTAGACTGGCCATCCGCTTTCCTACAGCAATCGTGAAGCTGCGTTCATGATGCGTCAACGCTTTAATTCTAACAGCTCTCCTAAAAACTTGCTTTTGGAACCACTGGAGATCACACATTCCCATACGTTCAACAACACTTTCAGCTTTGGCCACTGGGGGCAGTGTTCCGAATTTAATTCGAAAGTAGCTGTGCATTCTGACAAAACAAATTGCAAATATTTAATTATATTAAAATAAAAGTTTTTCCCCCCTTTATGCTACTTTTGACGACATAGCTCTTTTATTGGCAGGATAGTCACTAGTAAAGTGTTTGAAACAGTGAGCATCATCCAATCAGTATTGTTACGATGTTATTTTACTGCAGATCCAGAGTAATATGTCAGATGGCATTTATGATTCAGGTGACTGACTCAAAAAAAGTCTCAGAACTGAGTGCCCATGAGAAAAGATGACATCAAGCAGGTCATGTATTTCGGGGGGTCCAGCCAAGCAACCACATTGAGATGAATGGGGATGCTAACGGATATTTTTCTCCATGTATTATAGACCTCTGAGTTGTAAACCAATTATCAAAAACATTCCATCATATGCAGTTTCATGAATGGAACCTCAAGCCATCAGCTTAAAATTACATTGTAAATTTGAAATGCTTTCCACTTGTTGATGTTTATAAATCAAGAGAAGGGTTTTAGGGCATGTGCTGTATGAATCCCAGGGCTCATGCTATATCTAGGTACTTATTCATGTTGGGGCAGAAATATGGCTGCAGTGCTCTTTAGCTGTGCCAGATTTTGGCCTACTGCAGTCCTCTGCTCTGCCTGAAATAAAGTCTCACAGTTGAACTTTTGAAATAAATCCTTATCATCAATTTAATGTCAAGGTAAAGCATCATCATTTGGGTCTCTACATGTCACCCACATTAATGGCTGTCTCTTTCAGGTTGAAGCTGCCAAGCACTTCAGCCTGCCTCTCTTACTCTGTTTATAGACCAGCATGAATAAATGATGAAATGATAATACACAGCAGCAGAACCTTTTTTCCTCCTCCCAGAGACAACTCAGCAGGAGACCAGGGACTTGCCTGAATTAAAATGCGTTATCAGTAAATCAGGTCAGGCCCCTACTGCCTGCAAAGTTTATTATTTGTATTATTTCGAGGTGTGGGGCTGCAGGCAAATTGGATTGGATTGGGATTGGGATTAGATTGGGACTGATTTAGAGGAAAGGTAAAACACCGAGACATCTGTAGACAGAGAATACACGAAAACATTGGAGGTCTAAATGTTGAAGAAGCTGAACCAAAACTGACTCTAAACCTCTGGGGACTTTTATATAGTTGCTCTACGACAACAGGAACAGGATACATTAGAAAGGCAGACATCTATTAGCCAAAATCTGCTGAGATGAAGAGTCTGCAGATGACGCAATCATTATCATTTTATCTCAAAAGTCTCAAGTCAAGGATATTGGCCTGAATCACATTTACTGTTGTTCTTTTTCTTAGAGTGGATGCTGTGTTTAGCTGCAGCCCAGCTGAGAATATTGAAAATAATTTCCTCCTTTGAATGACTGAAGCTCTCTTCCAAAACCTGGTAAGCTGCCTCGTTGCCTACTGATGCCAGCTGCCTACTAAAGCAGCATTTTAACTGTCACTGAACTTCATTAGTTACCGAGTTGGAATACTCTACACAGGTAGCAACTTCAATACTCAGGAGACAAAGAAATTGTGAGACTCAACAAATGGAAAATTGATTTCAATAGAGTTTGACGTTAGCTTGTTGCTAAGATAACTTAGACTTTTACACCAACCAAGCACATATGATTCCATTGTGTTTACTTTCTTCCATATTAAACTAAAGGTATCTAAACACATCCTAAACCTAACAATAAAGTGTTTCAACCTATTCTGACCCTAAAAATAAATACATACATATTTGTTACCAAGAAAGTAAGAGAATTATACATGTTATGGACACTTGATTGTGAGACCATGAAGTGGAATCCCTAACCATTTTTGGATGAAAGGAAATATAAGGGTTGAGAAGGAGACAAGGGAAGCATGTTGTTGGACTAAAAGTTGTACGATTTTCCTATATTGTAAGAATAAGTATGTACTGGCATGAGACTATGTTGCAAAATGTATTAACTTAAGTTTCAAAATGTGGCCAAAATGAAGTATCTTAGGAGGCAGCATAATTAAGACACCTATGCCTTAAAATGCTGCCTCCGTAGGCAGCTCACAAGGTTTTTCAATAGAGCGTGAGTGTATAAAGATAAAGAACAGAGATTACTTTTCAATTAGCTGCCAGTGCAGATTCACTCTATGACCATGCATTCATAGCCATTCATTAGCAAACAACAGTGAAAACACTCCTCTCCATACATGCTAAACTAATCCTAGAGGGCTGAGATAGGACAATCACTCCTAAGTGCATCGCCTGTTCGACTTGCTGTCCTCAAACAGCTGCTTTCATGCAATAATAATCTGAAATTCAATTAAGCTTGAAATAATTTTGATCTAATTAAGAAGGGGTGAGGTAATGGTGTTAAACTGTTGCAAAATCATTACCAGTTTACGGTGTAAAAACACTGTAGCCACATTAAATAATTAATCTTGCACATCTGCTGTGCAAAAGTCGGTGTGCTTTTATTTGGGTTATATTATAAATGGAATATTCCCTGTTTTCAAAAAACAAACAAAACAAAAAAACTTATTAAAACAGTCTAAGATTGTTTGCTGGTTTAAGATGGTGTCCCAGTTTGGCTAAACTGATGCTCAGCTGGTTTGCAAACACTTTGGCTCACTGTATTTGTGCTCCATTCTTATATAACTGTAGGACCCTTGAGTCTATGCTTTAAGTATTTTTGTTTCAGTCACCCCAGCTAATCATTACTGTGTGAGAGAATGATCATAAACAGTGTCAAACCATAGCACTAAATGATTTTTTGCATCTGTCGGTTTGAAGATATTTCCCATTTTGCACCTCCTGGGGTTGAAAGCTTTCTTTCAGATGGCGCTGTGACGTATATCACCTTGTCCCAACCTGCTCTGTTCTTGCAATGCATGGCAACAAGACACAAACATGGTTTAGGAGTTGTGAGGAGATATTTAGCATATTTATTTGTTTTTAAAAGTCTGCGATACATTATCAAGGGATACTGATCCATTTTCAGCATCATCATGCCATATTAGAAATTAATGCCAACTGCAACTGGTCTGTAATGTATACTGCCTGTAAAAACTATGACCCTCATTATTGCTCTGAACTGATTGTGAACAAAGCAAAATTTACTTTTGCATTAAATATTCTGCAGTCTAAATGAGGGCCAATAAATGTCAACATGCATTATTCAAAATCCAGCAAACGTATTATAAATATGGATTACAGGTAGTGCACTTGCAGAATTTCATTTTATCCATTTTGAATGTAATCAAAAATTTTACGTTTAACTCAATCTATTGTCTGAAATGCATGATTTACAAACACAATGTGAGTTTATAGAGATGTGTGTAAGTGTGTAAGAATAAGTTCTTTAAATAGTTGTTAAATTTTTAGCCTACACATGAGTTTGATCCATATAATAAAAAACATTATCATCTTGTTGTGCAAGAAGGTAAAGTGTATTTTATTTTATTTGAACTTAATCCTCTATAATTCACGTTAAAGAAATGTTCCGGGTTCTAAACAAGTTAAGCTCAATCAACATAATTTATGCCATCATTTTGATTACCACACGAAATAATTTTGACTTGCCCCTCGTTTAATTTATTCCAAAGAAAGAAATATGGTTTCTTTCTTTGAAGAATGGTGTCAGTCTATAAATGATAAATACACAATGTTTTAAAAGTACAAAAACATTTGTGAGTGAACATGATTTTTGTAAAATAAAAACACTTATCTGTGTAAAGTTATATCAAATATTATTACTTTTCTGTAATGATTAAATATTTTTATCTCACTAAATTCATGTTAACATGTACAGTTAATGTTTATGTAAATGTAAATCTTGTGAGATCTATAAGAGGTGTATTTAGCATTTATGGACCATTCACTTCCATTGAAAGTGCCTTACAGTAACCATGTTTTTGTTTTTTTTAAAAAGGACGAATAATTTTTTGCGGTAGTCAAAATTATGTTGCAAATGCTGTCAATTGAGTTTAACTTGTTTAGAACCCAGAACATTCCTTTAAGATTTGCCATCTCCCTTTCACCTCTCCATGGTTGCTGAAACACTTATTTCCGATAAGTAAAAAGACTGTGGCGCAATCAATCCTCCAGAAACCAAACACTGATGGTTGGAGTTCAATTTACATGTTTATATTATATAGAACTCCCTTCTGGCGAAGTTTCAGCGACTCAATAATATAATGAAAATGACATGTGCAAATCTTCACAATGTGTAGGCTTATCTTTGAGTGTAGAACTGGGGCAATATTTCTCTTGCAGGTGGTTGTATCAGTCAGAGTCATAGACCTACCTGATGGTAATCATCAACCATTCACTCCACTCTTTCTCTTTCACTCACGCAGAGAGAATGTGGAAAGTCCCCAGAGGGAAATAGAGAATGATTTTTCTCTCCACAGCGTCATTGACATTTTCAATATGCCCCACCAATACAGCAGTCACCGGTATTATTATTATTTTTTTTTCATCCCTGTATTATTCCCTCATTTTGGCTCATTGTTTCCAAAACAGATTTCCAAGTGGGTTATTGTCACTCATTGTGAGTATCATTCATTAGTTTGCACCAAACGGTGCAGTGCCTTATTGAATTGTAGATATATTCCAGTGAAAGAAGAAATATTCTTGCAGTAGAGGCACTTGTCACTCATCTTTTTATTGCCTTCAATAAACCTCAGCTGTTACTTGTTTCAAGACTTTCTAAAGGTCATTTGGAGGTACACAGTTTCTTTGCAGTAATGTCATATTGTGTGATTAGAACCAGCGGGAGTCTGTTCTATAACCTTTAATTAGCTCATCGCTTGGGCGATGTTCTCACCTCAGAAGGTCTATTTAAATGGCTGGTGATTAGCATTAGTGACATTGTGCTTGTAGAGCTTTATCTGCCTTCTCTTTTACCCAGAGAAAAAGACCCCAATCCTGGCTCTAGCAGGTATGTTAGAGTGGACTAGTAGAAGATGTTGTAGGTGGACATATATTATTAAGAACCTAAACTCGAACACAGATGGGAACAAATTATATAGGCTAATATTAAAAGAAGATGATTATTTCTCTTTTACTTTTGTGATTTATTGGTTAAATGGAAATGTACAATTTGCGATTTGCCCAACGGCAAGTTATGACTGAAATCAGCTGTCTTATATATTCTTTCTGTGACAGATGAGTTTGTCTCATATGCTGAATTTCAGAGAAAACTGTGTTTTCACACAGAATCCACAGAAAAATACTTCAAGCTGTTTAATACTTTCCTTCAAAATAACTTTTTAGGTTTATTAGTTAATTTCTGAGTTTGGCTTTTGTATGGTAGTATATGGTTTCATTAATTTTACTTGTCAAATTCATTTAGGAATCATAGATAGATAGATATATAGACAAACATCTATGTTTATATGTGTATATATATATATATATATATATATATATATATATATATATATATATATATATATATATATATATATATATATATATAATATATATATTCTGATGTGGTCTTCTGCTTCTGGCAGAACAGAACTACCGCTCACTGGATGTTTTTTGTTTTTGACATCATTCTGAGTAAACTCTAGAGACTGTTGTGTGTGGAAATCCCAGGAGATCAGCAGTTACAGAATCACTGAGATCACATTTTCCCCATTCTGATGGTTGATGTGAACATTAACTGAAGCTCCTGACCTGTATCTATGTGATTTTATGCACTGCTGCCTCACATTTGGCTGATTAGATAATTGCATGAATAAGTAGGTGTACAGGTGTACCTTATGAAGTGCTCAGTGAGTGCATATTTATATTCTGTATACTGTATATTTATAGGAGATATATAAAATAATATATGTAGACGTGTTATGACAAATATATTTCTTTCCACACATAAAAATATGTAGCTAAAATATATAATTTTTTAAATATGTATTGGGCAGGACCAGTGAAAAAAATCGAGGTAGCACTTTATTTTACTATACGTGTACTTTGCTGGTACATATATGGTAAATGTGTAGTAATAAGAGATACTTACCTGAAGTGTTTGGTGACTTTTATGAAACATTACTGTACATACCAATGGTACATTCTTGGTAATTGTATTGTACCTCCAGACAGGTGTGTCTTATAAGCCACTTACTTAAGGTATTCGTACATGGTAACTTATAGAAAACATTACTGTGGAGTTACAATACATATTTATCTAAAGTGTACCTACATGGTGATTAATATGAAACTTTACAGTATGTCTCAATACCACACACATGCTTATAATGTAGCACTTACAGACATGTGTGGGGTAATAACAGTCACTTTCTAATAGTGTATGCACATGTTAACTAATGTGAAACATTAGAAACGTAATGTGAACCAATACTTTATAAATTATAAATGTCAGTAAGTGAAAGTCCTCGTGGTACATGATTTGTAAGTTGGATGGGATCTTACTTTACATACAACCTAGTATGAAACACAGCAGTAACTATGCAGCACTTTTTAGGGTCAGTACTTAGTAATTTTAATCAAGGCGGTTTTTCACATGACAACTGGTAAAGTCAAGTGCAAATATGATTCTGGTAGCTACTGCATATGTCCGAAATGAGAACTGTAAAAACACACATAATTATTAGCTATGTCATCAAAAATCCCTTCATTAATTGCCAGAAATTACAAGGATGTAAGGAGGGTAATGTCGTGGCACATACCAATCAGTTAAGAGAATCAGTGTCCAGTTAAAGATCGTTAGGTAAGGTGAAGTACAATGGTACCAGCAAGTACTCATTAAGTATCTTCATCCATGCTTTTATCTCCCTACAATTATTGTATAACTTATGCATTAACTGCTAGGTATATTCACTAGTACATCCATAGTAATTTTATGGAAATAGGAATATAAAATAAAGTGCACCATTGTACATAACCACTACACAGAAATGACCAGCTCTTTAACCTTTGTAATATCCATTGTACATATATGCCACATTTGTCTACCAGTGGTAAGCACAGTGATGTTTCGTATAAGTTGTTACCATGCAAGTATACAATCCGTAAGTGCCTGTTATTACCCAACACTTTTCTACAGATACAACATAATGACCATGTATGTACTATTGGTAAGTAGAGTAATGTTTCATATTAGTTACCATATTCAAACACTTCAGGTAAGTACCTCTTGTTACTACACATTTGTCTGTAGGTACAACATATTTATCATATTTGAACTAGGGAAGTACACCTACTGTAAAATAAAGTGCTACCTGAACTATTGGCCTCATTGGGCCAGAAGAAAACAAATCTTCATTGTTGAGCTATGACATGGGCTGCTCTCTATGATTGCCATCTTTGGAAGGCACCAGTAACCCTATCCATCCAACCTGTCATGTTTCCTTGCATGATCCCCTAGATGAGAATTGAAATCAGCTGTGCTAATACTTAATTAATTCTTCTGCTGAGAAATATGAAAAACAAAAGGTCTTCAGTGTCAAGTGTTTTGAAAGCTGGTGAACCTATGTAAGGTCTTTCCATGCATCTGGTTAGGGTAATGTGAGGAGTGCCTGAGTGCATAGTATTGTATAAGAGCATGACTGATGAAACTGGCACAATAGCAGTAAACACAAACATATAACAGCCCAGATATAAGTCTAAATCTAAGGGTTGTACAATAGCCACAATGTACTTCATTCTTTAGTATTCACTATTACAATTATTTATATTTTGTTCAGAACTATCCATTGTATGCAATTCATTTTGTACATGAATGAGGCAAAATAAAGTTGTCAAATCTTGCATATTTATTACTGAGCTGAGTCAAGCTTTTACTAAAGATTGCTGAAGGGCAATCACCATAGACGTCCCATCTTCTTGACAGTGTTTCTGCAAATTTGTATTCAAGTAGATTATTCCCTATGGCCCTCAGAGCTGATTGTAGAGTTTGTGCATGGCAGACTGGCTAGACAGGCTTTTTCAACATAAATGTTCCCTCTAATTTTTGCTTGTGCTGAGCAAAATCTGTATGTAACTAATGACCGTAGTTTTTGCATGTCTTGTGACTATTTGTGATGCACCAAGTTTGAATATATGAGATATTAGTGCTTCAACAGTCATAGACTACTTCTATGGTGCCATTTTTGTTGAATGGCTTCTATCTGATTCTGTGAGCTACGGAATAAATTAATGGGTTTTGAATGACATAAGGGTGAGTAAATGATGACAGAGTTCTTATTTTTGAGAGAACATACTCTTCAAACCTCTGAAACAAGTCACCAGAGTCACGTTTTTGAAACAAGTTGATAGTGATGCTTTTGGGGTGCATGGATAATGGTCAGTAGAGTGACGTTTCCTTATAAGATTGTTTTGTGATCTCCACAGCTAGATGCTGAGTGCTATATCTAGCAAGCAGCTAGATTAACATTAATTACAACTAAGCAGGAGGAAATGATAGCTCTGCTGAGGAGACAGAATAATAGAGTGTGGTGTCAGTGATTTCTTGTATGCTTGTTTATGTTTTATTTGTCCCTAGTGTTTTTGTTTAATAATATTGCATGACAAGATCTACATTCAAAGTGCCAAGGCCAATAAGCAAAACAAAGAAAAACAGCCTCTGTCTAATTGACTCAGGGCCTATTCATTAGACTGTTCCAATCCCACAACAAATTGCTTAGGGGATTCTTTTACATCCCTAAACAACCACAACCAAGTCTTAAGGAAAGCAAAAAATAAATAAATAAATATATCACATCCTAGAGAGAGGCATGGCTTATACTCAAATTAAAGTATTATATGTACATATATAATGCTTTACAAGTCAAGGGGCATGATTACATTTATAACATATATTCTTAATTGTACTAAATTAACACAATGAATCGACAACCCTTATACATTTTATATACTTTTGTCTTGGTATAATTGGTAGCAGGCTCTTGCAAAAGACTATATGCAATGGAAATAGATGTAGAAATGAAACTTGAGAGGAATTGAGCCTGAGATGGCTTTTTCAAATGTGATGCAATTAACATCTTCAAAGCAAGCAAAATTTCTGTAAATGAATACTGTTGTGAATTTCAGACAATTAATCATTTCATTTTTTCCCACCTTCTTCTGTAATCACCCTCATTAGTTTTCACCACCGAGAAGGAGTTTACATTTCTGACATGTAATCTGTTGCTGTGGAGACAATTGAGGGTAAAGATGCATCTCTCATAGGAACCTGCAGGTTTGATATGATTTGACATTGTGTTGGAATACTCCATCCACTTGATAGGCTTTATTTATCAACACTACACAAACATTATGATTAAACAAACGAAAATCCTTTGGGCATGCATCTTGTAGTTAAATGATTTCAAAACTTTCATGAAACTCTGGAGAATAGCTCAATTATTTTGGCTTGTTTTCAGAGCTACAGCCGCATTCATTTCCCCAGTCCAATCAGTTTTGATCAAATAAACAAAGACATGAAAAAATGCATCTGTTGCTCATTGCATAATTATTCTCTGCTCAAACAAAACAAAACAAAACAAAACAAAACAAAACAAAACAAAAAAGCATAAAAACAAAAGTGAATTTCCACTGAGCTGTGCCATTATCACCTGTTTAGGAAAGTGCTCAGTTCCAGATATAATTTATTTACTTTTTCTAAAATAAGTTAAAATATCTCAAAATTGGAAATATTCTGCTGGTTGTGGAATATGAACTATGAACTATAGGCATTGTTGGTGAGGCAGTGATGTGAATGATAAATGGCCAAAGTTGAAGTGTGGGGGTGAAACTGTTGTAGCAGCAGAACATTGTGGTTTAAGGAGCTCATTTGTCATCCTGAGCCCATTGCACTGTGCGAGGTGAAAAGGTCCCCAGCTCTTTTAAATGAGCTCTGAACTTTCTGAATGACCAGTGGCTACATTGTAGCAATCAACTCAATGTCCTGCCTTCCTGATTTCCCCTTGAGCTATGTCAGCCAAGAAGGGGAAAGATTAACTGGCATGTCTAAACGGTGCAGGTAGACGATCTCTTGTGCTGCAGATATACCTATCCTGGATGTGTTTTCCTTGGTCATAGATTCAGGTTGTTTTTACTGAATGGGCAGTTCACCCAAAAAGGAGCATTCTGTCATCTTTCACTCACCCTAATGTTGTTCCAAGCCTGTATGACTTTCTTTCTTCTGTGAAACACAAAAGGAGATGTTAGCCTCAGTCACCATTCACTTTGATTGTTTGGAAACAAATATATGAGGTAATACTTTACTATAAGGTTCCATTTGTAAGTATAGTGGGGAGAGCACACATCCCTGGGGGGCACCAGTACTGATTGTGCATGTGCTGGAAGTGAATTTCCCCAGTCTCACTAACTGCAGCCTATCTGTCAGAAAGCTGTTGATCCACTGACAGATAAAGGTGGGAACTGAGAGATGGGTTAATTTATTCCATAGGAGATCAGGGATGATGGTGTTGAAAGCCAAACAGAAGTCCACAAATAGGACCCTTGCATAAGTCCCAGCTCTGTCTAGATGTATGTAATATAGTCCTATATTGACTGCATCATCCACTAACCTGTTAGCTCGATAGGAAAACAGCAGGGGATCCATTAAGGATCCAGTGATGTCCTTCAGGTGGGCCAACACCAGTCTCTCAAATGACTTCATGATTACAGATGTCATGATGACAGGTCTTGATTCATTAAGTCCTACAATCTTGGTTTCTTTGGGACAGGGATGATGGGGGAACATTTGAAGCAACTAGGAACTTCACAGTGCTCCAGTGATGTTTTGAAGGTCTGTGTGATGATGGAGGCCAGCTGGTTAGCATAGTTTTATAGACAAGTGGGTGAAAAACCATCTGAGCCCTGTGATTTCCTTGTCTTCTGTTTCCAGAAGACCCAGCACACATCATCTTCACAGATCTTAAGTGCAGTTTGAGTAGCAGGAAGGGGGAGGAGGGGGGTTGCATTAGGTGTGGGTGTTTGTGTGAAGGTCAGATGGTGTGGGGTGTGAGACTGGGCTTTTCAAATCTACATTAAAACACATTCAGGTTGTCAGCCAGTTGTTGATTCCCTACAGTGTTGGGGGATGGTGTCTTCAAGTTGGTAATGTCTATCAGGCCACTGCACACTGATGCAGGGTCGTTTGCTGAAAAATTGTTTTCCAGCTTTTCAGAGTAGCTTCTTTTAGCCGCTCTAATCTCCGTTGTTAGTGTGTTTTTGGCCTGATTTTACAAGATACTATCCCTTCTTCTGTAAGCATCCTCTTTTGTCTGACGAAGCTGCCTGAATTTAGCTGTAAACCATGGTTTGTCAATGCTGTATGTTAAATAGGTCGTAGTAGGAATGCACATGTCCTCACAGAAACTGATATATAATGTCACAGTATCTGTGAACTTGTCCAGGTCAGTGGCTGCAGCTTCAAAAACACTCCAATCAGTGCAGTCAAAACAGGCTTGTAGTTCCTGCTCTGCTTCATTTGTCCACTCTTTACAATCTTAACTACAGATTTAGCTTATTTTAGTTTCTGCCTGTAGGATGGAAAAAGATTAACCAGACAGTGATCAGAGAGTCTCAAAGCTGCTCTAGGGACAGAGCGGTATGCATTCTTTATTGTAGTGTAACAGTGATCCATTATATTTCTGTCTGGTTGGGCATGTAATGTGTTGTTTGTATTTGGGCAGTTCAGGTGTGAGCTTTTCTTTGTTAAAATCTCCAGGAATAATAATAAGTGAGTCCGGTTGTTGTTGCTCCGTGCCTGTGATCTGATCAGCTAGCTGAATTATTGCTGTGCTCACACACGCATGTTGAGGAATGTAAACACCAGAATAAATGAAATTGAATAAAAAGAGATTGGATTGCATTCAGACTAGCACGGTAATGCATGGAGCTAGCGCATGCAACGTTACGTAGAGAGACCTTGTCAAAAATGAACGATTCATAGCACTGATGGATTAGTGTAATTGGACAGCTAATAATTTATGTCAGAGAAATGCATCCTCTTACTTGGGGTCGTTTCCATAAACCTGGAGACATTACCACGATTTGACAATAAAGGTCACTGTTGCCCCAAACATTTCAAATGTACATCCTTCTTTTTAGTAATTTGTATGACAGAAAAGATCTCAAGCAATGATTCATGACCCACTTTAGGGATGCGTGTTGAGAAATAAATACACGTTGTGTTAATATTTACAAATGTTCATGTTTTTGTTGAAATGTATAGTCATGAGAGATTAAAAATCTCACAGTGGCTTTATGCTTTAGACTAGAGTGAACAGTTTTTTAACACAATGTTTTAAAGGAATACTCTGGGTTCAATACAAGTTAAGTTCAATTGAGAGGATTTGTGGAATAATGTTGATTACAACAAAAATACATTTAAACTACACCACTTCATGTTTCCTGAAAAAATAAAACATGTGCTTTGATCCTGAAGGAAACTGCTTCATCACACATTTCTTTCCCTAATTACCTGTTGTGGATGTTGCATTCTGTGAATGAAGACCTTTTTAACAACCATTTATAAATACTACATATACATGCACGGCTAATCCAGATACAAGGAAAACATTATTAGAGGTAAAAGTACATTTCTCAGTTATTTCCATGTCTTCACTGAATTATTGTTAAATATGATGCATTAATACAGATTTGATGCTGTGTGTTTTGACTGAGAAACAAATCTTTAAAAAAATGATACTTAACTGTTAATTAGCTGCTTGTTATGATTTTTAAGCCGATAAATCTACCACACAAAAATGTAATTGCTTACTTTAGGTTATTTTGGTGGGGTAAGTGGCTTATTTTGGGTTTGTTTTTCCAGACCATGTTGCTTGTTTCTCTTGCGAGATATGGCAACACTGCAATTGGTATTTCACCCACCCTTTAATGCAGAGTACTGTCATTTTAAAAAGAACATAACTAACCACTATTTTCTTTGTTATAACCGGTAACCATTTGGATAAGAGGCTGCAAAACCTCTGAAACGGAATTAAAAAATACAGTTTTTTGTCAGAATGAACCAAAATGAAAAAAATATTTTTTAGTCCCTGATTTTGAAAGTGGTGAATGTATAATGTGATGAAATATGGTATATCATACTCTGTTGAATGTCTCAATGAAATTTTGATACAGAGGTAGAGTTGATCATTTTTAATTGTCTTCTTTTATACAAGTTCATTATTTTCTAAACTGTATACAGGAGATGACTGTGACAAAACTTCAGGGTTCGGGTGTGGAAATTAGGAGACGGGGAGCACTGACACGCTGCAGTTCAGGCTTTTTATTCTCTTGCTTTCTATTTTGTGTACAGCATAGATACTTTTTGTTGCTTTCAACATAATCATAAATTACTTCAAAAACACTAACTATATCTGAACACTCAGTAGAACACATGCCAATGCTGTACACTCATTCTCTCTCTCCCTTCTCTGGCGTGTTCAGCTGTTTTTAAGGGCTCTCTCCACTATCACTGTAATGAGAAAAAGTTGTTAGAAATCATGTAAACCAGCTTGATGAGCCTCACCACACCTTCTTGACCACAAACAGACACACGACCACACCCCTATCACCACATAAACACTCAAAAAAGATATATAAACAATGATTGAATATGGAACTATTGCAGCTGCACTCTTTGCATCACTCTTCTTATCCTCTTCTAAAATTCCTTCTCTTCTTTTTTCCTTCACCTTTACCTGGCACTTTCCTAAAAGTAAGACGGTAGACTAAAAATTTGCTTGCTGGCAAACTAGCAGAGGAATTTCAAAAGAAATGAGCTCACTTGACTACCATTTCCCTCAGCATTACAACTGAAATCAAATTACACACTAACACTATGGATAATATCAGGGCCGGAAATTCATTTCTGAAGGGGGGGTTCCCCTTAGATGCCTCATATTGTTGGGGATTTTTTCCACTTTGTAGTTATGACACAAAGATATTCAATATTGTATAATAATAATAATAATAATAATAATATTAATAAATATTATTATTTGCTTTACCTCAGTCTCATTTTTATTTCCATCAAAAATCAAAGATGCTGCTACTGTGAATAAGGTCTACAGAATCAGTATTTTTACCCTTAGTTCCTTTGATGTGTCTATTATGTGGGTTAGAAGTACACCATTGTGCAAAATATTGCTGAGATAATACATTCCTAATGTTTTTTACTTGACGCACTGAAGTACTCATCAAAGGGGTCAGCTGTGCTTGAGCAGATGAACTAATACAACCTTCACATCCCATGTCTTTTGCTCTCAGTACAAATACAACTAATGTTAATCCTTACAAGAGTCTTGCTTTTTATTCTGCTATGCTTTTGCTCACTACCCTCTCTAACCTCTATCTTTATCATTTAAAATTGATGCCAACTCCCCAATGGCCTTTATGGAAGCAAAGAGACTTTGAAGTTTGGAGGACTTCTCTGAAAAGCCCTCAGGCGTCTCCTTCATAAGGCTACTGCTACCACTCCCCCATCTCTATTTCTTTCTCTCTCTTTCTCTCGGCCACTCTAGATATTGGGAGGAGAATTCACTGCTACTTCGGCACAACGAAAAGTAAACAGAACTTGAGAAAGGGCATGTCAACAAATTCAGGCTGTAGAATATGGTGGTAAGAATAAATAAAAGGACAGCATCTTCTCACACATAAATCATAATCCCTGTTTTAGCTGTTTTCCAAAAATATTTACAAATCACATGTTTATTGTACATTATAAAACCTTGTTAGTACAGATTTTATAGTGTATTTGGGTAATGCAGAATCTTTATTACATGTAAGTTAATGTGATTAAAATGCCTGTTTACCCACTTGTCCCTTTACAAGTCGTTGATAGGGTATACTTCCTGCATTAGTGTTGGTGTCTGAAGCTTAACGTGTGTTTTCTGAAACCCATGCAGACAGGAGTAGAACTCTGTTTTGCTTAGCTTGACTGTAACACAGGTGTTCGAATGCTTTTGAAATCTTTGAAGGTTTTTTCACATTTGGTTCAACAACCTTGAGCATGACAGATTATCTTGCAAGACAATTTTGCTCATCAAATCAAGTCTGGTGTTCAAAAAGTTATTGTGTTTCTTTGGTAATTTTTGTAAACTTTGCTAAACCATGTTAGTAGATGATATGTCAACATTCTTGTCGTAAATGTCTGAAGTGTTGGAGACACCAGTTTCCAAGTGTCTTGCCAAATGGCATAGGTGGTCAAATTTACCTTAAATAGGCTGAATATAAAAATGTACATAAAATTGGAATAAAAAATAATATCTGGTAGAGACATACAGTATGTATATAAAGAGTGGTTTCTAGACCATTTAAAAAAGAACAGGAATTGTATTTATTTACTGAAAAACCCCTAAAAATACATACATATCTAACATGATGGTTACATTCCTTAGACATGACTACAGGAATGTTCTTTTGATCATTTCATGAAATTGGCTACATTTTACTGGACACATGCTCAAATCCTCAATTCTTATATAATTCAAAAAGTGGGAATTTCAGGCAATTGGCATTATCAAAACAATTAAATCTTGAAAAAAAAGCAAGAATTCTCATCAGGTTTTTGCTTCTCAAGCTTTGGGGGCAGCTTGACTCAACTCTGCTTCATTGGTTGTCCTTATAGAATAAACAAGCAATGTTCCTTTGCTTGTCCTTGTCCCTTCAGTGTAGCAGGAAGGTAATGACTCCTGATAAGTTGGAAATGGCTGCTGGAGATTGAAGCGAGTAGTTTGTAGAGACTTTATTGGGGTGTTCCCACCCTGCTGAATTGAAGTCAACTCTGTAGGATGGGATATCCGTCTCATTACTTGGGTCTCTGATCTTGTTGGAATGGGGGCAGAGGCAAACAAAAACATGTTTAACAGCTGTCTCTCTATTGCAAGTGTCAGAGATGGAGAAGCTGGAAGAAAGCTTCTTGTATCACTGAATTTCTTATATAAAACACACTCTTGTCTCTATAAGGGCTTGGGGTTACTTCAGTATCTCTCCCAACTTATATTAAAATAAATAGTAGTGTCTTACTGAATAAAAGCATCATACATTATGGCAAGGAACAGCACCAACAGAATGAAGCCGTTTTTGAGGAAAGATTGTGAAGAGCCAATTAATAATGTTACTGTGATTAGACTTAATGGAATTACTTTTTATTTTTGACAAGGTAATTCAAGATATTGTAGAAAACCTACACATGGCTCAGAGCATCTCTGAAATAGCAAGGCTTGTGGGATGTTCCCGGTCAGCAGTGGTGAGTGCCTACTGACAGTGGTCTGAGGAGGGACAAACCACTGGTGACAGGGTGTTAGGCGCCCAAGGCTCATCGATGCGCAAGGGCATTGAATGCTATCCCATCTGGTCCGAACCGATAGAAGGTCTGCTGTGGCACAAGTCACAGAAAATTTGAATGATGGTTATGGGAGGAATGTGTCACAACACACAGTGCATTGCACCCTAATGTGTTTGGGAATGTGTAGCTGCAGACCGATCAGATTGCCCATGATGACCGATGTCCACTGCCAAAAGTACTTAAAATAGGCACACGAGTGTCAGAACTGGACCTTGGAGCAGTGTAAAAAGGTCGCCTTGTCCGATGAGTCACATGTTCTTTTACATCACATGGACAGCCGTGTACGTGTACACTGTTTATCTGATGCTTTGGGCAATGTTCTACTGGGAAACCCTGGGTTTGGCTATTCATGTGGAGGTCAATTTGACAAGTGCCACCTAATTAAACATTGTTGCAGACCAGGCACACCCTTCGTGGCAATGATATTCTCTGATGGCAGTGGCCTCTTTCAGAAGGATAATGCACCCTGCCACACAGGGAATAGTTTAAGGAACATTATGAAGAGTTCAAGGTGTTGCCCTGGCCTCCAAATTCCCCATATATCAATCCAATTAAGCATCTGAGGGATGTGCTGGACCAAGTCCGATCCACGGCGGCGACACCTTGCAAATTACAGGACTTAAAGCACTTTTAGGATGACACACGGAGGACAAACAGCATATTAAGCACATGGTAATAATGTTTTGGCTCATCAGAGATTTTGGTTTTAAGCATGTGGTACAGAATGTCCCAAATCCAAAACTGAAAAATGTGCATTCATAAATTCATAACACTTTATAATAACAGTACATGAATAATCATGAATTAATACCTGAATTAATATTTACTTCTGCATTAATTAATGATGAGTTAAGGAATGGACTAATCAGGAACTAATAATGAACTAACATTAACTACAACATGAGTCATACGAATTCATGCATTAATAACGCTAACCTTAATTATGTTAGTACATGTTTGATAGTTAATGCATTAATAAAAAATTAGGAAATAAACTGAATGTGAAGTACTTCAACCTTGAATTAAATGTGCATAATTTAATATGTTCATAATAAAAAAAAAAATTTATAACTTTTAAAGTGTCTTCAGGTTCGCCACAAACATCACTGGATGATGCAGGATTATTCTGCAAAATTTACATGGATTATCCTTATCAAATGTTGATAAAAAATATTTTACCCTCACACCATTTCAGATGTGAACGACTTTGTTTTGTCTGCAGAACACAAATGAAGATTTTTAGAAGAACATCTCAGCTCTGTAGGCCCATATGCATGATGCAAGTGAATGGGGACCACATTTATGAAGTTCCAAAAAGCACATAAAACAGCATAAACGTAATCTGTTTGACTCAAGTGATTTAATACATGTCTTTGTAAGTGATGCTATTGGTTTTGGTTGAGAATAAACCAAAATGTAACTAATGCACACTGTACATCTTGCCATTGCAGTCTCTAGACACAATCATGATTTCAAGCTCAATTACACTTTATAGTGCTTGATGAAGACACAGAGTGCTAGATGGTGCAAGGAAGTGTAATCGAGTTTGAAATCATGATGGCCAAGGAAATGCTAAAAATGCTAATGTTAGCACTTAATACATTCAATTCAAATACACTTACATTTATGGATTTGGCAGACGATTTTATCCAAAGCAACTTACAGTGCACTTTTTACAGGGACAATCCCCATGGAGCAACCTGGAGTTAAGTGTCTTGCTCAAGGACACAATGGTGGTGGCTGTGGGGATCAAACCAGCTATCTTCTGATTAACAGTTATGTGCTTTAGCCCACTACGCCAAAACCACTCCCACAAATAACAAAATTAATTCAAATAATGCATATAACATCGTCAAAACTGATATTATGAATGCTCTGATTTCAATCCTAATTCAGTCTAACAAAACAACCAATAATTTTTTATTAAAAATGTCAGCATTTAAATCAGGGGGTCAAGAATTGGCTGGTTAGCAGGTCCCTGTTAGACCCTGTGGTAGATGCTGGAACTACACTACCTTATGGCAAAAAGCATGTTTCTCTATAGACAGCCATTCAAAAGTAGCCGTGTTTTGTGATTAAATATTTTTTTTTTCCAAGAAACATTTCCATTTAAAATGTTCCATTTAGCACATCGTCATCCACAGACGGATTGTTTTTGAATGGCTCTTTTCTCTATCGATTCACATTGACGAGTGATCAGTCACATGACACCCGATCCCAGAACTAAGCGACCATGAGCAAAGATGGCAGCCTCCATTTCACTAGCTTCCTGGGAATCTTTCACTACCATGATTTAAATGGACGCAAGCAGCCAGCAAAAACCAAGAGAGCGCCACTTATAAGTGCCCCATCAGAAACAAACGCCACATACTTGGTTCCGGGTAGAAATGTAGCAAACTATCTGCACTTGAAATGGATGAAGTTCACACAAGAAATTATTGAAGGTTTACATGTACAAATGTCCACAGAAAAATTTACAAAATGTATTATTAACTACAATGAAAAAGAAGATTATGATCCTATCATAATCTGACAAGTTTCGGGCCGTGTTCGGGTCAGTTTTTCAAGTAGGACTTTGGGTTTGGGTTGGTTCGGGTTTGTAATTAATGAAAAAATAAACAGGCTTACCTAACTTGTTTCACACATGTGCTCTCACTCACAGACATGCACGAACGGATGAGTTAGGGGCCGTTCACACCGAATGTGTTTTTGCGTGCATCTGTTCTGTTTTCCTATTGTTTACACATGTGGACAAATGTCTTAGACATTCACACTGTGTCTCATGCAGAACTAGCATATTTTAAATACCATGTGAAGTTAAAAAGAACTTAAAATGGTCAAAAATGTATGTTGAGTCAGAGCCGTAGCCTAGCGGGCTACGCTCATGACATGTGGTGCTGATGGATCACGGGTGACTCGAGTTTGAGTCCTGGCTCATGAGGTCCTTTCCTGATCGCATTCCCACTCTTCTCCAATGTCATTTCCTGTCTTCTTTCCACTAACTAAGGGATTAAAAAAAACACATGTTGAGACACCAGAGCTCTGTTTCATTCTTTGCGCTGCATCTAGATTGTTTTCAGGGCAGTTGTCACAAAGATTCAACATTCTAAACAAGTTCAGGCTGCACTGAGGGGACTGTTGCGTTGTTTCATATTATTCCAGATTGTTCTGCACCAAGTGAAGTTTCAACTCATAATCGGTAAGGCAATGCTTTATTCTCTTCTGCTCTAGTGTAGTGGCTGCCGTGCCTTGCTAAAACTTTGTAAGTTTACTGTTTCAGGACTGTTACAAATGTTGCCTCTATGCTTACATAAACTTACATAAGACTTCTATGCTGCGTCATTCAATGACATTTGTGGTGAAACTGCAGACAGCTAAAAGTATAAAATATTTTAATTAAGATAATATTAAATATGAATGTTTAATTCAAGGTTGAAGTTCTTCACATTCTTTCTTATAAATAGTTAATACATTAACTATTAAACATGTACTAACATGTAATTAAGGTGGCTTTTATTAAAGTATGAATTCATATGAGTCATGTTGTAGTTAATGTTAGCTCTTCATTAGTTCCTGATTAGTCCATTCATTAACTCATCATTAATTTATGCAGAAGTAACTATTAATTCAAGTATTAATTCATGATTATTCATGTTATAATAAAGTGTTACCCATAAATGTAATATATTATTATAGTGACTTTACAATAAGCATCTAAGAAATAACTGGAGTTAAACTGCAGGAAATCTGATATTGTAAAGCAGAGATTCACTTAAAAGGTTTTTATGCTGGCATATGAAGGCAGACAGTGAGATTCATTGTGTCTCAGGCAGATGAGGTTTTGATTTTTAATAAACCTTATTAAATCTTTTTTGAAAACCCTTGGGTGATTTGATAATCAGAGTCTCAAATATCACTCATTGTCCATGATAACTGTTGCCAAGATCTTAATCAGATCCATGACTAAATGTTTTTCACTTGGTAAAAATTGTGGCCGCTACAGAATTTGAGAAAAAAAGGATGACCCTAGACTATTTTAAGATCCCATTAACCAGCAATGTGATAACAGAGGAAGTCAACAAGTTGTTACTGAAAGTTTATGAACCCTGAAATCAAACCCAATTCTGGTTACCTTTCCCTCTAGCGCTTGTGATAAGTGTGTTGCATGAGCAACCTCTGAAACAAGGGTTCTCATCCTACTAAGTAATCACACTCACAAACTTTTAGACGTTGCACTTTTTCTCCAAAATTATAGATTTACTCCACAAATTATTAGGTTTAGGAATGAGGTTTAGGTTAGTACATAGATCTAACAGTTAAAGGTTGGGCAAGGAGGAGGCGGGAACCGGCTCAGCAATAAACATACATTTTTAATACATTAATTAATTTAAAACAACATAAAACATAAGGACACAGACACACATGAAACGTGGCCACGTGCATCTCTCTCTCTCCTACCGGTGTCTTCAGATGCCCCTAATCTCGTTCTCCCGCTGATCAGCTGATTCAGCGCTGGCCGTGCTCCATCATGGCCCTGCCATGCCCTCCTCCTCACCAAAGTAGAGTTAATAAAATATGCTTTCCTTATGCATGTACACAGGTTTAACAACACTTTCAGCTTTGGCCACTGTGGGGCAGTGATTAAAATTTAATGTAAAGGTGAGTGTACACTGCACGACTTGCAGTTGGCTCCCTGCAACTCACAATCTTGTTTTTTTGTGGTGCAAACACTACAGGACTGTAGTGTGCCAACTACACGACCATTTGTCCCAGACTGAGGCCATGTGTGCCCTGTATTAAGATGAGTTTTTGGGTGATCCAATTATAAATATACAAGCGAGACACCGTTAGACCTAGTCATATCTTTTGTCCACTTGTGTTCGGATTTCGAGGGGAGAGTCTCCAATTTCCTGAGGACTTGTCTGTGTTTTACTAAAAACCGGCACACAGTTTTCTTAATTAAACTTACATTGAGTTATTTTAGTGCAGTGCATGTAACTGAGCTTCTAATCTATGTGCTGCTCATATCTGTGTCCCTATTGTGCATGTTCATGCATTTACTTTATACAATTTTCTTATCGTATGCTTATTTCCGTTTTTGTGCATATTTACAATGGGGAAAAAAGACAAACAGCTGAAAATAATCAAGACCGCAGGTAGGGAGATGTGGCTAAAGTTTTATTTTCAAATTATTTTTTGTCTTATGCTTCCTAATAACTTGTCTTCGTCTTGCACTCTCTATATATTTCATTGGCTGTGGCTCATTGTCTGTCTCTCACTCATCGGGACAGTGCCCACACCTGACGAAAAGATGTCTAGATATCAAGTTGTTGTCAAAACTGTCTTTGTATTTGGTACAAGTCTCGGCCTGTCACAGGAGTGTGAACACAACTGAAACTTCTCAACACAGATCAGTCGCCAACTCAAAGCATCAAAAGAGATGAGCTGGAGTTTTGTAGTGTACACTTGGCTTAAAAAGTATTGATTTTAGTAGCAGAACTTTCGAACTACTGTTGCTGAATTCACTGCCTGATCAGTCTGTAGCCATGCACTGCTACAGTATATTTGTAATAGTAACAATAGTAACCATTTTGTCATGCAACCAAAAAAGTGAATAAATAAATATATAAATATATAAATTATGCTATATTTGTTGCCTGTGGTGTGTGGTTCAAGCTTAAGTGTTATAATGTACATGAGAACTCTTAAGCACTACAGCTAAAGTTGCGAAATGTCTGTTTTTTATGTGCACCAGTGCTTTAAGCATTTGCTGACATGCTATACTTATATTGAATTCCCAAAATCCAACTGCCAAAAAAAAAAGAGTTATTCATCTTTTGCTGTAACCTATTGGATTTTCACCATTTGGACCCTCCCACCTATTGATTTCTATGTTCTATTAAATATAGACATCTACTTTATGAAATGTACTGTAATTGTCATTGTTTTGGGCAGATTTGAACTATTTCACTGCATATAATCTTCATGAATTTTCAATCAAACTTTAGTGTAGGCTGTTATAGTCTTTCTGTATCCATTAGATTATTTCTACATCTGATTTTCAATGCTGTGAAATAAAATTAATGTTCCCTTACAAGCAGAGGTGGACAGCAATGAAATACATTTACTTGAGTACTGTACTTTAGTACACTTTTTGAGTATCTGTACTTTACTTGAGTATAATTTTTTTTAACTTCACTACATTTAAAAGACAAATATTGTACTTTTCACTCCACTACATTTCTATTAAGGGCCTCGAGTAGAAAGTCGTTACTATGTAGCAGCTTTTTTCTTCTCTAAAACGTGATTGTTTTTTTGCTGGTGACAGACAGCCTATCAGTTAATATAAAAAGAGTTAAATATTAAAGTTAAATAAAATTAATATCTTGTCATTTTTTAGTTTTTTGTTGTTGTTGTTACCTTGCATAATTACTACAGTTGTGTAGAGCTGCACGGTTAAATCATAAAAGATCGCGATCTCGATTCAAACACCCACACAATCTCTTTCCTAAATGATAATGATTCACCTGTCTATTAAACCTTTAACAAAAATCATACCGGAACATTCAAATCTGCATTGGTGCTGCCGCTGAGCCAGAGAGAGCAGTTATCATCTACAGGTATGAAACAGCTTCATAAACAGTCTTTTATAGTCCTGGACTTACAGCCAAAGTGTGTGGTCATGCCTGTATTTACAGCAATTTCACTGTCTGCTTGATTCAAATGTGGATGTACACATAGATGTGTGCACACTGCCAGAGCTGTGTGAGAACACTACCATGCTGCTTTTGTGGGGGTGGGTAGGAGTGTTAAATAAAAAAAATGATAGATGATTATGGTGTCTTTTTTGTCAATTATGTTGTTTCATTGCTATACGTTTTGTAACATTCTAAAAGCTCTTTATTCCACAGATACTATAAGCTGGTTATTGTATTCAGTAGGTTGCTTCAGAGGCATAAGGTATTGTATACAACAATGCAACAATAATAAAACAATGCATTTTTAACGTTTGGTGTGCTGGAGTGGAACAGAGGAGACGCAGGAGTAGAATCTTTAAATCCTTTAATTAATTGGAGTAGAACAAACGCTGGAGTGGAAACAAACATAAATCCTAACATCAAACATTAACATTCAAACATTACCGTTTAAGGACTGACAACTAACAATCAAAACTAGAAGGTATATATATATATATATATATACACAGGGAACTTAATGAGGGAATGGCAAACAGGTGGGGATAACGAGGAAGTGATTAGGACGGTGGATTCTGGGGAAATGTAGTGCAGGAGAAAACTTCTAAATAAGAGTCATTGAACACGGTTGAGAAAAAAAAGGAACAACTTTTACAACCAAGTACTTCTGTACTTTTACTTAAGTATAAATCTGTTTTAACAACTTTCACTTGTATTGAAGTAATATTTGACCAGTAGTATCTGTACTTCCCCTTCTGTCGCTCTCTCCACGTTGTGTCGGAGAAGCGACACTAGGGGTCTCTCTTGAGCGCCGATATTCACCTCTGACCTATTGAAAAGGGCCAATGAGAGTTGGCAGTCAGTATTTGCATACCCCGCCCCTGCATACGGGTATTTAAGCGGGGCAAATACGGAAGTTTAGTCAGAACATTTCTTCGGAGCTGATGGTCTGTTTGCAGTCTGCTGTGAGAATACACACCCTGAACGTTCCTGTATCTCTGATGATCTGCTTGCTGTTGGATTTGATGGCGCACAACAGCGGCTTTCTCTGTACTTTGCACGGCGTGCATTGTTGCCCCTAAGCACTTCGACAGCGCAGACACACACACACACACACTGTGTATTAAAAGAGTGATTTCCTTTAAAAGAGCAAATTTCTCTAAAAGAGCAAACACAGCGGCGTTGAACGTCCTTTTAAGGACGCGTCTTTTTCAAGATGCCTTTCCGCCCCTGTGTCATTCCTGGATGTGGTAGAAGTCTCTCCGCTTCAGACGGCCACAGGCGCTGTCTCGTGTGTTTGGGCCGCGATCACCCCAAGGCGGCGTTTGTGGATGGTTCATGTTCTCACTGCGAGAACATGACCATGACCACGTTGCGGTCGTGGCTTGCTTTCAATAGAAAGCAAGCCACCCCAGCTGCACCCCGCATTGCTCCTTCTTCCCACGGGATTGAGGACGATGCGGTTGGTGCTGGGGGCGATTTGGGGGCGGCAGCGGGTGCGGTTTCGCCGGGTAGCCCCCCGCGAACCTCCTGGTCCCCGTCCAAGCTCGCGGCGATAGCGGCTCGCCTCACGGCCTGGCCGTCTATCCTCCCGAGTCCGAAGCAGATGAGCTCGCCGCTGCATCGGAGAGTGCGGTGTCTGATGCCGAGGGCTCCCCTGGACTGCCGCCTTCGGGCCAGCAGGCCCAGGCTGAGGCCGATGCTCAGATGTCCGACATGCTTTCCCGGGCCGCCGTGAGCGTGGGGTTGGATTGGAACCCTCCGTCCTCCCCACAGCCTTCACGGTTGGATGATTGGTTCCTGGGGGCAGCGCGCCGTTCACTGCCTCGCATCCCCCCGGTCCCGTTTTTCCCGGAGGTGCATGATGAGCTGACGTCTACGTGGAGAGCCCCGCTCTCCACTCGTCTAGGTGCCACCCGCTCCACTCTCTCCACCCTCGACGGCGGAGAGCACCACGGATACGAGGCGATTCCCCAGGTCGATAGGGCAGTTGCGCACCATCTATGCCCCGGTAGCCCTACCTCCTGGCGCGGTCGCCCCGTACTCCTATCCAAGCCCTGTAGGACAACATCCTCGCTCAACGCGAGAGCCTACAGTGCGGCTGGACGCGCTGCCTCCGCCCTGCATGCGATGGCCCTCCTGCAAGTCCACCAGGCCAAAGCTCTCAGAAACATGCACGGGGATGGACCTGATCCTGATGTGCTGCAGGAACTGCGCTCAGCGACCGACCTCGCCCTGAGAGCGACGAAGGCCACAGCGCAGGCACTCGGACAGACGATGGCCACCCTAGTGGTCCAGGAACGCCATCTTTGGCTCAATCTGGTCGAGATGCGTGAGGCCGACAAGAACCGCTTCCTGGACGCACCTGTCTCCCAGATTGGCCTTTTCGGCGACACCGTCGAGGACTTCGCCCAACAGTTCTCCGCGGTGAAGAAGCAGACGGAGGCCATCTCCCATATCATGCCCCGCCGCAGACCTGCCACTACGGGCCCTGCTCCGTCTGCCCGCCGAGGGCGTCCCCCTGTGAAGAAACCAGCTCCTGCTCCGCCTCAACCCGGGCCCAGCTCTCAGCCCCAGCGTCGAGCACGTCGAGGGCCGGGAGGAGAATCCTTTGTTTTTTCATTTGCCACACCCCCTGACGGGGGCTGTGGTACCCACATTCTCAATAAAAGAGCTATTTCCTTTGCCTCTGGGTCACCTGGCCCGCAAATGCCGTTCTCAAGGCAATCTGCTTTCAGATTACGACAGTCCTGGTACACCGGACGCGGCGATCCCCCTTCCACCTGCCTATGACTGCCCCCCGGCCGGCCGGTTCAGACGAGTCCAGAGGACGCCAGCAGACCTCCTCCTCAGTCACGAACCCGCCCCCTGTCGGGTGTCGCGGAGCAAGGTAAGTGCTTTGAGTCTATTCTCAGCACCCCAGCCTCAGGCCGCAACGAAGCCGCCCGACGCTGCATTACCTGTTCCGCCCCGCTGCGAGGCCCCGCCGGGTACGTCCAAATTCTCGTCCCTTTGGTGCCCCTAGCGCAGAGCTGGGAAGCGTGGTTTTCGCTTTCCAACGCATCACGCTGGCTGCACCGGACCATTTGACTCGGTTACGCAATTCAGTTTGCCCGGCTCCCGCCCCCCTTCAGGGGCGTCCTCTTTTCCGCAGTACACGGCGAGCATGCCAGTTCCCTGCGCACGGAAATCGCGACCCTCTTAGCCAAGGGCGCGGTAGAGCCCGTCCCTCCAACCGAAATGAGGAAGGGTTTCTACAGCCCTTACTTCAATGTACCCAAGAAAGGCAGCGGCTTACGACCAATCTTGGACCTGCGAGTTTTCAATCGGGCCTTGTTAAAACTCCCGTTCAAAATGCTCACGCAGAGAAATATTCTGGCTGGCGTTCAGCATCTAGATTGGTTCGCAGCGGTAGACCTGAAGGACGCGTACTTCCACGTCTCAATTCTGCCACGACACCGACCCTTCTTACGGTTCGCGTTCGATGGCCAGGCGTTTCAGTACAAAGTCCTCCCCTTCGGCCTGTCTCTGTCCCCTCGCATCTTCACGAAGGTCGCAGAGCGAGCGTGCTCTTGCCCCGCTACGAGTAGCCGGCATCCGCATTCTCAACTACCTCGACGATTGGCTTATCCTAGCACACTCTCGAGAGTTACTATGCACACACAGAGACCAGGTGCTCCGGCACCTCAGCCGCTTGGGGCTTCAGGTCAACTGGGAAAAGAGCAAGCTCATTCCGGTTCAGAGCATCTCTTTTCTCGGGTTGGAGTTAGACTCAGTCTCAATGACAGCACGTCTCACGAGCGAGCGTGCTCAGTCGGCGCTGGATTGCCTTGCTTCCTTCAAGCCAGGCACAGTGGTCCCTCTAAAACTTTTCCAGAGGCTCCTGGGGCATATGGCGTCCTCCGCGGCGGTCGCGCCGCTGGGGTTGATGCATATGAGACCACTCCAGCACTGGCTCCAGACTCGAGTCCCGAGACAAGCATGGCACCACGGCACGCATCGGGTAAGGATCACCCCCGCCTGCCTCAAAACTCTCCGACCCTGGACAGACCTCTGCTTTTTACGGGCAGGAGTGCCCTTGCAGCAGGTGTCCCGACGTGTTCTGGTCACAACCGACGCCTCCCGGTCCGGGTGGGGTGCCGTGTGCAGCGGGCACGCAGCAGCGGGCCTTTGGAAAGGGGCCCCGCTGCGTTGGCACATCAACTGCCTGGAGTTGCTGACCGTCCTTCTTGCCCTCAGGAAGTTCCTCCCGTTAGTTCGGGACAAACACGTCCTCGTGAGATCGGACAGCACCACGGTGGTGTCGTACATAAATCGCCAAGGCGGCGTACGCTCCCGCCACATGTCACAACTCGCCCGCCGTCTCCTCCTATGGAGCCAGCAGCGACACAGGTCGCTGCATGCCACTCACATCCCCGGCAAGCTCAACGTCGTAGCAGACGCGCTATCACGACAACGCCTGCCCGGCGGGGAGTGGAGGCTTCACACCCAGGCGGTCCAGCTGATTTGGGAACGGTTTGGCAAGGCCCAGGTAGACCTGTTTGCCTCCCAGGAAACCTCCCACTGCCCGCTCTGGTACGCCCTAACAGAGGCTCCCCTTGGGACAGACGCGCTGGCACACAGCTGGCCCTCGGGGCTGCGCAAGTACGCATTTCCCCCAGTGAGCCTTCTTGCACCGGTGCTGTGCAAGGTCAGGGAGGACGAGGAGCGAGTCACGTTAGTGACCCCCTACTGGCCCACTCGGACTTGGTTCTTGGAACTCAGACTTCTCACGACAGCTCCTCCCTGGCGAATTCCCCTGAGAAAGGACCTCCTCTCTCAGGGACGGGGCACGCTCTGGCACCCGCGCCCAGACCTCTGGAACCTCCACGTCTGGTCCCTGGACGGGATGCGGAAGAGCTAGCCGGATTACCGGCGACCGTTGTGAATACAATTAACCAAGCCCGAGCCCCCTCTACCAGGCACCTTTACGCCCTAAAGTGGCGCTTGTTCGCAGATTGGTGTTCTTCCCGAACTGAAGACCCGCAGAGATGCGCGATTAGGTCAGTGCTCCTTTCCTACAGGAGAGGCTGGACAGGAGGCTGTCCCTGTCCACCCTCAAGGTGTATGTTGCCGCCATTGCCGCCCACCACGATCCTGTAGATGGCAAGTCTTTGGGTAAGCACGACCTGATCCTCAGGTTCCTGAGAGGCGCCCGGAGGTTGAATCCCTCCCGGCCAGGCCTAGTTCCCTCCTGGGATCTCTCGGTAGTCTTGGCAGGACTCCAGAGACGCCCCTTCGAGCCGCTTGAATCAATTGGACTCAGGGCCCTCTCTCTTAAGACGGCCCTGCTGATCGCTCTCGCCTCTATCAAGAGGGTCGGGGACCTGCAAGCGTTCTCTGTCAGCGACACTTGCCTTGAGTTCGGTTCGGCAGATACGTCTGTGATCCTAAGACCGCGACCGGGCTATGTACCCAAGGTTCCTACCACACCATTCCGAGATCAGGTGGTGAACCTGCAAGCGCTGCCCCGGGAGGAGGCAGACCCAACCCTTTCGTTGCTATGTCCAGTGCGTGCCCTGCGCATTTACCTGGACCGCACACAGAGCACCAGACGCTCTGAGCAGCTCTTTTTCTGCTTTGGGGGATGGCAGAAAGGGAATGCCGTCTCCAAACAGAGGCTCGCCCACTGGGTTGTCGACGCCATCACACTGGCTTATCACACCCAGGCCGTGCCCCTACCCTTGCGGGTCTGAGCTCACTCAACAAGGGGTGTTGCGTCCTCGTGGGCACTGGCCAAGGGCACCTCCCGAGCAGACATCTGTAGAGCCGCGGGTTGGGCAACACCCAACACCTTCGCAAGGTTTTACAACCTCCGCGTTGAGTCGGTTGCGTCTCGTGTTTTGTCAGGTCCGAGCCCGTAGAACTCGGTAACACGTAGACCGACGTCAAGGTTAAGTAGTGCGCCTTTTTTCCCAGGGCGCCCCACTCCGAGTCGGGACCCTGGTCGATTCCTCCCCAGCCCTCCGGTTCCACGGTTCAGCGGAGGAACTTGCCGACCCAAGCCACTGCGGGTACCCTGATGGCTACCCTGTACTGGTATAGGTGCTCCACAGGTAAGGCCTCCTGCTCGGACTCCACCTGTGTGTATTTCCACGGTTCTGTCCCCTTACGAGCGGACCCCCGTGTCTCCCTTAGGCAATTACAGCTGCCCCGGTCGCCGTGCTGTAGCAACTCCCCCCTTTCGAGGCTGGATCTACCACCGCACCATACTTTCCACACGAGCCCTAAGATGGCCGTGTGATGTGTCTACCACTTTTCCTCCCCAAGAAAAAGGGCAGGTGTGGTCTCCGCAGGGTCTGGGTAAGACCCCCTTCCCTATATGCGTGTAAGGGCCCCGGGCGTGATTGCTCTATGTGAGAAACATAGAGAGAAAAGAGGCCCAGCCAGGCTGGCCCGCTCCCATGTTGGCAAACATCGCCTTGTTCCCCTCTCAGGGTAACTAGAAGGATCCCGATGTTCGTATGGGGCATTGGGGAAGGGTACGTGCAGCCGGGTACAGACGATGCGTGGCACTGGATGAATCCCTGCCCGCCTCTGTATCGGCAGTTCACGTACACGGTTCAGCACATGGCAAGATTGGAATGGGTCCCCTAGTGTCGCTTCTCCGACACAACGTGGAGAGAGCAACAGAAGGGGAACGTTTGGTTTATGTATGTAACCTCCGTTCCCCGAGGGAGGGAACGACACGTTGTGTCTTTCCTCCGCCATGTCGCTGAACCGAGCCACTGTTGTGGCCGGACCATTTCGGGCTCCTCAGAAAAATCCTGACTAAACTTCCGTATTTGCCCCTCTTAAATACCCGTATGCGGGGGTGGGGTATGCAAATACTGACTGCCAACTCTCATTGGCCCTTTTCAATAGGTCAGAGATGAATATCGGCGCTCAAGAGAGACCCCTAGTGTCGCTTCTCCGACACAACGTGTCGTTCCCTCCCTCGGGGAACGGAGGTTACATACGTAACCAAACGTTTTCCTCAAGTAATGGAGTTGTGCACTTTGTCCACCTTCGCTTACAAAACTTTATAAATCACTAAATTTGTATTTTTACAAATAAAAATACAAATTTGTATTTTTTTCATGGCAACTGTCTGTGACCAAAATGTTTTGAAGGCCATGATAGTAGCAAACATGTTATACAGAGAGAAAGAGAAAAAAATTTAAGAAAGAAAGAAATAAAAAACATTAAATGAATCATGATCTCTTCATCTAATTTTATTTTATTTTATTTTTTTTTAAGTAATATCAGCAAATCCTTGGCAGGCTGCTCACTAAAAAGACTTCAAAATGAAAAAAGTTAAACAGATTGTGTTCAATGAACACTTACTGCAGTGGTGAATAAACAAAGACAAGCTATATTGATTCCTGAGGCTTTCACAGAAACTCACAAGAACTGGAAATATTTACCAACAATTATCTGAGTGTATCTGAGGTAGGCATTATCAGCATTATTGGACATTACTGATGTCACCTGCAACTTTTACTCATTTGACATCCCTCAGAAAGGTAAGTGATATTTGTGGTACTGTACACTGAAGGGCTTCAGGTTCTTCCCAAAACACACTGCTATAATAAGGTTCCATATGGTTTAGAATTAATTGAATGTACTGTGGCTGGCAGCCCAGGTCTGGAGGGTAATTCTGCAGCAGGGACACTGGTTCCGCGTGAATTGAGACCTGGCAGATTGGAGATCTCAAAGAATTTGACCCTCAAATGCATCACTAGCAGTACCTTTTCTCTCTTTTACTTTGTTTATAGATTTGAGTGCATTCCTCCACATGAGGGACATAATTTAGCTTTGGAATATGTAGAATTACACAGGAGAGAAGGGATGGCATTGCAAAAAGATGGCATTCCAAAAAGATGTTTATTTTGTTGGAAAAGTGCAAAATGTGCAAATTAAGTGATTTAAGAGCAAACAAATCAGCACCATCTAAAACTGTCTAAAACCTAGACCTGTTTACAGTACTAGAGCAGTACCCACTCTCCTCACTGAACAATAGAGGCCAGAGTATACTTAGTGCTTGAGCAGCGCTAACAACCTTACGCATGTGCTCCAAACACTAGTCCTCCATCTTGTTCTCCAACCTCTGGTGGCGGCTGGCTTTTATACATTTATTATATACATTTTTCCCACCTTTGATAATTGGAATTGGAATACCATTATTTATAAGGATTTATGACATACTCTTATTATATCCTTTGATTATTTTCCCTGAGGTCCATTTTAATGTTGTTAAAGTTTTTTTGTTGCACCAAACAGTCATAATATAGTCATAAATAATAATTTTCCACCGTGTCTCTGGCCCTCTGTCTGAAACACTCAGTTGTAAGCTGTTTGGCCCTTTAAGACTTCACTGTAATCGCCCACTGTTGTGATTGGCTAACATCATACATGCCTTAAAATACAGCTATTTTTGAAATGCAATCCGAAGAAAATTAACAATTTTCACACAATATTATAAAACTACATTTCAGGGTTATCACATAATGTACCCCCAACACATTTCATCTGAATATATCAAACTGTTCACTCAAGCACAGCATAAAATATCAAACAGTCATGACATACTGTATGAAACATTCATGATTGAATCGGGTTACTTTCATCCAATAGTCCAATTTTAACTGCCCCATATTTCAATAACAATTCCTTTGCAAAGTTTGTACCGCTCTTAGAACGTTGCGCATATTGCCAGAAATGCATCAAAATGATAAAATATGTCCTGTAGGTCATGTTTACAAAAGACCAACAATTATAAATAGCACAAATGGGTGCAATAAGAACCCATGATGCCTTCAAAACAGCACAACAGCAAGACAGCGCTGCTGAATGAAACATAATGGGGGAGTCCTTTATAGAGTTATAACTTGACGTCTCTTATTTTAAAAGCTGTGTGAGATGTATGACAAAGGTCAAAGCCATGCACGTTTATGTAGAAAAACATTTAAATCTATATAGGCACATGAAGGTGTCCTGTGTAAATCGACTATGGATGAATCTCCATGAGAGGCCCATCTCTCTTCTCTTCACCTTACTGAGCACCAGTGGGCAGGGCCAAGAGTGCAATGATGAAAAATTAGGCATTGATGTCTTGCTGAAGAGGCAGTCATATGCAGATGTATTTGGTCCTTTTGACATCACAAGTTCCACAAATTCCAAAAGAGTCGCTTTTGCAGCTTGGCTTAAATAAATGCTCTTTTTCTATTAAGGAGGACGTTTTCAGTTCTGAAACTTACTATATGTTTTCATAGTACAGTGACCTCTTATATGTCAGATCAAGGAAAAGTGGATTCTTCATGTCATGACCCTTTAGAATAAAATTAGCCCTCACATCCCCATTTTAAGCGAGCTATAAACAAAACCAATAAATACAATAAATAGGATTGATAAAAACAATTCCACAATGAAACCCAAATAAATATTGTAAAATGGTTAGTAAAACACGAAATCAATTCTTTAGACACTAACATCTTGTTATGGAGACTGACTTGCAGGCTCTCCATCACAGAATAGTTTGTAATTTTTTTTTTGTTGTTGTTTTTTTTATGGAGCTTACGGTGTCTTCCCAAATAAAGTTTCTGGTGTCTGGTTGGGATTTGAATTGGATGTATAAATAATGTACATGAAAATACTCATTTATGTCTGTGCTCACAGAAAAGGGCTGTCTGTCCGCAATAGAAAATAGCTTAAATTGGCTTCTGCATTTTTCAACTGATTATTGGCTGTTTAAAAAGTTGCACAAAGACACATGATAAGCAACCTTAAAGAAATAGCTACCCCAATAATTAAACTTCTGTCATAATGTACTCACCTTGATGTCATTCCAAACCCATATGACTTTCTTCCTTAAAGCATGGTCACATTCACTTTTACACTTTGAAAATCCACGGGAAAAGAAGGCATGGGTGGATGTTGAGCACTTGTGAAACCAGCAAAAAAACAAATTGCCAAGCAACCTCTTTGTAATCCTGCACTTTATACTCTTGTTGTTAAAATAATAGCCTTGTCTATTGTGACTATTCAGTGTAGCTTTGTACAAAGCACCACCCACACAGAGGTTACTGCCAAACCAAGTAACTTCCTATTGGTCAACTTGGCAAATTCCCATCAATGTTCACCACACTTGAACTCAATGCGAAAATCACCAGGGGGAAATTCAGAAGTCTATTGCGTGAAATTCACGATTGTACGGATTCAAGTTGAAATGACTGTATTTCGGCCACTGAATTTTGCTGTGTGAATGTGACCGCACATTTATGTAGAAAACAAAGGAGAATTTTTGTATCAATATCCCAGTGCATCTTTTCAATACAATGGCAGTTGACATTGAGTCACTTTTAAGCTGAAAATGAGCCCAAAAGTATCCTAAAAGTAGTCCACATGGCTTGTGTTTCATATTTAAAGTCTTCTGAAGACATACAATCCATCTTCATCTTTTCTAGCAGTTTTGTGCATGCCTAGGTTAGCTGACAACTTAGTATGCTGCATGCTGTCATTCTGCTAGATAAGGGAAGGTGTGCGATATCATAGTATGGCATTCTAGTAACAACATTGCCACAACCTGAGGTTTAGATACTGTACCAAAGCTATTAATAGTTGTTTTGAGATGTTTTATTGATTTTTTTTTATTTTTTATTTTTTTTATAAATGATGGAATGACCCCAGGTCTTACAAAAATGGCCATTAAAAAGTAAAACACAGATAAACAGGCTGTGTGAAAATTTATATACTCCTGCCTCTATTTTTAGTGTTGGTGAAGCTGATCTTATTGGATTATTTCTCTTAAATGTGAAGGTGTACACTTTGTCCTCAGGCAGACGCCAGAGTTAAAAGAAAACAGGACGTCAGACACGCAGACAAACCGGAGACATGTGCTGCATTTTAAATAGCCTGGCAGCCTCCTCACCTGCTGATCTTCAAAGAGTTTGATGATGAATGAGTCCCATGAAAAAATATATTCTGGGTAAGAGAGTAGCGCACTGACCTATAGCACAACTCTTTGAGAAGGACATGATATTTATAATTTGACTTTGATCGGCGTAATTGTGGATGGATCGTATTTTTGTTGCAAATATATTAAAAGAGAGTGCTTCTTATAAAAGGTAGTTTCAGATTAACTCGTGAGAAAATAAGTTTACCTCAGGCAGGCAGAGTCTGTTTTGAACATATATATCCCAGTTATTCCATATTAGTGGGTCTGAATTATGCTTTCACAGCTCTTCCCCCCAGGAAGGGTGTATAAGGGCATTTAGGGCAGAGATTGAAAAATGTATTATTTTTATTTTTTTTGTTTCATTACAGCTGATAATGATTTTTTTTTATTTATCTGATAACCAGTATTTTTAATTATAGTTTTATTTCTGCTTTTTGACAGAGTAATGGATTATTAATAATCAGACTCAAATAATAAAAATATGCATTATAATATTTTATCAATTAATATATAATTAATAATAATTATGATTATATTATTTATTATATTACATTTACGCATTTCATGCAATTTGTTTTATTTAAAAGTTAATGCAAAACTGTTAAGCTTTTCTCACACTTAAAATTGAGGATGTTATGAACAAAGTTGAGTAATCTATGCAAACAATACATAACATAAATTATTTACTTTACCTGTGAACATTGTTTAGGCTTGATGAACGCACAGTGGTATAATGGAATTGTTAGGTGCAATTATTTTGAGAGCCTCAAATGCCTCCTGATATTAAAGAATCAATAAGCAATTAATTAGAAACAAATGTAAGTATTGGTAAAAAAAAAAAAAAATAAAAAATGTGGCCAGCCTAGGGCTTTGTATCACTAAAAATTAATGATATGATATGCATCACCACATAGGGGCCACGATACGATACGTATTGTGATACAGGTCCATTTTCAACTGAATTTCTTCTCAGCATAATGAACATTGTCATTGGTTTATTTTAAACTGTATAACAGTATAGGCAAAACCTTACAATTTGTTATCTAGGCCTACTTTTTCTATCATATATTGTGATATATCAGGTTTCTGTATGGCTTTAACCTGAAAGCAATGTAATTGTCAAATGGAATTGAAATATGTTTTTTGAAAAATATATATATTTTCTACTGAAAAATAAATACAAAATAAATATAAATAAAAAAACCCTGGGATGGCAATCTGCCTCCTCATTTCAAAGTCCACCACACCGCCCTGCTGTTCTTATACAGTATTCAAATTAGTAGTATAAATATTTTATAATAATCATAACATGAAGCTGTATATAGTACATTTAATTGAACTCATATAGCCCATATTAAGCCACATTCACTAATATACAGAAAGCAGACTATGGGCAGTGCAATTTATGTTGCAAAAAACAAACAAACATATTAGCCTGCATTTATTGTGTTTTCTTAATATAGTTAGTATAACTCACCCTTGCATTTGAAATCTGCGATGCCTCCACAGCAGATATTTGCCATTTCCCACACCTCGGTTGAGAGTAAAGTACAAAAAATACTTTGGTTTTGATGCAAACGCTTGTCGTCTGCACACAGTCGAACACTCTTCATTACAAGGTATACTCCAACTGATTGTATGCACATTCTGTACACAGGCATTTGGCGCATGCTCGCTTTCAGTGCTATTAGTTACTGGACTATTTCTCTTGACCAGTTTATACCTATAAAGATGTCTTTATATTCCATCAGACTCAATTTATCCAAATGCAGGTATCTCATACAGGTATTGCGTTCTTGATGTGCACATCTACTGTTGTTGTTTCCACCTTTGTCTCCTGTTGTTTTGATTGGGAGATGTTCCTGGACTGGGAGATGTTCCAGGCCACCTCTGATGATGACATCGAGGTCTACATTGATACCATAACTTGTTTAATCAGGAAGTGTATAGATGATGTATAGGATCTATCCTAACAAGAAACCTGGGATTAATAGCGATGTTCGTGGGGCACTTAATGTGCTGACCTCTGCTTTTAATTCTGGGAACGCGGAGGAGCATAAACAAGACAGTTATGCCCTCCGCAAAACTATATGTGCAGCCAAATGCCAGTACAGGGACAAGATTGAAGACAGTTCAACACCACCGACTCTAGAAGCATGTGGCAGTAAAATAATATCATCGTGGACTTCAGAGGGAATAAAAACTCAGCCGTGAACACTGCTGCCTCTCTCCTGGATGAGCTTTTTATGCTCATTTTGAGGGAAACAACGCCGCCCTAGTGGAGAAAGCTCCCATGGCCATAGCTACAGATGTTAGTTCACTCTCCATCTCTGCAGTGGATGTAACCCGATCCTTCCGACAGGTGAATCTCCGTAAAGCTGCTGGTCCATACGGCATTCCGGGCCGTGTCACCAGAGCATGCGTAAACCAACTGGCTGGTGTTTTTACAGACATTTTCAACCTTTCCCTCTCCTTGTTTGTGGTCCCCACATGCTTTAAAATGTCCACCATTGTGCCTGTACCATAGCAATCCAAAATCACTTGCTTAAATGACTGGCGTCCTGTTGCTCTAACCCACATCATCAGCAAATACTTTGAGAGACTAATCAGAGACCACATCTGTTCTGTGCTGCCTGCCTCACTGGACTCACTGGAGTTTGCATACTGCAACAACCGCTCCACTGATGATGCCTTTGCATCGACACAACACACTGCTCTCTCCCACCTGGAAAAAAGGAACACATGTGAGAATGCTGTTTGTAGACTACAGCTTAGCATTCAACACCATAGTGCCCTCCGAGCTTGGATGTGAAACTCTGGACTCTTGGCTTAAACAGCTCGCTGTGCAGCTCGATCCGTCCATACCGGCTGCACCACATTTCGCTGTTTTTTCAGTGTCTAACAGGACCGGCACATTTTTAGACACAGTGTCAAGCTAAAAAGAACTTCAGGTCTCAAAAATGTATGTCGAGACACCTGCATTCTGTTTCATTAAAACGCAGCATCTAGATCGCGCTGCGTCTAGATTGCACTGTGTCTAGATTGTTTATAGCACAGGTGTCACAAAGATTTAATGTTCTGAACAAGTTCAGGTTGCGAAGATGTGACTGTTACAATGTTTATCATTATTCCAGATTGTTTCACAGATGCTTTAGTGTGCTGAGGGGCTGCCGTGCCTTGTATGTCTACTGTTACAATACTGTAACAAATGTTACGATGCTAACATAAATACAGCATTTTGCTACTGACAGGATGAATTTAAAATTATGATTTAAAATAAATGTTATGTTATTTTTTAAGCAAAAATGTTCAAATGGAGCTCTGTCTTGGTCTATTGCTTGGGGCCTCAGAAATCGTAAACTCACCCATGTAAACCGCAAATTCAGAGTACAGGCAGTTAGAAAAATCAGGCCACACGTACAGTACTTGAGCACTTTGCGGATAACAAAATATTCGTAACACGTTCTATACGCAGACACCTTTCTTTCGCATCTGACCAGAGTATACTTTGGGCTTCATCCTGACATATTTAGGTTGAAGGTTTTTCAATTTCAGTACTTCACTTTAGTTTTGCAGGATTTGTTTATAGCGTGAGTCAGGTCTAACTCCTGAATGCAGGGGTTTGGCAAAACACAACCATATTTTAGATTTAAAGTTTTCTGCTGGTGATGATACAAGAGTCTCTCATCTATTTTAAATGTGGTGGTCAACTATTGCTCAAGTGATAAATCAGACAATTTTGATAGACGGGGCTACCCTCAAACTTTCAAAGTGCTGCCGAATCGATACGGAAGCAGCTACATAGATTTGTGCATTGGCAACTTGACAGCAGTTAACTTTTGGAGCTTGAGGTATAATTATATCAGAACACTGTAGATCCAGATTGCTTATTGTAGGGCCACATTGTGAAATTATAGTAAATTTGGCCCATATAGCTCTGGAGAAATTTAGGCTAATGCACCTCATACACATAGACACACAAGCTACCGATAGCAGAAGAGCAACATGAGCTCAGTCTAGCATATTGTTTATATTTTAACCGCCAGCGTATATAACATCAGCAAACTGCAGTGAAGCGCTTGACTAGGCACTGTTTTGTTAGCCACTTGGAGAGGTGGTTAGCTGTTGCTCACAATATTTACTTTTTAGATCTATTCTCTGACAGAATGAAGTGCAATCTCCTGCCCAGATGTAATATTGATAAAGGCTGTGGCCTCCCCCTTGTCCTGCCAGCCCTGAGATCGGAATCCAAAACTCTGAACACTGAATGAAGATTTGTGCCAAGGGTAGGAGACAGAAATGTGTTTATGGATGGGCAAAACTGATGTAGCAAACAGGTTTATGTGTGTGTGGGCTGTATTTCTTGATATCATAGCCTACTGAATTTATTAGAACCTGAATTTAGCCTCATAGATGGCAGTCACTCATGACCTGAGAGTGGGAGTGTTAATTGTATGTTAGCTGTGGTATGCTAATGTTAATTGTAGCGTATCAACAGAACGCTTACAGTGCAGCCATGGGCTTTGCACACAGGTCGTCAATATCAGTAGGCTGCAGAATATTTTAAAATCTCATTACAGCTGTATTTGAAATAAGATGAATTTGAAATAGTCAACTTTTACCATTTTACTACTTATAGGCCTAAATAACCTTTCAGTTATACTTAAAGGAATATTGACAGCATTTGTGGCATAATGTTGATTCCAACAAAATTTTGTTTCGACTTGTCCCTCCTTTTCTTTAAAAATATCAAAAATAAGGCACTTAATGGAAGCGAATGTTGCCACCATTAGATTGATAAAATTACTTACTAATATTTTCTGTGTAAAGTTATATCCAGTTGTACAACTTTGTTGCATTATGACATAACACTGTAGACTGTAGAACCCTAAAACGGCAGTAAAAATTATTTAAACTTTATAGCTCAAATAATACACACATTTTAACAGAACAATTCATGTGTGTTTTTATTTAATTATAAGCTTCACATTTCTGCTTTCAGACCCTCCAAAAATTGGTCCCATTCACTTCTATTGAGATTTTAAGTGAGATTTTCTTTTTCTTTTTTAAAGAAATGGAGGGACAAGTCTAAATATTTTTTTGTGGCAATCAATGTTATGCCACAAATGCTGTCGATTGAGCTTAACTTCCATTGATCCACAGAATATTACCTAAATGATTAATTATATTCAGATATACTCAGAAGAACAGACATTGTTCATGTATTGAAGATAACATAGTTACATTTCCTGAGAGATTTGCTTTTAGTACTGCCTATGAGGTACAGAATATTTATGCAAAGCCAGGGTCAATAAGGCAATGTAACTGCTTAGATTGCATTGTTGTTGCTGCAGTAATTTGTTAATGTTAAAAAAAATAAAATAAAAAAATAATAAAACGAGAATTACAAACTTTATATAATGCTTTCTAGATTAGCGCAAACAATTATAGAGTAACCCATTTGAGTCCTTTCTGTTCTAAAGTTGAATTGTGTGTGTGTGCACACACCTGTGTGTTTGCATGCCATTTCAAATTAAAACACAGAGGAAGTCAATTTTTAAATTAGCTCATTGCCATAATGAGCAAATAACACAAATGTCTTGTGTTGTTTTCCTAAGTTTTTCAAATAATGAATTCATCACTTTTATTGCCCTGCATGAACCATTACTTTTAAATTCTGTACCATGAAGAAAGGCTACCATTTATGCTAATGGAAAGAAGTCTTTGATGTGGTTTGGCAGAAGTGACAAGTGGAGTAAAAATGTGTGCTGAGACAAGAGGATTCATTTTTGCATGCAGAAAAACACAAAGGGATTTTAGGAATGTGAAGTGTTATTGAAGTATTGGTTTGTATAAGCCTAATAATGCCACAACATGCCCACAGCAGCATTTTGACCCTTGGGATTTTTTGAAACACTGTGGATTAACATTGTTCAGAAAGATGCTGAGGTTTAACATTGATATGAATTGTCCTTGTTTATCTCTTCCATAGTGAGACCCTGCCATATTTACATTTACTTTTATTCTCTTGACTTGTGTTATAGAGGGCAACACCAGCATTCAATGTAAATTTAGCACTTACATTTTTAAGTATGCAATCAAAGCAGTTCACTTCATTTATTCAGAAATATATTTTTACAGTTGTATAAAGTTTTGTTGCACTCCCCTTGTCCTTTCAAAATTATACCCGGACCCTATTGTAGAACAGCATTATTGAAATTACTGAATGGGCAAACAATTCAGATGAGCAGAAATGTTCTGTCTGCTTCACAGTAACACCTCGCTGTACGTAAAAACCACTGGGTGGATTACTGTCCATATGAAGCTGACCAGTCCATGATCACATCTGCACTGCAGGATCGTGTATCTTTTCAAGTGTGTGATTTTTTCCTTACGCTGGTTCCCACCTTCAGTGGTGCCATTTTCTCCTGCTCACCCACAACCAATTAATATTTCATAGTCATGACAGCACAGGCACAGATTCAAATGGCCCAGAGAAGCAAGCTGCTTAAATCCCACTCCACTCCACTTTAAAATCTATACCAATTAAGTTCAAGGCTCTTAATTTTTTGATGCTTTTTCTTTCTTCTACCCCACTGTCCCAGAAGTCTTCATTAAGGAACTGAGAGAACACATTCAGAATAGAAATGGTGTCATTTGCCATCAGACAATATTTGTGGCAAGAGGGAGAACTCTCCCTGCTTCCATACACTTGGCAGAATCCTTCATTCTGCTCACCGTCTGTAATCCAGAAGATTGCTGGCACTCCAGGTAAGGTTTTTGGGCTGCAAGACAGTAGGGTGCTGTCTCTGCATATAAATCAAGTCCCATCTTTTAGTGTTCACACATGAGCTCATTTTCACTTTTAGTTTCTACCTGCTGGTCAATATTCCTTCAATAGCATCTCTCTCTATATTGTGACATAATGTGGTGAGTAATTATTCCATAGAGCACGATGGGGAGGCTGTGGAAATGTCCTGGTCTTGTACACTCATGAAATATACCAAATGGTCTTTTACCACTGTGACTGTGGTAGTGATCATTGTGTTAAGCAAATTACATTCTCATCAACCTGTGCATTAGGCCATTGATTTTCAATTCCAGAAATGGGGACCCACAGCACTGCACATTTTGGATGCCTGGGAAAGCCAGCATACCCCCATTTTCTCATTGGTCATTTGACAGTTTATCAATACTGTCGTTCCACCTGGTATTAAGATGCATTTCAGGTGATCAGATCACATGTGTTCAGCCCTAAATACAGATCTAAATGGGGTCTAAAATGTTTTATGATCGGATCACAAAAACCACATACAAATTTGGTCAAACACACATATGACCACATTGCATTTGAGGTGTAAATGCTAATCTGTCCTGTATGCGTCCCGGCAGCAATGAAGTGCCACCCCTCACCTGTCAATTAAACAAGTGCACTAAAACAAAGTTTAAACTTTGCTGGCTTTAAAAAGGAAATAACTGGCCGATACATACAAAATCACGAATGCAGTATCATGCAGTAACACACTGACATAGTGATTGATGTGTCATAATAGAGAGAACCTCCCCTCCAAATCCAAACACAAGTGGTCACAGGAGATGCAGGACAAGACCTAAACTAGTGAACACGTGGTGGATGAGGGTGAAAACAATGGAAGCGAACAATAGTGACAGGTGTGCAGGCTTATAAAGTGGAGGCAGTATTGTGATTGGATGAGATGCCTGATTGAATGAAAGCATAAGGATCCAGAGTCTTCCTGCTAGAACTACTGTACTGCTTACGCTTCCATTTCTATCAGAAAAGACTCTGGATGATTGGAATTATTTAAAATGTAAAGAAACGTATAATATATGCGGTCAGCTCTGTGTCAGCCTCAGACTGAGCGGGCAGACGTGAAGTTGGCAGACCAGTCGAGTCCTCGGCGTCCGACATCGCCAGTAATCTCTCTGATAAAAAAATCTCTACAGTGCAATGATGCCGAAAAGACAAATTTCCCAACTATCACACTGGGAACTGTAGGAGATAAGGCAGGGCGGCGGCCACTTATGACTGGACAGATTGGATGGCAGCTGCTGGGAACAGTATGAGATCAGGCAGGGTGGTGGCCACTTGGGACTGGACAGACTGGAAATCGGCCAATGGACAGGGGTTAGCAGAATGGGCGGTAGCAGCTGGACAGGGGTAAAGCTGGAATTGGGCGGCCGCTGGGCACTGAATGGTGGCTGGTGTCTGATGGGTGCTGGCCACTGGACTGAGTAAACGATTGGTTGACGGCTGCTGTGGACTGGACAGGATCATCGATGGACACAGAGTACTGGACAGACTTGTCATCAGCCACAGGAACTGGACAGACTCAATGACCAAAGGGAATTGGACCCTCTTGGCGATGGTCACAGGGAACAGGACAGGCTTTTCAATGGCCTCAGGGAACTGGACAGACTCGATGACCACAGGAAACAGGTCTGGCTCGTCAATGGCCTCGCAACACACCAAACAATAACACACCGGCTCATTGATTTCATTTTCTGGCTCATTAAAAAAATAAACATTTCTATTGACTGCTAGTCATGACATTGAAACTACAGTAAATGTGATGAGTGGATTTGTTAGAGAAAGCACTAAAATAAGCACTTTATAGCTCAGACAAATAACATTTAATTTTCCCAACATACAGATGTTAGGTTAAAATGTACATGAAAGTACAAGGGAAAATGTGTATTTCAGGTGCTGTGACAAGTTTTTAAACATCTTAATCACCTTTATCTAAATCAGCAAATAAACTATTTTCTTAGTGTGGACGCTAGTGCGAATCGACTTAATGCCCAATAGTTCGTAAAGTTCGCGAAGTGTTTGTGACATAAAAGTAGTTCCTTGGTCGGTGAGAATTTCTTTCGGAACCCCCACCCGGGAGAATATCTTGAAGAGTGCCCCTGCAACACTACATGCTGAGATGTTGCTCAGAGGCACTGCTTCCGGATATCGCGTTGCGTAATCCACCAGGACTAACACAAAGCGATGTCCGCGTGCCGTCCGCGAGAGGAGTGTTCGAGGACCACGCGACGGTACTCAGAGAACCGGTGAGTGAGCTTTTTCTCTCTCTCCTCTCTCTCTCTCTTTCGCACCGTGTTGGCCTTTTCCCTCGCCTATTTTTTTGTTGTTGTTTTCTTCCCCTCCTGTCTCCTCCCAGGGCGAGGAAGGCGGGGATGACCACGCGGGATGCAAGATACACCCTACCCCAGGGATGGGGGGGGGGGGGTGTACGTCATGTCAGTGGCACCCCGGCCTGAGATAATGCCGGGAGGAGTGTGGAGCGGAGGGGGGGCGGGGCCGGGTCAGAATATCGCGTGCCTCATCAGGCCGATAATACGCAATAAACTGTTAAGCATTAATATGAGTGTAGTAATGTTTACGTTAACATTTTATCTGTTATTTTTTATTTATTTGTGTAATATTGTGTGCTTTTCTCTGTAGAGTGAAATTTTTGTTCCTACTTAGAAATATAAATTATTTGATATCACGAGAAAAAGGCACCACGGACAGCAGTAAAGGGTGAAAAAAAAAGTATCAAAAACTATCAGGGGTGCAACATGCAGTATTTTCACAAAGTTTAATTGCATAAGTGACATTTAAATGTATATACATATATTTACGTTTAGCAGGAAATTAATATGCAGTGCAAAAGATAGTTTCTCCAGGGATGCTTGTGTGTCAGATGCTGGAAATGTCCCAGCCCTTACTAAAACGGAAAATATGATTGGTTGGCAATTATCGAATTGCTTCTGAAATGAACATTCTGATTGGTGGATCAGCTTAGTCCATCTTGCCAGTGCTCCCCAGTGCATCTCCGTGCGTGTTTAGAGAGAATCTCTGTAAAAAAAAAAGTATTATAATAAAACACGGTGCTGCGGCATTAGATTGAAAAAGTTCCAGGTCAAATGCTTCTTGTCTTGGCGGCCACATGTATCATCACTTTTTTCAGGCGGGCATATGCAAAATCCGAAAACTGATAGGAGGGCATACAACATATATATAAATGCCCTAGACTACACACCAGAAACTGTTTCTCTGATTTTCTATCATTACCTCTACAAGGCGCTGATCCCTCTTGTTTGAACAAGTCTTGTGACAGCACAAGCTCTTCTCTGCTTGTGTTTTTCAGCATTTATGAATGTTAAGATGAGTGGAAGAAGAAACAGTTCCCATCCTGCACAAGTATTTGCTAATATAGCTTAATCAATTTTATTTCACTTTGAAGCTTATGATAATTGATCGTGGTAACCAAATAATAAAACCCCTAGTTAAAAAAATTAAGAAATTATTGAGAATCAATATTTTTGTGTGAGGATCGATATTTTCGATACAACTTCAGTATCGGAAGTATCGATACTTCTAGGATCGATCTGCCCTTCCCTACCTTATAGAGTATTATGAAAGTTCACTCTTTAATGGGGTCTGCATTTATAAAGATGCCCTTCTGCCCCTGTGTAGTTCCTGGATGCGGTAGAGTGCTCTGCACCCCTGACGTATGTCTGGGCAGCGATCACACCGAGGCAGCGTATGTGGAAGGCTCATGTTCTTACTGCGAGACTATGACCATGGCAACGTTGCGGTTGTGGCTTTCCTTCCTCAGAAGGAACGCTTCTGGCCAGCATGCCCAGTCTGAGGCTGACGCCTAGATGTCTGACATGCTTGCCAGGGCCGCCGTCAGCGTGGGGCTGGACTGGAACCCTCCGTCCTCCCAACAGCCTTCGCGGCTGGATGATTGGTTCCTCGGGTCTGCGCCCGCTCACAGCTGCACCCCCCCCCCACCCTCGGTTCCTTTCATCCCGGAAGTGCACGATGAGCTGACGAGTTCGTGGAGGACAACCTTCTCCACCCGTCACTGTGCCTTTCGCTCATCCACTCTCACTACCCTCGATGGCGGAGCGGCACAGGGTACAAGGCAGTCCCCCAGGTGGACAGAGCGGGTTGCGATCCACCTGTGCCCCGAGAATGCAACCACATGGCGGTGTCGCCCTGTGCTCCCTTCCAAGGCCTGTAGGATGACATCTTCACTGACCTCCAAAGCCTACAGTGCCACCAGACAGTCCGCTTCCACCCTGCATGCCATGACCCTCCTGCAAGTCCACCAGGCCAAGGCTCTTAAAAATCTGCACTTGGGTAATCCTGATCCCGACGTGCTGCAGGAACTGTGCTCAGCGACCGACCTTGCCCTCAGGGCCACGAAGGTCACAGCACGGTCACTCGGGCAGGCGATGGTCACTCTCGTGGTTCAGGAACGTCATCTGTGGCTGAACATGGTCGAGATGCGCAAAGTGGACAAAACACACTTCCTCGACGCACCTGTATCCCAGTTCGGCCTTTTTGGCGACACCGTCGAGGACTTCGCCCAGCAGTTCTCAGCGGTGAAAAAGCAGACGGAGGCCATATTCCACATCATGCCCAGCCGCACCTCCAGCGCGGGCCGTGTCCTGTCTGCCCTCTGAGGGTGTCCTCCTGTGGCACCTAAGAAACATACAGCTCCGCCTCAACCCGGACCCAGCTCTCACCCCCAGCATCGAGCACCTCCGCAGGAGGCGCACGCCCCCATCTCACGAACCCCTTCGAGGACTCAGCAGGCTCCCAAGACTCCGTCCCCTGGTGGATTGTCAGGAGGAGAATTTTCAGTTAAGTTTATTTACTTTGCCGCACCCCCTTTTGTCTCTGGGTCATCGCAAATGCGTTCTCATGGCAGTCTGCCACCTCAACAATCCCGGCACATTGGACGCAGACCTCTTGTCCCCTGGCCGGCCAGTTCTGACGAGTCTAGAGGATGCCTCTGCAGGACCTCCTCCTTAGTCACTAACCCGCTCCCCGCCGGGTGTGCAGAGCAAGGTAAGTGCTTCGAGTCTTCTCTCAGTACCAGTGCCTCCCGACGTGTTATTACCTGCTCCCCCCCACCGCAAAGCCACACCCAGTACGTCAAAAGCGCTCGTTCCTCTAGTGTCCCTCGCGCGGAGTCTGGACGCATGGCTTTCGCTGTCCATCCTGTCGCACTGGTTTACCAGGACCATCCGACTCGGCTACGCGATTCAATTCGCCTGGCTCCCGCCTCGTTTCGTACGTGCCGAAAAAGCCAGCGCTTTACGGGCAGAGATCACGACTCTGCTTCTCAAGGATGCAATAGAGCCTGTCCCTCCAGCCGAGATGAAGAAGGGTTTCTACAGCCCTTACTTCATCGTACCCAAGAAACCGGGCTTTGTACATATGAAACTGCTTCAGCACTGGCTTCAGACTCGAGGCCCGAGATGGGCTTGGTGCCGCTGCACATTCCGTGTGGTAATCACCTCCTCCTGGGGTCAGACTTTCAAAATTTGGAAAGACCTCTGTTGTCTGTGGACCGGAGTCCCCTTACAGCAGGTGTCCAGACATGTTGTGGTCATCACAGATGCCTCTCAACATGATTAGGGCACCGTGTGCAACAGGCATGCTGCCGCTGGCTCCTGGACAGGGCCCCGGCTGCGTTGGCACATCAACTGCCAAGAGTTGCTTGCAGTATTCCTTGCCCTGCATAGGTTTCTCCTGCTGATTCGGGGCAAGCATCTTGATCCGTTCAGACAACACCATGACGGTAGCGTACATTAACCGCCAAGGTGGCGTGCGCTCTCGTCATATGTCACAACTCGCACACCATCTCCTCCTTTGGTCACTGCTTGCCACTCATATCCCTGGCAACCGCAACATGATGGCGGACGAGCTGTCGCGACAGGTTTCACCCAGCGGAGAGTGGAGGCTCCGATTGTGATTTGGGGCCGATTAGGCATGGCACAGGTGGATGTCTTTGCCTCCCAGGACAACATTCACTGCCCGCTCTGGTACTCCCTGACAGAAGCCCCTCTCGGGACAGATGCATTGGCACACAGCTGGCCCCGGGGGCTGCGCAAGTATTGGCAAATTCCATTGAGGAAGGACCTTCTTTATCAGGTTTAAAGAAGGTTCCTACGACCCCCTTCAGGGACCAAGTCGTGAACCTAAAAGCAAGCTGCCCCGGGAGGAGGCAGACCCAGCCTTCTCGTTGCTGTGTCCGGTACGTGCATTGCGTATCTATTTGGAACACACGCAGAGCTCTAGATTTTCTGAGCAGCTCTTTGTCTGCTTCGGTGATGGCAGAAAGGGAATGCAGTCTCAAAATTGAGGCTGCCCGCTGGGTCGTCGACACCATTTCCTTGGCCTTCCAGACTCAGGCCATGCCCGCCCCCTTGCGGTTTCGAGCACACTCGACGAGAAGTGTAGCATCCTCGTGGGCAATGGCCAACGGCACCTCCCTAGCAGACATCTGCAGAGCAGCGGGCTGGGTAACACCCAATACCTTTGCAAGATTTTACAATCTCAGGGTTGAGTCGATCTCGTCCCACGTTTTGTCAGGTCCTAGCCGGTAGAACTCGATAATGCGGAACAGCCGACCGGGCTAGTGCATGGCATTTTTGAATGGGACCCCTTGTGTCACTTCATTCCACACAACGTCGAGTGAGTGACAGAAGGGGTACTTCACGTTTACTGTTGTAGCCTCCATTCCCTGAGGGAGGGAACGAGACGTTGTGTCCCTTCTGCCATGGCACTAGACCTACCACTGTAATCGCCCATTCCTTATTCTCGGCTCCTAAGTGCAAAAACCTGACTGACAGACACATGCCGCTTCCCTTTATACCCGTATGTCCGGGGGCGGGACATGCAAATTCTGTCTGCCAATTTCTCATTGGCCTTTTCTCAAGTTCAGAGGTACACGAGGCTCCCAAGGAAGACCACATGTGTCACTTCATTCAACACAACGTCTCGTTCTCTCCCTCAGGGAACGGAGGTTACAATAGTAACCGTGACTGTTTGTTTCTAAAAATAATCAATCGTTTGGGTTCAGAAGAACTTTATTTGTCGACTGGAGTCATGTGGATTATTTTGATCCACCCTAAATATGAATTTTTGACTGTCAAAAAAATAGTGCATATTCACTTTCATTTTTTAAAGGAGGAGGCCTGAAAAATCTTAAATTCTGTTTTGATGAAGACAGAAATTCAGATACATCTTGGATGGCCTGAGGGTGAGTAAATTATTAGCACATTTTCATTTTTGGGTGAGCTATTCTTTTAACATTCAGTTAATTGACTGATCTTTGAAACATTGACAAATTATTCCAAATTTTGTCTGTCATTTTGACAAATAAAAAGAAACAATTATTTTTTTCACCTAGTGCATCAGTTTTTACTTCACTCTTTGTTGCTCACATTCCCGCAGTACATGTGCCCTGTTTATTCAATGGTATTAATATGCGTATTAGATGCATATTAACAGGCACCATCATCATTTACACCTAATATTGTGCGTCTCTTTTGTGCTTAGAATTTTTGCCTAGATTCTGAGTAGAGGGTATATGATTTCATGACTGCATACATCAATCATTACTTCAGTGTTAATGTATCATAATAAAGCACAAACTGCATAATAACAAAAAGAAAACACAAAAAAGCAGAGCATCAGCATCATTTCAGCCAATTATGCATGCATTAAGTGTAAGTGCAAACATCATGTTTAGAGCAGAATTGTCCATGATTTTAGGGGAGTAACTGTGTTATCTGAGCTTTACAGATGTGCTTCTCATGTTACACATTATGTTCACATCAGGGTCTATGAAGTTCAGTGAATATGGGCATGTGTGTATTCGCTTGAACTGGCAAAGCTTTTTTTCTTAAATTTTATCCTCTATGGCGGCTGTGGCTCAGGTGGTAGAGCGGGTTGGCCACTAATCGTAGGGTCGGCGGCTCAATTCCCGGCCCACATGACTCCACATGCCAAAGTGTCCTTGTGCAAGACCCCCCAAGTTACTCCCAATGGCAGGCTGCCTTTCATGGCAGCTCTGCATTCTTTGTTGTGTGCATATGAATGGGTGAATGAGTCACATTGTATAGCATTTTGAAAACTGATAAGGTAAAAAAAAGCGCTATATAATTACAGACCATTTACCAATCCATGTGGCGGAGGACAAGCCTCAGCTGCCTCCCTTCTGAGACAGTCAATCCATGCATTTTATCACGTAGCTCGCTGTGCATGACACCGCAGAGACTCGCAGCATGTGAAGGCTCATGCTATTCTCCACGATCCACGCAAAACTTACCACGTGCCCCATTGAGAGCTAGAACCAATTAATCGAGACCACGAGGAGGTTACCCCATGTGAGCATCCGTGCCAATTTGGTGGCACGGATGGAGACCTGGTTGGAGTCCTGGCTGGAGTCAAGAGTTTGAATCCAGGGTGTGCTGAGTGACTCCAGCCAGGTCTCCTAAGCAACCAAATTGGCCTGCTGGGTGGTAGTCAGCGTCAATACTCGCTGAGCTACATAGGCCCCCCTTTAACCAGCAAAGTTTAAAAAAACTTGTTTTAGCGCAGTGGTTGATTGACTATCATAAAAGCCTATTTACTGTCATATGTGTGCCATTATAGTAGATGTTATGCCTCTCAATGCTCTTGTACTTATAAAATAAAAACAATTATGACTGATAAAAATATAACATGACATAAATTTTACAGAGAGTGACGAATAAAGTTATTTTTTGGGCAGCCTCTGAATATGATGCCACACAAACATCCATAACAATTTTATCTCAGCACAAAACACCACTAAGACGTGCACATCCACATCAAAATGCTCACGTGACCATGAAAGTAAACCACTAATAGACAAATCGTCAAAGTGTGCACATATTATCTCACTGAAATGAACAGCATAACAAAACTTAGCAGCCATTGATATCCAATACAAACCAATTCATCAACAACACAACACCTCAACGCAGTGGCGTACAATTCAATGAAATTATGTACGGTGTTTAATTAATCCAACCAACAGCACATTAGAAAAAAATTTGCTTTTAAAACTTACCAATGAAGTTCACTATATAAGGGTGTGTGTATGTGTGTGTTAAATGAACTGTATTAATGTCCATTAAGTAAACTACATAATAAAACAAAACATTACAAATTGAATACGCATACACATTAAAACATCCCCTACGTTGTTCAAATCAGAAATGCATGGGATTAGATCCACCACGTCATTGAGCTACAGTCTGCAGCGGAATACTTGCCTAATGTAGAGACACAGCTGCTCATGAAGGCTGATGAGTGAGAATGATGTTGGAGTGGAGTGGCATGAAATGAGAAATTGATATCTTCATATTGGCATAAGACATTTCATAATGCAAAAAACAACCACCCCTGCCTCCTATCTCCGTCAGGATATGACGGTTCCGAGTACTACAACTTCGGACTGTCAGACGGGGCCTACGCCAAAGAGAGATAAATAAATGTAATCTTCAATTTCACTCAAGTCTGCGAGTCTTCCTGATAGAAATGTAAGCGCAGCGTAGTTCTAGCGGCAAGACTAGCAGCTATACATCATCGCACCATTAGCTGGGTAATTCCCAGCCAATCACATGTAAGCCATTGCTTTATAAGTCTGCTCACAATCTATCACTTTGCTGTTTCTGTGTGCTAACGCAACAACCTTCACCACCCCACCACCACCAGCTGAGTCCCGTGCTGCACGGGGGTAGGCTCCTTGCTCCTGCCTCCTATTTCAGGCAGGATATGACGGTTCCGAGTACTACAACTTCGGACCGCCAGACTATGCCAAAGAGAGACATTACTTTTCTGTTTTATATTCATCAAATAAATGTAATCTTCAATTCACTCAAGTCTGTGAGTCTTCCTGATAGAACTGCACTTCTGACCATCTATCTTGCAGTTATGTCATGATCCTTCTCTGTCTGCCCTTCTGTCTTTGACGGTTGTTTGTCTGTGTGAGTTTGTGTTATGACTACACTAGCTTAGTCTAGTGTTTAAGTTTGCCATGTGCTCTCCCAACTCCGCCCCTCATTCCCTCTGGCCTCACCGATAGTAGTTTAGTCATTGTTATGTTGATTGTCTTCACCTGTTCCCTCTTGTGCCTTACCTGTAAACATTGTGCTCCTTTTTCTTTTTTGTTTGTCAGATCATTTTGTTCCCATGTCTGTTGACCAGTGTTCATGTGTTATCCCACTGTCTGGTTAGTTATCATGATTATCAGTTATTCAGTTATTTATCTGGTTTGTTCTGTTTGTTTTCTTACAAGTTTTCTCCCACATGAGTTTTGTTTCATGTTTGTTTTTTTATTTTGTTTAAAGAAATTATTTGTTTAACTCATTCCTGCAGATTGTATTGTATCATATTAAGACAGTAGTGTATGACACCACACAGTTTTATAAAGATTTTAAAAGAATGTTTCCTAAGTGTTTTTGATATATATGCCTTTGCTATCAATAGCAGTCTGCCTCTACCATCTTTACTTTTATTTAAGCCATATGTATAACAGCAACATTGGTCCACCACATTTCTTCTGGACCGCACTGCTTGATTGAGAACGCTAACAGTGAAGTCCTTCTACTCTGTACAAACAGTAACTGTGGTTGTTTGTAATTGGAAATCTTGGAAATAAAATAGGCTACCAGATTGACAAAAAAAAAAAAAAAAAAACTAAACTAAACTTTATTAATTTCACCTTAAGTAGTAGCAAATGCACAATTTAAAGGGATAATTCACCCACCAAAAAAAATTAAAAATTTAATCCTATCATAATATACTCATGTCATTACAAACCCTAATAACTTTCTTTTTTAAATGGAAAACAACCCAAGCCATGGCGAACTAGCTTCTCTCACAGTGCTCATAAACATGCAATGGACATCAGGTTTATCACTGAAAAATGACTTTCCACCAAAACCTATCATATGCCTTCTGAAGATCTTGTTATATGATGATCGAGTCACATGGACAACTTTTATGCTACTTGTGGCTCATTTTTAAGCTTTAAATTGAGGCACTATCCACTGCCATTGTATTAAAAAGTCTGTCATTTTTATTAATTAAAACATCTCCTTTTGTGTTTAGCCTAAGAAAGAAAGTCATAATGTACATTTCAAATTACACAAGGGTGAGAAAATCATAACTGAATTTAGATTTTTGGGTGAAATAGTCCTTTAAACCTTGTGCACTGTTCATTTTAGACTCACAATTGTATTATTTGTGGTTAAATTAGACCGAAAACAATACAAGTTTAAAAATAAAAAAATAATAAATTATGAAAGAAATGTAATAACGCTAATTTATTAAAGGTAAAAATCACTAAAGTTCTGCATTTTTGGGGGGATTTTATGCTATTTATATCTTATCTAAATTTAAATTGATCAATTACACCATTTATATGTTCATGCAAATAAGAAAAATTGTGTCCTTTCACTACTGTACAAACCTACACATCTATAGGTTGAAACATGAAGAAAATATGAGAATGTGTCATGTATTGGGTGCAAATGTATCTGGTGCAAAAAACAAAAAAACAATTACATGATTTGAAGATCATGTCATGACAAAAATAACCAGTAGATGGCTGCACTAATTAATTCCTAATTTTATTAATATGAATCTGTGTGTATGCATTGTGTATGTGGTATGGTGTCACCCATTCATTTATGTGTGTGTTCTGCATTTTGGCTTACTGACAAACCTGAATGAAAATAAGAAATTTCTCCATGTTATAGTCTCGCCAATTAATTTCTTATGGTCAGTCAAATTTGACCATGAAACAACACAATTATCATATGTTTTTTGTCACACAGCCTAAAGTCATTGAATACAGAACAATTTTTGTGTGTGTGTGTGTGTTTAGATGCCAAATGTAGGAGAAGTTACCAAGCCTTGAGCCACGTTTTATTAAAGAAATACAATTAATTTTGGTAAAAAATGACCAAACAGTGCACATGGTTTAAGGCCTAGTTGAGCACCATGTATTGAGATTTCTGTGTCTTTTATGGTAATAGGAAGAGAGACTTATCTTCCAAACCTAGCTACCATTTACCTACCTGACATATAGTCTCCAGTTAAAACCTGTCTCTCTCACTTACAGTCTTCCCTGTCAGAGCTCAGCAAAATACCACTGTGGTGCCAGGGGTAACCGTATTTCATTCAGCTCCCTGAGAGAGAAACTGGGCCATGTTTGCTGCTAGATGTTTTACAACAAAGCCTATTATATATATTTCTGAGAGGCTCAGAGTGTGCATACATGCTTGTGGGTGAGTAACTCTGTATGAATGATGTTCTAAAAGAGGCGATACAAGTTATGCAAGACACTCAAGCCTATTACTGTGAGCCTGTCAGACTGTGTAGGAGACAATGAATGCTTCAATCTGCGTTGCTTGAAAATATAAATTTAATGAAGGTCATTTGAAAGCTGGTGCCAGTGAGAAAGCTTTGATAAATGGAGCAGCAGAGAGTTTTTAGCCATGTCAGGCAAGAGGACACAGCAACCATAAGTCTGTATTACACACTCACCTAAGAGAGACAGCAACAAATCAACCATGCATTCGTAAGAAGAGCTGGGAAATATAACACCATTTAGAAAGTTAGACAGTGGAACATGGGCGATGTAGGTGGGCAGAGGACACAAATCATCTGAGGTGGTGGTTTTTCTCAGTGATTTGCAGAGGATTTGTATTGCTGTGGTGTGCCATTGCTTGAGAGCTATGAAAATCAGCATATTTTAGCCCAGAGCCAGGTGGAGTTAGAGAAACTGAGAGCAATCATGTAAAAAATGTAGCACCAGTAGATGTCCTCAGCACACTAAGAAAATCAACAATAAAGATGTAGTAGTTTCAAACTAAATATTTTGAGGACCCTCTCTTTGTGCAGTCCTGTTTTGACTTCTATATTCAAGCAAAACTGTCACTAAGGGACATTTTTTATGTCATCCCTGATAATGTAGCACGGTGCTGTGGAAGTTTGTGCTTGGACTGTTTTTTACTTTAGTGCAGAGAAAATTAACCTGAACTTTTTTTGTGTGTTTGCTTTAAATTTTTGAATCTTTCAGACCACCTGCATGTGTCTGCTAAACCCAATCAATATACTGCTTGGGAAGTGAAGGGGGCCAGATGGGATATTTTGGTTCCTTTGATGGCAAAAAAATTTAAGTTAGAATACAGGATCGATAGAGGATCAGGTGATGCTTGCTCTGATCTTCCCGGGTTCGTTTATGACATCCATTGAGAAAACCCTCAGTCCTGCTGGGTTTAATCTTTTCTGTGAGTACAGGTTCATGTGAGGGTAATAGAGAAAGTTATTCCTTCAGTGCAGGGTAAAAAGATACAATATTCCTAAGAGCAGCACTCCCTATATTTGATTTAGGTTACAGAATAATATGATTTGTATTTCACAACTTTGTAATAGGTTTAGTGGGATACTCTTTTAGTGGGATACATTTCTGTTTTCCACTGCAGCATATATTCCCCAATGGAAGAATAATAGTTAATAGGGATAGAGTAATAGGGAAAAAGCATGTTGATAGTTTTACTCATGTGGCTACCACATCAATAACAGATTTAGTAACAATTATAATTGCAGGTAGGTTTGTCTACTGCAAGTTCACCCCTCCACAATTTTGGAAAGTAATCATAATTTTTCAAGAGTTTATTGAGAGGTTATAATGCCTGGAGAGAGCTATCTGCTAGCATTCTTATTAATCTCAATGGTTTCTTGGCTGGCGCATAATACTTATTGAAAACTCAGTTCTGTGAACATGTAATGTGACTGACCATGTCTCAAAGGCACATGATAGGGAAACATTTAAGTCAATTTCATGCTTATATGAGTCTTCCAAAAATAATCTGTCACTAGTAAAACATACTACAATACCCTTACATAAATAACTGCAGTTTTATATATGTAGTACTAGTGTTGTAAATTGGATGCAGTATTGCTGCTGTAACGCAGACTCAGGTTGATTGGGATCCATGAGCAGTCTTTTATTTAGAGACAGGGTTAAGGTCAACAAACAGGCAAGGTTCAGATATGGGGCAGACTGGAGTGTTAGAGGCAATCGAGTTCGTGGTCTCTGGTTCGATCCCCTCAGCCACCACCATTGTGTCCTTGAGCAAGGCACTTAACTCCAGGTTGCTCCGGGGGGGATTGTCCCTGCAATAAAGTGCACTGTAAGTCGCTTTGGATAAAAGCGCCTGCTAAATGCATAAAATGTAAATGTAAATGCTTTTGCTAATTTAAAAAAAAAAATGTTGCTAGCCAGCTAAGAGTCATCATCAAATGATATTCAAATGATTTTCATCTTTTCTTTGAGACAGCACAAAAAAGAAAGGTAAGCTGACTGAAACATACAATGCATACACAGTGGTAGTTTTGTACTGTGTGAACATAAAAAAAGAAAGAAAAGATAATTTATAAAAAATTGTAAAAACAAATATCTCTAGAAATTCATTAGTTTATTGTTCTTTTGAGAGATAAAGGCTATTCCATGCATTACTGTCTTTAAAGAAGAAATCACTTCTAACCCGGATAGAGAGATAAGTGGATGGTTCAGATGCTCAACAACAAGAAGACAAGTACATCAGTAGTTTGAGAAACAGACCCCTCACAGCTCCTAACCTGGGAGCTTCAATATAGTCTACAGTGAAGAGAAGACACGTTGATGTTGGCATTTTAGACAGACTTTCGAAGACAAAGCCACATCTGAAACTGGAAAAGAAAACAAAAAGTGTAGAATGTGCAAAAGTACTTAAAATATTGAATGATAAATAATTAGAAATGTTGAGCTTGATTGGAAAATTTGTGAGAAGTTCCCTTCAAGCTAATTACATCTTTGGGCATCCACATTGAATAGAAAATATAATTTTCTTTCACACACACACACACACACAAACACAAACACAAACACAAACACAAATGAAAAACTATTATTTCTAAACTTTTGAAGGGTATTGTATGTTTCTTGGAAAAATGAAATATATTGTAAAAATATGCGGTTACATTTGTATACTGGTTTACTTTCGTCATTGGGGAAACATGCTTTTGCCATTATAATGGTGCAGTCACAGCACCTCTCATCAGGGGAGAAAGAGTTGCTATCCAGCCAATTCCTGACCCCACTGAATGGACTAAATGAAAGCACAAGTGGTAAGCAGTAATCCTATATGGCTAGCGCCTATTTGCCTATGTCTGCCATTTCAATTCAAGTCAGTTAGGACTACTGGGTGAACACATAATTAATATTCATGAGCAAAGCTTATAGGTTTTATATTGTTCCCTCCACACTTTTTAGATCGTTCTTCTTGCACAACTGCAGAAAACAATTTAAAACTTTCAAATAGCCTAAAAGTGCATCAACATGACTAATGTGAATTTCATGAACAAAATGTCAAGATTTTATGCCATAGATTTAAAATGGCGCTGAGAAGATAAGCTTCAAATGAGGGAAATATTGTAAACACTGAAGCTTTTCTTTAGAATTTCTCTTTCTCAATTAAATTGTCAGCTATTTGTGCAATCATGTTTTGAGGCCAAGTTGTAACCATGCTAATTGCATTTTCTCTTGTTTTTAGCTATCATGGAAGAAATGTAATAAGCAATCCATTACTTGGACTTGATTTGCTTTCCATTAAATTCTTGCATTCATAAATGATTTAAATACATTGATTAATTTCTGATGCATGATACAAAGAAGAGGTATGAGTACACTATGTTACGACCCTCGCTGCTGCATTGCACTGTTTATAATGAAGGGTGGAGCACACAGTTTTAGATTTCACCAGTAACAATCCCTAGTGGGAGTCCACTATATGATCATCTCAGTGAGACAAGGTCAGAGGACTTCTTTATCTTATTATTGTTCATCTCCCTCTGGATGTTTCAGCCCGGAAGAATAAGCAGGAAACCTCTCTTCCATACTTATAAAGTACCTTAACTGCAATGCCCCCTTCTGTGCTCTAACTCGATTGAACATACAGAAGAAAGTGGTATAATTTGTCTTCTGCTTAAAGGCAATGACTCCGTGGACAAGGATGGCCGAGTTAGAGCCAGTGAAACTGCACTCCTCACAAGTTTTGTCATATAGGTCACTCCACAGTGTGCTGCTTTTAAAATATTAATAATAATGTTCACTGGTCATGTTTAAATTTCAGAGGGGATACTGTATATACTTTCATTATGGAACATTTGTGCATCAGGCTCTGTGTTCGCATAATACACAGTGTGTCTTAAATGTAGAAGGCAGAACCTCTTAATAAAGCATTTGGGATTTCCCAAACCATGAAGTAGAGCATTAGTAGCAAGTAAGTAATAATTATCTCTATGGCACATTTCCCAAAAGCATCGTTATCTACTGTAAAGGGCTTAAAAACAGTCATAAATTAAAAAGAGCCGCAACCAATTTTATTAGGGACATAGTACACAAAAAAAACAATATTGATCATTACAAAGCCAATGAACCTGCACTATATGAGCAGTGGTCGCCTGTGCAGTTTAAGTCTAGGCCTTCAGTGCGATTCATGCCATTAAGAAAACACAGCTCACAATGAATAAGACACCCTATAACTATTATACATTATGTGGCAGTCAACAAACAATACCAACTGACATTTTCTAATACATAGTCTAATACTAAGAAAAAGCTCTAATAATATTTGCGATTTAAATGTTCATTGCAATAAATATTTGCAATAAATAAATATTTATTTTACACGGTTACTTTTCAAAACTTGACACTGAATGCTCCAGCAGCCTAAATTACACTTAGAAAACTCCTGTTGTTGCTATAACAATGCAAAAACACTTATCAATTTGCTTGAAGTAAAAATCAGCCCTCCTTTACTATTTAATTAATCAATTGCACGATCAAGATCTTGCGCTCTTCGCTTTCAAAATACGTACATTACTTCAAGCGTGATTGCATCGCTCAAGGCCTACTCAAGGCCAGCTAGAAGGCCTGGACTGGGACATATCCTAAAGACCACAAATAAATCAGTCTGATTGGCTGATGAATCTGACAATCTGACTTTAGATGCCTATTCACTGCAGTGTTGAGGGATTCTGTGGAAATTCTGAAGGCCTGATGGGGTGGAGCTCAGACTCACACGCTGCTTCAGCAAAATAATTGCAGTTAAGATATGATGAAAGATTAAATTGATAATGAAATTAATTTAATATGTGGCCTTGCAATAGTTTCCTGTTCCTCTTCGTCTTCTTCCTCAATGGCTGGTTCAAATCTTCTCCAGTAGCCTAGTCTGTTGCATGGCAGTCCCATTTTGCATGTTGAATAATGGCAGACACAAATAGTTACTGCACAATGCTTTGACCTCAAACAAAATGATCTATGAATGCATCAAATATCTCTCTATCAGGGGATATTGAGAAGTGAACAACAGTGTGACTATGGCCATGCCTTTGATGTAATTTTGTTTTGTCCATCTGTTAAGTTTCCAACCAAAGGAGAACAACTATGGGCTAAGCTGTAACTGCAGAGTCAATTAGAATGATCCACATCACATGTAATCATGTGGCAAATACTATTTGCACCCCTACTTAACCTCTTGTGACCCGAGCATGACTGCTGTGTGTATTAGCCTTTTTGATTTGTAACTAGTAGCACCTAATAAACATGCAAAATAATATAAATATATAAAATATGATAGAAATATATAAAAAGTGACAAGCGATCATCTGTGTTCCGCAACTGCTTTCGGGTCCTTGAATAACGAATAACTTGCAAGTACGGGCAGACGGGGGACTTTCTGGTGTCCTCAAATGGTAAGATAGTGCCCCCCTACGAAGTTGGTACCCTACACAGATTCTGTAGTATTTGTGTAGGGAGCGGCGGTACTGCGTTATCATGTTACATGTATTCCTTTACTCCCCAACCCTGCTGTTAGGAATTCCTTGTCTTGTTTCACTGTTGCCCTTTGTCTGCCACCTTTGCATTCCTTAGTTTTCACTTTTGTCCCTTGTGTAGCCTCGACCGTTCCCGGGCTAATGCCAATAGCCTGGACTGACCAAAAGCCAGAAGGCTTCTGCTCCCCAGTCTCCGCCTGCCACGGTCAGCGAGCCAGAGCCCACGCCTGCCCCGGTCTGCGAGCCAGAGCCCTCGTCAGCTACGGTCAGCGAGCCAGAGCCCTCGTCTGCCCCGGTCTGCGAGCCAGAGCCCTCGTCAGCTACGGTCAGCGAGCCAGAGCCCTCGCCTGCCCCGGTCTGCGAGCCAGAGCCCTCGTCAGCTACGGTCAGCGAGCCAGAACCCTCGCCTGCCCCGGTCTGTGAGCCAGATCCCTCGTCAGCCACGGTCAGCGAAGCAGACGAGGAGATGCGGATCCAATCGCAGTTCAACTTTATTAAGTAAACAAACAGGCAAAACTAGAAAACACGGGCAGGGAACACATACCAGGCTAACAACAACATTCAACGAACGACAAGGAGTGAACAAAAAGCAGGGCTTAAATACACAGTGAGTGATGACTGAATAAGACACAGGTGAGAACAAAATGGCAGTGATGATGGCAGGTGGATTCTGGGAAGTGTAGTTCTTTAACAATGACAAGTGAACACGAAGGCTAACAAAGAGACAAAAGTGAAAACTAAGGAATGCAAAGGTGGCAGACAAAGGGCAACAGTGAAACAAGACAAGGAATTCCTAACACCTGCAAGGGTATCATGGATCATCAGGGTTTGGACAACCTTGTGAAAGCCATGTCAGCTTGAATGCTGTTCAAGAAAGTTAATTTTTACTTTTTACATAAATTGTTATGCTGATAACATAATGTGTAATGAAAAATGCTTAATGAAATTAGAGATGAATGCAAAATAAAAGTTTTACCACTCAACCACTAATGTGACAATATCAGACATATGTCAGATGAGCTGGAACATTCCCCAGACTGCCAATTTTACTGCTCTATGCTACAGAGAGATAAACTCATAATAGTTGGCTAATGTATTAATAAAGATTAAACTGTTAAAGCCAATAAATCAACTGTTTGTTTTAGAAAGTAAGTAACTGTAAAACAGCTGACCGGTAGATCATTCAGATTTCAAAGGTTATTTATTAGCAATTTCTAATGGCAGCATAGCCATTGATTTCATATGAAAATGTAATACATCTCAAAGGGATGGATCTTCATCCAGTACATTTGCAAATAAAGGAGTTTTCATTCCTGAATAAGCCATACATTTAAAACCCCACCCCTCCTCCATGAGCTGTTTCCCTTCAACACTATCCCACAAATGTTCCATATTGATATCACCTCACATTCAGACTGTGATAGCAAAGACCTGAATTAATCCCGAGAACTGCCTTACATTTCAACCATTTTAGCTTTTAGATGTGACCCCCCCCCCCCACACACACACTATATATCTGAAAAGGTTTTGTATTGCACCATGTCATATCATACTATATGGAAAGTGGTTAACAAAGACAAATTACCCCAGAAGTTGTGAGCTTATCCTTCCATTGTGTCAGATGTTTCAAATACTATATCTTATATAGACATGGAGGATAACCGAGTAAATAAAAAGATACAACTGGATGAATAACATAGACCGATCAGCTGCAACATTAAAACCACCTGCCTAATATTGTGTAGGTCATCCTCATTCCACCAAAAGATCACCAACCTGCATTCTTCTCACCACAATTGTTCAGAGAGGTTATCTGAGTTACCATAGACTTTGTCATTTCGAACCAGTCTGGCCATTCTCTTGACCTCTCTCATCAACAACGCATTTCCATCCACAGAAATACTCAAACCAGCCAATTATTGTTAATGTACTTTTATTCATAACTGAGACCTGGCTGAATCCTGGCAAACAAAGGGCCCTGGGGGATCTAACAACACCAGGCTGTTACTTTTTAAATTCTCCATGGACTTCAGGGCGATGAGGTGGCGTTGCTAATGTTTTTTGAAACACTTTTAAATGCAGAATTCTGCCTATGGACATGTATTCCAGTTTTGAGGTCCAATTATTAAAGATTGACATCTTGGGTCCTGCTTAATGTGCACTTGTGTACAGACCTCCCATATTTAATAAGGACTTCATCCAACAACTTACGGACGTTCTCTCTGGACTGGTGTCTCGTAGTGATAGACTTCTGATTCTTTGGGATTTTAATATTTATGGATGCTGTCCATCAAAACCTCTGGTAAATACATTCCTCTCCCTCACTGAGTCTTTAAATTTTGTGTGACACATCACTGGTTCTACTCACAATATGGGTCATACATTAGATCTAGTTTATCTTATGGTCTTTCTGTATCCAACTTAGAGGACTTGGATATTGGCATTTCTGACCAATTCAATAATGTTTGAGCCTGTCTCTACTTGTCCTCTCCCTACATTTTCTCAGCCCTTATGTCACTCCTGGTCCATTCACTCATCTACTGCCAATGTTGTCTTTGCTGGACTCGACAGTGAATCATTGGTTGAAGATTTTAATAAATCTTGTACTTTTACACTTGATAATGATGCTCCGCTTAACCAAGGAGAGATAAGGTTGTTTCACAGCCTTGGTTAAATGGCGTCACCCGCGCTTTCAGACAAGAGTGCAAAAAAGCTGAGTGCAAGTGGAAACGAGTCAAGCTTCAGGTCTCTTATGACATTTTAAAGGTGTGTTTAACTAACTATCAGAGAGCTGTAAAGAAAGCAAAAGCTGCGTTTATCTCTATATTAATCTCTGATAATGCAAATCGACCAAAAGTGTTGCTCAAAACAATCGATTCTGTTTTAAACCCAACTAGAAATGCTTTTCTGGATGCCACCCAAGAGACCTGTGAATTTTTTGTATACTACTTTACTCACAAAATTGAACAGATTAAAGGTACTATTTGTACCTTCACAATTTTATCAACCACTAATACCTTCACCAACAAGCTCCCTAACTCACTTTCAACCAGTTACGTCAGCACAGATAGCAGATGTAGTCTCCAAGATAAATTGTTACAATTACAAGCTGGATATTCTTTCACCACGCCTTCTTAAAAATGTTTTTATAACTGCCAGTTCCTGTGTAACAGCTATAATTAACAGCTTCAAAGATATTAAACATTGGCTGGCAATTTTTTTTTTTTACAATTAAATGAAAGCAAAACTGAAGTTCTGATTTTAGGTTCCTGCCTACAGCTGGTTCAAAAAGAAGCAGCTAGGCTTTTAACAGGGTCAAGAATGAGAGATCACATTTCCCCTGTTTTAGCATCTCGACACTGGCTTCCTGTGAAATTCAGAGTCGATTTTAAAATTCAGATTTATGTCTACAAGGCACTATCTGCTATCATACCCCAATATATCAGTAACCTTCTTACTCCCCCACCAGAGTGGTGAGCTCAGTAACACTTTAGAATAATGGTCCATCATTAATAGGTAATTATGCAGGAATTAATACAGGATTGAGTAGTACTACATTAACACTTTAGTTACTACTATTAACTATTAAATGTGGAATCATGATTAAACAATCAGTAATTAATAATGAACTTATGACTGAGGTAGTTCACTGTTAGGTAATCAATAATTACTGAATTTGATTTGCCTCATTGAGAACTATCTACTAACTATGGCTAATTTAATATAACTATGTCCCCCTCAATGTCTGTGGTGGTTATGGCCATGATCATAGTTTACTTACCTTACAGAAATACAGGGATTTATGTGCCCAACCTGTGTATTCCTTTGGAAATCTCTTCTGTTCATTAAAAAATTATTAAATTCTGCATGTGTGATATTGCCGAAGGTCTTTTTTAAATAATTCTGGTAACCCATAAGTAATGAGTCAAGTGTTACCACATAAGTATGAAGGAATTACTAATGATTTGGACCATTATTCTAAAGTGAGGTACATGGTAACGCATTATTAATTAATGCAATCTTACTGTTTCCTTCCTTGGGTGTTAAAGGTTATCAGGACCATTATTCTAAAGTGAAAACACATTACATTAGTAATGAATACTCAAGTGTTTTATCCTACATTCTATTTATTTAATCAAACAGATCACACAAACATTCACAGATATAAAAAAAAATGTCTGCCATTGAATTATGAATCATTGAAATAATTGAACATAATTGCATAGGCTACAAACCTTTAGCAGGATAATGCTTTTAATTGCTGGTGCTCACAGTTACTACATGTTTTAAAAGTCTTATATCTTAACTTAAAGGAAAATAATAAAACGATGTGTCAAAAGGACAAGTGTGTTGATCTCCACAAGACTTAAACAGAAAACGGAGAGAAAACCAGCATGCAGCATGAGGCCAATTCCACATGTGTACTTTCGCCCTAGACCACCCACTCTGTAAATGCATAAATTTTTTATCTTTTTGACATGTTGACATGTTTCCTCCTTTGCCTATGTTCGGTATGAGAACAGAAAGTATGTTAATGTTACTACATGCAGGTGGATCGACGGGAGGGCGGAGCAAAATGGCACTCACTCTTCTTTCAGTATCAACGCGAGCATTGAATATAACCCTGAGTGGATTAGAAGCTGTTTATGTTTTAAATTAGCCATAGTTAGTAGATAGTTCTCAATGAGGAAAATCAAATTCAGTAATTATTGATTACCTAACAGTGAACTACCTCAGTCATCAGTTCGCTATTACTTACTGATTGGTTAATCATGTTTCCATATTAGTTAATAGTTGTAACTTAAGTGTTAATGTAGTACTACTCATTAATCCTGTATTAATTACTGCATAATTACCTATTATTGACACACCATTATTCTAAAGTGTTACCATCAGGTCTTCTGATCAACTTCTATTGAGGGTTCCTCGTTGTCGCTATAGATCTAAGGGTGACCGTGCCTTTTCTGTGATATGTCCTAATCTATGGAACATTTCCCTTTGCATGTGAGGTCAGCTTGATCATTAGCCATTTTAAAATATTTTTTTGTATTTTTATTCTGTAGCTTTTGAATAGGTACTTGAATAGTTTGAAATGGATAAATCCATGATGCTGTATTTAATGGTTTTTATTTATTTTATTATGTTTTATATTTAACTTTATATCAATCTGTTTTATACCACTCTGCCATTATATATTAATTAGTTTGATCTGTAAAGCACTTTGGGTCAACTTCTGTTGTTTTTAAATGTGCTCTATAATTAAAGGTTGACTTGACTTGACCTAATCAATATTAGGCAGTTGGTTTTAATGTTGTGGCTGATTGGTGTATCAAGCCCTTTAATGTTGTGGCTGAGGAGGAGGTCTGATGCTGGCGTCTTCTGGACTCGTCTGAACCGGCCGGCCGGGGGACAGTCGTGGGCAGGCGGAAGGCGGGATCGCCGCGTCCGGTGTACCGGGACTGTCGTAATCTGAAAGCAGATTGCCGTGAGAACGGCATTTGCAATCCAGGTGACCCAGAGGCAAAGGAAATAGCTCTTTTATTGAGAATGTGGGTACCACAGCCCCCATCAGGGGGTGTGGCAAATGAAAAAACAAAGGATTCTCCTCCCGGCCCTCCACCGGGGGATGGAGCGGTCTTACCACCTCCGGAGCTAACGTCTTCGGCTCTGGGTCGGCTGTCTCAGGAACACTTGGGAGCATTCCGGGTCCTAGAGGGGGTTCATGAGACTGGGGGCGTGCACCGCCTGCGGGGTGCTCGACGCTGGGGCTGAGAGCTGGGCCCGGGTTGAGGCAGAGCAGGAGCTGGTTTCTTCACAGGGGGACGCCCTCGGCGGGCAGACGGGGCGGGGCCCGTAGCGGCAGGTCTGCGGCGGGGATGATGTGACTGATGGCCTCCGTCTGCTTTTTCACCGCGGAGAACTGTTGGGCGAAGTCCTCGACGGTGTCGCCGAAAAGGCCAATCTGGGAGACAGGTGCGTCCAGGAAGCGGTTCTTATCAGCCTCACGCATCTCGACCAGGTTGAGCCAAAGATGGCGTTCCTGGACCACTAGGGTGGCCATCGTCTGTCTGAGTGCCTGCGCTGTGGCCTTCATCGCTCTCAGGGCGAGGTTGGTTGCTGTGCGCAGTTCCTGCAGCACATCAGGATCAGGTCCACCCCTGTGCATGTTTCTGAGAGCTTTGGCCTGGTGGACTTGCAGGAGGGCCATCGCATGCAGGGCGGAGGCAGCGCGTCCAACCGCACTGTAGGCCTTCGCGTTGAGCGAGGATGTTGTCCTACAGGGCTTGGATGGGAGTACGGGGCGACCACGCCAGGAGGTAGGGCTACCGGGGCATAGATGGTACGCAACTGCCCTATCGACCTGGGGAATCGCGCCGTATCCGTGGCGCTCTCCGCCGTCGAGGGTGGAGAGAGTGGAGCGGGTGGCACCTAGACGAGCGGAGAGCGGGGCTCTCCACGTAGACGTCAGCTCATCATGCACCTCCGGGAAAAACGGGACCGGGGGGATGCGAGGCAGCGAACGTGCGCTGCCCCCAGGAACCAATAATCCAGCCACGAAGGCTGTGGGGAGGACAAGGCTGTGGGGAGGACGGAGGGTTCCAGTCCAACCCCACGCTCGCGGCAGCCCGGGAAAGCATGTCGGACATCTGAGCGTCGGCCTCAGCCTGGGCCTGCTGGCCCGAAGGCGGCAGTCCAGGGAGTCCTTGGCATCAGACACCGCACTCTCCGATGCAGCGGCGAGCTCATCTGCTTCGGACTCGGGAGGATAGACGGCCAGGCCGTGAGGCGAGCTGCTATCGCCGCGAGCTTGGACGGGGACCAGCGAGCGTGTCGGGGAACGGGAGGTTCGCGGGGGGGCTACCCGGCGAAACCGCACCCGCTGCCGCCCCCAAATCGCCCCCAGCGCCAATCCTCAATCCCGTGGGAAGAAGGAGCAATGCGGGGTGCAGCTGGGGTGGCTTGCCTTCTGTTGAAAGCAAGCCGCGACCGCAACGTGGTCATGGTCATGTTCTCGCAGTGAGAACATGAACCATCCACAAACGCCGCCTCGGTGTGATCGCGGCCCAAACACACGAGACAGCGCCTGTGGCTGTCTGAAGCAGAGCGGCTTCTACCGCATCCAGGAAGGACACAGGGGCGGAAGGGCATATTGAAAAAGACCCGTCCTGAAAAGGACGTTCAACGCCGCTATGTTTGCTCTTTTAGAGAAATTTGCTCTTTTAGGGAAATGTGCTCTTTTAATACACAGTGTGTGTGTGTGTGTGTGTCTGCACTGTCGAAGCGCTCAGGGGCAACAATGCACGCCGTGCAAAGTAGGAGAAAGCCGCTGTTGTGCGCCATCAAATCCAACAGCAGGCAGATTGTCAGAGAAACGGGAACGTTTAGGCTTCTGTATTCTCGCAGCAGACTGCAAACAGACCATCGGCTCCGAAGAAATTTTCTGACTAAACTTCCGTATTTGCCCCGCTTAAATACCCGTATGCGGGGGCGGGGTATGCAAATACTGACTGCCAACTCTCATTGGCCCTTTTCAATAGGTCAGAGGTGAATATCGGCGCTCAAGAGAGACCCCTAGTGTCGCTTCTCCGACAAAACGTGGAGAGAGCGACAGAAGGGGAACAGTGAATTATTAACCCAGACAAGCTGAGAGACAAGTATGATAGACTCATTTAGTAGAAAACAGCCTTAGGTTAGGGCTGATATAAAGTTAGTAGTTTTTGTGGCTTACAGAAGCAGTGATCTTGTGTGTGTGTGTGTATTTTTATTCACAATTTTACTTTGATATTCTTTTGATGATTATTTGAACTAAATTATGATAAAATGTATAACTTTAATTTGATTTAATTCTACTTTGTTAACTGGTGTTTATTTGTTTTTTTATGTTTAATTTCAGTAGGACTGTTCTTTAAAATTTTCTATATCATGTCGAAGTCTGCTTAAGGGATACACGCTAATGTAAATTTACAGAATATTTTGAAGGATAAAAAGGCTAGCTGACAGTTCTGCCGGCATCAGTGTGCACTTCAACAGAACCTGTTTCCTTGTGGATTACATAAAAAATATAAAGTCATATGAGCAAAAATCAGAGAGGACACTGTGAGAGGATTTATGGCACTCACTTGACAAATCTGAGATGGCCATTTTGACGTGAGAACTCCTTTGTGACTGTGACAGGCTTTGAGAAGTCTCATCATCACAGGAATAGAGGAGGCTCATTTACTGTCATTGAAATAAAATTCTACTCTCAGATATATGTTACACAGTGTGACACTAAAATGAATCCAAGAAATGTGATGATGTGTGGGAAAAAAAGGTCTGACTCATTTTTCTGCGTTTGATAAAAGAAGCCTTGCGGGATTATGAGGACGGATATACATGGCCCTATGTTTGGGTTGAAGGAAATTTCATCATTTATGCTTTAATGGATCTTTCAACCTAGACTAAAAACAACATCAAATACAAATCCTGCTGCAAAAGCAAGATTCTTATTTCACATTATTTCTGTTTGTGGATCTTTGCAAATGTAAGATAATTTTCTGTTTTCAAAACAATAAGTTGAATCAATAGCATTTGTGGCAAAATGTTGATGATCTTTTTAATAAACAAGGGATGAGTCAAAATAATATTCTCCTCACAAATCCTGTCGATTGAGCTTAACTTGTATTTAATCTGGAATATTCCATTAAGAAATTAAACATCTTGGATAGGCATGCAACAGATAAAATCCAGTTACTGTATTTGGAACCAAAGATTTCAATGACAAAACTTCAATGAATTCCGGTAATTACAATTAGCTTCTATAATGGGTCTTTAAATGTTCTCGCTCTATTAGTGTTAAAAATGAAATTGTGCATAATTAGATTGAGTCACAGAAATTTGTTGAATCATTCTTTGTTCAAGGAATAGACATTTGTCTTGATTCTATCTTCTTTTGAAAGAGCTTTAAGTACTCAAACTGATTTTTTTGAAGTATCCATGCTGAAAGATTTAATTTTTCAAGTAGAAGTTTTGGAGCAGTGACACTCCCACATAAATGCTTATTGAGAATTGCCAAGAATATACTCTGCAGAAAAATTTAGAACCATTGAATCTGACTGGAGACATATATGTCACAAACAACTGAGCAAACAAAAGGTTCATGTTGTTATTAAAATGGACATATTACATGCTTAATGGGATAGTTCACCCAAAAATGGGTGTTGTCATTTTCTCACCTCTGCATCATTCCAAACCCATATGACTTTCTTTCTTATATGGAACACAAAAGGAGATGTTAGACAGAACACCTCCAATAGTTGTATTCACTTTATTTAGTTAGTTTGCACCATCTCATTTGAAATCAATGCATTCACTGCATTCTCTGATGCAGCGTTAACTCTATAGTGTAGGCGCCTTTAGTCCCATTTGCAGATACCATAAAAATGTTTTTTTTCAATGCTCTCTACTATGATAAAAACGCAGAGTTCATTATATCAGCATAGAAGATCTCTGGCGGAGCACAAACAAATGCTCAGCTCTGCCACTTCTGGATTATTTTGGCAGCCTACAGAAGAAAAGTGTTCAATGGGCACACAAACTTACATTAAAGTGAAAATGTGATTTGACCTGAATAAAGAAATGAACTTGCATAAAAGTAAAAATGTGATTTTACCTGATTAAATAAATTAATTTACATTAACGTTAAATTGTGATTCGAGCTTAGAAGACATAATCGGTTAATAGACTAAAAATGGAATGACTGATGACTAAGATGAACTGATGACTGAAACCTAAATCTGGTTGAGGGCTATGTGCACTATGTACCATTTTGGACCATTAAAAAAAAACAAAAATGAAGCAATATAATCGTAATTGTGATGTTGCACTGAAAATCAGCACGGCTGAATACAAACACATTTCCTAATGGAGCCAAGGCAGACTCAACCGTTCCATTTTTCGCAAAGCCTGTCTAAAGCGCTACAAATACAGAGAAGCAGGGTAATACAAACAGGCAAGTATCCCAGTACTGTTATATTTAAAATCAGCACATTGGAATGCCACTCGTTCAGTCAGATCAGAGGTCCGGAACTAACAGTTATAAACTGTATACAAGACAACAAAACAACATAAATTGAACTGAACACAAAATGTTGTCATTTAATACAAATGAATTCTGAGTTAGGCCTAATGCCTTTACAAAGAGTATTTTTCCAATTACTATAAAAATGTCTTTATAGTACAGTTGGTTGGTCATGTGTGGAGATTAGTGGAATTATTATTTCGAATCTAGTCAAAATAGGAGAAAGAGGTGAGCACCAAATACAAATCTGACAGGGTGCAATGTTATAGCTCAAAGGGTGAGAATGGGCATAGAAGAAAAAAGAGAATAAAGCATGGTGTTGGTGTTATGACATGTCACTAAGAGGACAGGGAACAAGAATGAGGCAGACAGAATAATCCTGTCACCCATCACACACATTGTTAATGAGCAAGACAATGTCATATCAACCCTGAGTTTGACTTCACTCTTAGACATATCGAGCCCATTATATACACATCATTGCCCCCTAACCCACAACATTGCACTTGTTACATGTTTGAAACCTTGGCCGTAAATTGAGTTTCGAAACATAGCAGAGGACAAGCGAGTAAAATGGATTCCCCTCTGTGATATGATTAATACATTGCTGCATTTTCTCAGCTCTAATGATATTCAACATCCTCCTACTATGGACAATGATGCTGGTGTTTGTACAAGGGATGGGCAAAAGTCAGTGAAGTATTACTAACTGACTATGCCTGGTCCATTCCTTTGTAGAGAAGGCAATCCTTGAAAGCATTGCAATGAGCACATCATGTCATATTAATATTTTTTTTTCTGTTTAGTAAAATTTGACAACAACGGTATCATACATATTTAGCGTCTGTACCCTCAGATTACATTAAGAAACACAATATTACCGGCTTTTATAGCTAACGCACATAAACGATCAAGTTCATCTGTTCATTCGCTTCATGTCTGTGGAGATGTAAGTTGTAATGTTATGTTAGGTTGTGTTTGAGTGAAATAATCAACCATTTAGTAAAGTTACCTGATATGTGTTTATGTGCTGTGTATTTTGCTGCTTGTTAGTAGATTACATCGTTAACCTAGCAACATGCTAATGTCAAAGTCTCTTGTACCTAATAGAGTGAAACAGTCTGGTTCCTGAGGTAAAAATACACTTTTTCCATAGACAACTTTTTTTTCAACAATTCCTCATAACACTTTAAAGACATACCTCAGAGGGTGTTCTGCGATGATATATGGTCCGATGAAGGCTTATTGGTAAAATTGTATATATGCTTCCTGGTAAAATACTTTTTGTCAGATTTTCAAATATTTTTTGCCTCACAACAAAGTTTGTAATATTGTAATTCACCTCTCAGCTAGTTGGCTTGGCTCATGGATTACAACTCTTTTATGGAGGATTTGAAAATTATTTCAGAACCCAGACAGCTGAAAAAGGGGCAGGCACTGTTGTGCCCTATTGCGAGTTGAATCTACCACGCTGAGCCCAATTTGTTTGGCGTGCACACAAGACTACATCCATTGTCTTATAACTGAAGAGACACCACACAGGGTGAGTTAAAGGACTTGCAAAGCCTTCCCACCTGTTGTTAGTTCAGTCCAAAACGTGGCATCAAGCTTGTGTGATGAAGCGCACAGCTGTGGTGCTATGATACAGCATGGTTTCAGAATTGACAGTGAAAGGATATGTGCAAGCCTAAAGCACGACAGACAGGGCTCAAAATGAATGGATGGAGTGCCAGTCATGTAACCTGTCACAAATCATTGTCCAGAGATATCCAAAAACCCAAAAAACACATACTTTTTTATTTATCTTTATGGGGACTTTCCATTGACTTCTATTTTTTTTCTTCTAAAAAAAATTTCTATCTCCAAAAATGACTCCTAACCCCAAACCTAACCCTCAAACAAACCTCCATTTTAAAATTTTCATGAAAAATTATTTGTAGGGTTATTTATTCACATAATCAGATGTGAATAAAACAATTCGATTTTCAGAAGTAAAAGCTATAAAAATGTAGCTGTTAAAATAAAAGATAGTAAGTGTGTCCTGCAGTTATATTTGAACAATCTGGCATGTAAATAAAGTTGAAATTCATCAAATGGTTTATAGTCATTTTAAGTCAATAAGGATGGCTGTGTAAAATCCCCCTCAGGATTTTCCCATTTTATTTTTACAGCATGAAACCATGTTGAAGATTTAGAAGATTTCAACAAACAGCATTCAGCAAATGTGTTTACATTTGTTTCAGAATAAATACAGTGTTCTCTGGCAGCATCCCCAATTAGTGCATTTCCAAGGAAACTGGAAAGGTCTTTAAAAAATGTCAGCAAAGATATAAAAGAAACTTTTTGAAATTATTGAATATACCTTGAAGCACTGCGAAGTCCTTCATTAAAAATTGCGAAAATGTGGATCAAAATGTGTTCATCCATCAAATCTGAGTGTCCAAGAAAAGCAGAGTAAGGGTTGCCACCAAGAGGCCCGAGGCATCAGTAAAAGAGTTACAGTCCTCCTTAACCGAGATGGGAGAAACTGTGCATGATACAACAATAGCTCAACAATTTCATAAATCTAGCCCATATGCAAGGGTGGCAAAAAAAGGCTTTTGTTGAGAAAAATTATACAATATCTCATCCAGAGGTATTTGAGAGATTCAGTAATTTGGGGGAACCTTCTATGTAATTGGGAGACCAAAATTGAAGTTTTGGGAAGTTCTTTGCTGTATGGATCGCTTACAAAAATGTATGTATCTTTGTGCATAATTATCTATGTTGCATTTGCTTTACAGCCTCTTCCATTTAGTAAACAATTAATCTTTCAAAAAATAAAGAAAAGAAAAATCAACATCATGTTGTGGCCTTGTGAAAGCCTAGACCTCAGTCCGTCTGAGCATTTGTGGAATGACCAAAAATGTTAGCTGAATATGGTCCAAATGAATGGACAAAACGTCCAGTGTCATATTCACTTCAACAGTGACAATTACTTACATAAATAATTGTTCTTAAATGCAACACAATAACATTTTAGAAAAACTAGGGGAGATTTGTTTATAAGTAATGTATTTGAATCATCTAGGTTACGGATGTAACCTCTGTTCCCTGATGGAGGGAACGAGATGTTGTCGAAGAAGCGACACTAGGGGTCTCTCTTGAGATTCTTTTGCATCTCTGATCTATGAGAAAAGGCCAATGAGAAATTGGCAGACAGAATTTGCATGTCCCGCCCCAGGACATATGGGTATGAAGGGAGGGAAATGCGTCTGTTTCATTCAGAAATTTTCTTCGGAGCCGACTGGTTGTGTATGCAGTGAGCTGCAAGTCTCACACTGTTCCTCCCATCTCTGAGTGCGATTGCTGTTGGATCTACAGCGCATATCAGTGTCTTTCTCCCTTCTCTGCATGGCAGTGCAGTTTTGCCCCTGGGCGCTTCAACAGCGCAGTAAAAGAGTTATTTTTTCTAAAAGAGCAATATACACAGCTGGCGTTGAACATCCTTTTCAGGACACGTCTTTATAAAGATGCACTTCTGCCCCTGTGTAGAGTGCTCCCCAGCTTTGGCAGCGATCACACGGAGGCAGCGTTTGTGGATGGCTCATGTTCACCCAGTCAAGTCATCCGTCTGACGCGGATGACACGACTGGGCTGCCGCTTTCGGGCCAGCACGCCCAGTCTGAGGCTGACGCCAAGATGTCCGGCATGCTTGCCCGGGCCGCCGTCAGTGTGGGGCTGGACTGGAACCCTTCGTCCTCCCCACAGCCTTCGCGGCTGGATATGTTGGTTCCTCAGGTCTGTCGAAGTGAGCGACAGATGGGGAAAGAACATTAATAATTCACAACATGCACAAATGGATGTAATCAGGGGTTTAACTGGGATTTTAGAGCTGAGGGAACCTAAAAATCTGGTGGTGATTATGGTGCCCTAGGCAAGATATGACATGACATACCCAAAAAGCATAGTTACTCACCCATTTGTGATTTCCATATAATTTCTAGGAAACAAATTAGCAAAAATATAATACGCAAATGATCAATCAAAAATGAAATCCATTGAATAATTAGCTTTTTACTTACTTTAGATATATGCTTACCCTCATGTCGTTCAAAAACTTTTATGACATAAGAGTACGCCACTGACGGTGAATGCACATTTTTTTAGAAACAACAACAGAATGTGTGTTTTGGATCAAGCAAAAACTGAACTGAAGCAAATATTGTAGAAAATGCAATGGGTTGGAAAAGAAATTGACAATATATTTTAAACATGAAAGGTGGTGGAATAACATTCCAGATAGTACCGGCCATTTTTAACCCCTGGATGTTACCTATGACGAGAAACTTTTCATGGGGTCATTTAGGCATTTTTGTGCACGTGGTTGACTTTTGAACAGATATAGCATAGCAAAGTCTTCTATGTTTCCTACACAACATTGTGCTTCGCTGTATTTTCAATGCAGTCCCCCACGGGTATGATATCACCATGTATTCCTCTATCTTTTATCTTTTCAATCCCAATACACCACATAAGCTCCACCTGGTTCTTCTCTTATTACATTAGAACCTTTTTCAATCAGTGAAAAACATTCTGCTCAATTTTGGTGAAAACAAGTCTGCATTGTTGTGCATGTGCCCATATGTTGTTAATTGCGCTGTAGCTATATCTCTGTTGTTCATAGTTACTTGTATATAAAGCCATCTCATTTACAATCACTAACCCCCCCCCCCGATCAACAACTATGGGGGCGTGCTGAAGCGGGTTTCGCCCAAGGTGCCATACAAGCTAGAACCGCTTCTGCTGCTCAGTTTCGCTCAAGCTGGCATTGTAGAGTGATGTGAGGTGAAAGCTGAACAGAGGGAGCTCTGTTTACTGTGTGTTTCACATACCAAATAATCTGCCTGCAGTCACAGATAAAAGAGACTATCCAAACTCTCACGTATGTACTGTATGTATCTGGCAAAGAAAAAAGCACATCAACTTCACTCTTTATGGGACCCACTTTATATTAGGTGGCCTTAACTACTATGTACTTAATAATTTTTATACAATGTACTTACTATGTACATACATGTTGTTGCATTGTAACTACATTTAAAGTACTTGCATTTAATTACATTTTTAGTTACACTGTTAACTTTAACCCTAACCCAACCCTTACTCCTAAACCTACCCGTACCTCAAACTCAGTAGCAACAAATGTGGGCATTTTACAGAACAACATGTAGTTACACAGTAAATTCATAGTCTAGTATGTATTTAATGTTAGTACATAGTTGTTAAGGCCACCTAATATAAATTATGACCTCTTGATGATTTAACATCTTAAGTTACCTAAAAACATCAGAAGTTGCTATAGTGTGGGATATGGTATATACTGCTAATACCAATTATTATCCATATGCTAAAATAATCAACTGCTGTAGTTTTATATCAATTTGGTGTGATTTTATATCAGATGCCACTCACCTGCATTCACAATAGCTTTAATTTTATAAAATCATAAATTTTTGAGGGTCCTAATCATTGAAAACCTTAGCTGGAAGCCATTTTACAACCACACATGTTCCCTGTAAGACCCATGTAATGAATGACCCAGTGGGAACAACGGCTTTGCTGACGTGGCATTAAAGAAAGTGGTTAAGAATGCACGTTTTCGCGGAGGCTTTAGCTCCTTATCTTCACACACTGAGCACTGATGTGCAATATGCTACCATTGATAACAAATAATTACTTTATTAAGTAATACTTTTAGTCAGATCATGAATTATATTTTAGCATTGGTGAATTTTAACACCAGATCTTTATAAAGAGTATCTCTTGAATTAATCTTTAATGGATAGACTAGAAGCCTAAATTGCATGTGTTTTGCAATACTTTTCGCTATTCTGTAATGTTTACTTATCCTAGTTGGATCCATCCATCCATCCATCCATCTATCCATGCATCCATCCATAATCTGGAGCCACCCATGAAAATCATGAATCAGGAACATTATACACCTATACCATACCTTTTTGTATATGCACCTCCAATATTGAAGCTGAGAGCACGTATTATATTCTATTACTCTTTTGAAAATCTTTAGATGAACACAGCAGTAGATCACTGGAAATAAGCAAGCAGAAGTGAAAACACACTGACATTTTCCATTCAAATCCTCTCCTCTTGTCTTCTCTTGTGTGGCTGAATAAATACTGCCAGATCTGATTATGTGGTCATGACAGCCCAGAGGGAGTGATTAAGTCAACCAATCAAAATAAGTTCTAATGAGTGAGAATAGAACATACTCTCTGATGAGCATGTAAGAGAGATAGAGAGAGAGGGAGAGAGAGAGAGAGAGAGAGAGAGAGAGAGAGAGAGAGAGAGAGAGAGAGAGAAAGAGAGAGAGAGAGAAATGAGTGTGGTGAGCAGTGGTGGGAAGCAGAGGGGGTGGGTATGACATTGAAACTGATCATCTACCATTTATCAAGTAACCAGGGACTCAATATAAGTTTTCCTCTCTTGACAGAGTGGAAAGATGAATTGCGTAGGCCAGGCCAGACTCACTGGTACTGAATAATAAACACTGCCTCAGGTAACCTAGCCGGCCCTCCTGTTGAGAGCACCAGCCTTGAGCAGGGTGACCAGGGGTCTTTGTATGAATAACTCAAGCCCTTCTGCCATCTGGATTCACCCAAGCTTCATATCACTCCTTTTTAACCAACTTCTCTTCCTCTCATTCTGTATCTCTCACTGGTATTCCTATAGCATCAGAAGGTGACCGGAGCTTGAGCATGAATTTCTACACGTTGTGCTTCAATTAATGATCATTCAGTGCATTGCTCTGTGTGGAGAGTCAAACAGCATCCTCTGAAAAGAAGACAGCTTCTGTTTTGCTCATGGTGCATGCTACCTTCACAGAGACCTGGGATAAAATCCAACATGATCACCCATGAAATCAACATGTTGCTACCGAATGTTTCTGGTACTCTGACAAGGATCCCATTCTGCTGAGTTATTGACAAGTGGCATCTCCCATCTTTGCATCAGTTCTAATGTGTTTACCTTTTCTCATTATCAATGATGAGCATGATTTTGATGTTTAGGTTTAGGGTTGGGGTTTGGGTTAAATATATGCATTCCTGTTGACTATATTACATAATTTACATCTTAAAATAACTTTTTTTTTTGGCTACTCTGTGGACGATTTACCCAGAAACTGAAGTTCACACGTGCCCATACTGTACGTTCAACAACACTTCCAACTTTGGCCATTGGGGGCTTGAAATTATTGCGAGAAAGCTGCTGAAAATACAAAAACGGCATGCAATGTGTATGCGACAGATACAATGTGCTGCAGTAGTTGGGTTTTCCTTTACATCACACTCTGGGTTCCCCCGACACACTTGAGCACAAATGCACACGTGCACTCTTCAAAAACATATAAGGCATATACACTTACTGGTATGCATCAACATGGACACATAAGCTGTGATCTCCAACAGAAACAGTGTCTATTATAAGGGTCATTATTTAGAGTGGAGCACAAACAATCACTAAGCAATCAATTATTTGACCATTCTTCAAAACATTGACGAATAATTCCAAGTCATTTTGAAAGGATAAAAAGAAACAATAAAAAACATTTTAACCTAGTGTATCAGTTTTGACTCTTTCCCCTGTGCATGTGCCCTGTTTATTCCCTGGTATTAATATGTGTATTAGATGCGTATTACCTGGCAACATCATCATATACACCAGGTATTGTGCATCTCTTTTGTATTTGGATTTTGAGTTGAGTGTACCTGATTTCATGACTGCATACATCATTCATTAATTCAGTGTGTTAATGCATGATAATAAAGCACAGGTAGGCAGTTTGAAGGTTCACATTATAACTCATTGGTTTCACTGAACTCAAACTAGAGGAGTCAAAAAATATATCATAAAAGCCTAACTACTATCATGTATGTACTATTCAAATGGATGATACATCCCTCAATGCCCAAGTACTTAAATAAAATGAAATGATGAACGGTGAACTTTAACTAATCCAACCAGCAGCAGTTCTTGTATTATGGACAACACATATTTATGTTGCAGGAAATAGATTATTTCTTAAAATACATTTATGATGATGCCATGCAATTTGCACAACAGTACCAACTCTGGTGGGGCTTAGCCCTACTTGTCCCTAATGTAGAGGCGCTGCTGATTACAAACACTTTCTCTTAACATTGGATTGCATTGGTGTCTTCGTTACGTTTCAGATTGCCGCTTTCTGCAAACGCACGGAGTAAGCCATTTTCTGAAGTGCATGTAAACATTGTCAAAGTCTTTACAGAATGAAAGATATATATGGAATAAAAGATATAGAAGCCTTAGCAAAGTCAAATGATGTCCACACATCAAACTAAAAAGAAACTACGCTTCTAACCTCAGGTAAAGAGCTGTAGTTACAACCACACAACTTTGCGATGCTGTTTGCAAATTCGTTTGAACTACAGTTGCGGGAAACACCAAAACATTAAACGATGGAACTTGCAACCATAGATGATTAACAATGGTTTTGGGAAACACACCCCAGATCATGTCCCGATTCCATTCCCCTCTCTATCCCTTCATTACCCTAACAGTTCTGGACAAGATTTGGCCGTGGAGAAAATTTGTCTGTGGCGGGGGTGATTTGTGGTGGGGTTGGGGCAGGGCTGGACTGGACTGGTAATCTGGAAAACCTGGCATTTTCCCGGTGGGCCAACGCACTTTTGGGCCGATCAGGGGAAGAATGTCTATCGGGAGAACCGAGCAGGCTGGTGGTTCATCCGCGAAACGTGCCAAATGGTCCGTGATAAGCAATGTGTTTCGCTGTCCAGTTCTGCATATCTCGAACCCCTTCTGCAATATCATGGCACAGTTTCACGCCCCCTTCAGCTTATCATGGCCACCTTTGTCATATCGTGGACCATTTTGGCATATTGTGGTAACGTTTCGTGACCAGCCCACTGGTAAAAGTCACAGTTCACCCGATGAACAGTCCTTATTTTGAGCACTCTAATCCTAACTGCTACATTTTCCCTTACTGCCATTTGCCATGATTGTTCCTTATAGCTTCCACTTTTCATTCTTCCAGTGGTTGTAGAGGCACAGCATACTTGTGCAGTATACTTTGTTTACTCTTCCATTTGGTGTTATTTAGGCTGGATAAACTTGATCTTAAAGGGTTTATGCTTCTAAAATAAAGTATAACAGTTAAATACACTCTTAAACACAGCCATTGTTTCTTTTTTGGGGGGTAACACGAAGTGTGAGAAAGTTCACAAAGAATCTGTGGGAAGCTATGTCCAAAACAATCAGCCCTATCTGCCAATGTAACCTGCAGTGTTTTGAAAAGTAATCGCAATAGAAACTATATCATTTCTGGGTCCTCAGTTTAATCCACTTTTACAACAATTCGATTTGTTTCGAAGTGACATTGAAGAATGCGTCAGCCTGGTCAAGACTCAACCTAAGCTTTGAGTCTGGGCCTTATCAATGGCTGCTTCGGCTGCAGTGAAATGACAAGTTATTATGAGTTGAGAAAGTACTACTTTCAGACCACAGTAAGTCTTTGGATTCCAAAGAGTTAATCAAGGCTTAAACTGCAAACTGAAAAATTGATAGAACACACTGGTGAGTTTTCATTGTGTAACATTCATGTTAACCTCTCACCACAAAACATTTCCTTTTCCTGTTTTTTGCTTTGTTGGAAATCACTGCAAAGCTTTCTTGACTTGTTTGAAATGTGGTGGATTTGTGTTCACTCTGTGGCTTTCTTGGCTCCATGTTGCACATTTTCAGGTGCTCTAAATGATTGGAAACCCAGAGAAAGTTTCTATTGCTCAGATGTTGCTTTTCATAGCTCAGGAAGCTTAATGGTGTTTTCAGTTACCTTTCATTGAAGTATCAACTATATCTCAGATATTTCTCCTAAATTGTTTTAGGAGGAATAAAAATAGACACAAATTTTAAGATCCAATAAGAGTAAAGAGCTATAAAAGCATAGCCCATATATTGATCTTGAAAGAATTGTTTGAGTTCAAATTTAAATCTCCTATTTTTAATCAGACCATTTCTGAAACTCTAGAGGAGACACATGTGAGATTCCAGGGGCCTTAAGGAGAGAATCTGAGAAGCAGGTGCCTTATGGCGTCTCCAATTGATCTCTATTTAGGGACAGTTGAGATTTTAAAGAGATCTCAGTTGTTATATGGGAAGTGACCCTGACTGTTTTGTGAGGCATTGCTCCAACAATCTCAATGCATAGAGAGGAAATACCTACAGAACACCCTGCCTCATAGCCAGATCTCAGTATAGCCTCTGAATTTGTTTCAGCAGGGGACTGAATTTCATCTAAATACACATTGACAATCTGGCTACGAATAACCAGTAGACTCATTCAAACCATTTATTATATTCAGTTCCATAATATAGCTTTGTATTCCATCATTCCTAATAGCTGGCTCTGCAAAGCCTCCCGGAAGCCAATGTGCATCGGATTTTGCAAATCAGAAGGGCTACAATGCAGATATGTTTTGAGATTATCATGTTTTATATCATTAATATAACTGTAGTGTCTGTGTCAATGCAAATGCTTAGCACCACCACCACCCTCCCCCCACCTCACCAAAACCTTATTAAAGTGTCAAATAATGATTGCACTCCTAAATTTACAACAATTGAGCTGAATTTTACATCAAGCAAGTCATCATGTTCCAAATGGAACTTTCAGGCCCTTATAGATTTATCAAGAGGAGTGAATATAGACATTTATACCATACGCAAATGACAAGGTTACGGTTGCTGGAGCATTCAATCACAGCTCTGAAATAAAACCCTGATGCTATTTTTCTTCATCCCTCAAACGTAAATAAAGCACATCCATCACTATGCTGACAGCCATCATTGGATAACTAACGGCCAGCATAATAATTTGCCAGGCAATCCCACACTGAGATTGGTAGTGTGGATTAGTCGGGCTTTGCAGCTGGTTGTTTGGCTGTTAAGTGTTTGGTTTCATTACACAGCAGTGCAACTGCACGTGAGGCAACTGGGAGCAAAGTTTGCATAAACACATTTTAAGAGGTTCAAAATGAAAGTTTCCTGCCAGAGCCTGATTTAGACCTGCTATCCAGCTTGTCAAGACAGATGATATGTAATAATGCAGTATTCAATTCAATTCAATTAAATTTTATTTGTATAGCGCCTTTCACAACACACATCGTTTCAAAGCAGCTTCACAGAACATCAGCATTAACAGACGACAAAAACTGCAACGTCCATAAAGTCGATTAATCATCATTGTGTAATTTAGACAAAATTTGATTTTAATGGTTTAAAAATAATAAAATGATAATTATATTAACTCTTTCCCTTCCAAACACGGAATTTTCCGGGTTTTATGAAAAAGCTTCCCGCCAAACACGGAATTTTCCTGGTATCCGTGTTTTAGGTGGAATACGGTAAGAAAGACCCGCACGCATGTTTTGAAAGAGTACGCAACTCTTTGATCAAAGAAACAGACTGCGATCGTCTTAAACGTAAGTGGAGTTTTGAGAATGTAGCTCAAAATGTAGATAGAAATGCCTTTTTCTCAGCTTTTTGTCCGAAATGTTGTTTTTGACAAAGCCTACCTTTAATGCCTTAATGGCATTAAAAATAACAAATGAAGATAAAATAAAATCGTTTTTTATTTGCCTAAAAGCAGAGGCTCAGATCTTTATTTTGATATATAGCATCTTCATATATTCATGGAATTAAATATTCTGCGGGCCATTAAAGTTTTGCGAAAATCGTCAAAAACCCTGGCGGTGGCTGGCAACTTTTTTTTTTTTAAAACGCTGGCGGGAAAGAGTTAATAACCCCAGTGAGCAAGCCGTAGGCGACTGTGGCAAGGAACACAAAACTCCATAAGATGTAGATTAATGGAGAAAAATAACCTTGGGAGAAACCAGACTCACTGTGGGGGCCAGTTCCCCTCTGGCTAACATTATGAATGTAATGTAAATATTAATTATGTATAGGTAAAATCATGTTTTAAAATTATTAAACTAAGTGTTAAGGTGTCAGTGAGTAAAAATCGATTGTGTTTGAACTGTAAGATTAATGACCAAAGTCTTTGAAGTCCATCTAGATTAATTGTAGAGGTTCACATAGATGCAAGTGTCCCTGTCAATTGGCCGACGAAGGCTTTTGTGGGCAATAGTTAGTCTATGCATTCCATTTCACGATCGTAGTCCATCAATCGACCGCATTTAGTCATCATCATTCAGCGACATGTAGCAGTGGAGTCCAACATGAAGCAGGAATGGTGCTGGATCCAGCCGGTTCTGGTGACCTCAGGATAGGAGTCCCGAGGTTGAGACAGGGAAACAAATAAAAAGATGTAAGCGTAGATGCCATTCAATTTATTGCAGAGTTTGAGATCATGCTCAATGTTTCTAGTTCCGGCAGACTCAACTAAAGCAGCCTAAGTGTGGGATAAATTAGGTGTATGCCTGGCTAAATAGATGAGTCTTTAGTCTAGACTTAAACTGAGAGAGTGTGTCTGCATCTCGAACAGTGTTTGGGAGATTATTCCATAGTTTAGGAGCCAAATATGAAAAGGATCTTCCTCCTTTTGTGGATTTTGATATTCTAGGAACTATTAATAGGCCAGAATTTTGCGATCTTAATGAACGTGTTGGAATATAGCGTGTTAGAAGATCACTTAAGTACTGCGGAGCTAGACCATTCAAAGCTTTGTACGTAGATAACAGAATTTTAAAATCAATACGAAATTTAACAGGTAGCCAATGTAGCGATGATAAAATGGGGCTAATATGATCATATTTCTTGGTTCTCGTCAGCACTCTGGCTGCTGCATTTTGAACCAATTGAAGTTTATTTATTGATCTTGCTGGACATCCTCCCAGTAATGCATTACAATAATCTAGTCTTGAGGTCATGAACGCATGAATTAGTTTTTCGGCATCAGCAACCGAGAGCATTTGCCTTAATTTAGCAATATTTCTTAGGTGGAAGAATGCTGTTCTACAAACATTTGTAATTTGATTTTCAAAGGACAGATTTGTATCAAATATAACACCTAAGTTCTTTGCTGTTGAAGATGATGTAACGGTACATCCATCTAGAGTCAAATTATATTTTAGTGGCTTATTTTTAGAGCTTTTTGGTCCAATAATTAGAACCTCTGTTTTGTCAGAATTGAGTAGAAGGAAATTTCTGGCCATCCAATCTTTTATTTCATTGATACACTCTGTTAATTTTGATAATTGTGAAATCTCATCAGGTTTTGAAGAAATATAAAGTTGTGTATCGTCAGCATAGCAGTGGAAACTTATTCCACGATTCCTGATAATATCTCCCAGGGGAAGCATATACATGGAGAAAAGCAGAGGCCCTAAAACTGATCCCTGTGGCACTCCATATTTTACTTTTGTTTGGTTTGACAATTCCTCATTTACATAGACAAAGTGGTAACGGTCTGCTAAATATGACCTAAACCATGCTAATGCCACTCCACAAATTCCAACATAATTCTCCAGCCTATTCAAGAGAATGTCGTGATCTATCGTGTCGAATGCAGCACTAAGATCTAAAAGCACTAGAAGAGAAATGCTGCCGCGATCAGATGATAAGAGCAAGTCATTTGTAACTCTGATAAGTGCAGTCTCTGTACTGTGATGAGGCCTAAATCCAGATTGAAATTCTTCATATATACTATTTTTCTGTAGAAATGAACATATTTGGGAGGATACTACCCTTTCTAGTATTTTTGACATAAACGGGAGATTTGAAATCGGTCTATAATTAGCAAGTTCTCCAGAATCAAGTTGTGGCTTCTTAATTAGCGGTTTGATAATTGCCATTTTAAAGTTTCTTGGGACATGTCCTAAGCATAGCGAGGAGTTAATGATATTAAGAAGAGGTTCTGATATTACAGGAGATACCTCTTTTAAGAGCTTAGTTGGTATTGGATCTAACAAACAAGTTGTGGCTTTTGATGTTTCGATAAGTTTTGTTAGCTCTTCATGACCTATGATAGCGAAGGATTGAAGATGCACATGAGGGAAATTAGTCAACTCTGATTTCTGAGGTGCTATGACAGATGATTGCATAATTCCAATTTTATTTCTGATTATTTCAATTTTATCTGTAAAGAAATTCATGAAGTCATTACTCTTGAGGTGTGACGTAATATCTGGTTCGGTTGAGGCTTTATTCCTAACCAATTTAGCCACAGTACTGAATAAACATCTAGGATTGTTGTGGTTATTTTCTATGAGTTTACTAAAATATGCTGACCTGGCAGCTTTTAGTGCGTGTTTGTAGCTACAGACACTATCCTTCCATGCACCCTGAAATACTTCTAATTTTGTATTTTTCCACATGCGCTCCATTTTCCGAGCTGCTCTCTTGAGAGCATGAGTGTGATCATTGTACCATGGTGCAGGGCTTATTTTTTTTATTTTTTTAATCGAAGTGGGGCGACAACATCAAGGGTGCTAGAGAAGACTGCATTTAAATTTTTTGTTATTTCATCAAGTTCTTCTGGGCTTTGCGGTTTATTGAGTATATGAGATAGATCTGGAAGAGTATTAGTGAAGCTATCTTTAGTGGTCGAAAGAATAGTTCTACCTAAACGATAGCGTGGTGTAGATTGAGTAACAGTAGCTGATCGCAGCATACAAGAGACGAGGCAATGATCCGAGATGTCATCGCTCTGCTGCAGAATTTCTATATTATCAACATCAACTCCATATGAAAGAATTAAATCTAGCGTATGATTATGGCGATGAGTTGGTCCTGTTACATTTTGTCTGACTCCGAGAGAGTTGAGAATATCGATAAATGCTAATCCCAATGTATCATTTTCATTATCTATGTGAATGTTGAAGTCACCAACAATTAAGGCTCTATCTACAGTAACTACAAGATCTGATAGAAAATTTGAAAATTCACTAAGGAAATCTGAATAAGGCCCGGGTGATCTATACACTGTAGCAAGGGTAAAGGACGACAGAGATTTTTTATTTATATTTGTATTTGACGGTGTCACATTAAGCATTATTAGTTCAAAAGACTTACATTTATATCCTGTCCTCTGAGTAACACCAAAAACTTCACTGTAAATTGTAGCAACACCTCCTCCTCGGCCCTTCAGACGAGGCTCATGTTTATAACAATAACCTGGGGAGTAGATTCATTTAAACTAATATATTCATCCGGTTTAAGCCAGGTTTCAGTCAAACAGAGCGCATCCAATCTATGATCTGTAATCATTTCATTGACAATTAGTGCTTTGGTAGCAAGAGATCTAATGTTTAGTAGCCCTATTTTTATATGATGTTTATTTTTAATTTGTTTGTTTTGTTCAAGTTTGACCTTAATCAAATTTTTTCTAAATGATTTAGTGAGGGTATTGTGTTTGGTAGTTCGGGGAACAGACACAGTCTCTATGAGATATCTAGGTGATACTGTCTCTATGTGTTGTAGTTTATGTGACCTGTGTGACGTCTCATGGCAGCTAGCAGACGTTCGGATTAACCAGTTTGTCTGCTTCCTGACCTGGGCCCCAGTTAGTCAATTAATATCATTAAGTCTATGAGCCAAATTACTAGAGAGGAGAGCGGCACCTTCCCTGGAGGGATGGAGTCCGTCTCTCTTTAGCAGGTCAGGTCTACCCCAAAAACTTTTACAATTGTCTATAAATCCTATTTTATTCTGCAGACACCACTCAGACATCCAGCCATTCAGTGACACTAATCTACTATAAACCTCGTCACCACGTCGAGCAGGGAGGGACCAGAGCATATTACAGTGTCTGACATCGGTTTTGCAAATTTGCACACCTCTTTAACATTATCTTTAGTGATCTCCGACTGGCGAAGCCGGACATCGTTAGTGCCGACATGGATAACAATTTTAGAAAATCTACGTTTAGCATTAGCCAGCACTTGTAAATTTGATTTGATGTCAGACGCTCTGGCCCCGAAATGCAATTAACAATAGTGGCTGGAGTCTCTATTTCCACGTTCCTTACAATAGAATCACCGATAACAAGGGCTCTTTCAATATGATTCTCAGTGGGTGTATCACTGAGTGGGGAGAATTTATTGGAAACCCTAACAGGAACGGGAGAGTGGTGTCTCTTTGCTGAACGAGTATGCCGCCGAGACGTCACCCAAATGCCCTGCTGCAGGGGCTCTATAGCCGGAACCAAAGTGTGTGTCTTGCTCTCTGTACTGCCCGCATCCGAAACAGTATCTACCGGCTTCTCTTTCTCACTGACCTCTACTAGCGTTCGGATGCGAGTCTCTAACTCATTAACCTTCTCCGTCAGCCTGACTAATTCCTTACATTTATCACAAGTGAATCCCTCACTGCTGACGGAGGAGGCTATTGTAAACATGTGACATGCAATGCATGAACAAATAACATGAGCCGATGCCATGACTTACCGCAAATTGTTCAGTAGTTCCTGAGCGGTGAGGGTTTTGAGGTTGATTTGAATCCCTCACAAAATTGTTTGTTGTTGGTGGTGGTTGTTCTTGATAAGCGGTGCTTTGAGATCGATGCAATAATCTGTGTACCGCAGAGGAGAAAAACGGGTGCGCGCTGAAAAAATGCACGCAGTTTAATCGCTATAAAAATAGAACGCGGATGCAGGTGGAATATGCACGCAGTTGAATCCCGATAAGAGAATAATACGGGAAGACCTGATGCGTGCTTAAAAGTGGCAGATGTTTAAGGATTAAAAGCTACAAACACAGACTCTAGTTAGGTGTCAGCAGCAACCGGTAAAATACACGCAGATGAAACGGGAGAAAAAGCGGAAGAATCTGAAACGTGGTAAAATGACAAAGGATATAACTATGAACGACGCGGTAAAATGACAAATAATAACTATGAACGATGACTATAACGTTGAACGTATGAGAATAAGCAGTGCTAAGCAGGCCACAAACAAACTCTCGTGCAGCGTGCGTAGGTGCTGTGCCGTCAGCAACAGGAAGTGTTGACAATGACTGACAGTACCCTGCACTATTTACATAGGACAAGCAAATACATGTAATGTAGGGAAAATAGACAGACAGCATTTCTCCATCATGATAGGTGCATCACCAAACAGAATGGACCCTTTTCACAGGGTCCATTCTGATGGACCCTGTGATAATGCGTTTCTGCCTTTTTTAGCAGTGTAAATCCCACAAACTTTTATAATATTTTTACAGTTTAATTAATTTAGTGTAAATATATTACATTATTCTTTGTGTTGAATTTTGATGGAATACAAATAAAATAAATAAAATAAAAAAAAAACACTGCGAAGGGGTTTCAAATACCACTGCTATGGGAGTTACAATACATTTTCCATCTTTCTCTCTTCCTGCCATAATCCACCACTTCTCTATTTAGTTCCTCTTTTGGAAAGTCGTAAAAACATAATAGTGGATTTCGTCTTTGGCTTTTAGAGCAAATGGGAACTCAAAAACAATATTTGCTGTGTTCTTCCATTCACCGCTATAGAAGTTTACCCTTCTAAAGTTTACGTCCACGTTCCAAACCTGGATATGTGAAAAGGGTTAATTGTATAAATATTGATTGTTTCCAAATAGGTTTCAAGAACACTCTCCCCTCATCCATTAATTTGACAAACAGACAGTCCAAACTCAAATGCAAGCCACTGATTCAGCAAATTATTCTGTGTCGAGCTGGTCAGGATAAACAGAGCCGGTGCCACAGAGCCTCAATGTTTACAGTTTTATTGGGGAATCAACCTATAAAATGCTTACTGTAGTTGAAAAACTGAATTGTATTGTAAGAGAAATACTGAATTGTATTTTAACATCTAAACAAATACACACACAAACTTTTAAATCATTATCAACAACTTGCTCAATAAATCTTGCTGGTTTCACTGTGCACAATAAAAAAAGTGTGTTTTCATGATCTTTAGTCAAACTGTTATTTTTCCGATTCAAAAATTATTTTTAATTTCTACTAATGTAACCTATGGGAATAAATTATATCAATACCTAGAATTAAAAAATCGAATACCCTATATGATGTTCCGGTGAATATTTCCTTTATTTCATGTCCTGTTTTACTTATGCCACATTGTAAGTCATGTGCATTGTGAATTCAATTTCATGCTTTCTTTAAAATTATTTGATTTAGTAATATACTAAAAAAAAAAAGATTAAAGTCAAGTGGGTTAATAATATAAAACAAACCTAGCAATGATCTGTGAATGTCTTTGGGCCTGTGTTGTTCCAAAATATCTCTGAAAATGATAAACGAATATAATTAGGCAGATTCAGGATGTAATTCTCACCCACAGATTAGCACGAGAAGGAAACGAAAACAAAAGAATGTGGAAATAAAGAGAAAGGGTGAATAAGCCGGAAAGCTTGCTTGTACTACCCACTCACACTCCCACAGCCTCATCATCTTGTTCGAGGCTATTCCCCTTCCTTTAGCAATATTAGTAGGTTTACAGAGAAGGAATTGAGGTGTTTCTTAACACTTTTTCATCTCCATGGAAAATCTCATAGGGACCAATCAACTCACCAGTAATCCCACAGTTTGATATGAGAGACTCCTGCTCTGAGGCAATCGATCATTCAATCATACACCCCTACAAATGGCCAGTCAGAGTTTCCTTCACAATTTGAAGCCTAGTTTCTGCTCATAAAAAGCTGTAAAGACAACCCAGAAAATGTTGATTTGTTATGCCAATATTATAACATACTATTGCTTATTTAAACATATGTAAAGGTTGTACCAGGCCTTATTCTGATTTCCTTGGTGAATTTGCAAATTTTTTATCAGATCTTGTAGTTAACGTAGATAGAGCTTTAATTGTTGGTGACTTCAACATTCACATATTTGATGAAAATGACACATTGGGATTAGCATTTATCAATATTCTCAACTCACTTGGAGTCAGACAAAATGTAACGGGACCAACTCATCGCCATAATCATACGGTGTTAATGTTAATAATATAGAAATCTCGTAAATGTATTGGGTGTTGCCCAACCCGCTGCTCTGCATATGTCTGCTAGGGAGGTGTATGGAGACAGCGTTCCCTTTCCGCTGTCCACCAAAGCAGACAAAGAGCTGCTCAGAACGTCTAAAGCTCTACGTGTGGTCCAAGTTACAGCAACGAAGGGGCTGGGCCTGCCTCTTCAAGGGGCAGCACTTGCAGGTTCACTACCTGGTCCCTGAAGGGAGTGGTAGGAATCTTGGGCACGTAGCCCAGTCGCGGTCTTAGGATCACATGAGTGTCTGCCGGACCGAACTCCAGGCAGGTGTCGCTGACAGAGAATGCTTGCAGCTCCCCGACCCTCTTGATGGAGGCGAGCGCGATCAGGAGGGCTGTCTTCAGGGAGAAGGCAGGTCTCTGAAGGCCCGAGAGGACCACTGAGAGATCCCAGGAGGGGAACAGGCTTGGCCAGGAGGGATTTAACCTCCGGGCACCTCTTAAGAACCTGATAATTAAGTTGAGCTTACACAAAGACTTGCCGTCTACTGTGTCGTGGTGGGCCGCGATAGCAGCTACATACACCTTCAAGGTGGAGGGGGACAGCCTCCCCTCCAACCTCTCCTGCAGGAATGAGAGCACTGACCTAACTGCGCACCTCTGTGGGTCTTCAGCCCAGGAAGAACACCAATTTGCGAACAAGCGCCACTTCAGGCCGTAACGTTGCCTGGTAGAGGGGGCTCTGGCTTGGTTGATCGTGTTTACGACTGCAGGTGGTAGACCAGCTTGATCTTCCGCATCCCATCCAGGGGCCAGACGTGGAGGTTCCAGAGGTCTGGGTGTGGATGCCAGAGCATGCCCCGTCCCTGCGGATGCCAGAGCATGCCCCGTCCCTGAGAAAGGCGGGCAATTTGAAGGCGTTCAAATGACTCTCAGTGACCAGGACGAGTCGGGACACCTGCTGCAAGGGGACTCCCATCCGCAGAAAGCAGAGGTCTGTCCAGGGTTTGAACGTTTAGCGGCAGTGATGATCACACGGTACTTGCCGTGGCACCATGCTCGTCTCGGGACTTGAGTCTGGAGCCAGTGCTGAAGCGGCCTCATATGCATCAACCCCAGCGGCGTGACCACCGCAGAGGACGCCATATGCCCCAGGAGCTTTTGGAAAAGTTTTAAAGGCGGCGAGGCATTTCAGCACTGACTGCGCACGCTCGTTGGTGAGGCTGTAATAAGGGCTCTGTAAGTCGCTTTGGATAAAAGCGGCTGCCAAATGCATAAATGTAAATGTGTTAGCACAAAAGCAGAATCAACAGAGTTTCAGAGTGTGTTATGGTAAATCTTACATTTTTACAAGAAATGACACATTGCTATCATTAACTCAGTTATGCTCAGATTCAGAGAAAACAGAGTGTAAAAACTTTTGAACTTAACTTGCACATACTGTACAAAAAAAGAAGAAGAAAAAGGCAAAAAAAACCACTGTTTCGTTTCTTCTGGACTTCTCCAGCCACCTTGAGTGCTTGGCAGTTCAACACTGTAGATGTTGTTTAACATAGTATGACCAGGGTTGGGAGTATCGGAATACATGTAACAGTATTACATATTTAAAATACAAAATATAAGTAACTGTATTTCATTACAGTTACAATTGAAATCATTGGTATTTAGAATACAGTTACATTCAAAACGTGTTTTGATTACTGAAGAGATTACTTTGCATTTTATTGTCCTTTGTTTTATTTAATATTTAGTCCTTTCAGATTGAAAACAAGTATACATATAAATTATATGATCCAAAGTGCATTTGAACAGCAGTGAAACACTTTCTTATGATGTGTTACATTCATACACGCAGACAAGGAAGTAAGTTTGAACTAAGTTTGGAGCACAAGAAATAGAAATAAACCTTGTGTAATTCATCAGCTTTACGCTAAGCTAAAATGCTATTTCTAGCCATTTTACATGCTCATGTTACCAGACATGATCATATTTTTTATCAGGAAAATTCACGTTGGATCATTATTTATTTTTTCTAGTAAGACCTTTGATATTAGTGTAAACATTGTATTCTTGATAATAATTTTTGTACTGTTTTCCTGTAAAAATTTCAAAAAATCCTGTAAACAAGATCAATTTGATTCATCTTGTTTTAGAAACACCACTGCATAAGATATTTAGTTTTTTCAGAGAATGTATTTTTAACATGTGTATTTTGTCTAACTGTACTGTACTGGCAGAGATTTATAGTCAAAACAAGTGAAAAAAATCTACCAGTGCTGAAGAAGTAATCCAAAGTATTTAGAATATGTTACTGACCTTACAAATTATGTTATAAATTACATTTTACAGCATGTATTCTGTAATCTGTAGTGGAATACATTTCAAAAGTAACTACCAACCCTGTGTATGACAAATTGCTTACTATGTTCCTCATTTGTAAGTTGCTTTGGATAAAAGCATCTGCTAAATGAGTACATGTAAAATTCAGTGTTAGCCTAGTAACAGTACAGCGTTTCGCCTTCATATGACAGTGTTAACAGTAATTTACATTGTATACAAATATGGCCAGTTATTTTACTTATTTTCTCTCTGACAATGAAAATAGTCCCAAAAGAAATGTTGGGGATTAGTTAACCAAAAATATCAATGCAACTAACTTAACTAAATTTTTTAGTAGTATGACACTAGTTTAGCTATTTTCAGTTCTCCAGTAATGAGCTGCATTGTCCCACCAGTAACGCTGTAGCAACGTAAAACACTACATTTGCCACATTCTATTGCAAACGCAGCAGTGGAGCCGAGGGAGTAAAAAGATCCACTCACCATAAACATCCTCTCTCTGTCGTGTATTGCATTTAAGTAAATCGGTTATTTTATACAGTTCGAGGGATTAATCAAATCTGCATTATATTGGCATTATATTTATGCTGTATAGCCAGAAGGGAACTGGCCCCCATGGGGAGCCTGGTTTCCGCTAAGGTTATTTTTCTCCAAAAACGTCTTGGTTACTGTCATAACCTCCGTTCCCCGATGGAGGGAACGAGATGTTGTGTCGATGTAGTCACACTAGGGGTCTCTCTGTTAGCCTCGGTTACCTCTTATCTTTGAGAAAAGGCCAATGAGAATTGGCGAACAGAATTTGCATGCCCCTCCGCCGGATATACAGGTCTACGTAACTAGCCGGGGAGCAGGCCGCACCAGCTGCAGACTTTTCTCTCTCTATGTTTTCACTTATTGGAATGTTAGATGTGGCTGGGGCCAATTCTATTCTTTCAGGGGGAAAAGACCCTGCGGAGACCACATCCTTCCCAACAGGGGAGGTTAAAATGTGGCAAATACGTCACATGGGCTTACCATGTAGGTCCTGCCTCGACGGGGAGGAGCTCTACAAAAACAGCGACTGGGGAGCAGAGGGAGTCATGTCGGTGCCTACGGTGGGTCTGGCTGCGAACTTCCTTTGCTGAGTTCGGAGCCAGAGGGCTAGGGAGGAAGGACACCCAGGGTCCGACTGGGGGAGTAGAGCACACGTCTTTGCCTCGGGGGGGATGTATCTATGCCAAACTATAGATACACCCGGCCAGCTGTTGTCACCTTATTACCGAATTCTACGTGTTCGGACCTGTCAAAACACAGGACGAGACCGGCTCAACCTGGAGATTGTAACATCTCGCAAAGGTATTAGGTGTTGACCAGCCCACCGCTCTGCAGATGTCTGCTAGAGAGGTGCCATTGGCCAGTGCCCACGAGAATGCCACGCTCCTTGTAGAGTGTGCTCAAACCCGCAAGGGGGTGGGCAAGGCCTGGGTCTCATTTCAAGTGTACATTTAATGTACACTCAACAATGGTTAATTGCCCACAATCCACCACGGGGAAGACATACAAGCTGGGAGTTTACTGCTTCCTTCACTCCTTTAATGCTTTATTTCATGCTGAATATAGTAAATTACGTTTTGACAAATCATTACTTGATTAAAATAACATAATAGCATATAGAGAGACAAAACATACAGATACATTTTAAAATGTGCACTTTGTTTGATCAAATGTGTTTACTCTTTATCTTAACACACAGTATATATTAAAAATGACAATCACAAATTATTGTGTTAATATATTATTTAATAAGAATAACAAGTAATGCTCAAGTATTTAAAAATTTAATATGTGACGTATCTGCGCCAGAGCTCCGACACTCACATCCGAAATCACTCATTTCATTCACTTACTGTTGAGATATAGTGCACTAACTGCCATTAACTATATAGGAAATAGTGAATGAGTAAACGATTACGGACACTCTTGCCACTCTCGTTGCCACGATTGCCTCGTGCCCGCACATCTCACACTCAGAAATGCTGTCTGTTCACACTCCAGTTGTCGATCAAACGAATGGCAGTGATTTACACTTAACTTGGATGTTTACATGAATTTATACAGTTAATCCGCCTGAAGTAGCTGCGATAGTTTCCAGTACCCACGCGAGGGCACAAAGTAAATGCATAAATACTGCTTATGACTTGCTGGACAAAGAGCACTGATGTATTGCTGCACTGAATTAAAAATGTACACTTAAAAACTGATATCATAAGAGCCCAGTTTCATTATCACCCTGAAAATGTCTCATTATCTCATTACATAGAAAAGCCTGTGTTAGAATTAGAGCCAAAACTTACCTCAGCGTGCTGCTTTAAATTAGAGCTGTGATTTTAATCAAAATGTCTTGGTGTTAAATGAAGGCATTGCATGATGAAACTATTCTTTTTTTTTCACTGTGCAGAGCGAAGAAAGTGTTTCACTTTGAAAAGTTTGATGCTGCTGCACTAATGACTTGAGTGACAATCTGTCACACCGGCTCAGCACACGCAGCTGTGTGAACATCCACTCTCGTAAAAGTCCGATTCAACAATCTCTCAATAAATTACACATGAATTAAAATGAAACCCAGTAATATAACGACAGTAATGCCACCCATTGTAAAGAAAAAATTAGAAATTTACTTGAGTGATAGTAAAATGTACCTTTAAACCTACTCTAAAAGTAATTTTCCCCCAAAAAATGTACTCAAGTGTAGCGAATCAGCTCTATATTCTTCCACCATTAGGTAGCGAATCAGCTCTATGAAATATTAATAATCAATCATAACTTGTTATAATCGATTATGAATATTTGGATCAGTTAATCGGGTTAACTTGATGTAGCTACATTAACATTACAACCAAATACTCGGTTCATCCCGTGAACACTCAATTTTGGTTATTAATTAATTAATTAATAGAAATGTACATTTCCGGGGCAAGGGAAATGTCTTTCTTACTAAGTATTAAGAGCAAGTAGTCAAAATCTATGATTAGTGACTTTAGATATGAGCTTGAGACACAGACAACTTTACGTGTGACATGAACAAGACTTTATTAACTAGACTAAACATTTAAACTACTCTAACATACATATACATACATTCATACAGTTTACCAAGGGAAAGAGGGCTGAAGCAGAATACAGGAAGGCAAGAAGTTATAGCATTGTTTGAAGTTCAGCAGGTCAACAGCCTGAGCAAACCATCATATTAGTTCTGACACGCCCTTTTAGAAAGGGGTTAAGGATACTTAATGTATCAAATAATGAGACTAAGTTTGATACTTGCATGTCCCATTTGAATTAAACTGTCCTGATGCAATTTGTTGAGGCTCCAGTTGATCTTTGATGTTGTCTTGATGAGAGAGAGAACCAGTGGGAGTCAGAGACAAGGCCGTAGCCTGGCACACGCTTGGGAGTCCTTGGGGCCGTCTAGTTTGGCATCATTCAGCGAGAGAGTGAGAGAGCACAAGGCTCAGAGGGCAAGAGAGGCAGGAAGCCAGAGGAGCATAAGAGAGCGAAGAGACGAGAAGGGCTAAGAGGGGCTAAGAGAGGGCTAAGAGGGAGCGAGGAAGTGGGTGCAGCAATTTTATACCCTCAGGAAACAGGTCCCACCTCTCATTGGCTCGACCAATGAGAAGGGTTTGGGTTCCAGGCGGGAATTTGGTTTATTGCTCTTTGTTGTAAAATTGCCCATTGCATGTGCAAGAAAGAAAATAGGAAATATACTTGTAATACTAATATGTTGTTGTTATCGACATATCATGTACACAGTCATTTCAATCTTCAAAATACCAAGTTATAGAGACCAAATATGCCACACATATGATTTTGGTTAACCATAGTATGCAAAGTCTGAAACATTAACCCATTAGTTTGCAAGAAAACATAGATCAAGCACATTTAAGGGAAAATGTGAGATGGCACATTAGATACATGTCAATATTTATCACATGGATATATAGAATATATATATAGGATTAACAGGGTTCATTTCTCTTTCTCAGTAAGAGAATGAAGTGAGGGTCAGCACTTCTCTGAACATTCCTTTGGAGGTCGTAAAATTCTCCTTCCATTGGGACAGGAGAATGATTCCTTTGTCACAGCTCATTTGCATGTTTATGACAGTAAGAGATTTTGGGCTGAATGACTCAAAAGATAGTAAAACATCGCGTAATATCATTCTACAGAGATCTTATATTCGAATTCAGCTCGGACAAATCGTAAGGTTTAATTTGATACCAAGAAACATGTGTTTAGTACACTTAGAAAGGGAATATACACTGAGGCTATTAAATATGAGGCCTCAGAGTTTAAAACACACAACGAAACAGTTCTAACGAGTTTGATATACCTCAGAAATACACAACATACAGGGATTACACGTATTTCATTAGCAATATGCAGTTCTGTGTTTAACTGAAAAACACACACACATTTTTACGTTCAAAGTTTCCCCCTTCCTGTCCACACGATAAGCACGTGGTGAGCATGCGGATGTCACATGCGATTCTCTGTCAATAGTTCATTGTCTCTTTGTCAATACATTTATTGTGCTTGTGGAGACTGGTTGGCGCTATTTCAGTAATTAGGGGAGTTTTTAACAGTAAGTTCTTGTTTGTTCGTGAATCTGTTAAGGCCACTGATCCTCCGCCATACCTTACAGTCCCCCTTTTTCGCCAGGTGGTGTCCCTGTTGGAGACATCATCGGACGACAATCATCACAATGGCGGATGGCAGGTGAATCATGAGGGTTTTGTAGCAGGTGGTTGTTCCACGGTGGGTGATGTAGACAGTAGCCACATCCAGGTCTCTGCAGCAGGTGCAGAGGCAGCAGGTGCAGAGGCAGCAGGTGCCTTGACAGTGTGTCACCTGTCATTATGAAGTCAGTTCGTTTGAGGCAGGTGCTTGTTTGTGGCTGCAGGGAGTGGTTATGGGCATTGTGTAGTGTGGAGAGAGTTTCAGACTGACCTAGTACTGGTAGCAAAAGGGCAGCAGGTGGCCGTTCAGCCCTTGGTTCGGCACCCAGTCACCAGGTGTCTGAAGTCTGCAGTGTTACTCTGCTCTGGCAGCAGTGCTGACTTGAGCTTGCCTGAGTGGTGTTGGGCAAGAGTCAGAGGTTTGTTCTTCCCAGTACTCCTCAGGGGAGTTCTGTTCCAGGAGCTCTTTTGCTAGTGCTAGCAGCTCTTGTAACTCAGTAACAGGCGTTTCTAGCTGTCTTTGTGCAGCCTCTGTTTGGCACCTGTTTGAAAGGTGTACAGGAGGATGTTGTTGTAGACTGCTGTGGGACGTCCTGTGGTGTTTGCTGGGTGAGGCCTTGTGTTTGTTAAAGGCCTTCTGTGTCAGGTCACGCAGTTGTTGGATAGGCATTGTGTGGGGGCAGGCCATAATGCCTAAATGGTGACTTACCATAGGATGGAGGTTTCGGAGGAAAAGGCACTTGAAGCTGGTGTCCTCCTCCATCCCAGGTTTGTTGCGAGCTCCGAAGTAAGCTCGTCTGAGTCTGTGGTAGTAAACATAGGGAGTTTCATGCCGACCCTGTTTGGTGTCTAGGGCAGCGATCAGTCCGTTTTTAGACTCTGAGAATTCCCTTATGATGGCTTGTTTCAGCTGCTGGTAGTTAGACTGGATGTTTTCTGGCTGTCGAGCCAGAAAGCGTCGCAACTCTGGGCTGGACGTGATCCAGATCAGATGGAGTCTATCTTGATGGTTCACACTCATCAAAGACTGCAGGTGAAAGTCAATGTCTCGCAGGTAAGCGTGGACGTCGTGGTCTCCTGCAAGCTCTGGTGTAAATGCAGGGATATGTCTGGCCATTCGGTTGAGGTCTTTGAGTGTCGCTACACGTGTCGTTTCAAGATTCGTCTGAATCAATCCTTTTCCTTCCGCGGCTGCAGAAGCTTTAAGGAAACTGTCCGATGACGTGTTAAGCAGAGGGGTTTGTCTCCCCCCTTTGTAAATCTGTGCTTGGCTGGGGGAGGTTTCTCTGCTGATTGCAAGTGGGGGAGTGAGATGTCTCTCCTGCTGTGGTTCCTTTTGCAGCAGGTAAGAGTGTCTCAGTTCTCGTTGGACCATGTCAAGTTCATCTTTGGTGTTGTCCAGCTGCTGAGTCAGCACTTTAACTTCAGCTCTGGACACATTCAGTTGACCTTCACAGGCCATGATTCTGGCATCTTTGTCCAAGAGTTCAGAATTTGCTGTTTTTAACATTGAATCTTTGTGAAAGAGTACCTTTTCCAGGTGCTCTCTGGCTGTCTTTTCCAACTGCTCTTGTTGTTTAGCAGCTGTCAGAGCCGTTTGAAGTCTGTGGATTACCTCCTGTGACTCCCTTCTGCCAGGGTCCTTGTGTCTGTCCTGAGCCCCCATCTCTAGCTGGTCTATGCGGCTTTTAGCATGTGTCAGCTCCGTTTGGGACTCAGTGATCTGGCGTTTGAGGTTGTTTACCTCCTGTTTCAAACCTGTGAGGTTGTGGGCCAGGACGATAACCTCAGTCAGATATTTGTGCTCATACCTCTGGTTTGAGTCGTCTGTCATTAGTTCTTTTCCCTCGTTTTCCAGTTGCTTTTTGTTCTGTTGCTGAAGGTCGTCAGCAGCCATGGATAAAAGGGTGTTCCTCAAAACACCTAGCCAGTCCTTTTGGCCTGCCATCTGGGCAGTTAGGCTGAGCATCTGCAACATTTTGGCACACTTCTGGTGAGAGTAAGGGCAAGAGACTAATGCAAGATCAAACAGAATTTGGAGCTAAAGGCAAAGTGAGACAGCAAGGTGTATAATGTACAGCTAGGTTTTGCTAGGTGTGGTTAACAATTGAAATGTGTTCCTGATTATTACTATCTTAGCTGCAAATAGCAGGATGCTCAGATTTGTGTGGATCTGAGTGGCTTTGCTAAAAGAGCGTAAGCCTAGATTTAATAAATGACTTAAGATGTTTCTTTGGGTCAAATTATTTATCAGCACTTACTGATAGCATACAACAGGCTTGATCTTTGAACACATGAAGAAGAGAAAGAAAGAGGAAGAAAAGAGCTTTCCTATTAGATTGTGTCTATTAGTGGTGCTCAAAATTATGCCATAGAAATCGTCTAGATTACTAGTGTAGCTGGCTCATAAAATTTAAGCAACTTGTTGCAAATAAACACAAAATCGAGAAGAAAAGTATGTCTAGTTACTTTTGCAGTTTTATGGTGAAATAAAACCACACTAGACCAAGAGGGTTAAATGGGAAAATTAATAGCTGACTTCTATTATTAGTAAAAATAATAAAAAGACTTGAAGAAGTGATTAAAATAGCAGAATAACCTTGTATTGGGAATAATCAATAGCACTTATGATCAACAATTAGATTTGCTTTGGACATCATTCTATAGTTGGTCACAGCTGTTGCGTGTTCAAGACCACACAATTTGTTTGTCCCTCTATAAAGTTTAGTCAACGTGCCATTGAAAGTTCCCAATAACTATAAAAATTATTCTCTATCTAAACAGTTTACATGTAATTAATTTTTAGATTTAATTAACAAAGTAACTGCAAATTTAGCTGAACAGCGTTCAGTAAGGGATGCACCTGAAAGGTGCAGGTGAAGTTAGATGAGAAGAATTAAAGTTAAGGAAAGAGAAAGTGAAAATTCAGAAACCAGAAATGGGGTTAAAGGAAAATGGTTTAGATCACTTCACTCTGCATGCACACAAGCTGTAGATAAAGGCTTCATGTAAATTATGCTAGCAGCTAACTGTTGAAGCTATTAGTTAGCTTAGCCTAAGCTAAGGGGCTGCTAAGTTGGGTTAGCTTAGCCACCTAGGCTGGTTTGTTTACAAAATGGTGTCGGAAGGAAACACATGTGCTATCTGGAGTGAGCACTTCCTGTGACAAGTCGTTGTCATGGGAACCAATGCACTTCAGAGTTTCAGTGAGTGAAACACAGTTTTGATCACCAGGAAGCTAAGCCTCTTAGATGCACAGATAAAGTTTAGATGAAGGACATCAATCTAACTATAATTTGTAAGGCCTTTATACTGTGAAAAGGGAGCATCGCCCAAATCTACATTTATATAACACTGTACTGAGATTTCTTCATCAGAAACAGGTTAAGCAATCAATTCTGGTACAGTTTACATGCCGCTGAGCTGAGATTCCTTCATCAAAACAGACTTACACTTTAATACTGAAATTAGGGTTTCTCCGCTAAAATCATATTACTCGTACACTGATGCCTTTTGAAAATATGCTTAAATGTGTTAAGACTCTTTCAATTACAGTAGAGATGTCAATTCAAGCCATCACTTTATCCGCATCCAAACAAGCCAGCAACTAGTGAAGCAAATGCCGTTTCGCATGTCATGTCCTATTCTGACCGGAATTATTCAATGCACACTTTTAGGTTGACAGTGGTTCAAGCTCATAACCTTTGTTTAATCATGCCCGCATTCTCCACCATTATGTAGCGAATCAGCTCTACATTCTTCCACCATTAGGTAGCGAATCAGCTCTATGAAATATTAATAATCAATCATAACTTGTTATAATCGATTATGAATATTTGGATCAGTTAATCGGGTTAACTTGATGTAGCTACATTAACATTACAACCAAATACTCGGTTCATCCCGTGAACACTCAATTTTGGTTATTAATTAATTAATTAATAGAAATGTACATTTCCGGGGCAAGGGAAATGTCTTTCTTACTAAGTATTAAGAGCAAGTAGTCAAAATCTATGATTAGTGACTTTAGATATGAGCTTGAGACACAGACAACTTTAGGTGTGACATGAACAAGACTTTATTAACTAGACTAAACATTTAAACTACTCTAACATACATATACATACATTCATACAGTTTACCAAGGGAAAGAGGGCTGAAGCAGAATACAGGAAGGCAAGAAGTTATAGCATTGTTTGAAGTTCAGCAGGTCAACAGCCTGAGCAAACCATCATATTAGTTCTGACACGCCCTTTTTAGAAAGGGGTTAAGGATACTTAATGTATCAAATAATGAGACTAAGTTTGATACTTGCATGTCCCATTTGAATTAAACTGTCCTGATGCAATTTGTTGAGGCTCCAGTTGATCTTTGATGTTGTCTTGATGAGAGAGAGAACCAGTGGGAGTCAGAGACAAGGCCGTAGCCTGGCACACGCTTGGGAGTCCTTGGGGCCGTCTAGTTTGGCATCATTCAGCGAGAGAGTGAGAGAGCACAAGGCTCAGAGGGCAAGAGAGGCAGGAAGCCAGAGGAGCATAAGAGAGCGAAGAGACGAGAAGGGCTAAGAGGGGGCTAAGAGAGGGCTAAGAGGGAGCGAGGAAGTGGGCGCAGCAATTTTATACCCTCAGGAAACAGGCCCCACCTCTCATTGGCTCGACCAATGAGAAGGGTTTGGGTTCCAGGCGGGAATTTGGTTTATTGCTCTTTGTTGTAAAATTGCCCATTGCATGTGCAAGAAAGAAAATAGGAAATATACTTGTAATACTAATATGTTGTTGTTATCGACATATCATGTACACAGTCATTTCAATCTTCAAAATACCAAGTTATAGAGACCAAATATGCCACACATATGATTTTGGTTAACCATAGTATGCAAAGTCTGAAACATTAACCCATTAGTTTGCAAGAAAACATAGATCAAGCACATTTAAGGGAAAATGTGAGATGGCACATTAGATACATGTCAATATTTATCACATGGATATATAGAATATATATATAGGATTAACAGGGTTCATTTCTCTTTCTCAGTAAGAGAATGAAGTGAGGGTCAGCACTTCTCTGAACATTCCTTTGGAGGTCGTAAAATTCTTCTTCCATTGGGACAGGAGAATGATTCCTTTGTCACGGCTCATTTGCATGTTTATGACAGTAAGAGATTTTGGGCTGAATGACTCAAAAGATAGTAAAACATCGCGTAATATCATTCTACAGAGATCTTATATTCGAATTCAGCTCGGACAAATCGTAAGGTTTAATTTGATACCAAGAAACATGTGTTTAGTACACTTAGAAAGGGAATATACACTGAGGCTATTAAATATGAGGCCTCAGAGTTTAAAACACACAACGAAACAGTTCTAACGAGTTTGATATACCTCAGAAATACACAACATACAGGGATTACACGTATTTCATTAGCAATATGCAGTTCTGTGTTTAACTGAAAAACACACACACATTTTTACGTTCAAAGTTTCCCCCTTCCTGTCCACACGATAAGCACGTGGTGAGCATGCGGATGTCACATGCGATTCTCTGTCAATAGTTCATTGTCTCTTTGTCAATACATTTATTGTGCTTGTGGAGACTGGTTGGCGCTATTTCAGTAATTAGGGGAGTTTTTAACAGTAAGTTCTTGTTTGTTCGTGAATCTGTTAAGGCCACTGATCCTCCGCCATACCTTACACAAGTAAATGCAACAGAGTATATGTAGCATGTTACTACCCACCTCTGTAGAGGAGTTCCCTACCGGCTGCTGAAACGCGGAGGGGAGTTCCATCCGCCAGGGGTTGGAGGACTGGCTCCGGTCCGCCCAGAGGGTGAAAGAGTGATCAAGGCCACTGCGAACCACAGGGAACTGGCGAGCAAGTTTTTTCCTCTCTCTCTTCTCTCTCTCTCTCTCTCTCACACACTGTTGCTCCGCCTTGCCCTTTCCCTCTCCTCTTTTTTTGTTTTTGTTTTGTTTTTCCCTCCCCTTATCCACCTCCCCAGCCCTTGTGAATGACAACTTTAATGAAAACCTGGTCCAGAGTGCTAAGGACCTCAGACTGGGATGAAGGTTCCAACAGACAATGACCCTAAGCACACAGCCAAGACAATGCAATAGTGGCTTAGGGACAACTCTCTGAATGTCCTTGAGTGGCCCAGCCATCCATCCATCCATCCATCCATCCATCCATCTATCTATCTATATAAAGGCATAATCTACAATAACATCAAACTGCACAATGATGACTTTAAGACATTACAGACATTCAAGCTTAATATTCTGTTACAGCATAATTTTCTTTAAAGCTGCTTTAAAACAATGTGTGTTGTGAAAGTGCTATACAAATAAAAATTACTTTACAGTTCATGTAAATTAACTGTTTAAATAAATGATTCCTCTATTTAGAGTTGGGAACTAAATTAATTCATTTGTGTTAATCAGATCTTTCATATGGTTCATGCTAATGCACTTGTTCACCTAAATGATTCACTGATTCATTTGAGCCCCACACAGCCTTGAAGGGACTTTACCTTCTGAAGAGAAGTATTTAGTAAATTGCAGCTGGTTATCACTACGTGTATATATTGAGGATATATAAATTCAATTCAATATCGATTCAGATAAATAAAATAGGGAGTTTTAAAAAAATAAATGTACTATTAATTTGTGTTCAATATACTGTTGCCACTCTACCGGTTTAACCCATAATGAAAATAATCATGGTTTGACTTAAGTAATATTGTAGTAACCACGAGAGTAGTAACCATGTTTTTGGCAGAAGGAATGGTTTTGATACAATTAATTTTGGTTTTACTACAGTAATACTGTATATCTTTATAGTAACCATGGTTTTCCTCTAACAACCATGACTGTAGTCACCAAGAATAATTTTGTGGTTACCATGGATTTATTACAGATCAACGATGGCGCCGCAGATGGCCGCATCGGTGTGGAGCTCTCCAATTATTTTGTTGTTTTTGTTTGTTTGTCCTGTGTTTAGTAATCTTTTACCAGTCAGTTTTACCAATGATGAACTGCTGAACATTCGGCAGCACATACCAGATAATCTTTTCCTGGTTTTTGAATATTCAGAGCTCCTGTCACCAAGACAAATTCCTTGTATGTGTAAGCATACTTGGCAATAAAGCTGATTCTGATTCTGATGTCTTCAGATTTAAATAACTTCAGTGTAGATAACTAATTTTACTTGTTATCTTGTAGTGAAGCTAACACATTTTTTAAAAGATTAGCTTGACGTTTTTTAACTACTTAATGTTATGAGTAGCTTGTAGCTTGGGAAGGAAGTTTTAAAGTAGCTTCCCCAACAGTACAAAGCAGGATCAACCATTGCATGTCACCAAGTAATGCCTTAACTGTCAGCAAAAATACACTGACAAGTTGAATTATACAAACAGTGCCAAACTGTTATATGAAATATCAGCACTCTTGGAAAGCACTTGTCAGAAGTGTGTTTCCCAAAAGCATTGTTTGCCAACTATGGTTGCAAGTTCCATCATTACCATCCTAGTTCAACGATTTGGAGTTTTCCAAAATTGTAGCTGTAACGAACATTCGCAAATGGCATCCTGAAGTTCTATATCTTTCATTCCGTATATATCTTTAATTCTGTCAAGACTTTGAACACATTCAATGTACATTACTGTGGTATGCACTTGTGCCTGCTTTAGTTAGCTGTACATTACTGGTGCCTCGCTGGTGCTGCTGGTCTAACTGATGAACTTGAGAATTGTCCTAGAATAGCAGATAATAAAACAATGTGATGCTTTCTTTAAAATGGCTTAACATAGTAACTGTGCAAATTAGTGGTATCAGCTAAGTATAGAGACTAGTGATTTCAAAGTTTGTGAAAACAATGAAAAAAACAATGAACAAGAGTTAATGAATGAAGACTGAAAGACAGTTAAAAATATTAAAATGGGAGTAAGACAAATTAACAATTAAATAAATGAAATAAAATTTGGACTAACAGCTAAATGCTCATTGAAAATAATGCTATAGCACTATTGTGCTTTCTGAAAATTATCACTGTTGAATGCTTTTCTGATCACAAAATTTACCAGAAAATATGAAAGCTATTTATTTCTGAAGTAAACACATTATCATATCTTGTAAATGTGCACACTGTGTGGACTAAAAGAGCTTGCATGATTGAACAGGTATGTGCTTATAACATTGTTTATTACAAATCATATATGTTGTGTATTGATTTTGTATGCTTTGATGTGCTCTCCTGACAGTATGACTTTTTTAATAGTAATGCAAAGATTAAATAATAATTTACATACACAAAAGTACATACACTTTCCTGGTGCGTATCCTTTTTTCAGCTCCTGATCTTTAGGATCCGGCATGTCAATCTCTGTTACATATCTCATTTAACCTTGTCGGAAATGGAGCAAAATAATTCATTATAACAATTAAAATTATAATATAACATTTTAAAAAGTATATTATAATATAATATAATAACAGCACTGTGTAAATGAGCTATTATAACTTGATATCTGGAGAAGATATTACTCCACCCCATGCATAACGTCATTAACGACAGCTTTATATTGTTGAATCGATGTGGTTTGAATGATGAATATGTGACATAGACATAGACACTGCGTGTTTTGACTAGCTTGTTAATTTCTCCAATAATGCATCGCACTACGGTGGTTAATCATTGAGTTATGTAGTTGTACGGGAAACACACCCCAGATTAGAGAACTGTAACTAACTTGTATTATTGAATTAACAAATTACTATCTCAGCAGGTCCACTGAGTAGTTCTCCTCTTGGATGCCTTTCTTACTGCAATTATTATTAACATATAGCCTTTAAAATCATAAACCTATTACTTTACATTCCAAACACTAATACAAAGTTCACCAACACTCTGGAATCTAAGTGCACTTCTCTAATGAAGATAATCCCCCCTTTTTTTGTGCCAATATGGCCTCAGGCTTGCGGTAAGCAAGCTTTGGGCATAAGCTTTGAAGCAGTCTATCAAACAATTCATGACTTTTGACATACAAAAAGCCTGGACTGCAGTTCTCATCACATGTTTATAACCTGCTAAACATCAGGACTGTCAAAGCTTGCCTGAACATTACTTAAATGTTACTCATGTGTGGAGTAACAACAGTGATCACTCAGCATGTTGCATAAATATACATCTGCGGTTTACATCATGGGGCAATAGGAATTAAATGAATAAAAGCTTTAGGATAGCCACTGAGGCAGTAATGAGATGTTTATTTGGACAACGGACAGATATCTTTACAAGAACTATAAGCATCAGAGAATATGTCTTATTTTAGGCCTTATTCTAACCTATTAAAGTTCCTGCACTGTAAAAAATGTCTGTAACAGTAAAAGAGTGTAAAAATGCTACAGTAAAAAAACTAATTGGTTAGCGAATAGTTACAGCAAAACATATGTATTTATTTTTTCTTCATATATTTAAAAAGACAATACATATCTGTGGCAGGGCAGAGGGCAGGGTAGGGTCGCGATTCTCAGGCTAATTAAGCCTCAGAGAGAGATAAAGGTCGACAGCGGAGGATAGTGCGGGAGAGAGAGATCATTTACGGACATGTCCGTCATGTGTGTGTTTTGTCTTTTGTCTAAGTTTATTATTAAAATATTATTTATATTGACAAGGATTGACATCCTTTCCATTGAACTACGTTACACAGCCGTTGCCATCTGCCGGGGAACGAGGAGCCCAGCCGCCTGGAAGTGGAGGACGGCCGCCGACTGCGAAGGGAGAGGGGGCTCCTAACCGACCGCCTGGAGTGGTCAGGGCCGCTGCCAGGGGCGGAGGGGTCCCCTACCAGCCGCTGAAACGCGGCGGGGTCTGAGACCGCCGACCGAGAGCGGTGAGGGGCTCGCTGCCGACCGCCTGGAGCAGGAGAACCGCTGCCAGGGGCGGGGGAGACCCCATCTGTTCCCTGAGAATGCGGCGGGACGTTCCGTCTCCCAGGGGCTGGAGGACTGCCTCTGATCCGCCCAGAGAGGCGTGGCTGTTGTCCGGTAGAGGGTGGAGGAGTGGCCGAGGAACAAGCTACTGGCGAGTAATTTTTTTAATTTTTTTTTCATCTCTGTCCTCTCTCTCTCTCTCACTGCCGCTCCGCGTTGGCCTTTCCCCTCTCATTTCAATTTTACAGTGTTATTTTGGGGGGTACTACACTGTTACAGGAAGTACCCCACCATTTTTATTATTTCTTTTTCCCTCCCATTGTCACCTCCCTCATCCAGGCAGACGGGGATGACCTGCCGGCAGACTGGGGCGAAAGGCACGCCCCTCCCCAGGGAAAGAGGGGGGGGGGGCGGGTGTAGGTCATGCAGGGGGCTCCCCAGCCTGAGAGAACGAAGAAAACTAGTCTTACGAAGTGAACGTCTTACTAGAAAAAAAATTATTATGATCCAACGTAAATTTTATTGATAAAAAATATGATTGTGTCTAGTAACGTGCATGTTAAATGGCTAGAAATAGTATTTTAGCTTAGTGCAAAGCTGACGATTTGCACAAGGTTTATTTCTATTTCTTCTACTCCAAAATTACTTGTCTGCTTGTATGAATGTAACACATCATAAGAAAGTGTTTCACCACTGTTCAAATGCAATTCACAATCACATCATTTATATGTATAAATGTTTTTCATCTGAAAGGACTAAATATTAAATTAAACAAATTAAAATAAAATGCAAAGTAATCTCTTCAGTAATCAAAATACTTTTTGAATGTAACTGTATTCTAATTACCAATTATTTAAATTGTAACTGTAGTGGAATACAGTTACTTATATTTTGTATTTTAAATACGTAATCCCATTACATGTATTCTGTTACTCCCCAACCCTGTTGACAGCATAATTCAAAAAGAGGGTAAAAGGGTTATTTCATCGGCCTCTATGCCAATTCTCCCTTCTCAGCAGCTGCATATATTCACAGCAGCAGTGTATTGTGTACAGTGTATCATGCAGTCTGTTAATCAGCAGCAGCAGCTGCTTGCGTAAGCAGATCTAGACCAAACCTACTCTCAATAACATTTACACAATAAACTATTTTGTCAAATCTACTCAAGAGTAGTCTTAACTGAAATGTATTTTTACGGTAAAATGTTGTAAAAGATTTTCCCATATAATTAATGGTTTAAATTTGCATTATGTTTAACAAGAGAGTACATGTACTTTTTTCAGATAATTATTGTTAAAATTATGGTTAAAAAGAAATCCGGCGTTCACAGAATATTATTTTATGGGAATAGTTATGTTTCTTCTTATTTTTAACATCAGTTATGTACTTTGGGGTGTTATGTGTTATATTTGCTGTAGTTTAATTAATGTGTATTGCATAATTTATGTTACACTGATGTGTTAAGTGTTTGTGTGAGTGATACTGAGCACTGTCTCTACATACTTATTGGTCATTGCTCCTACTGATTAACTTCGTGTCATAATGTGCCCTTCTGTAATTTCTAAGGTGATTAACAATACATTATAAAGTGAAAAGCAGATTTTTACAGTTTCAGAAGGTTAATATGTTAAATATACCATAAAAAACAACCGTTTTAAACTGTCAAATTTACAGGTTGTTTTGTAAAGTTATTTACATTTTTTACTGTATTTTTCCCCATAATTATTCTGGCAACCAAAGCTGCCAGTTTTGTTTTGTTTTTTGTAAAAACAACAGGATTTATTTTACAGTGTGTGTGATGCTGATAGAATTACATTTATACAACAGTTGTACCGGTCCTCTAATCTGACATTCCAAGAGTGCTGTTATTACAATATATACTGTACAATTGCAGGTTACCACTATTTACAGTGTAGGAAACAGTAGTAAAAAAAATTTGATCTTTCTTTCAAAATAAGCTTCCCGTGACTTTATACTTTTACAGTAAAACTGAAGTCCTTGAGATCACAATGTGGAAAGTGTTATCAGTACTGCAAAGTGGAGAAGCATGGATAAAGACAAAGCACTTGAGTCTTATAAAGAGATTTGTAGTTAACCAAGCACCCAGCTGAGATGGTGATCTGAGGGTCATTACTCCTCACTACAAAGTGCTTATCAAACTGCCCTTGCTTCTTGTACAGCAGAACAATACATTTACACAAGCAACTAAACCCAAAAGTTTCTAATATGTAGTGGTACATTACATCAAAATAATTAAACTCAGCATGCCACGTTTCTAGTTCTCTGAGTACGAAATAATACATGTATTACATGATTTTCCAAAAATATAAACCCTGTGGATGTGTTAATAACTATTTATAGAAAATGCTTTGAATCAACAAACCAAAGCTTTCAGCAGAGGGCAGGGATTAGCTCAACAAAGATGCCAATTGCCATGGCAACCAATTCATTCACTGGCAGGCAGGTTATTATAGATGTACATTATAAAACTCACACACAATCAGAGTGAAATGTGTGAAAAGTTCTCTCCCTCTCTATCAAATACCAAAAGAGAAAATCGTTTCCCAACCAATTTCTTTCCAATAACCTGAAAGACAAATGGCTAAAACATTTAACTCTCAGCTTTTTATTTGTAAGTCTGGTGATACTGGATAAAAATATGTTTAAAATATGTGAACTTTTATTGCTTAAGTGATGAAAAAACCTTTAAAGATTAATAAAAACAACAACAGGATCTGTCTTCCAAAATAAAGCAATTAAATGCAGGGTCAGTTACTATTTTTTACTCACTTCCAACTTTTTCTTTTTTAGCAAAAATCAAAAATTATTTATTGACCAACAAAAATAATCAATTAAACATATTTGTACATTTAAAATAAGTTCAGAAGGAAATACAAATTAATTATAAACATTAGAACAATTTACAATGAGCTTGTCACAATCCCCTGTTGTCTGCCCCGTGTTTTTCATGTTCCCGGTTCTCTACACTCTGTCATTGTTCGCACCTGAATGTAGTTTGTTATCTTCCTGTGTCTGTGTATATAACCCTGTTTGTTCCTCCATTCCCCTGTCGGTCTTTGATGTATGTGAATGCCTGTTTTCCGTGCCTTCCGTCAGTGTTTATCCCGCCCGTTAACCCTATGTATGCCTTCCGTGTTTTTGTTTTGTTTCCCCATTGCGGGCATTTCCTTTGTTCCGGTTTTGTGTCTGTCTAGTCCTCATTTCTGGTTTTATTAAATAAAGACTGCTGCAAATAGATCCTCGTCCCTCGTCTGCCTTCACCTACACTCCTAACAGACGCTGGCTCAGGGACGGTCGAGGCTATCGGTGCTGGCTCTGGGACGGTCGAGGCTGGCAATGCTGGGTCGCTGACCGTGGCTGGCGTGGGCTCAGGCTCGCTGACCGTGGTGGGCGTGGGCTCAGGCTCGCTGACCGTGGCAGGCGTGGGCGCTGGCTCGCTGACCGTGGCAGGCGTGGGCGCTGGCTTGCTGACCGTGGCAGGCGCGGGTGCTGGCTTGCTGACCGTGGCAGGCGCGGGTGCTGGCTCGCTGACCGTGGCAGGCGTGAGCTGGAGAGCGGAAGCTTTTCTTCTCCTCCTCCTCCGGGCGGACGAAGTTGGCAGCGCTGGCTCGTCGATCAGGGTAGGCATGGGCTCAGGCTCGAAAGCTGGAATCAAGAGGGGTGGTTCGTCGGCCGCGAGTTTCTTCAGAACGAGACTCACGTACTCCCTCCACGTGTGCTCTCCAGGTTCCGGCGCTTCCCTCCACTGGGATGATGGTAACCCGATCCGGTAGATGGTTTTCAGGGAAGCGTCGTCGAACCCGGTATGGATGGCGACCGTGGAGAAGAGACGTGAGTACTCGCGAACGGTCAATTTTGCCTGGGCCAGTACGGTGAAAACCGCTGCTAGATCCATTTTTGGTCGGTCTTTCTGTTAGGAGTGTAGGTGAAGGCAGACGAGGGACGAGGATCTATTTGCAGCAGTCTTTATTTAATAAAACCAGAAATGAGGACTAGACAGACACAAAACCGGAACAAAGGAAATGCCCGCAATGGGGAAACAAAACAAAAACACGGAAGGCATACATAGGGTTAACGGGCGGGATAAACACTCACGGAAGGCACGGAAAACAGGCATCCACATACATCAACGACCGACAGGGGAATGGAGGAACAAACAGGGTTATATACACAGACACAGGAAGATAACAAACTACATTCAGGTGCGAACAATGACAATGAGTGTAGAGAACCGGGAACAATCGTGACGGTGACATGAAAAACACGGGACAGACAGCCAAGGAATCGTGACAGTGTGAAGGATCGGGAACAATCGTGACGGTGACATGAAAAACATGGGGCAGACAAAAGGGGATCGTGACAGAGCTAGTATTTTTTTTTACATTAGTTATCTACTTTAGATGAACCAACAATGAACAATACTTTCAAAGCACTTATTAATCTTGGTTAATGTGAATTACAATTCATACAAATGAATTTGTTGTATTTTATATATATATGTTAACATGTTTATAAAGCAATATCACATGAGCAACATTGCTGTATGTCCAGCTATCAGCATGGCTGTGATTCGGCCAGTGGTGTAAAAAGTTCTCCAGAATATATACTTAAGTGAAATAATGGATACTGAATGAAATTTTTAATCATTTAAAAGTCCAAGTATCTAGCCAAAAACAAACTTGAGTGAAAGTTAAAAAGTATTTACATTAAATTGAATTTAAGTATTAAAAGGGTAAAAAGTTACTTTTTCCTAGCTAGAATGTAATCAAGAGAGGAAATCAAAGATTGTGTTGTTAAATTCGATTGTTATTAAAGTTGCCTTTTTACTGTCTCAGACGACTGTCATATTTCTCCCCCATTGGCATTCACAACCTGGTCATAGAATCATGTTACAATAACAACATTTTTGCGAATTTTTTTTTTATGTGGCCTGTTGTAATTAACACATACATTTTCTTGTGAAATGAACACTAGAGATGCTAAAACAACAACTTTTATCCCCTTTCACTAAAATCACGAGTAAAATGACAATACTTTTAGATCTGTTCCTCACACAATACTATCTAATGTCATTGTAATGAGGGTGCCGTAGGCAGGGATCGAACCCAGGACTGCAGTGCTCAAGTTTTAGGTATTTTACCACTGAGCTAACTCCCCGGTAGTTGAACCCAAGAGTAGAAGAGGGAACAAGACGTTGTGTCGAAGAAGCGACACTAGGGGTGTCTCTTGAGCACCAAATATACCTCTGAACTATGAAAAAAGGCCAATGAGAAGTTGGCAGACAGAATTTGCATGTCCCGCCCCAGGACATACGGGTATAAAGGTGGAGAAATGCGTCATTCAGGATTTTTCTGAGGAGCTGGAAATGGTCCGGCCACAACAGTGGCTCGGCTCAGCGACCTGGCCGGGAGGACACAACGTCTCGTTCCCTCCGTCTCGTTCCCTCCATAACCTAGACGTTCCATCTGTAACCTAGACGTTCCCCGTCTGTCACTCACTTCGACGTTGTGTCGAAGAAGCGACACTAGAGGTCCAGTTTAAATCACGCCATGCGCTGAGCCGTGTACGTGTACTGCTGACACAGGAGCGGGCAGGTACTTGATGTGACAAAACGACAAGCTGTATCAGACTGCACGTACCCTTCCCCAATGCCCTATAAATTCCTCGGAAACCCTTATAGTTACCCTAGACAGGGGAACAAGGCGACGCTTGCCAACATGGGAGCGGGCAGAGCCTAGCAGGGCCTCTTTTTCTCTATGTTTCTCGCATAGAGAAAAACGGCTGGGGCCCTTACACGCATCGTGGGAAGGGGGTCTTACCCAGTTTCCTATTTTTTCAGGGAGAAAAGACCCTACAGAGACCACACCCGCTCAGCGAGGGGGAGGTAAAAGTGGCGAAATACACCACGTGGGTTTTTAGGTCACATGTGGGAAGTGCCACGGTGGTAGATCACACCACTTCGGAGGGAGGAGTTGCTAACGACACGGTGACCGGGGGGCCCAAGGGAGATGTGGATCCACTCGAAAGGAGAACGTACTGCGGAAAATACACACAGGCGGAATGACCACGTAGGAGCCCTAACCTGTGGAGCTCCTATTCCAGTACAGGGTAGATTTGAGTACCCGCAGTGGATTGGGTCGGCGAATTCCTCCACCGAATTGCGGACCCACAGAGCTAGGGAGGAGTCATCCAGGGAGCCGAGTGAGTGGGCTCTCCTGGGAGAAAAAGCGCACGGTATTACCTCAGCCCGGGAAAAGGTGCTAGGTGCAAGCAATTCCCTCGGTCAATCCATCAGCGTGTTACAGAGTTCTACTGGCTCGGACCTGAGAAAACCCGGGACGAGAATGACTCTACCCTGAGATTGTAGAATCTCGCAACGGTATTAGGTGTTGCCCAACCCACTGCTCTGCATATGTCTGCCAGGGAGGTGCCTCTGGCCAGTGCCCATGAAGACGCAACACTCCTTGTTGAGTGTGCTCGGACCCGCCGGGGGGGAGCATGGCCTGGGTGCGATAGGCCAATGAAATGGCGTCCACCATCCAATAGGAGAGCCTCTGTTTGGAGACAGCGTTCCCTTTCTGCTGTCCACCAAAGCAGACAAAGAGCCGCTCAGGACGTCTAAATCTCTGCGTGTGGTACAAGTAGGTACGAAAAGTATGTACCGGACACAGCAACGAAGGGGCTGGGTCTGCCTCCTCCCGGGACAGCACTTTCCGGTTCACTACCTGGTCTCTGAAGGGCATGGTAGGAACCTTGGGCACGTAGCCCGGCCACAGTCTTAGGATCACATGTGTGTCTGCTGGACCGAACTCCAGGCAAGTGTTGCTGACAGAGAACGCTTGCAGGTCCCCGACCCTCTTGATGGAGGCGAGCGTGATCAGCAGGGCCCTGTGTCCAACTGATTCTAGCTGCTCGAAGGGGGGGTCTCTGAAGGCCCGAGAGGCCCACTGAGAGATCCCAGGAGGGGAACAGGCTTGGCCGGGAGGGATTTAACCTTCGGTGCCTCTTAGGAACCTGATAATCAAGTCGTGCTTACCAAAAGACTTGCCGTCTACTGTGTCGAGGTGGGCTGCGATAGCAGCTTCATACACCTTCAAGGTGGATGGGGACAGCCTCCCCTCCAACCTCTCCTGCAGAAATGAGAGCACTCACCTGACTGCGCACCTTTGTGGGTCTTCGCCCTAAGAAGAACACCAATTCGCGAACAGGCGCCACTTTAGGGTGTAAAGTTTCCTGGTAGAAGGGGCTCTGGCTTGGTTGATCGTGTCTATGACAGTAGGTCATAGATCAGCTAGATCTTCTGCGTCCTGTCCAGGGGCCAGAAGTGGAGGTTCCAGAGGTCTGGGGCGGATGCCAGAGCATGCCCCATCCCTGTGAAAGAAGGTCTTTCCTCAGGGGAATTCACCAGGGAGGGGCTGTCGCGAGGAGTATGAGGTCTGAGAACCAAGCCCGGGTGGGCCAGTAGGGAGCCACTAGAGTGACTTGTTCCTCGTCCTCCCTGACCTTGCACAGCACCTGTGGAAGAAGGCTCACTGGGGGAAATGTGTATTGCGCAGCCCCGTGGGCCAATGCATCTGCCCCTAGGGGAGCCTCTGTTCAGGCATACCAGAGCGGGCAGTGGGAGGTCTCTCGGGAGGCGAACAGGTCTACCTGGGCCTTGCCGAACCATTTCCAAATCAGCTGGACCGACTGGGGGTGAAGCCTCCACTCTCCACTGGGCAAGCATTGTCGTGAGTCACTGCTGGCTCCAAAGGAGGAGACGACGGACAAGTTGTGACATGTGGCGGGAGCGTACACCGCATTGGTGATTTATGTACGCCACAGCAGTGGTGCTGTCTGATTTGATCAAGACATGTTTGCCCTGAACTAGCGGGAGAAATTTCCACAGGGCAAAGAAAACCTTTCCAACGGCCCGCAGCTGCCAACCCAATCTGGAGGACTGGGAGCCAGACGGAAGTCAACGAGCGTGCCGGAGGGCGGGGGTTTCGCGGGGACGTACCCGCCAAAACCGTGCCCGCTGCAATCCCTAGATCACCTCCATCACCAGCCGCATCGTCCTCAATCCCGTGGAAGAAGGAGCGACACGGTGGGGCTGCTTGAGTGGCATTCCTTAGGTTGAAGGAAAGCCGCGACCGCAACGTTGCCATGGTCATGTTCTTGCAGTGAGAACATGAACCATCCACAAACGCTGCCCAAACACATGAGACTGCACCTGTGGCCATCTGATGCGGAGAGCACTCTACCGCATCCAGGAACTACACAGGTTCGGAAGGGCATCTTTTAAAAATGCGCCCTAGCTTTTAGAGAAAATCACTCTTTAAACAACACTCTTTAGTATTGAGGTGTTGAAGTGCCCAGAGGCAAACTGTACTGCCATGCAGAGAAGGAGAAAGCCCCTGAAGTGCGCCGTAGATCCAGCAGTAATTGTTCAGAGGTGAGAGGGAACAGGTGTGTGACTCGTAGCTCGCTGCATACACGACCATCGGCTCCGAAAAAAAATTCTGAATGAAACAGACGCATTTCTCTGCCTTTATACCTGTATGTCCGGGGGTGTTATATGCAAATTCTGTCTGTCAACTTCTCATTGGCCTTTTTTCATAGTTCAGAGGTATATTCGGTGCTCAAGAGAGACCCCTAGTGTCGCTTCTTCGACACAAAGTCGAAGAGAGCGACAGACGGGGAACTTGTGTTTCTTGTGATTCTTCCCCAAAAAATCTTTACTTGAAAAATAAAGCAAAGAAAGGCAGGGAACAAACAGACTTATAAAGGCCAAGACACATGTGAACGGAATGAGGGTTAATGACCGGAGAGTTGAAAAGGGTTAGGGGCGTTGGTGCCATTTGCAGGAGTGGACAGACATGACATGGACCATACTGACATTCAAAAGGAGACATGCCTAGGGATGAATGGTAAAGGGTGTTATGTGCAAACTCAGCCCAGATTAATAGAGAGCTCCATGTTGAGTGATTGTCGGTGACCAGGCATCTTAGTGTCCTTTCAATGTCTTGATTTACTCTCTCTGTCTGGCCAGTGGACTGGGGGTGGAAGCCAGAAGACAGGCTGTTGGAAGATCCGATGAGCCGACCAAACTCCTTCTAGATCCGTGACCTGAACTGTGGTCCCAGGTCGGAAACCATATCCTGCGGGAACCCTTGGATCCTGAACACGTGCCTCATTAACAGTTCTGCTGTATGGTTTGCTGTGGGGCGCTTTGGCAAAGGAAAGAGACGACAAGTCTTAGAAAATCTGTCCACCACCACCAGAATTACCCTATTTCCTTGAGACTGTGGTAAGCCTGTGATGAAGTCCAAGGTAATGTGGGACCAATGGCATCTCGGGATAGGTAGTGGGTGCAGCAGGCCTTGAGGGTGAGTCCTAGGTTCCTTGTTCTGGGCAAAAACGGAGCAAGCAGCGACGAAGGCCTGGACGTCCCTCTGCAGTTTAGGCCACCAGAACTTCCTCTGGACAAGCTTGCAAGATCTAGTAGTTCCCGGGTGTCCAGAAGGGAGGGAGGAATGAGCCCACTGCAAAACCTCAGAATGCAGACCTTTCGAGCAGCCAGGACCATTACCTGGTCCTGGCTGCTGCAGTTGGGCCCTCTTGACAGCGGTCTCAATATCCCACTGGATGGGGGCCACCACCCTGGAAGTGGGGAGAATGGGTTCTGGACAGGGCTCACGCTCTGGTGGCTCAAACTGTCTCGAGAGTGCATCTGGCTTGAGATTCTTGGAACCTGGGCGACAGGAAAGAGTGAATTTAAATTGGTTAAAAAAGAGGGACCAACGGGCTTGTCGAGAGTTCAACCTCTTTGCCTCCTGGATGTAAGTGAGGTTCCTTGCATGGGAGAAGGCACTCAATAATTGCAATGTCAAAGCACCCAGCCCCTTGAGACATAGACAAAGATAAAAAGAAAAAGAAATTCAAATAAAGCTTTGAGGAAAGTTAGTAATGTTGTTGGTTTTGTTTGGAGTTTTACTACCAAACCTTGCTATTGAGCAGATGGACGAATTCAATAAAATGAATAATTATTAATTACTCAGATTCCATCATTTTATTATGCAGATTGACGGAACTCCACACAGCCTCTGTGCAACACTCCATTTGAAATGGCTGACTTCTGATCTGCCATCTGTTGTTAGTCAGATGCAGTGATAAGGTGGCTTCAGTCAAGTAAGATGAAAGAAAATTATCTGCAAAAATGTAATGTGTACTTTTAAAGTTTAAATAAAATTGTAAGGAGTAATAAGTAAAAAAAAATGTTTGGTAAATGAAGTAAAAGTATTTTGTTTAAATTTGACTAGAGTAAATTACAAATCCCCAAGAATAATAAAACTTAAATAAAATACATGAGTATTGTTTAAGTGTCTTGTGTGTGGTTGTGTTCTTACATCACAGTATCAGCCATTGCTAGTTCAAAAGAGGCATCCAAGTCTCTGTTACTAATTCAAAACCACACTTTAGAACTAGTAATGACAGCTTAAGCTGTTTAGAACAAGTTACTGGAGAAACAAGGACGTGTGTGTGTGTGTGTGTGTGTGTATGTGTATGTGTGTGTGTGTGAGCGTGTATTTATCACTTTGTGGGTACCAAATGTCCCCATAAGGATAGTAAAACCCGAAATTTTTGACCTTGTGGGGACATTTTGTCAGTACCCATGAGGAAAACAGCTTATAAATCATACTAAATTATATTTTTTGAAAATGTAAAAATGCAGAATGTTTTCTGTGAGGGTTAGGTTTAGGGGTAGGGTTAGGTTTATGGGATAGAATATAAAGTTTGTACAGTATAAAAACCATTATGTCTATGGAAAGTCCCGATAAAACATGGAAACAGAACATGTGTGTGTATGTATGTGTGAATGTGTATGAGAGCGAGAGAGAGAGAGAGAGAGAGAGAGAGAGACAGAGAGAGAGAGAGAGAGAGAGAGAGAGAGAGAGAATGTGATTACTTTCGTCTGTTGCAGTGATGAACATGCTGATCGTGGAGTGATGCTGCCAAATGTGCTATCGGGATTAGATTCACTCACATTCAGGGTTTTGTTGTCGGAGAAAAATCATGGAGGATGCCTGTTTTGTTCTTGTATATTTCTTGGAGAACTCTTTTTATGATACTGAAATAGAAAGCATTCTCTACTCTGCCATGTTACAAGTTTACGTCTTCTCTCAACTCTGAAACTTGTATCAGTTAGGCAACCTGAGTGTGTTTGATTATTCCATCCATTGCAACTCTCAGCTGTGATCGACAGTAATGCTGAAGCTGTTTGTTCATCTTAATTTCTCAGCTATAGTGTAGTAGTAATCCGAACAATCATGGAATGAGAGACAATTCCAGGTGACTTCAAAGAAATTCATGCACTGACTGACAGTTCAGCAACGTCAGCCCAATTTGCTCATTGCACACACAAGACAATCTTTTGTCGCCACCTGCTGGCTCAAATCTTTCATGTCACAGGGATTAATGAAAATTCACACACCTAGCTGCTTCAACACAGCTTCACTGCTCTTACATGCTTGGACTGCCACGAACACAAGCAGAGTGATACAAACAGTAAAACATCCCAGAGCTGATGGTTTGAACTATCTGCACTCTTGGAACTTCTCACTGCTGTATAACATTATTTAATGCATTATGAACTAACTCAAATGAACAGTTATATTTTAATAAATCAACATAAAACAAGATTAATAAATGCTGCTAAAATTGTTCATTGTTTGTTTATGATACCGAATGCATTGAATAATTATTTAATAATAATAGAACCTTATTGTTAAGTGTTAGCAAAATTGTATTTAATACCACCTCCTCCACATGCCAAGTTTTGATAGAAATTCCCACATGTTGCCCACATCCTGGCATGACATGTAGAAGTCATGTATATCTATATACTGTATGTTATTCTAACCATGTGTAAATCTATATAACATTGTTTTTGAACATCCTTACCTACAATATACATAGAATCATCATTAAAATAAGGAAACTAAAGGTAAATGTGAATAAAATAGAAATCATATTTATTAACAATTATTATTAACAATTTCATGAAAGGACTACAACAACAACAACAAAAAGAGTTCGTAACACCCCCAATAAGAGGAATAGCAACTCATACTCTGATTTATTATTTTTTTTTATTTGTTTTACAGGCACCCTGTTTTTTTTTTAATGTTTGAGCCACTTTAATTTAATTTGTTTGCTGCATTATTAAACAAATCTGTATTTATATCTTGCAGAGGTTTTAATCTTTAATGTTACCTTCTTTGTTTCAATATTAACGAAAAGCCTTGTACTAAGTCAGTTGACAACACTGTGCATAGAGTGTGGAACATAATAATAAACCATACATTGGTGTGAGATACTTTTTTATCTTGTGACAATATACTGCTATCTGTCTAACTATATCCTGTATATATTTATATCTGTGGCATTGTTCAGTGTTTAATTATGATACAGTGAGGGGCCAGAATTTCTGTATGCTGATCTTTATTTGCTGCATATTTCAAAATAATCATATTCTGTTGCAGTAAGGTGGGTTTCTTGGGTAGCATAGTTGGAAAATTAACCAAATTAGTCACAGTATTATTGCAGCTGAAACTTATGACTAAAAAGGGTACACTGTAATAACTTTTATATTATACATAAATACAGTATACTGTTCAACTGTAAGCACTGGTCATTTAATTTGATTGGAGAATTGGCATTCCAAAAGTACTGATATTTAGTTTAACAGTACTGCCCTGCAAAAGCAAAAGACCTTAACTCACTAGAGTGTGAAACTGAGAAAAATGACTTTAAAGTTTCTGTTTTGTCCAGACAAAAGTATTATAGGTAGGACTCCCAAAATTTCACAACTAGTTGCTATACTGAAGAAATGTTTGTATGCAAAAAATCTTGAGCTCAAACTTGACCTTTGACCCTTGTTTGGCATTTACTGTACTCTGCCTTTGTATCATGTGCCAAAAATCAGGAGTCATGCAAAGGCAAAAGGCCGTAACTGACATATAATCAATATTTACTTGCTGTTCACCATACTTACATCCATTATAAGAACACCTAACCAAGGTCTAGTCATCATGGTATTTGTTTTAAATTATATAGAAGACCTTTGGTTGTTCCTATTTAGTGCTATAATGATCAGGATAGTGTGGCAACACTAACACAGTTAAACAGTATAACAGATAAGTTACTTTGCAGTACAGTATGTACAGTATGAATAAATACAATAAATATTTTCACAATAAAGATTATTTAATTATAATTGAATACAAAGGTATATGTATTTAAATGCAAGATATAGAGTAATAATTAATTAAACATTGGACCAATACATTAGAGATTAGAGACTGCTCATTCCAAGTTTTTTACTGCGTCCAAATAAAATCTTACTGAAAGCTAATTTTTTGAGATATCAACCTAAAATTTGGAACACAACTTGTCCATAGGTATATATGACAAAGCATTCTTGAAATACAACCATTTAAGTTTGGATAGTGATTTTCATGTCTATGCGAAAAAAGGGGGAGGGGTGACAGTTAAAGGGTTAAGGGTTAAGGGCCACCAAACTGCTCAAGATGCTCAGTCAATGAACTCGACTTGGATTACTACTTTTTAATTCTGAGATAATATAGACAGAGTATACCGAAAAAAAGTTGGAATTACTTTTACTATTTAGGTTAGCCTACTTTGTACAGACGTTAGCGATAACCAGCTGTAAAATCTGACGTGAACACCTGCAGGAAGGAAATATGGCTCAAACACGTATGGATTGTTGTGGATACAGCAGATGACGTGCATTGCTATGGATTATATCGTCTATGGATTATATCGGATTGCATGGAAAGGTAGGATGCCTCTGTATTTAATATTTGGTTTTCAGCATCTGATGTGAGGCGAGTGTCAGCGTCAACGTTAGCGCTAATTTACGTGACACAGATTAAATTTATCAAGCTCCGGGCTGTCACTGACATTGACAGATCTGAACCATCGCCCTATCACATCGCTATCACAGAGTAATAATACAAACAAGCAGTCGGCAGTCTACACTTTAATTCAAAGATGTGTTGTGTGTATGTTATGCGGTTTGGTGACAATAAAAGAGCGGTAATCTTTGACAATATGACAAAGCCAGAGTACAGTAACATCACAGCGGCACCGTAACATCTCTCTTGATGCCAGGCGAAACAAAGTCAGAACACCTTAACTCAACTTAAGCGTGCCGGAACAAAGGCTAAGAGCCGTAACAACTGTTACGGCGTTCTGCTGTGGTTTCTCGTATGGTTTTGGATGTTACGGTTGTCATAGCCCTTTAATTTCTCGTTAAAACAATCAAATTGACTCACGATATTTATTCACATGATAAAGGAGGTCTTGAATACCCCAAAAATGACATTAACTCATTTTTGACCAAACATGATGTTACGGCGTTTTGCCTTTGTAGGGCAGAGTACTGGGCTGCTTCACCAGTTGTATTACTCCATTTGTCTTTGTTCATGTCATTTCAGATGGGCTGTCATTCTGTTTTGGCTTCATTTGGAAGTCTTTTTGTTACAGAGCAGAAATAGACAAAGTAACTAGACATATTTTGTCTCTTATGTAAGTTATGTTTTTTAGAACTGTTGTATAAAAGCAATGCCACTGTTGTTATTATTGTTTAATTAATGTGGTAAATGTATTTGGTTTGTGTAAGGATATTTGGTAAGCTCACATATTTCAAGACCCTTCTAAATTTAGCAATGGACTAAATTAAACGTTCCTTATTGTACCTTATTAGGTAATGAAATGTATAACGGATTTAGTCGCATTCAACAACCATTATAAATTAGATAAATGACAAATAATTATATTGTTTGTCTTAATAGATTCTCCACCATTGAAATCGTAATACAACGTCTAGTTGTATCAGCTCACAATTTCTACTGTAAGGAATTAGCTTTAATAAGTGAATTATGATTAATTCACTTATTAGAGTGATTTTATTCTCATGGCTTATTGAAAATAATATCACACGTAATTATGTACAGCTTTGAAGCGAAATATTTTGGAAGCAGGGATTAAATTATTTATCAAAATATACCACAGTCACATCGTCTTTGAACACAGACAAACTTTATTTCTATTCTAAACATAAATCTAATCTAACACATATATACACAGTTTGGTGAAATAACTGATCAGTACCATAGACTGTAAAAAAAGATGGACGACGTACCTTCGCTCTTTTCCATTGGTGAGAACTGAAGCCGCCAGTGTCCCTATATGGCGCTGACATCTAGGGACTTGAGTCTGCGCAGTTGCGATTTCGGGACCAGACCTGCGCAGTAGTGAGCAGGAAGTAAAGCCGCGAAATCAAGGCCCCGACCTCACTCTCGCTGAATCAATCGCAAGGACACGCCCCTGCACATTTGACTTTTGACTTATGACGGTGTGAAATAATTAATTATAGAAATTTAGATATTAAATTTAAAGCTCCAATCTCCTCAGTCCTTCGAAGATCCCGAAAAAAAGTCAGTTGGTGCTTCAGTGATTACTTCGCTCAGAGAACCTGTCAATCACAGCTGTCAATCATGATGTCACAGCACCGTTTTTATAGCATCAAATAACTAACTAAAAACAAACTTATTTTGAAAACAAACACCTGAAATTACATCAACGTGATAGAAACTACAGTAAATGACAGAAACTATCTTTGGAAAAAAGATATGTGAAGTGTAATTTAATTGTTTAGTTGGTCTCACGTCCCGTTGAATAACATAGGGAGGCGGGGTTTATGACCTATACTAGGACTAGTCACCGGGGGGCGATCGAGACGTTTTGGCTTCACTTTTGAGGGCTTGTGCAGCACACTTGATCAGTACAGTGAAAATGAACTTTATGGAGTCTGTTGACAATACCTTAAGAACCATTTATCCTTCTTTGCGTCTACATCGATTTGCTATCGGATTACCCAAATTATTTAATTAATACACCAGCACTTTGAGCACAATGTTGGATATGTACTTGCGTGACTTTATGGTGTTTCCTTGCATTCTTTTGTGTTGCTTGGTTCTTGGCATTTGGTCGAAAGTTTGTTCAGTCGATGTTTTGACTCTGTATGAGTTATTGTCTGTATGAATGATCATTTTGAAGCGAGGCCGTAGAGAGTGATGAGTTTTCTCGGGACGTCAAATGATACGGCAGCGAACACTTAAATACTAAACATGACATTTTTTTAATGGATGTTATACGTGTAGGTAACAAAACATGAAAATCCCTGTTTACAAAATAATACTGGTTAATTCATTGGTTATACATCATAGATTTTATCAAGTTAAGCCTTATAGTTACCATTCTTAGTAGAATGAGATGAATCATACAAAATTAAAGATTATATTTATCAATTATAGGTGATTGCACATCGCTACACACATTTTAAAGTGGTCCATCAGTCTATAATCATTAATTTTTCAGGTACAGATTTTATCACAGTTCAAAGCGATTTTCAGCATTATCTAGCAAGGCTAGCTTAAGATTAAATGTCTTAGAGTTGTGCAAATCTGATGGTCCTTGGGGGTTCTGGCTGATGGTCTGTATTTTATAACGTTGACACATTCCAAACTGAAAGGCTGGGTTTTTCCATAGATTCAAATCATGTTGCTGGAATTCTTCTGCATATATAATCTTAGATTTTTAAGATGCAATAATATTTGTGAAATAATTCATGGTGGAAGCACCCATAGTTGCTAAATATGTCCGTTAAGGGTCATTAAAACTTTTCTTCTTTATGTAAAGAATGTCACTCCTTCACACTCATTCACATTTCAGCCAAAAGGCATGAAATAACTTCACTCTCCATTATTATATCCATGTGTGCCACAGAGCGTTAAACATAGACACACATCACACAACATGCTGTTTGTGAACGTGGGCAAACACAGATGGATAAAAGAAGAGAATAAAAAGAAATAGCTTTTGGCTGAGCTCTTGCTCGGAAGCAACCCAGCACACTCTGGGCTCATATTCTTCATTGGCACTTATTTCATATTACTGCCATCATCTGTGCAATTGACTGTGTAATGATAGCTGTGGTTGTGCTGGTGGAAGAATCAAATGAAGCATAATTGAACTGTAATGACTCTGTCATTTATCAGCCGATGGCTGTGCAGAGGGACTTTTCTGTTATTCTACCCCAGGCTTTGCTAGCCCCCAGGTTTCCCACAGCAACGATGCCCTCAATATGGTAGAGTCAATGTCCAAGACTTCCTGGAAGAGCACCTGTGTGGTTTAAGTTTGTCACAGAGGTTTGTTTTCTCAAAAGAGGGCAGCTGATTTCAGAAACATTATGGTACCTCTTTTAAGTCAAGTGTTTCCTCAACAGAAAAAGTAAAGAGCTTTTGTTGTTTAACTGAAGGATCTGGCATCTGTTTTTTATACTCTCAAATGTAAAAGTAAAGTCATAAATTTAATTTCAAAGTGGAACACATCACCAAAGTGAAATTATTATCAGAAAAGATATGGCAGAAAATTCCTCTTAAAATTTTGTTTTGATTGTCAGGTCCCTGGAGCCCAAATATAATGCAAACAAGACGCACAAAGTACAATCAATAAATTGCCACACATTAAACACTTCAGTAGTCAGGTTCACAAATACAAAGACATTTGGAATGTGTATAGCGGGTTAAGGGAAAGGAGGAGGCGAGAACCGGCTTGACAATAAAAATGATAGTTTTAATAATAAACTGAACCAAAAACACACAAACATAAACACAGAGCAGCTCTCTCTCTCCAACCATTGTCACCGGCCACCTTTATCCCTCGCGCACCCCCATCAGGCTGATCCGGCCCCTCCCTCCTCCGCTCTACATAATGAAACGGCTAAACCTGAGTTAAAACGGTTAAATTGACTATTAAGAATCTGAATGACTGTTTGCACTAGGTGTATATACCACCTGCTAAATTGTTTACTAGAGGAGTATAGAAACAAAGTACAAATACTATGTTACTGTACTTAAGTACAGTTTTTTTATATTTGCACATTACTTAAGTATAAGTATTTCTTTGGCCTTTAACTTTTACTTCACTACATTTTGAAGAGAACATTAACCTGTTGATACGCAAAACCCCAGCATGCAGTAGTGACGTAACTCTACTTACATTTAATATACAATTTATCATCTATAAATGTAATTAATGTTAACAAATTATACATATTTTCAAAGGTCTAAGGGTTCTACATTGATATCCGATCTCTGTTTCACGATAGTAATGCTCCAGAAACAGCAATTAGTTATTTATGCCAAGAGTACAAATGAAAACATGCAATTTCAAGTGAAACGTGCACCAGATAACAGGTGTTGCGTCGTCTCCACCTGAGAAGAAAAGAAACTGCTTATAAGTTTAAATGTGTTTTTTTGGCAAATTCATTTTATATGTTTGTGCTTAAACATTATGAAAGCTGTGAAATAAAGATGAATAAAGTTATGTGTTAGCAGTCTCCCACCTTTCCAAGAGACCTGTTCATATAAAAGTAAATCAAATACATTTACCCTTTACATTTAACCAAGGTGCAATGTGTATGAATAATTGTCAGTGCTCATGAAAATGTCCAACAATATTTATTTTATAAACTAGTATGTTCTGGGTGGTTGCTTAAGTGTTCTCTTTGCTATTTAGCACATTGATACTACAGTTTGTGTTTACTAGGGTGTTCTGGATGGTTGCTGGGGCATTCTATGCAGTTGTCAAGGTGATCTGCTCCCTGTTTTAGTGCAGTGCTACAGTATATATTAGCCAAGTTGTTAAGTTGCCAGGGTGTTCTGGGTGGTTGCTGGGTGGTTGCTTATTGACTCAAATGAAAAGAGCCCAGTCACTGTTCTGGTCATTAAATATGGCTCAGCTCTTTCTTTCAATTTTACAATTTTGTGACGAGGAGGAGGACGTGGCCCGGGCGTGAGGATGCAGGCCGGCCCTGAATTGTCCTAATCAGCCGAGAGGGGGATAAATATGAGCCAGAGGCACCAGTTTGAGAGAGAGAGAGATACAAGTGTCTAATGTGTGTTTGCACATGTCTGTGTGTTTGATGTTATGTTTCAGTTTCTTTATACCATTAAAAGTTTAAGTTTACTGCTCAGCCTGTTCCCGCCTCCTTCTTTCCCTTAAAGGTGCAGCATGTAAATTTTTTTTGCCAATGTGTGAACGCTTTGTAACACAACTTTAATCAACAAATTAATCCTTCCCAGACTTCCTAGGTTGCCTGTTAAAGCCTGTTTACAGATTTTCATGCGAAGGGAGTGGGTCGGTTTTGCTGGGAAAACCCAAAGGATGTGACGTTTATGCGCGCTCCTGAGAGCCTTGCCTCAGTGCTACTCTTCCGCTATTGAACAGCGACAACTGTCTGCAACACTAGGTAACATTATCTTAGAGATGGAATCCAGAAAATAGTCGGCTCCCTGCACAACACTGACTCCTACACAAACTTAGAGTTAGCCAAAAACAAAACAAAAAACATTTATCTACTGAATACCATCTGGCTAAGCGGGAACGTGATCATGGTCGAGCGAAAACGTCCTGGTTACTTTCATAAACTCCATTCCCTGATGGTAGGTATGAGACCCTGTGTCGATGTAGTGACACTAGGGGTTGCTCTTGGGAGCCCCAAACCCCTCTGATCTTTGAGAAAAGGCCAATAGGAATTGGCAAGTGGAATTTGCATGCCACTCCCCTGGACATGCAGGTATAAAAGAAGCTGGCTTGCAACCACTCATTTCTATTTAGGCAGTTGTGGCAGGAGGGACACAATCATCAGGGAACAGAGGAAACGAAAGTAACAAGGGCTTTCCCTATCTATCACTCACTTGACGTTGTGTCGATGTATTGACACTAGGGTTCCCTAAAAAAATTCCAACATGGTGACCGGGGGCAGAGGGGTCTCTGCCCAAGGAAGACACGGGTTTACCAGAGGGGAAACCATTTCACGGGATATGCATCACACGGGGTTACCATGGGCAACCAGCGCATGTGGAGCACCTACCACAGTGCAGGGCCTAGATAGCACATGTACTGGGCCGGCAGCGATTTTCCACAGGGATAAGGATGAAGGACATCCAAGGTCCATGACTTCGAGAACATGACTGGGGGTAAAAAGCACATGTCTTTACCTTGGAGAGGGGAAAGGCACTATGCGCAAGCGGTACACCCGGCCAGCTTTCCTGGAACTTACCTGCTCATACCTGACAACACATTTGACAAGAACAGCTAAACCTGGAGATTGTAAAACCTTGCAAAGGTGTTGGGTCTTGCCTAGCCCACTACTCTGCAGATGTTTGTCAAAGAGGTGCCATTGGTCAGGGCCCAGGAAGCCCAGGAGTGTTCTCGTAGCCCCAATGAGGGTGGCAAATCCAGGGCGTGATATCTCAAAGTGATGGGGTCAATGACCCAGTGGGCAATCCTCTGCTTGGAGACAGTGCTCTCTTTCCCCTTTCCATCAAAGCAGACAAATCTAAAGCTCTGCATGTGATCCAAATAGATGCCTAAAGCTTGCACCGGACACAGCAACGCCAAGGCTGGGTCTGCCTCCTACTTGGGCAGATTCGCTTGCAGGTTCACCACCTGATCCCTAAATGGGGTCGTGGGAACCTTGGACATATAGCTCGGCACAGTCAAGAGGGCATTCTTCAAGAGGGCAGTCAACTGACTCCTGTGGCTTAAACGGAGCTCCCCGAAAGACCACGTAGATATCCTGTGAGGGAATGAAGCACGGTCTGTGAGTATTCAACTTCATCACACCTCTAAGGAACCTGATGATCAGGTCGTGCTTCGAGATACTTACTGTCAACTGCATCGTGGTGCGCCACTACAGCGGCCACGTGCACCTTCAAGGTGGAGGGGGACAGCCGCCCTCCAGCCTCTCCTGAAGGGAAGCACCGACCCGACTGTGTATCTCTGGAGGTCTTTGCATTGGGAAGAACACCTCTTAGCAAACAGATGCCACTTCAAGGCATACAGGCACCTCATAGAGGGAGCCCTAGCCTGAGTGATCATATCTACTACTGCGGGTGGAAGGGCACTTAGGTGTTCTCAGTGCCATCCAAGGGCCAAATGTGGAGATTCCAGAGGTCTGGTCACGGGTGCCAGATGGTGCCCCGTCTTTGAGAGAGGAGAACTCTCCTCAAGGTAATTCGCCTGTCACGAGGAGCGTGAATTCCGAGACCCCATCTGGGTGGGCCAGTAGGGTGCTACTAAGATGACCTGCTCTTCTTCCTCCCTGACCTAGCAAAGTGTCTGTGCAAGTAGGCTGATGAGCACATGATTTCCCCACGGCGCCATGCCCATCTCGGGACTCAAATCTGAGGCCAGTGCTGAAGCAGTCTCATATGCAGTCTCATATCAACCCGATATCCCCAGAGGATATGCTCCAGGAGCCTCTGAAACTGTTTCAGTGGGACCGCCATTTTCAGCTTGAACACTTCAGGCAGTCCATCACCAACTGTGTACATCACCGCCTCCAGAGCGCTGTACCTGCCATGAAGCAACGGTGCCCAGCAGTCATGAAAACGACTGCCGTGGACAACGAATATGTGACCCAGGAAGTGAGGAAACGGCTCTTTACTTGAAAACGGAAAGGCATCTTTAAAAAGACGCTCTCTGTGAGTGCCACTCTTTTAGAAGGGAAATATACTCTTTTAGAGGAAGAATATACTCTTTTAGGCTACTGAAGCACCCATTCTCTGCACTCAACCTGTGCAAGAGGGTGAGAAGCCACTGTAATGCACCGTAAATCCAGCAACTTTTGTAGAGGTGAATGGATCGGCACAGGAATTCAGCTCGTTGAAACACAACCACTCAGCTCTGAAGAAAAAATCTGAATGAGTGGTTGCATGCCAGCTCCTTTTATACACGTATGTCAGGGGGAGTGGCGTTCAAATTCCACTCGCCAATTCCCATTGGCCTTTTCTCAAAGATCAGAGGTGTTTGAGTCTACCAAGGGCAACCCCTAGTGTCACTATATTGACACAACGTTGAGTGAGTGACAGACAGCAAACTAGAGCGAACATCTTCAGGGCATTTGCTTCCTGAATGGACATTTGTTTGGTATTGGGGATCAAAACTGACCTTGAATTGGCATTCTTCTTATTGGACAGGTAAGTTTACATAACTGCAAAGCATGTGAAATATAGTGCCATAAGGATTGATCTGTGTCATTTAGCTAACTTGATCTTGCCTGCTAACGCTGACAAATTGCGAGCTACCTTGCTTCATTACTTTCAAATAATTTCAATGATTTTCACTTTATACTAAAAGTCAGATGCTGATTCACAATAACTGACATAAACAATGTTAATCTGTAATTATTCAGCAAGGTATACTACAATAACACATGAAATGAATGTTAAAAAGTGTTCAAGATAATGCAAAAAGACCCATTCATTAGTGTAACATAACTTGGCTATACAGAAAATATATATATTGGCTATACAGAAAATATATACTTTTTTTATACAGTTTTTGAAACTCCACCTTCCGAGGCAAAATAGTATTATATCTGTATGTCAGTCGGGTCAATTCTCTGAGGTCTTCAGATGACATTCGGCGCTTCAGCTCTGCTTTGGCACTTTTAATATTCCCTTCCAACTCCACAAGTTCTCGTGCTTTGGATTTTTTGATGAATGAGGCATACTGTATGATCTGACCCCTAAGAAACACCTTAAGTGCCTCCCAAGCCATGCCCACAGAGGATACTGAGGACCAGCTTGTCTCCATATAGACATTGATTTCAGCCTTACACATTTGCTGGAAATCAGGATTTTCCAAAAGGAATACATTAAAGCACCAACTATATAATTTATTTTGCTCCATGCATAGCAACACCTCTAAAATCAACAGGGCGTTATCTGAGACTAAAATGTTACTCTGGCAGTGGGGCTGTGGTTGAAAACCCGTCCGGAGAGAGAAAGCGGTAAGGGTGCTTGCAACTGAGCTAAATTATGTCTTAACACCTGTCTCTAATTCCAGCGAGCATGGGGAGAGTGGCATATAAACGACCACACCACTGCCAGATAGGAGAGAGAGAACGACACGAGTGACCAGTGACTGGTGTGTCTTATTTAGGGTTTTATGTTATTGTGAAGCTGAAGAAGTTTATCTTGACAAAGTTTGTCTTACAGTGATCTGATTAAACTGACAAAAGCACAGAGAAGAGTGCACGCAGAGTGTTGAAGGAAGATAAATAAAGAGCCTTACTTGACTGCATACCTGGTCTCCATCTCCTCCCTTCCATCTCCGAGCTTGAACATGAAATGAGCGAAATAGATCAATAAAAAATAGGGCTGTCGATTTAACGCGTTAATTCAGTGCGATTCATTTTATAAAAAATAACACGTTAAAAACATTAACGCAATAATCTTTGGAATAAAGAAGATTCCTGAGAAATGCAAGGTTGTAGTACCACCTGTTTACTCCAGAGGACAGTAATTGAAATTTCAGCTGTGTGGCAACGCGCAGTTTATACAGTGAAGAAAACAACCAGACGACACTAAACAGATATTCGTTACGTTCTTGCGTTCAAAACATTTGATGGAGCGCAAATTCGAACTTAGGGATCTCAAGATGTGTTCTAAGTATTAAACTATATTTAACTTGACACAGTGACCTAAACATTTTATGTTTATGACGCAACGCACCCGAGACACTATGTGATTAATCACGATTAATTAAACGTGACATCATGTAATTAATTTGATTAAATATTTTAATCAAGTGACAGCCCTAATAAAAATAAATGATCTATTCTACAATAAATCTTATGGACTCTTGAAAAAAAATTATAGTCCCTAGCGGATGGGTTCAAAAGTCTCCAAATACCTGTAAGACCAAGATTTTTTACACTGTAAAGCTTCAACGTTGCCCTTGGGGGCTTGCACACATTTACTTCAATATGATCAAGGACTGAGTCCATCAATAGATTAAAGTCTATTCCCAATATTATACCATGAGTGGTGCCAGCAGCTTGCAACATCCCTTCAAGATCTATAAAAAAGCCCTGATCATCAGCATTAGGTGTGTAAATATTAGCCAAAATCAACCTTTGCCCCTGAATTTCAGCTAAAAAAAGAATGACTCTTCCTAATTTATCATTAATCTGTTTGAGAAATTTGAATTGTAGATATTTATTTATCAATATAATGACTCCCTGCTTTTACTTGAGCCAGCACTAAAGAAAACATATCGACCCCACATCTTCCCAAATTTTCCAGCTTCCTGCGGGGAAAGATGCATTTCTTGAAGCACAATATCCTATTTCTTACGCTTAAGAAAATAAATAACTTTCCTTCTGTTTATAGGGTTTCCCAATCCATTCACATTCCATGTGGAGTGAGACAATCAATCCACTCATATTAACATTTGACATTTTGATTTAATAGCAAAAATTAATTATCTGTCATAAACAAAAATATAAAGACAACATTTCAGCATTAGTGGAACAATATACCCTGAACTTCCCCCCGAACAAAACAAACAGAAAAAAGAAAAACGTTCGCATTAACCACACGCACGACAGCGCCAACCAGCGTCAATCCCTCTAAACTCAAAGAGTCCATTCATGCCTAATAGAGACCCCGCGACAACAAAGTCCAGTGTTTCTATACAAATTTTGTGAGGCAAAATTTCACAATAGAAAATACTTTGTGAAACAAATTCCAGCCAATAGAAGGCATAAGCACAAAGAACAAGCTAATTCATCCACATCTGTTCCGAAGGTATGTTCCTACACAAAACAAGCTCCAGCCACTAGTCGGAACAAGCACAAAAAGAAACAAAACAGGCTTCCCGGTTCCTCGGATGGTGAAGTGATATTTAACAAGTCAAATTGACTCAGTGGCCACATAAGAAACACACCATGATTTCCTCAGTCCATCAACTCTATAAAATACATCGCTTGTTGTAGGTTTTGCAGTCATACTTATCACTGGCCGGGAACTTCATTGAACAAAAATCGATCTTAATTTTCTTGAAGGAGTGTTATTCCACAAAACAAACTCCAGCCACTAGGCGGACACAACACAAAAAGAAATAAAAATGGCGCAAAGCTTCTTCAGACAGCCAAGTGTAAGTACAGCATGTCAATCCACTCAGATGAGAAACATCAAATATTTTTATAAAGGAATGTGCTTTTGGGCATAAACATACTTTGCAGCCATCCTTAGTATTTATACCCATTAATGGAAGAGTTTTTTGCATTCCTTGAATCAATCACGTTTCTCTCTTGTCAAATTCGCAAAGTCTGGGATCAAGAAAATTTTGTGATTCTTCCAAGAAAGCTTTCCTTTGCTGATCTCAGGAATTTGGCCAGAATTGATCGGGGCCTGTCTCCCTCATTGGATATGCGAGCTAGCCAGCTCATGGCCTGTTATGTTGAGCAGACTTGGGAAGAGCTTGTCTAGGAATTTCACCATATCTCTGCCCTCCTCATGCTCAGGAATTCCAACAATTCTGATGTTATTTCTGCGGCTCCTTCTATCTTTCTGCGGATCTTCTAAGTCAGCAAAAACTTTCGTCAGCATCACAAACATGTTGGACAGTTGACGCTGAATTTCTCCCACTGCACCATTCAAACCAAGTCCCCAGTCTGCAGGCCAGTCAGAGTTTTCAGCTTGAGCATGTTAGTGTCTTTTAATAATTGTAATACCCAAGGATTTAGAATTTCGTTTTGCAATTTTTTTTTAAACGTTTCACTTTCTGAAAATGCACAAACTTTTTAGCACCAATTCAACAACATGTACATGTATTTACATACACACTGGATATGTGTACTGTGTCTTATTTTATCATTCTTGTGTGACCACATACAAAATACTGATGGAAAATTTTGTTTTGTTGCACAAGCCTGGCATCTTATTTAAACAAGCTAAATTAGTTTTATTTTCTGGAAAGCTTTATTTTTCATCAAAAGGACAACAAATATATTAAATCTAAACTGTACAGTCACCAGTTTGCTTGATTATTAACATGCTTCTTAAATTGACATGCCCCCATCTCAGAAAATTGGCACTCCAAGATAATCTAATTGGATTTACGACTTTGTGGTGGTGTTCAGGTCCACTAATCTCTTAAATATGATCATTCTGACTTGACTTGAACACTTCATTAAAGGGATAGTACATTAAAAAAAAATTATTCTCATAATTTTCTCACTGTCATCCCTTTCCAGATATGTATGACTTTCTTTGTTCTGCAGAACACACAAACACACACAAATGTTTGGTTAGAAGAATATCTCTGTTCTGCAGATACTGAAGTGAATGGCGGCCAGACATTTAAAGCTCTGAAAAGCATATTAATGGTGCATTAAAGTAATCCATAAGACTCAAGTGGCTTAATTAATGTCTTCTGAAGCAATCCAGTTGGTTTTAGGTGAGAACAGACCAAAATGTTACTTCTTTTTCACTGAACATCTTGACAACAGTCTCCTTGGCGATCATGATTTCAAACTTGATTGCACTTCCTATAGTGCCATCTTGCACTCTGCACATGCGTCAAGCACTAGGAAGTGTAATTGAGCTTGAAATATTGACCGTGCCTGAAGTCTGCAATGGCAACATGCACAGTGGCAAAGGAGATAAATTTTGGTCTGTTCTCACCCAAAAACAACTGGAACTCTTAAGAATAAATAGATTAAACCACTTGAGTCATATGGATTATTTAATGTTGCCTTAATTCCCGTTTCGGAGCTCCAAAGTTCTGGTAACATTCACTTGCATTGCATGGACCAACAGAGCTGAAACAGTCATCAAAAAATCTTAATTTGTGTTAAGCTGTAGAAAAAGTCATACACATCTGGGATGGCCTGGGAGGTTTTTTTTTTTCTTGCGGGTGACCCAGGATAAAATCTGTCTCTTTTCTGGAACCTATGAAGCAACGGTTGGGAACCACTGCTCTAGGATACACATAATTAATTGGAGCAGATTAAAAATAAAAAATGTGAAGAGTGATTTGAGCAAAAGAAGCACAAAGCTGCCATTGTTGTAAAATGTCATTGTTGTTTGAACATATATATTATTGAAATGTAATCTTGACAAACTGTTCTGGAGATTTTGGTCCATTTAAGTGGATAGGAGCTGTACTTGTATGCATGTTACCTATTCAAAAAATACATTAAAAAAAAGCTTCCTTGGGGGGTAATCAAGGTGGCCACAAAGTGAACTGACTTGCCTTAAATGGACTTTGGGTTAAATTCACATAATCTTGTGATATATGATCGAATTTAACATATGTTATAACTTCTCCCATCATTTTGTTGGCAGCTTGAGTGTGAATCATAAAGGATAAGGTATAATCATGTGTATAATGCATTTGTGTGCCTGTTTTCCATCCTTTTATCTTGCATTAAACTTATCACACATCTCGTCTATATAGCACATGGTTATTATTTAGCTGTGTAATATCAGTTTTCCGTACCTCGATCACCTGAAACCCCTGCATGAATTCAGATCACTGTCAACATCTTGCCCATGTTTAAACAGAGCAAAAGGTTGATCATAAACGGTTGGTTTTAATGCTCAGTGTTTGATTTATCTCCAGCTGCCAACATGTTCTCTGCACACTCACCCTGGTCTGTCAGACTGACTCTGTGCCATATTGTGAGTATCTTGTGTGTGTCACTACAGCACAAGGTCTTGAAAGAAATGAAGATGGATGATTCTGGCATCTGAGCTAAGTACTTGGGTATTTTTAATAAATGGCAGGAAGGAAATCACAAGCTCAGCATCAGCTTCCCAGCAATACCGAACCTACTGTATCTTAATGGGCATTGTGGGAAAAGAAAGGCAAGTCTCTTTAGAAATATTTGGATCATTGTGCTGTCTTTGAAGTAATGCAATATGTTTTTTTTATTATTATTATTGCTACAGATAGCGCATCCAGTTAAAGGAGATCCATGAGTTGCACAAAAACGCGCAGGCATAAACGGGAACAACGCATAAGAACAGACAGTACGATACAGTGGCAAAAATATATAACAGGAAACATGCACAAAATACAACGTATTTACGATGTCTAGAGTAAAGCACACATAGATTGCAAATAATAGTGTGTGGGTTTAGCCTCAGCCTTAAATTTGTTAATGGATGTGTAGTGACTGGTAACTGGATATTGGTTTGGGTTATATTTGATATATGTACGGGGTTACTTTGTTTTCTCTTTTCCTAAACCAAATATTTTGTAAACAACCTAATTATGATAGTAGTTGAGAAGACATCTATAGACATGTTATTAGAAAGTAAGTAAATAAAGAAATTACTGATTATGTGTTACATATTTAGATGTATGAGAGTGTAGAGAATTAAAGAATGATAATAGGAATATGTGATCAGAGTGATCAGAGGCCGCCCTCATTCTCTGTGATAGTCACATATGGATCCCCAGCCCGCACAGTCCTGCCCTCAGCTCCAAAGAGCAATATAATATCCCTGGTTTCCATCAGTCTCTGCACATCTCATTGCCTTCCACCAGATGATCCAGGAGGTCCAGATTTGACAATCTGGGCAAATGAGGGACTATTAGAGTACTTCCAAACAACTGTAACATAATGTCGAGATCCAGCTCCTGCACTCAGGGCAATTGAATGGGGGATACACAGCAACACAAATCAATCAATCAATCAATCAATCAATCAATCAATCAATCAATCAATCTATCTATCTATCTATCTATCTATCTATCTATCTATCTATCTTTCTATCTATCTATCTATCTATCTATCTATCTATCTATCTATCTATCTATCTATCTATCTATCTATCTATCTATCTTTCTATCTATCTATCTATCTATCTATCTATCTATCTATCTATCTATCTATCTATCTATCTATCTATCTATCTATCTATCTATCTATCTATCTATCTATCATTTGTCTGTCTGCCTGTCTGTCTGTCTATCAATCATCTATATATATATTATATTATAAATGTATATATACATATGTAAATATGTGAGGTTGCAGTGAGTGCACATTTCTGATAGACCCATTTTAAAAATTTTAAATTGTGTGATATAGTGTGATATGTTAAGTGTGTTCTTAAGAATCGTTTTGCAGAAGTTGCTATCCATAATGTTGAATTAGTTTCCTCATGGCCTACCTGGTACTGATATTGTAGAATCTGATATAGGTGATATAAGAGAATATACTTTGGCAAGCTGTTATGTTGAGTTTCTAATATTATTAGTAGCCTACTTCCTAAGAGTATTGGTGATTTTATTGTATTCTCTCTAATTTTGGCTTTGATAGCGCTTATGATTTGTAAGTAATAGTGATCTTGCTCTATGCCTAAATTAAACTTTTGTGCCAGTTCTGAAATCTTAACTATGAAGTGTAAGTGTGAAATTCCTGTATTTGAAATATATGTATTTTTTGGGGTAGTTTATTAATATAAATTTTATTTAATCATATTGTTTTTAAATAAGTTATGCCTTTTAATTGTATTGCTAAGAGATGGGAGATCTGAAATTGCAATGTTTTTGCACTCTGCTTGTTCTAGCTGTAGCCATGAGTTTTGGGAGTGGTTACACTTGATTCATTTCCAGTGTTGGTGGAAATATGTATACATAGATATGTAATATAACCTATAATAAAGGGGGTGCCCTGTAATCCAATATCTTGAGGTTTCACATGTAATAGCAAGACTGTAGATTTAGTCAAATGTATGGATTAGTCTGACATTTTTGAGTAGTTACTAAGTAATGCAATATGTTATGGATGCAAACCCACAGGTGATTGTATGCTTCGTAAACCTCACAAATGTTAACTGTCTAAATCCCCAAATGCCCCCTATTGCTACTATTTGGATGATTTGGTTCAAGGATTTGTAATTCAGACTTTTACTTTGTTTTGTGCGATGAGTCAGAGCAAATATGCAATGTAGTTTTTGTGAGGAACAATGTAGAATACAATCCCAGTATTCCACCTTAATCCCTGAGAGCGCAAGATAAGGAGTAATTGCCTATTTACTCATCATAACTCTGAATGAACAGGAAAGCGGGGTCTATTTGGGTCATGGTTGGCCAGTGAAGCAAGCTGGCCTTACACTGGGAGAGCAGTGAGAGTTAAAGATAAATTATGTTTGGGAAAAGTCCCATTTTAAATGGAGAATAGTGAAAATACAGTTACACTTGAATAGGACATCGTCAAATGCTTCACATTTTATTGGTTGAAAAGACCTAAAAGATATTTATAGTTGATCATTTAAAGTAATTTTGCTTGCGAATACTGGTGTATTCCAAGAACATAGTACACTTTAGTATCCCATTATTTTTTTAAAGCATTATAAGAACAAATATGTAAATAACAAATTGTGGTGAAAAATATTAGATATGTTTGATAAACTATTATTTTAACATAAAATGTATCTTGTATAAAAAGTAGCTAGTTTTAAACCCTCTAAATTTGGCTGTCCCACCTAAGAGGTCTTGAGTTTCTTAAATGTATCCAACAGTTAAAATCATATAAAAACTCTATAATTTTGAACTGGTATTCAATTCAGTTTAGAGTTCACTAGAATTTTGTTTACTTATTTAATTACCTAAAACACAACATTTAGCAATGTTCCACATTTTGCACACAACCCTGTTATACCGCATAATATTCTCCCTATTACAGAATACAATATGTAACACCTAAGAAATGTGGAGAAAGTCAAATTTTTATTGTGAACTTGTAAACATTAAATATTTATTTGTTTCCCCATTTAGCACCTTATTGTAATTACTTAATTTGTTATTCCATGAAAAGAGTTGTGTAATGACTTTGGAAATGTCTAAATTGAAGGCAAGCATGCTGGAGAAATTACTAATCTGTAATTATATGTTTACATTTGAGGAGGAACCGTGATATAGATATTAATAAATAATTACCTATCTGAGGATTGAACACTGCTTCATTTCATTCCACTAGTCTCATTAATTTTGAAGGTTAGGAACTCATTTAATGACCTGGAAAATTTCCGATGACTTTATCTCTGTTTGTTCCACTGGTCCTTGCAGTTCAATTTGTGCCCCATTTGGCTGGCTTAATTATATTTATAGGCTGCTCTCGTTGTTGGCACTAAGCATACACATGGGTTTTGGTGACAAGCCACATTCTGTAGTCATTATGGTGTACAGAAATGCTTGGAAAAACATGATATGGGCAACATTTAAGAATGTTTGAGCATTTGAAATCACATTAGTATTCTATGGACACTGAATTACATTGAACTTATCTGTGCAAGAGGCTGTTTTAAGACTACAGGACACTTTTTATATTATGTTTTATAAACATTATACTATATTTATATATTTAAGAAAATAATTCAAACACAAAAACACTGTGTTAAAAATAAATTCAGTTCATTTTATACATTAAATCTTGTTAAGCACAGTCAATTATGTACTAAGAGACCTCCAGCAATTGGAATTAGACATACATTGATTTAATACACTGGTGGCCAAAGGTTTGGAATAATGTACAGATTTTGCTCTTATAGAAAGAAATTAATACTTTTATTCACCAAAGTGGCAATAAACTGATCACAGTGTATAGTCTGGACATTGATAACGTGAAAAATTACTATTACAATAAAAAAAAAAAAAAAAAAAAATAAAAAACACATAAGAACTTCTTAAACTACTTCAAAGAGTTCTCATAAAAAAAAATCCTCCACATGCAGCAATGACAGCTTTGCAGATCCTTGGCATTCTAGCAATAGGTTTGTCTAGATACTCAGTTAACATTTGACCCAACACTTCCTGTAGCACTTGTCATAGATGTGGCTGTCTTGTCAGCCAATTCTTACACACCTTAAAGTCTAGCTGATCCCACAAAACCTCAATGGGGTTAAGATCCATAACACTCTTTTCCAATTATCTATTGTCCAGTGTATGTGTTTCTTTGCCCACTCTTCAACTATCATTCAAACTTTTATTTTGTTTTTCTATTTCAAAAGTGGCTTTTTCTTTACAATTCTTCCCATAAGGCCTGCACCCCTGAGTCTTCTCTTTACTGTTGTACATGAAACTGGTGTTAAGTGGGTTGAATTCAATGAAGCTGTTAACTGAGGACATGTGAGGCATATATTTCTACTAAATATACTAGTGACTCCATGATGTACTTATTCTCTTGTTTAGTTGTACATCTGAACTTCCACATCTCTTTCTGTCCTTTGTCTTTGAAGACTGTAGTGTGAACCTTTGTATGAAATCTTCAGTTTTTGTTTGGCAATTTCAAGCATTGTATAGCCTTCATTCCTCAAAACAATGATTTACTGACGAGTTTCAAGAAAAAGCTGTTTATTTTGTTGCCATTTTTGACAAAATATTGACCTTAAGACTTGCCAGTCTAATGCTTTTTAGCTATGGCTACTCAAAAACAAACATACAGACAATGTTAAGCTTCATTCAGTGAACCAAATAGCTTTCAACTGTGTTTGATATTATGGCAAGTGATTTTCTAGTACCAAATTAGCAATTTAGCACAATTTCTCAAGGATAAGGTGTTGGAGTAATGGCTGCTGGAAATGGGGCCTGTCAAGATTTGATAAAAAATAGCTTTTTCAAATAGTGTTGGTGCTGTTTTTTTACATCAGTAATGTCCTGACTATACTTTGTGATCAGTTGCATGAAACTTTGGTGAGTAACAAATTACTTTGAAAGAGCAAAATCTTAAACATTATTCCAAACTTTTGGCTGCCAGATTATATCTTTTGCTACTTTACCTATTTCTGTATATACGTATACATATGTCAGTTGATGATTCACAGTTGAATGATCTTTCAGCATTTACTGTATACTCTTGTTCTTGAATAGGACTGAATATGAATTTCCTGAATGAATTGCCAGTGGGGTCTTTGATCTTTAATTGAACTAAAAGGTAATAGTTATGAAATCTACAGTCTACATACTATTACCATAACAATTTTTACAGGATTTCTTCCTTTCTTTTTCTCATATTGATGGACAAAATGAGATGCAGACATTTAAACATAGTTTACAAAAAACTATATATTTATATATACCAAAATTACAATATATATTTTATGCTTAATGAGAATTAACACTCTGTGATTATATATAATTGCAGTTTTCTTTAGTTGTGGCTATAAGTCAGACTTTGGTCTAGAATTAGTTTAAAAAGGTTTATGTCTTCAATCAATAAAGCTTTATGTGGATCAAAATATCTATATGCATATTTAAAGTATAGAATCATTTTAAAATGTTCTCTTCTCTCTTCTCACAGATCAATTTAAGAGTATCATGACATGGATAAGCAGTCCACCGTACTGCAGCAGACACAACACAGTTCTATCCAGCCCCCAATAACCTAATCAAAACTAAGTAAGTTATTGCATAATAAAAAATAATGTTAGTGATTTCTCACACAGCGGTTACTCTGGTGTCCTTGATCCATTTCCATGTCTTCTCTTCAGTGCTTTTATTCAATCCAAATCTATACCATCTGTAACTTTTGCAACAAACTCCTAGAATGAACCAGGAACACATAATTATATCCTCTCCATCTTTATTCATTTTCTGTGTCCCAGAAATTCTCCTATTGTCATATGTACTCTCAGACATCTTCAGTCACTCAGAATCAATCATGATGAAAGCTATTAAAACGACACCACAATAAATCAAAGTGCATCAAACTGTGTCAGTAGGCAAGCACATATGATATTGAGTCTGCTAATACAGATATGATATTGAGTCATGTAATTATTTTTCTTGTAGGTTATAGAAGAACAAATTTAGCTGTGTATTAAATCCACTGAATAAAAATTATTAAAATTTTCTGCCATTTTGAACCCTGAAATTATAAGATTTTGTTTCTTTGCTCATAACCAGTTAATGCATATGAATATGGGGAGAAAATTAATAAATATAAATATAGATCTAGTTGTGAGAGAGATGTCCAGTGGACAATGCGAGCAACAGCAGAAGTGTAGATCCCTGACACGCGGGCAGAGAGCGGAATTCCTTTGTGGATTGCCAGGCTGAACTCAGCGAAGATTGGATGGCAAACCACAACCCGAACAATGTGAGCAAACCAACAGAGTGACAAGACAGGACCAGCTAGACAAGGAGAGCGAGGTTAGTACTCAACTTAGCATAATAGTCTGGCAAAGAAACAGAAACATGAGGGCATATGTAGGGAGTGCAATCAGGCTGGAACAGGTTCTGCTCAACAAGCAATGAGTGGCATGATCGGCGCTGCCCTGAGAACAATGAACATCCCCATGGAAACGCCGATCATGCCAGTTAGCGCACCTGCGAAACACGAGAGAGAGAAAATTACAAAACAAACAAAACAAACCTGCGGGCTTACCAGAACCATGACCTGACCCATAAGATCATATTTTTCCCCATTCCGATGGTTTACATAAAATGAAGCTCCTGACCCATATATAATACTTTACACTGCTGCCACAATATGCTGATTAGATAATCGCATAAATAAGTAGATTCACAGGTGTATCTAATAAAGTGGCCAGTTAGTGTATAGAAATATATATCCTGTGATAGTAAACTTATATAAATAAGAAATAACCATAAAAATATGATTTATGGAAGCGCACAAAAAAACAACAAAACTGTTACATATACAGGGTATTTAATGACCCTATATACTTTTTGTAATTAAGAAGTTATAAATAAGTTTTATTTATTTATTTATTTATTTAATGCAATTGTGCCTTTTTTGTTTATTGTTACATTATTCAGAAGAGAATGGTTGAGTAATTCTAAAGAGGTGTGGGTATAATGTATTCACAAAATCAAGAAAATGAATGGAAATTATATTTTGCCATATAGCAACACCATACAATACTAGGTTACTTCATTAGTATAATTTATGTGATTTATTGGTAGGGTGAATACTGTACAAGCTGTACTGTGTTACAATGAACTCTGACCCTACAGTTATTGCTCCACTAGTAAACGCATACGCTCTCAGAAAAAAAGGTGCCATTTAGGGTACAACGACCATTAATGGGGTGGTACCCTCAAGGGGATCTTTTTGTACCACTAGTTAAAATTTACAACTTGTTTCAGGTACATAATTTAACCCAAGGACCATTTATGTGTTTTGAACCTCTGGGATGTTCCTTTTTGTGTACCTTAAAATGTACCATTTTGTGTATATATAACATCACCCTTGTGATAACTGTCATTATGAAAAAAGTGTTTGAAACCTCCAAGGCTAGCATTAGGCTTAAATGCAATGCATTAAGAGAACATTCCCTTGCTGTGTTAATTGTTCTATGTAATTGAATTCTGTTAACTTAAAACCACACTCTTGGTGAATGTGCTTTAGAATATTACCTCTGAAGCCTTTGGAACCAACCACAGTACACAAATTAATTTACAAATTCTATCAATTGAATTTAAAGTGTGCCATAATAGCTGTCAGATGGCTGGCTGGATGGATGGATGGAAGGATGCTTTATTTATTAGCACTGGACAGTGTGCAAAAATGATCATATACAATGCAGGACATTGGAAGGTGTTCTCGTTTACAGGTCCAGTATTGTTCAACAAAGACCACATCAAGGCTTCAAAAAATACATATTTGCTAAGTAATAGATTGTAACTGTGCTCCAGCCTAGTCCTAATAAAGTTTAACTTTAAATTGTAATATCAAGTTATGTTATAAGGTGACCCTTACTGACAATCTGTTTAAAACCTCCCAGCACCTCACGTACACTTATAAAACATTTTATTACATTCTCGCTAAAGGATTGGACAATGGCTTTTATAGGAATATGAGAACACATTGGTCCATTCTTGTCTCAGTACTTAAAACACATTGACTCCATTCCTCGCTATGTCATACCTCATTCCTCATTTTAAGAGCGACACTTAAAACACAGTGATAGCACCTGAAGCAGTGAAAATTACTTCACTTCAAGATGTCTTTCATCATCGACCACCTCCAACAGGACACACCATCAAAAATGTTGAGCTTTAATATTTGAGCTAATGGAAAGCATATGACAAGTCTTCTCTGGGGATCACACATCATCATTGTTTGGCTAATAGTCTCTGCCTGAGCTCCACAAAAATGTAGGGGGATTAATGATCAAATCAAATGTGCAAATTAAAAGTAATTAAGAGAGGGCATAGATGTGGAAGCAATTAACTCCCATAGCTTGATTCTCCTGTTGGCATTCAGCATTACCATTTGCATTATGTCAGCAGTCACTCCAATTGAATCTGCATGAACCTACAGTGAGCCTCAAAAGACCATTGAAAATCTGGGATTCAAAATCTAACCGAAGCAAACAGAAAATTTTAAACACAATTAAAACAAAGAAACATGGATATACAATTAATAAAAAATATTTATAATTCTGCACTATTTCTAGGTCACTAATCAAATTTGCAAAGCATTTTACATTCTCATATGTTGGGATAACATGGACCATCAGGTTTTACACAAACTTGTGGAGTTCATGACAGCTTGAGTGCATGCTGTCATTAAAAATACTGTGACGATATTCTGAAATTCAAATTGATATTTTCATTTGAACTTTTCACTAAAATGATTATGCTAGTAATATAATTTATAGTGAAAAATGTTATATTTCCCCCCCCACTTTTTCCACTAGTAAACTCATTCATACTTTTAAACTCCACTGTACCTCACCTATCAATTCCTCATTGTGTGCAACTTTCCTGGGCCCAGAGGCCATTTGTCAGAGGTTGGCACCTTGTAAAAAAGTATTGGGCACCCCAGGGCACAGTCTGTGAAATGTACTCCCCAGAAACTATCTGTAACACTACTGCTGTGGGACATATTCTTTATATTACTTTAAGTCTGCAGTTGATGCCACATTTTTTTTTCTTTTTATCTTATTTTGACAAACAGACACCTGTCTTTGTGACAGGTGATATAACATTGTAGTTATATGTAACAAGCACATTATAAAGATAATGCATATCAAGAGTGTGTAAAAGTGTGTAAAGCACATTAAAACAAATTCCTAGAAATAATTTTCAATTTTCAAATCAATTGTGCCACGTAGGGTATCATTTAATTTAAATATGTTTTCTTTCTTTCTTTCTTTTCTTTCTTTCTTTCTTTCTTTCTTTCTTTCTTTGTAGAGTAAATTATTTAATTTTTCTTACTTAATTGTGGTTGGATGGGTGGTCATATCTCACCAGGTGGTGAAGGTAAAAGGTTTGCTGACCTGGCAAAAAATTCAATAAAACCTGATACAGAATTTGCATTTCCCGCCCCGTGCATACGGTTATAAAGGGAAGCGGGCGTATTTTGCCTCCATTCTAACATTCCATGTTTAATTTATGAGTGCCTCGTAATATATTTTTATATTCAATTTCAATAACTGACAGATGTACAGAACATGCTGTCCTCAAAAATACCTTGTTTTTTTATTTTATTTGATTGATTTAACTGCAGTGAACAGTATTAATTAGTAAACCAAAAACTTGTAACATTGCCAAAACATTGAAAAGGTGACAGCACTGCAATGACAGTGTAAATGAAGGCAAAAGCAAACATAGGTTTTATCCTATCCCTCTAGTAACTGATAGCCCAAATCCCCTGACAATACCTTCCCTGAGCTATAATCTGAAATACCCAGTTCCTGGAAATAAAGCTGCTAGTGGTAAGTGCTCCGTGCATTCCCAACAGCAGCTAAAATGATTCAATACAGTAGCATTAGATGCCACAACAGTGCCAGTGTGGGAACGTTGGGGTCAGATTTGCATTGCTAATAGGCCAGACAAAGAATTTTATCAACATAGGTGCAGGGTATTTGTTTATTAGAGGGAGTTGTGACATTTAAAGTATTCTTCAGCACAGTGGTTCTGAACTGGTGGGTCACAAGTCTGTTCTAACAGGGCCATGGACAGCAGAGAAAAAAACAAAACTTTAAGCAAATAACAAAATGCAACTAAACATATAATCATATATAGTTAGAAAAAATAAATAAATAAGCTTATCAACTTTTATAAGCGAGCAAGAAAATAACATAGGCCTATCTAATGATATCAAAGGCAGTTAAACATCACAAATGCTATAATATTGTGGTGCAAATTTCTCTGTCACTTGGTAGTGACTATTGCTAATTCTAAATATGGCTTGATGTTTTAGTATTAGGCTGGTAAATCACACTTCTACTATTTTAAAGTAGGGCTTTTATTAGCGTGCTCTTTTAAATCCCCCTTAGTGATTGTAAGACAGGGACCCACTATTTAAGACAGTCAATGATATTGATATATATATATACACACAGTATCTCACAAAAGTGAGTACACCTCTCACATTTTTGTAAACTCTCTGAGGATCTGAAAAAAAAGAAATGTTGCTCTACATAAAGATGGCCTAGGCTATAAGAAGATTGCCAAGACCCTGACACTGAGCTGCAGCATGTTGGCCAAGACCATACAGCTGGTTTAACAGGACAGGTTCCACTCAGAACAGGCCTCGCCATGGTCGACCAAAGAAGTTGAGTGCACATGCTCAGCGTCATTTCCAGAGGTTGTCTTTGGGAAATAGGCGTATGAGTGCTGTCAGCATTGCTGCAGAGGTTGAAGGGGTGGGGGGTCAGCCTGTCAGTGCTCAGACCATACGCCGCACACTGCATAAAATTGGTTTGCATAGCTGTCTTCCCAGAAGGAAGCCTTTTCTAAAGATGAAGCACAAGAAAGCCTGCAAACAGTTGGCTGAAGACAAGCATGTCTCCAGACCTAAACCCTATTGAGCATCTGTGGGGCATCCTCAAATGGAAGGTGGAGGAGCACAAGGTCTCTAACATCCACAAGCTCCGTGATGTCGTCCTGGAGGAGTGGAAGAGTACTCCAGTGGCAACCTGTGAAGCTCTGGTGAACTCTATGCCCAAGAGGGTTAAAGCAGTGCGGGAAAATAATGGTGGCCACACAAAATATTGACACTTTGGGCCCAATTTGGACATTTTCACTAAGGGGTGTACTCACTTTTGTTGCCAGCGGTTTAGACATTAATGGCTGCGTGTTGAATTATTTTGAGGGGACAGCAAATGTACACTGTTATACAAGCTGTACACTCACTACATTGTAGCAAAGTGTCATTTCTTCAGTGTTGTTACATGAAAAGATATAATAAAATATTTACAAAAATGTGAGGGGTGTACTCACTTTTGTGAGATACAGTATACAGTATATATATATATATATATATATATATATATATATATATATATATATATATATATATATATATATATCATAGATAGATAGATAGATTTTTCAGTTGATGACCATTTCTTCATCTGTTGATTTAATGAAACGAGCATGTATCCCGTCAACAGTGTGGAATGTGTTTTATATATATATATATATATAAAAAAAAACACATTCCACATTTCCACATTAGGAGTGACTTTTAGGCTCAAGATTTTTGTGAATACGGGCCCAGGTTAGCGGTTCATATTTAATTATTTAAGAGCATTTAAGAACAGGATCTCTGTAGAGCTCTCAAATGTACAGCAGATGTAAAATGGCACATCATCTAATGACTTACTGTGGTGCAGGGGAAAGTCTATGGTTTTTCCAGTGAAATATGTACAAATGTACTGTTTCTGTAAGTTCAATTTTATAAAGACACTGCAGTGCCATCATCTGACATTAGGTCTCTTTTCTGATGGACATGATCACTGTCATGGGAGGAATGAGTGAATGCACTGCCATGAATAATTCAGTATAGCAGAGAAACTCTTGCTCTGTATGAGCAGGTCTGTAAAGATGTCATTGGGAAAAACATTATGCTCTCCACTGTGAGGTTGAATGAAGCCACCAAATAAAGGGCTGCTTTGTCTCAAATTTGATTCTAATATTCAAATGGTTATGAAATGATTATTATGATCACACTTGGAGCTTACACCCTATGGTCATCCAGTCTCATATTAAGGTCCCAGTTTTTGTAAAATTTCCTGGCAGTAGTTGTTTATGTCAGCATTTCCGTGCAGAAATTCAAAATGTCTATATTCCCTCCTCATTCATTGTCACACATCCTTCAGCTGTCACAGAAACGGTAACAGGCATACACATGAATTCATATTTTAAATATAATATACATATTACTTTAGCAAAATTAAGGTGCTGTACTTAAAAATAATTACTTTTATTGAAAGTCAGTAACTGTAATCTGATTACAATAATTAAAAATGTAATGAGTTACACACATTTTTTTACTAAAAAAATAATTTGATTACAGTTAATAATTACTTTGTAATCGTATACACCCAACACTGGCAATGACTCGTTATCAACAAGCTTTGTGTAATTCAGCATTAACATTTCAAGTTTTCACCTTAATATGCTTCAATCAAATCAACGGCAACTCATATTTTTTGCTATGTCCAAATAAATAAACCTAGAATTAAATTAAATACAATTTTGTTACAAAGGCATTTATATATAGTTTATATATATATGGAGCATTTTGATCAGTTTCTGTGACATTTTGCCTCAAGGTTAATTTCTGACCATGTAAGACATGTTATTTGGAACACTGACCTGTATCGCAATCAGGGCATGTGAGCGGAGTGGAGTGAGTATTTTCTGTGAGTATCAAATATTTTCTTGTGCGATCGCTCAACTCCAGCACTCAAGTTGAAAAGTAATCGCTCGAGCTGCATGAAATTAGAAAGAAATTAAGCATAATTTCTCTGTCAACATTCTTGTTTATTTTTTTGCATCAGGTACCATATAATCCCTCTTCATATTGGTATACAACTTAATATTTTGTGGCACAAAAAATAGCTGCACAAACATTGCCTTGATGTAGGCTACTTAAAAAAAATAACCTTGTTCTCTCTGTCTAATTTGGATGGGGATATTTTATATTAGGAATTGGGGAAATGTAGCAGCCTAATTACCAGTGCTTCATATTTATTTTAATCGTGTGATAATCATTAATGTCAATAATTTTTCTGGACTTTTTGCAGGCTGCACGTTCCCGTGCCAGTAAAGATAATAGCTAATTTTACCTATCAAATGCTCGGTAAAAAAAGAACCCATGTTATATTTATCTTTAAATTCTGATTGCTCAGCTCCTCGCTACGATCCGCTCACATGCTCTAATCACAATAAGTCTATTCTTGTCATTCACTTAAAGTATGAAAAATATGAATGTATTAATTTTATTCAATTTGGGTTAAAATGGTCTTCATCCTTCACTGCCTTTCTGAAACCAATCTTTAAAATGCTGCAGATTAAAAGTGATATATCACAAAATTATTAGCCGATTCTCTCCATGCACTTAGCCAAACCTTTGAGAGAAAATCTCATAAAAGGTTTTTTCTGTCTAACACTTAGAAAGCTGCCGAGCGCATTGGGCAGAAAAACATCAACATCCTTTAGCCATTATTGTACTTCTCTGACAAGGTAATTACCTTTACACCCCCAATTAATATATACGGCCATTAACTACTCTACTGTCATGGAATTGGAACTGTCCTTGGAACTGTTAAATCTATATAAACGAATTGCAACTGTCTCAACCCCATGCCTCTTTCCATGCACTAATCATTAGCTGATGACATAATGGATTGTCACAGTGTGATTTGCCAGCATTGATGTATGATATAGGTCACAATGAAGTATTTAGGAGGATTTAGTGTCAGTGTGGGTGATAGGAATTAACCTGAATGCATGCACTTTACCCTTGGACAATTACCCTGGTACATTTTCTTGCCTCAGTAATTCCTCAAGAGATGACAGGAGTGACCTGGGAATGTTCAAAGTGTTACCTTGTTTGTTCATGGGAATCAATTGATCACTACGTTGTTCTTTGCAAATTCATTGTGTATGAGTCAAGGGCATTGAGTGTTAAATGTGTGAAAATATTAATTACAGTGACAGAGATGTTAGAAATAGTCATTGTATACTCTGAGGTGTATCAGCGGCTAGATGAAAGTATGACGTAAACTGAGAAAGTATTTGTTTTAAGTAAAAGTTTGCTACTAGGTTATAGGAGAGTACTAGGTTAGCCAGTGTCAGGGGTGTGTAGAGATGAGGACCCAAGCGTAGAGTTCAAAACCAAAAGTAATTTGACAAACAAACTCTCATGATGGGGAAAAGGAATCCAGGCTGGGGCAGAGGTATAAACAGAGAACAGGACCAATTGGAATGAACTAGAACCATGAAGGTGATTGGGGATCAGGAAAGAATACTGGGAGACACAAATAGGACCAACAAGTTTACAAGACAAACTGGCACTAGACCGAACACAAGAGGAGACTAAAATAGGGAGAGAAATCAAGCGGGTTACTATAGGGCAGGTGTTACTAATGAAACAATAATGAGCAAACAAGGTTGCGGGGTCTGACATAAGACAGAGAAGCACACGGCATACAGAAAAAATAACAATTCTCACAAGAAGGCAAAACATCCGAATGGCATGAGTAATGGAATGGCATCTTGCCCATGCAAGACAAGCGACAAACAATATGAGACGGAAGAAAAAATATGACACTGAGACCTTGTGAGAGAGTATGGCCACACACATCCGACACCTTACCGGATGACCAAACCTTTTTAAGGAGGTAAGAAGGACACTGGGAACAGGGCTTCCAAAAACAGAGGTAAGGCTTTAATTGACACACAGCAGTGCTCACAGCTTCACAATCAACAGGAATCGCTCAGCAAACATAAACTTCTTAATAACACGTAGTTCTCTCATGCAGCATATGTCAACACTGGACTGACGTGTAACACTCTCTCTCGAGGCTCTGTGGCTGCTGCCTTTTAATGCCGCTCTCCCCAGGCTTACTGAAATTAGACACAGGTGTTAGACATAATCTAGCTCAGGTGTAAGCACCCTTACCACTTTCTCTCCCGGATAGGCGCTTGACCATGCCCCCGCTGCCACACATATATTACAATTACTCAGATTAGTTTACTTTCAGAATTGCAAAATGAATGTAATCAAAATTGTGCAATAAAACATGTTAAAGCTTGATAAATTATGTATTCTTAAGTTTTGCTTTATGAAGGTATAAGGTAATGAATCATTTTCTATGTGTTCTGAAGAAAACTTTATTTGAAAAGCATGTTAAAGCTGAGTGTGTAATTTCTGCACCACTACTAGCATCACAAATTGGTATCATTATTGTTTTCAAACTGAGAACACTCCCACCATCTTCCATTGGTCAGTCTACTCAAATAGTTCCGCCCTAAACTTTTGCCATTGGTTAACCTTAAGCTGCTGCTGCCAGACTGATCGCATGGTGAACTGGCCGAGTTCTGCTGCCAAATTTGTTCTGTGCTTACCGAAATTCGAATCTCTGTCCCAGTGGCCACAGCTGGAATTGATGTTTAACGTATGAGCACCTGTGAACTACAGTTTCCAGGTGAAATGTTCACAGAGTGGCACTAAAAGCAAGTTGAATGTTTAGTTGTAAATTATGTAATACACTCAACAGGAATTACAATTTTAATTAACTTTCCCCCAAACTCCAACCCTAAACCTAACCGTAAGTGGGGAAAAAAACATGTTAGAGCAAAAAATGCAACCTCTTAATCACACTCACCATTGTTTACAGAATTTGAATGTGATTACTTCTTGGTTCCCATGGGACCAGACCCCAGTTTCTCTATTAGTAATATAAGAGGGAAACTTTTTCACACTTGAATTTAATTGAATTGAATTGGGATGCTCAAATAAACAGAGTAATGTTTTGAAAGTACCACAGAGCCTCAGTGATTACCCTTTTCAACTAAATCAACATAAGAATGGTTCCCTTTACAAAAGGCTTCACTACGATGTTGCGCTGCTAAGCGCTACGGGGAACAGCTTTCGCTGTGAGCCGAGCTGAATAATGTGTGGAACACGTCAATGAACATTGACCGGAATTTATAGCCTCGGCTGATGTAATCATTAGATGCACCTGAGGCCAGGCTATAAATGGATACGTCACCAGGTGTCGTCAGAAACTCTTTTTTCAGAGCGATTCTGTTTCTGTGTGTTTCACACACCCTGTCAAAACTTTCTTTCCTCTGTTAGGAGTTAGAATCAGTTAGACAGTGTGCAGTGAACTTTGTTCTTTGTTCTCTTTTCTCTTCTGTTTAGAAAATATTATATATATATATTTCTAAAAGAGAGAATGACTGAAAGCCATAAGCGGTGCGTGTTCCCCTCTTCTCGCTCTATAGCTGAAGGCGACACACATCGGTTTTTGCTGTTTGTTTGGGAGCACGCTGCTCTCGGCGTTGCAGCAGGGTGGGTCGCGAGCACTGCGATTTGCTTTAACAGGCAGAGTGCGTCGTGCTCGCCTCGCTTGCTTCGGAGTCAGCACTCTCGAAAAGAAGATCGTTCGTGGGGCTCTTGCATGGTTTTGGCTGAGGAGCAAGAGACAGGTTGATCCCTTTCTCTCACTCTCTCCCCAAACCCAGCTGTTTCTTCACATGATCTCGGCGCTTCTCGGATCATGAGGTGGATCGCTATTCTCTTCCGCCTCCGAGCTTTCCGTCCGCGATAAAAAAATCTATGGAGGAATTGCTCGATGTTGTTACTGGTGCGGTTGCCAGATTGGTCTGGCCACGCGAAAAAGACCCCAAACGCTCCAAATTAGGGGATAGATTTTATCTTCCAGTCTAAGAAAGGGAGCGCCTCATGGGTTCCTTCCTTCTTTGATAAACCTCCATTAAGAGCTTTTTGGCTCATGGAGAACCCCAAAAAAAAATATATATATATATATATATAATATATATATATATATATATATATATATATATATATATATTCTTCCGATGTTCACATACCCTCGGCGTCATTATATTCGACTGTCGTGGGTGCTGAGGCACGGCGGTATTCAGTGATGCCGCCCGGTCGAAGAGACGCTGCTGGGCTATCTTTCGCCGGGCTCAGCATGCGTCACTTAAAGCCCTCTCTCCCCTCAAAGCCTTGTAGGACAACCTCCACTTTAGTGGGAAGGGCTTATCAAGCAGCAGGTCAGGCTGGTGCTGCTCTGCACACTATGCTGCTCTGCACACTATGCTGTTCCTCCCAGTTGGGTGTTTTAGCTGTTCCTGCATTTTATTCAGGACTCGAAACACTCGACAACCCCTCAACAGGAAGTGTTAAAATATAATACCCATCTCAGAGATCCTGGCAGCGTGGGAACTTCTGCGGATATATTATTTTCTGTGGGTCTTATAAGAGCGTCAGGATTTAATTCACTCGCCGGCTTTTCCGTGTTTCAACGGCATGTTCTCACTACCGTGAACCGGTTTCTTTTTATGTAAAAAAAAAATATGTAACTCAATCTCCTGGTTAAAGGGGCCATGGTATGTGTTCCCCTTCCAGAGAGAGATTAGGTTATTACACTAAATACTTCCCGTTTCCCATGGAGGGTGAGGGGTGGCATCTGGCTTAGATCTTAAAGCTTGAACTACCCGTGGGTGTTCAAGTCCAAGATGATGCCTGTCAAGGCGGTCGTGTCTCAAGCCCTACAACTCGTTTGGCTGGTCATCATCGATCTTATGACGCACTTCTATACTTCATTTAGAAGTTCTACCACAACATGGAAAGTTCCTGAGGTTCACTTCGGGGCGAAGTCTTCCAGGGTCAGGTTCTTTCAGCTCAGCCTAGCCCTTTTTACCCGCACATTCACAATGCATGATGTAGCGCTGGCTCCTTGCGACTCTGGGGCATCTGCATTCTGAATTATGTAGGCGACTGGCTGATCCTAAGCGCAGTTCAGGAACTGGCAGTTCAGCACAGGGACATCGTCTTAGCTCATCTGTTTCTCTGGGGTTGAGGCTCAATGCCAAGAAAAGCGTCCTCTCTCCCACTCAGAACACTGTCTATCGGGGCATCGTATGGAGTTCAATCTCAATGCGGGCACAACTGTCTCCCGCTAGGATTGAGTCCATTTAGATCACCCTGAGCAAAGTCAGGCTAGGTCAAGGTTGCACTGTTATCAGTATAAATGATTTCCAGGTCTCAGGGTGAATGCGTCCACAGTGATCCCTCTGGACTTTCTGCTCATGAGACCATTTTTGTTGTGGCCAAAAGCCAGGGGATTTCTTCCAAGGGCCAAAACCCCTAGGCTAAATAGGGTTACGCGCCTCAGGCTTCATTCCCTTTCTATGTGGTTCAGACCCGGTTTTCTGCCTTGGGTCCCACTCTAGGTGCGTCTTGTTGTCGCAGGCTGCTAATGACAGGCGCCTCCCTGATGGGCGGGGTAGCGGCCTTAAGTGGTCGATCCAGCTTAAGGGGATAGGAGGGTCGATCAGCTCGGTTGTCACAGTCTCTGTCTCGGGTTGATGGCTGTATTTCTGGCCCTGAAATACCTCCTCCTGAGGCTGCCATGTCTTGGTGCTTGGTGGACAATGCAGCGGTAGCCTCTTACATAAATCATCAAGGAGACCCACGTTCTTGTCAGCTGTATTTCTGACACGTTGGGTTCTCCTTAGGGCCCAGGGCAAGCTCCTGTCACTCAGGTCAGTTATATCCCTGGATGCCCGTATATGGGAGCAGATTCACGGTCCATACCAGCGGGGGAGTTAAGAACTCCACCCTAAGGTAGTAGTTGCCCAGAGTTCGCCAGCAAGGGTTTTTGCCTCTTACTGATAGCACTGCACTGGCCGAACAGGGCTTGGTTCTCGGAGCTAATCTCTTCCCTCGACGGCTCACCTTTGGCGATGCCGAACAGGAAGGATCTTCTGTCTCAGGCACAGGGCAATGTTTCATCCCTGCCCCAAATTGTGGAATCTTTCATGTTTGGCCCCTAAGGGTACCAACTGAGGGACACAGGGCTCTCTCCTGAGGTTATCGAGACCTTTTAAATGCCGGGCTTTTTCCACTTGGAACAAGTTTGGGTGAGATCTTAGGGCAGAAGAGGACCTCTTCGCCTCTATGAATAGCGCAATGTCTCCTCTACTTCTCCCTGAAATCACCCAGCCCCTTGGGTCTGGGCGTTAAAACTACATACATGACCCAGAATGCGTCTGTATGCGTTTCTTTCCCAGTTTCTCTGCTCCGGGAGTCTTGGCAATGTTCACCAGCAAGGGTCTTGCCTCCTATTAATGGCACTGCGCTGGCTAAACAGGATATGGTTCTCGGAGTTAATATCTCTCCTCGGCGGCTCGCCCTGGGCGATTCGAACAGGTAGGACCTTCTTTCTCAGGCTCAGGGGCATATTCATCCCGGCCCGAGTGTGAAACCTTTCATGCTTGGCCCCTGTAGGGTACCAACTGAGGTTCACAGGGCTTTCTCCTGAAGTTATCGAGACCATTGCAAGTGCTAGGGCTCCCTCCCTTGGAACTGATCTGGGTAGATTTTACAGGGCAGAAGAGGACCTCTTAGCCTCTGTTGATAGAGCAATGTCTCCTCTACTTCTCCCGAGTCACCCAGTCCCCCCCCCCTCGGGGGTGCTGATCGTGGTGGCGCATACATGGCACAAATGCGCCTGCATGCGTTTCCTTCTAATAAGTTCAAATTACAGAACCAGCTAACTGCCAGTTTGCTTCAGTTCTGGATTTTCTGTGGAAAGAACTGTCAGCGGGCACTTGCCTCGCCACTGCCAGGTTCTACGTGGCTTCCACTTCGGTTTGCCATGCCTTGGTGGGCGGGGTGCCCTCTAAGAGGCATCCTTGCTAGGACCTCTTCATAGGGTAAGACCCCCCTTTTTAAAACCTCTAGAGTCAGCGTTTGGTAGACTTCTGACTCTCAAGATGGTTTTTCATATGGCAATTACGTATCTAAGGAGACTTGGGTACCTACAGGCTCTGTCTCTTTTGCCGGCCTGTTTTGAGTTGCCCCAGGTAGGACCAAGAGCATTCTTTGCACCCTCACCCTGACTACCTGCCCAAGGTGCCTTTCTCGACCCTTGGCCAGTCATTCTCTAAGCCTTCTGCTCCCTGCCGTTTGTAATGCGGAGCAGCTAAAGACTACTCAGACTTTGTCCAGTCTGTGCCCTTCAGAATTATGTCCACCGCATTTGCTAGTGGCGTAAAGTCAGGGCAGCAGTTCTTCACTTTGAAGCCGTGACCGGGTTGTCACTTTGGGTGAGGGACCTTACTGCCCGGGCCTACGAGGCACGCGTTCAAGCTTCGCCAGTGGGTTTTAGGGCGCACTCTTCCAGAGGGCTCTCCTCCTCTAAAGCCTTGGCTAGAGGTCTCCCTCTGCAGCAAGTTTGTGGTGCGGCAGGTTGGTCCTCTCCGCGCACATTCATTAAACTTTTATAGTTTGGATATTCTTGCCACTCTTGGCTCTTACGCCCTTGAGTTGACACCGAACAAGTTTGTGGTGTGGCAGGTTGGCACTCTCCGCACACACTAATCACATTTTATGGTTTAGATGCTTTGCTACTCCGGACTCTTATGTCCTTGAGTCGACATCTCAGCCCATGCCTAAACAAGTTTGTGATGCGGCAGGCTGGTCCTCTCCGCTCACAGTCATCAGTTTTTATGACAAGTTTGTGTTGCGATAGGGTTCTCTTCGCACACATTCATCGAACTTTATGGGTTAGATGCTTTGCTACTCTGGGCTCTTATGCCCTTGAGTCGACATCTCAGCTCATGCCTGAACAAGTTTGTGATGCGGCAGGCTGGTCCTCTCCGCTCACATTCATCAGTTTTTATGACAAGTTTGTGTTGCGATAGGGTTCTCTTCGCACACATTCATCGAACTTTATGGGTTAGATGCTTTGCTACTCTGGGCTCTTATGCCCTTGAGTCGACATCTCAGCTCATGCCTGAACAAGTTTGTGATGTGGCAGACTGGTCCTCTCCGCTCACATTCATCAGTTTTTATGACAAGTTTGTGTTGCGATAGGGTTCTCTTAGCACACATTCATCGAACTTTGTGGGTTAGATGCTTTGCTACTCTGGGCTCTTATGCCCTTGAGTCGACATCTCAAGCTCATGTCTGAGACCTCTGGCGTTTTTGTGAGTACACTGCACAACCGTAGGGGTCCGGACAGCCCCAAGTCTGGTGGCGTGGGTATTGCGTTCCCGTAGCGCTTAGCAGCGCAACATCGTAGTGAAGCCTTTTGTAAAGGGAGCGTCTCGGGTTACATGTGTAACCCTTGTTCCCTGAAAAAGGCGGAGCGAGATGTTGCACTGCTTGCCGCACTGGGACGTCCCAGGACTGCTCTTCAAAAGAAGTATCTGATGACACCTGGTGGCGTATCCATTTATAGCCTGGCCTCAGGTGCATCTAATGATTACATCAGCCGAGGCTATAAATTCGGTCAGTGTTCATTGGCGTGTTCCACACATTATTCAGCTCGGCTCACAGCGAAAGCTGTTCCCCGTAGCGCTTAGCAGCGCAACATCTCGTTCCGCCTTTTTCAGGGAACAAGGGTTCCACATGTAACCCGAGACGTTTTCATATAGTTGTCCTTGCATATTTTAGAATTTTAAAGAAACTTTCCAGTATATTTGAATGGCACCCAAGTGGTCCATTATTTAGATGCAAGGTAATGTCGAAAAATAAATGAATAAATGTGTTCTCAGCATGCTTAGCAAGAAAATTAATCATGTGTGCATACATATTTTTCAAAGATAAAATAAAAATGTACTTTTAAACTATGCTACGAATTAAAAATCTGAATTTCACAATCTGTAAGTGCTTGCTGCAGCATTCTGGTAATAATACATAATTATACGTTCATTAAAGGTCTAACATCATAAATCATCATTAGTGCTCTCAGTGGTGGAAAAATACTCATTGAAAACTGTCATCATCCATTAGATTCTTTAATTACTTAATGTGGGATGTCTTAAAGTTGAAAACACAGGCTGAAATATAACTGGAGCTGTGGTGTTCAAGTGTAAATGTAATGCCCAGCAAGACCTGTAACTTATGCAGAGTTGTTTAACTGCTCCTGACTCATAATGGCCTTTTATCTTTTTTCCTTTTACCTGTACTTGTTTGTTATTTTTAAATTGTGCATATTATTTTTACAGTTCCTTTTTCTTTTGTAATATATGTGCATTCCAGCATATCTGTTGGTTTTGTGTCTGTTTGTCCTGTTCTCTTGTGACTTACTGATTCTGAATAATGATGTATAGATTTGTGAATTTGACTTTTTATATCTGATACCATTCATGTCCCTGGCATGACATGTAAGTACATGTATGGCCTATGCACATGTGAACCAAGGGATCAATGTTTTTCTTGTTAACTGCACCATCTGGAAAAAAGTTTTAAAATAAAAAATATATATACAGGGTTGGGAGGATTACTTTTGGAATGTATTCCACCACAGATTACAGATTACATGCTTTAAAATGTAATTTGCAACATATGCCGTTAAATTACTTTAGGTCAGTAAAGTATTCTAAATACTTCGGATTACTTCTTCAGCACTGGTACATTTTTTCACTTGTTTTGAAAAAACAAGTGAAAACTCAGTAAGACAAAATACACATGTTAAAAATACATTCTCTGAAAAACCTAAATATCTTATGCAAGGTTGCTTCTAAAACAAGATAAATCAAATTGATCTTATTTTAAAAATGTTTTAGATATTTTTACAGAAAACAATACGAAAACTATTATCAAGACAATGATTTTTGCCCTAATATCAAAGGTCTTACTAGAAAAAAATATATTATCCAACGTGAATTTTCTTGATAAAAAAATGTGATCGTGCCTGGAAATGTGCATGTAAAATGGCTAGAAATAGCATTTTTACTTAGTGTAAAGCTGACAATTTACACAAGGTTTATTTCTATTTCTTCTGCTCCAAACTTTACACTTACTTCTCTGTCTGCACGTATGAATGTAACACATAATAAGAAAGCGTTTCACCGCTGTTCAAATGCACTTTGGATCTCATCATTTATATGTATAAAGGTTTTCCATCTGAAAGGACTAAATATTAAATGGAACAAATGACAATAAAATGCAAAGTCTCTTCGGTAATCAAAATACTTTTTGAATGTAACTGTATTCTAATGACCAATTATTTAAATTTTCTATATCTTTAACCTTGTTCGACCCCGAGAACACATGCGTGGATGTTGTATTTTGGCTTTGCTATATGTAACACATAATTTAAATTCATTTAAACAGGTTGATCTCAGTTCAGAAGACTCTGGGCTGTCAGTAAAGGGATAAACTTTGAACATATGGAGTCAAGCGGGCAGGTACTTGATGTGCCAAAATGACCAGCTGTATCAGACTGAACGTACTCTTCCCCCAATGCCCCATAAAGTCGTCTGAATCCTTATAGTTACCCTAGACAGGGAAACAAGGCGACGCTTGCCAACCTGGTAACGGGCCGAGCCTAGCCGGGCCTCTTTTCTCTCTATGTTTCGTGCATAGAGTCAACGACTGGGGCCCTTACACGCATCGGGGAAGGGGGTCTTACCCAGTTTCCTATTCTTTCAGGGGGAAAAGACCCTGTGGAGACCACACTGCCCAGAGAGTGGGAGGTAAGTGTGGTGACATATGCCACATGGGCTTTTAGGTCACATGCGGGAAGTGGCGCGGTGGTAGATCCCGCCTCTTCGGAAGGAGGAGTTGCTACAGACACAGCGACCAGGGGGCAGTGGGAACTGCCCAAGGGAGACACACACACAGGGGAAGTCCACGTAGGAGCCCTGACCTATGGAGCACCTACAGAGTAGATTTGAGTACCCGCAGTGGATTGGGTCGGTGAATAACAGATTTCAAATTGCGTACTTCTTTTCTCTATAGCCAAATAACTACCATTGAGACAAACGGAAACATTTACATTTACATTTATGCATTTGGCAGACGCTTTTATCCAAAGCGACTTACAGTGCAATTATTACAGGCCCGCTCCAGTTTATACCCGGCATCCACTAAGTGAACCTGAAATGATGCTCTGTCTCAAAATGAAAATGTGAGTCATCTATCTCTGGGCTCGGCCATGGATTATACAGGGCTCCAATGTACTGTCACCCTGCAATGTCTTACACTAAGTTAATTTCCATGACATGGCACAGCAGTTTCCCAGATGAATGAAATGTGGCTATATCACGCTAACTCTGTATATATGTAAGATTTAGCTCACCAAGCTTTTAAAGACATCCAAAAATCAAGGTAATCTTTAGGGGAACTTGCAAATGTTCTTGAAGAATATATTACTGATAGATGTGGAATATCCATTGATCCCAAAATAGCTGATGAGCCTTGATATTATAAACATGTCAAACCTGACTGAGATTTGACAAAATATATGTCTCAATCACCATTCACTTTCATTGTATGCAAAAAAGATGAAATGACAGTGAACAAGGACAGATTATGACTGGATAATATTATTAATATATTAAGATTATGACAATATTACTAATATATACATTTATTAAGATTATGACAGAATAGGACATATTATCATTATGCCTAACATTTCCTTTTGTGTTCCTTTGAAACACCATGTGAGTGAATAAATGATTATCATTTGTGGGTGAAATATTGCATTTAATTTAAGCAAACCATTTCTATCGGGAAGACACGCAGGCTTGAGTGAGGATGCCATTTATTTGATGAATGTAAAACAGAAAAGTATTGTCTCTCTTTGGCGTAGGCCCCGTCTGGCGGTCCGAGGGAGTTGTACTCGGAACCATCATATCCTGCCGGAGCTGCTAGTCTTCCCACTAGAACTACGCTGCGCTTCCATATCAACTTTAATTGTTGTATTCAAGGTTTGTCAGGGGCGTAGCACCAAATTTTGGGCCCTGGGTACAAACCATCTTGCTGGGCCCCCGTACCAAATATGTATGTATAGAAAACTGACTTCTAAGGGGCCCCCCCCTGCCTCGGGCCCTGGGTACTCGGTACCCTTTACCCCCCCAGTCCGACGCCCCTGTTTGTGGTGAACACTTGTCTTTGCCCCTGACTAACCTTTTTCGTTGTTTGTAAGAGGTGTGGTGTCTAAAAGAGGATGTAAATAATAATAATAAGACTCACAAAAAGCAAGCAGACTTCATCAAATGTTTCTCTTTTTAAAATTTTAATTATGCTACCTCATGCGACCCGACTCGGATAAGCGGTTGAAGATGAATGGAAATTATCATGAAATTAAATTTCTCTCTGCATTCAGTGGAAACAACAACTGAGCATTTTATTTTATTTTTTATCAATGTGATTTACCTTTAGCAGTATTAGCTAGTGGCAGCACAATTACCAAAATTGTTTCCATTATATTGAATTGATAATAATGGTGCTACCAAATACCTCATATGATTCAACTGAGTACATCTGATATTGCCACATCTGATCTAAACATTATAGAGCATGTTTCCACAAAAGCTGTACTAATATACATACACTAAAACATACACTAAAAGACCCAGTATAAATTACATTTGAAAGATAATTTTATGAAACCAAAGTCTGATATACTCTTTTGGCAGGAGACTTCTAAATATATATATATATATATATATATATATATATATATATATATATATATATATATATATATATATATATATTTATTATTATTATTTTTTATATTTTTTTTAATCAAATTTGAAGTGTTATAAGTAAAATTCTGTGACATTCCAAATACAGCGTAACTCAAATATTGAAGTGTTTACACAACAAGGACAATGCAGAGACTGTGTTGATATAAATTCAACATACATTTGATTACATTTTTTTGAATTTTTGCCAAATCCCTGAGCACTACATGGATGGAATGATTTTGTTTACTCTTGAAAGTTTAGTCAGGGTAAACAACATGACATAACAAGGAATATTAACTAACTTGGTAAGCAATTACTGGTTAGCAATTATGTCAGAAGTGGACATGCTGGACCACTCAAACAAACAAAGCATTGTTTTGAAAGTACCATAGAGTTTACACTCATCCGAAAGTCAAACTAGACTTGCTTTTAAATCTCAGCACATTTATTAAAAAACTTTTATTTATGAGTGAATGAAAGAGAAACATTTAATGGCATATTTATTTATAAAGGATATCGTCTCGGTTACTGTCGTAACGTCTGGGTTATGTATGTAACCTCCGTTCCCTGATGGAGGGAACGAGACGTTGTGTCGAAGAAGCGTCACTAGGGGTCTCTCTTGAGCTCCGAATATGCCTCTGATCTATGAAAAAAGGCCAATGAGAAGTTGGCAGACAGCATTTGCATACCCCACCCCGGACATACGGGTATAAAAGCGGGGAAATACATCGAGTTCAATCAGGATTTTTCAATCAGGAAATGGTCCGGCCGCCACAGTGGCTCGGTTCAGCAACATGGCCAGGAGGACACAATGTCTCATTCCCTCAATCAGGGAACGGAGGTTACATACAGCCGTTCCCCATCTGTCACTCACTTTGGTGCCCAGAAAGGGGGAGGTAAAAGTGGCAAAATACATCACATGGTGGTAGATCCAGCCTCAAGGAGGGGGGAGTTGCTACAACACAGCGACCAGAAGGTAGCTGGAACTGCCTAAGGGAGACGCGGGTCCACTTTTAAGGGGAACATACCGCGGAAAATACACAAAGGAGGAGACCATGCAAGAGTCCCGACCTGTGGAGCACCTATTCCAGTACACCTATTCCAGTACAGGGTAGATCTGAGTATTCCTCCACTGAATTGCAGACCCACAGGGCTAGGGAGGAGTCATCTAGGGATCCGAATGAACGGGATCTCCTGGGAGAGAAAGCGCACAGTTTTACCTTGGCCGAGGGAAAGGGCGCTAGGTGCAAGCAATCCACCCGGTCAGTCTGTCAGGGTGTACCGAGTTCTACCGGCTCGGACCTGAGAAAAAACAGGACAATACTGACTCAACCCTGAGATTTTTAAATCTCGCAAAGGTATTAGGTGTCGCCCAACCCGTTGCTCTACATATGTCTGCCAGGGAGGTGTGTCTGGCCAGTGCCCACGAGGATGCAACACTCCTTGTTTAGTGTGCTCGGACCCGCAAGGGGGGGGGCACGGGCTGTGTGTGATAGGCCAATGAAATGGTATCCACCACCCAGTGGGAAAGCCTCTGTTTGGAGACAGCATTCCCTTTCCGCTGACCACCAAAGCAGACAAAGAGCTGCTCAGAACGTCTAAAGCTCTGCGTGTGGTCCAAATAGGTACGCAAAGCACGTACCGGACACAGCAACGAAGGGGCTGGGTCAGCGTCCTCCCGGGGCAGCGCTTGCAGGTTCACTACCTAGTCTCTGAAGGGCATGGTAGGAACCTTGGGCACGTAGCACAGTCACGGTTTTAGGATCACATGTGGGTCTGCCGGACCGAACTCCAGGCAAGTGTCGCTGACAGAGAACGCTTGCAGGTCCCCGACCCTCTTGATGGAGGCGAGCGTGATCAGCAGGGCTTTCTTTAGAGAGAGGGACCTGAGTCCAACTGATTCTAGCGGCTCGAAGGGGGGTCTCTGAAGGCCCGCGAGGACCACTGAGAGATCCCAAGAGGGGAACAGGCTTGGCCGGGAAGGATTTAACCTCCGGTGCCTCTCGGGAACCTAATAATCAAGTCGTGTGGCTTGATGTGGCAGGAGCATACAGCGCCTTGGCGATTTATGTACGCTACCGCAGTGGTGCGGTCTGACCTGATTATGACATGTTTGTCTCGAACTAATGGGAGAAACTTCCACAGGGCAAAGAAAACAGTCAGCAACTCTAGGCAATTGATGTGCCAGCGCAATGGGGCCCCTTTCAACAGCCTGCGGATGCGTGCCCATTGTACACAGCGCCCCAACCCAATCTTGAGGCATCGGTCATGACCAGGACGCGTCGGGACACCTGCTGCAAGGTTACTCCTGCCTGCAGAAAGCAGATGTCTGTCCAGGGTTTGAATGTTTGGCGGCAGGCGGGGCTGAACATCACACGGTGCATGCCGTGGCACCATGGTCGTCTTGGGACTCAAGTCTGAAGCCAGTGCTGAAGCGATCTCATATGCATCAACCCCAGCTGCGCGACCGTCGCGGAGGATGCCATATGCCCCAGGAGCCTCTGGAAAAGTTTTAAAAAAGAAAGTATTTTCTGTGCCGAGAAAAGAGATGCTCTGGACCGGGGATAGCTTGCTCTTTTCCCAGTTGACCTGAAGCCCCAAAATGAGGTTCCTGAGCACCTGGTCTCTGTGAGCACATAGTAACTCTCGGGAGTGGGCCAGAATGAGCCAGTCATCGAGGTAATTGAGTATGCAGATGCCTGCTTCTCGGAGCGGGGGAAAGGGCTGCCTCTGCGACTTTCGTGAAGACGTGAGGGGACAGAGGCCATAAAACGCGAACCGTAGGAAGGGTCGGTGTCGAGGCAGAATTGAGATGTGGAAGTACGCGTCCTTCAGGTCTACCGCTGCGAACCAATCTAGATGCCGGACACAAGTTAAGATGAGTTTTTGCATGAGCATTTTGAACGGGATTTTGTGCAAAGCCCAGTTTAAAACTTGCAAAGCCAAGATCGGTCGTAAGCCACTGCCTTTCTTGGGTATGATGAAGTAAGGGTTGTAGAAACCCTTCTTCATCATGGTTGGAGGGACAGGCTCTATCGCGTCTTTGAGTAAGAGAGTAGCCATTTCAGCGTGCAGGGATTTGGCATGCTCGCCATGTACTGCGGTAAAGCGGACGCCTGTGAAGGGTGGGCGGAGGCCTGGCAAACTGAATTGCGTAACCGAGTCGGATGATCCGGGCCAGCCAGCGTGATGGTTTACGAAGTGAAATGCCACGCATCCAAGCTCCGTGCTAGGGGAACAGTCGTGGGGGTAAGGGCGGAGGGTCCGCATCCAGTGTGCCGGGACTGTTGAGGTGATGCGGCAGAGTGCCTTGAGAACAGCATTTGCGGGCCAGGTGACCCAGAGACAAAGAAAATAGCTCTTTTACTGAGAATGTGGGTACCGCAGCCCCGTCTATGGTTGCTGAGCGCAGTTCCTGCAGTACGTCGGGATCAGGGCTACCCCCGTGCAGATCTTTAAGTGCCTTGGGCTGGTGGACTTGCAGGAGGACCATGGCATGCAGGACGAAAGCGGCATGTCCTGTGGCGCTGTAGGCTTTGGCAGTCAGTGAAGACGTTGTCCTACAGGCCTTGGAGGGGAGCACAGGGCGACCCCACAAGGTGGTAGGGTTCTCGGGGCACAGGTGGAGCGCAACAGCCCTGTCCACCTGGGGAATAGCCAAGTACCCGTGGGCCGCTCCGCCGTCGAGGTTAGCGAGAGCGGATGAGCGGGTGGCTTTGTGATGCATGGAGAGGGGTGCCCTCCATGAAGACGTCAGCTCACCATGCACTTCCGGGAAAAACGGGACCGGGGGGGTCGCGGCTGTGAGTGGCCCCAGGAACCAGTCATCAACCGCGATGGCTGTGGGGAGGAGGGAGGGTTCCAGTCCAGCCCCATGCTGGCGGCGGCCCAGGTAAGCATGCCGGACATCTGCGCGTCAGCCTCAGCCTGGGCGTGCTGGCCCGAAGGCAGCAGCCCAGGGGAGTCATCAACGTCAGACCGTACGATGCAGCGGCGTGCTCATCCACTTTGAGCTCCAGAGGATAGGCTGTGAGGCGAGCCGCTGTTGCCTCGAGGACAGATGGGAGTCAACAAGCGTACCGAGGGTCCGAGGGGGCGTACCTGGTGGAGCTGCACCCGCTGCCGTCCCCAGATCGCCTCCACGTGGCATGCTTTCTGTTGAAAGCGAGCCGCGACCGCAACATTGCCATGGTCATGCTCTTGCAGTGAGAACATGAACCATCCACAAACGCTGCCTTGGTGTGATCTCAGCCCAGACACACGAGACAATGCCTGTGGCCATCTGAAGCAGAGAGCACTCTACCGCATCCAGGAACTACACATGTGTGGAAAGGCATCTTTATAAAGACGCGTCCTGAAAAGGACGTTCAACACCTCTGTGTAATGAAGCGTTCTCTTTTATAGAGAAAATCACTCTTTTAAATAACTCTCTTAAGTTTGTTTGCGCTGTTTAAGCACCCAGGGGCAAACTGTACTGCCGTGCAGAGAGTGAGAAAAGCAACTGAATTGTGCCGTAGATCCAACAGCAGGCTAAGCGTCAGAGGAACAGGAACAGGTGTGTGACTCGCAGCTGACTGCATGCATGACCATTGGCTCCGAAGAAAATTTCTGAATGAACTCAACATATTTCCCCGCTTTTATACCCATATGTCCAGGGGCGGGGTATGCAAATACTCTCTGCCAACTTCTCATTGGCCTTTTTTCATAGATCAGAGGCATATTCGGCGCTCAAGAGAGACCCCTAGTGTCGCTTCTTTGACACAACGTCAAAGTGAGCGACAGACGGGGAACCTCTGTTCCCTGATGGAGGTAACAAGACATTGTGTCGATGAAGTAGTTCTAGGGGTGGCTCTTGGGAGCCCGATTCACCATCAGATCTTTGAGAAAATGCAAATGAGAATTGACGAGTTGAATTTGCATGCTACTCACCCCGACATATGGGTATAAAGAGAGGAGCCGAGACAAGTTCCCAGCCATTAGAGTGGCAAAGTTCTGTCAGTGGCAAGATGGACACAATGTCTTGTTCCCTCTATCAGGGAATGGAGGTTACAACAGTAACTGAGACGTTCACCTTCTGTAATCACTCAACGTTGTGTCGATGAAGTGACACTAGGTATTCCATATACAAAACGCCACAATGACTGAACTGGTCACGTGAACTGCCGATGCAGGTGTAGGCAAGCTACTGTGAGTGTAGGAATAGATGCACTTGGGCTGCACGGACCCTCTCCAGATGCCCCAAGACGTTATGTGCTTCCCCATAACCCTGAGGAGGGGAAGGAGATGTACCAAATATGGGAGCAGGCCATGTAAGCAACAGCCTTTTCTCTCTAAGTTTTTCTCTCCATAGAACATTTTCAACTGGGGCCTAAAATGCTCATATAACGCACCAGGGAAGGTGTCCTTTTCTCTTCCAATTCTTTCAGGGGAAAAGGCCCCACGGAGGCCACACCCTGCCCTGGAGATAAGGGGAGGGTAAAAAGTGTCAAATACACAATATGAGCCGAATGGCCGAACATTGGAGAGGTACAGTGGTAAGTCCTGCCCTACGTGGGGGGATTCTACAAACACAGTGACAGGGGCAGAGAGGGCTCTGCCTAGGGAGACGTGGGTCTACCACAAGGAAGGGGGAGACAGTGCCATGGAAGATACATCACAGGAGGTTAACAAGGAAACCGAAAACCTGTGGAGCACTTACCCCGGTACAGGGCATGTAGCACAAGTACTGGTTCTGACCACTAATTCCTCTGCAGAATTTGTGAGTCAGAGGGCTAGGAGGAAGAAAATCCAGGGTTCACCATTCGTGTACACGCATGGGAGAGAAGAGCATGCGGCTTCACCTTCTTGGAGGGGAAAGATGCTATGCACAAGCTGTACACCCGGCCAGCTGTCCGTGTAACGAAAAGTTCTCACCTGTTCGCACCTGTAAGAACACGAGACGAGACTGGCTCAACACGGAGATTGTAAAACCTTGCAAAAGTATTGTGTGTTGCCCAGCCCGCTACCCTACATATGTCTGTTAGAGAGGTGCCGTTGGCCAGTGCCCTTGAGGATGCCACACCTCTCATGGAGTGTGCTCGAAACCGCAAGGGGGCAGGCACTAACTCCACGATCCAGTGGGCAAGCCTCTGTTTGGAGATAGCGTTCCCTTTCCACTGTCCACCAAAGCAGACAATGAGCTGCTCAGAGCGTCTAAAGCTCTGCATGTGATCCAAATAGATGTGCAAAGCACGCACTGGACACATCAACGATAAGGCTGGGTCTGCCTCCTATCTGGGCAGGCTTGTAGATTCACCACTTGATCCCTGAAGAGGGTCGTGGGAACCTTGAGCCCGGTCAAGGTCTCAGGATCACGTGAGAGTCTTCTGGACTGAAATCTAGGCACCCTTCGCTGACAGAGAACGCTTGCAGGTCCCCGACCCTATTGATGGAAGTGAGCGTGGTCAGGAGGCCAGTCTTCAGAGAGACTGCCTTTAACTCAACTGACTCGAGGGGCACGAAGGGGGCTCTCCGTAGGCCTGAGAGGACCATGGAGAGGTCCCATGAGGGAAAGAGGCATGGTCTAGGAGGGTTCAGCCTCCTGGCGCCTCTCAGGAACCTGATGATCATGTCGTGCTTACCGAGGGACTTACCTTGAACCACGTTGTGGTGTGCTCCCATAGCAGCAACATAAACCTTGAGAGTGGAGGGGGACAGCTGCCCACCCAACTTCTCTTTCAGGAAGTAAAGCACTGACCCGACTGCGCAGCTCTGGGGTCTTCACTCTAGGAAGAACACCACTTAGCGAAGATACACCACTTCAGGGAGTAGAGCTGCCTTGTAGAAGGGGCTCTGGTCTGAGTGAACATGTTAAGACCAGTTAGGTCCACTGTGTCCCATCCAGGGACCAGACATGGAGATTCCTCTGCATTTGACATCACCAAGGCTCTCTCTGATGCAGCGATCGACATCTCATCCAGCTCACAAGCTCTAGAAGAGAATTAAGGCTGGTGGTGAGGCAAGCCTGTCTCATCCCAGTGCTGGACGGAAAGCAAACGAGCGTACCGGGGTGTGGGTGGTCCATTCGGAATTCACCCGGCAGAACCGTACCCACTGAAGCCCCCGAATCCTCTCCAGCATCAATCAAAGCGGTCTCGTACTCGTGGGTAAGAAGAGCCACGAGGGGGACAGCTGAAGTCGTTTTACCTCGAAAGAAGGAAAGCTGCAACCGCAATGTTGCCATGGTTATGCTGTCAAATTGAGAACATAAACCATCCACGAACACTTCCTCAACGTGCTTATAGCCCAGGCACGTGAGAGAGTAATCGTGACCGAGTAATCGGAGAGGTAACGACCGCATCCAGGAACGGCGCAGAGACGGAAAGGCATCTTTAAAAAGACGCGTCGTTAAAAAGACGTTCAACGTCACTGTGTCTGCTCTGATAGAGGAAACACACACTCTTTTAGAGGAAAAGCTCTTTAAAGCACCGTCGAAGTGCCCAGGGGTGTAGTCTGCAGTGGAGTGCAGAGTGGAGAGAGAACCGCTGGAATGTGCCGTATATCCAACAGCAATGCTTCGCAGAGAGGTGAATGGATGGCAGTAGTATTCAGCTTGATGTTAATATAACCGCTCGGCTCCAAAGAAAAAGTCTGAATGAACTTGCCTGCTGGCCTACCTTTATACCAGTATGTCGGGGGGAGTGGCATGCAAATTGAACTCGCCAATTCTCATTTTCTCATTCTCTTTTTCTAAAAGATCTGAAGGTGAATCGGGCTCCCAAGAGTGACTCCTAGTGTCACTTCATCGACACAACGTCGAGTGAGTGACAAAAGGGGAACCATATGGCATTTATAAGTATAATCATTTAATTATCATCAAACCTAAACAACTATGAAATATAAGTTAGTGTCAATTTTACGGTGTAACCTAAATGCATTACATAAACTAAAAAATTACAGATTTGTTCTGAATATTGATGAAGATATTGATAACACTGAACATAATGAACTTAAGTGAACTTAATAATGCTGTCATATCTTTAAAGTTCACTATTTAGTAGTAGTATAGTAGAAAAATCAATACCAAAAGAGCTGAACATAAATGTAAATTAATTGCTTTATTGTAATTGGCTGATTTCCAAAATTCAGTATGTGCATTCCAAAACAGTATTAACAAAAAAATATAAAATTTTTCTTTTCACAATTTATAAAAAGAATGCCCCACAAGAAAGTAATTGAATTGACTTGTGTCCTTATGTACTTATTTGTACAATCTTCCTGTCTTACTGTCAGGCTCCTGCCCTAACAGCCCTGTTATTGTTGTTTCTTGATTATATCTGTCATGTCTTTGTCAAACACACAGCTCTGTTTGTGTTTGCCATGTGATCTCCTGCTTCCTTCCCATTTGTTTGCTCCCTGACCACACCCCCTGGTTAGCGCTCCTTTATGTATAGGCCCTTTTCCACTGTACTAAAACCCAATTTAGGTACTTTCCCCTGGGACAAGTACTTTTAGTCACTTTCGCACCTAAAGAACTATAGATCCTTGGAGCTGTTTTTGAGGGATTTTTAGCTCCTACTCTGGAGTAGGTACTTTGGGAGCATATAGGGTCTGTTGGAGACTGTGGGTGGTACTGCAGCCTGTGATTGGTCAAAAACCTTTAACACACAAAGCATTGAGAAAGAAGACTATCTTCTCCAAGAGTATCAATATATATCAAGAATATCTTGTATCAAGACGTATTTTTTTACTCAATGAGTGAGTATTTCAGTACAGTAATTTCTGTTGAGAAATAAAAGCCTTTATTGTATACGATTGTGTTGATAAATAGGTCTATAGTGCTTTCAACATGTTGTCCAATAAGTTCAGCGTGTGCTGCTATGTAGTCTGACTGCTCATCTCTCACTCTGCAGCACAAACAGCTTTCAAGCTCAGTATAAACTGTAACATGAAAGACTGCATCCGAAAATGGGAGAATACCACCTTCTGTGGCTAAGGAATGAAATAAGGTGATTTTTAAACTGTTCAGAGACCAGTTTCCTTTAGAGTTCCATTCATCCAAAAACACTGTAGTTTAAACCACTGACTGAAGTTTTTGGATTCCGCCAAAGCTCATGTAAAACAGCCCTAACAAAAGTGTAACTCTGATGTCGGTGTCCTCTACTGGTGTTGTTGTTTTCTGTGTTATTGTTGATACTGAATCACACTTTCCAATCTAGTCAGAAGAAAAATGGTTGATACTAGATTACATCACAACTGTGGTAACTTCTGTGAATGCAAATGCAACAGGGGGGAAAAGTCTCCTAGAGTGTTCTGTTCCTCGTAATAGTTCTCATCTAGAAAGTTACTAAAAGTACAGGACAGTAGGTGGGAAAGGGACTTATTATGCTGCATTCCAGATGAAGTTGGTGGTGGGAATAACAGAGTTGAAATTTACCACTTTGAATGTGGAGGTACTCTTCTTAATATAATTTTGTACATTTGTTGTATATTGCATGTTCATAGATTTTGTGTAATGAAAATACTTAAAAGTTTATTTTTATGTTTTACAAATCCCAGTTACATGTTATTGGTCACCAGCATCTTGGAAAAGACGTAAAACGAAGCTTCTTGCTGAGGTTGGGGTTAATCAGGGGCGGATTGGCCATAGGGAGATCCAGGACTTTTCCGGTGGGCCAGCCAAGAAACGGGGCCGAACAGATGGTGATAAGCTGAAACTGTCCGTCGCGTTATGCTGAATGGGCCACAAAACTGTGCCATGCTATGCCTGACACTTACTATTCATACTATTCTGTGTAATACATGCAGTAGACTTACATTTAGCCAGCTGACTATGACATGTATTTGACATTTAATGGTAAAATAAATAAAAGCCTTACAAACAAGTGACATTTTTTTACTGTATACTGTATAAAAGAGCTCCCTCATATTGACAATAGTGTTGACCATAGACCCTTAGCGTTTTCACTACATTCCTTCTTCCAAAGTAGGGTTGCAATAACTATACCAAAATGTAAGTAGTTGGTACCTATATCAGTAAATCTCGATACCAATTTCGATGCCACAGCAAAAATTGATAATAAGCTATTGAGCACACTTTTTAGCCTGTTTAAAAAGTTAAATATCAATGTAAATAATACATTAAAACATAGCTTCTATTTTTTTCCCCAAGTAGGGCCCATTTAAACTTTGTATTTTTTTTCACAATTCTTGTTTTTCCATATTTCCCGAATGATGTTTTAGAGTTTATTTCAATGTTAGCATCAAAATGAAAATAGAACAATTGCATTTCAACATACAATACATTACATTTTTTTTTTCCTTTTTTCAAATAAAGTCTTCACATCATAATCTAAAACACATTGGTCTAATTTTTTGTCAAAATTAAGGGCTACACAACAAAGCAACATAACATAAATGAAATAATTGATAACTTTTATTCAGTACAACAGCATTCTTGCATAAGATATTGCTTAAACGTTATAATAATAATAATTATTATTATTGTGAATATACATTTGAATGAATATTATATTTTACTGTACAGTATTAACATATTTCTGTCGCAAGTTGAAATCGAGCATTTCTTTTGACATGAAGGCTTATCAGTGTATGTTGTTGATGGTAGAATTACACTTCCAGATAAGCAGATGTTTAAATTGCCCAGTGTTATTATAGAAGTGCAAAATACTGCGTTTTAATTATATAAGCGTAGTCTGCAGGCAATACATGCTTCACTGGAATAAGCTATCTGTTCTGTCATCACAACACGCACAGCGCTTCATGTTTTGATGCAGACATTTACTGTAAAGCGTACAGAACAAGCAGATATTATATTTATTTCATTAAATTGCATTCTTTTATGGTTTAATAGTCACACTAGGATCTATTGTGATTTTGATGAACTGTGCATTAATTTTTTGCCTTATATGTCTATTTTGTGTGTGAGCATTTTAAACAGTCTTTTGTCAGTCAGACAGCGTGCAGGTATTTTGAATTGAGACAGAGCTCTGTACTACTGGTACTGCATAAACACTGGTATTGTGACACCTCTTTTATTTTATTATTTACTTCTAAGGTTTCCTTTTGTAAAATTCACACAAATTGACCTTTATATGTGTGCAAAGACATACATCTTTACAAGGTGTATTTAAAGACAAATACATTATATACAAAACAAGTATCTGCCACACAGTAAATGTTTATTTGTTCCATTTTGAAATGGAAGATTTTTCTAGATAATTTTCTGTTCGATGTCATAGAGAAACAAATTCTCATTGTTTAAAGCCAGGATTTTTTTTTTAGTGGAGGACCAGAAGGCATTGTGAGGTAATCAAGGAGTATGTAATCAGTGTGGTAACCATAGCAACCTGTCAAAAAAGCATTAGGAAGAGCAACATCTAGATAATGGTAAAATGATGAAAGAATGAAAATTGCCTTGTGCAGCTGAATATGGATGAGGGAGAAGCAGAGGCTGGATTAACGAAACGTTCTTAAGAAGAACTGAAAAAAGAAGAACTTTGTATTCATGAAAAAACTTCTTAAGAAAGCTTTTATCTTTATTATAAAGATTGTTTGCAAGAAGCATTCAAATTATCGAAAAAAGATTGTTCTTACAAATTGTTAAAGTTAATGTCTTAAAGTTAAGAAACTCACAGTTGTCTTAAATTCTAAAAGGTAAGATGTTTAATGAATTAACTGTTCTTTTCATGTTAAGTCTGAATATGCAATGGGCTGTTTACGTAGTGTGGAGCGGAGGGGGGCGGGGTCGGGCTAGAATGTCGCACGCCCGGTACCCAATCAGCCTGATGGGGCGCGCGAGGGATAAAGGCAGCCGGTGGCGACGGTTCGAGAGAGAGAGAATTACGAGCATGTCCGTCATGTGTGTGTTTTTGTTTGTGATTTTTGTTTTGAGTTTAATTAAATATTATTTATATTGACAAGCCTGTTTTTACCTCCTCCTTGCCCATCTTAACCCCCTTGCACGTAGGAATGTGATTTAAGACCAAAAAACCTTTTTGTCTGTTTTGTGTTTAATTATATATTTATTTTCAGCTTTCAAACCATGTAAATGTTATCACCAAAATCAAATAATAAATGTTGTTTTGAAGCTTAATGTGGTGACCAATCATGCTAATTCAAACGGATGTGCTGCATATAGCGCTCTCTCTCTCTGCAAGCTTTAGAGTTCATAGAAACATAATAATTATAACATTAGAAAACTGAGACTTTCTTTTTAACCTCCCATCCACATCCTTATCAGAGTTGGGCACAGCAGAGAAAGCCTCCACCACCCTTTCCCATTTAGCTGCCTTTTACTTTCTGACATGATATTATTGTCAAGCTTCCGAAGGAGAACCTTTTCCTTGTAGTAATTTCCTCAACAAGAACATCCAGCTCTTGAAGCTCTCATTAGTTTTTGTTTCATCTATGTCAAATTAAGTTATCAAATGGTTAGCAGTAAATACATTCTCCTATGACGGATAGTGTTGTTAAACATACACATCTCAAGCACTTTACATTCCAAAACATTATTGAGATGTTTTGGAATGTATATAAATTTGCTATAAAAAAAAAAAAAGATTATAAGATACATTAATCATTACGATTTAAAAGTGTTGAAGTACTGAATTTGTTGGAGGCTATTAAAAAAGGCAAGCCCATGAGCAGGCTGATCAGACAATGTCAAAGCATGTCTTTTAATTCTTAAGGAAAAAGTTAAGATGTTATTATTTTAGCGATATCACAAAAGCAAGAGTGATATGGCCCTATATCAACACTGCTGTGATTCGGCCATAGGCCTGTGCTGTAATAGAACAGCACAATTGCGAGTGTGCTATTGCTTATATACAATAGTTAAATGAACAAGTACATTTTTAATAGAATAGAAAAAATAGAAAAAACTGAGTACAGCCACAAAAAATCAATTGTGCATGGAACTACTTTCTTACGTGATGGCTCAGAATCTGCTGTTTCTGGTTCAAACCAAATGATGTGTCCAAGACTTTCAAAAACATAATTTCAGAACAACTAGTACCACAGCTTGAGCTGTTTCTTACATTTTATTAGAGAAATGTGTGTGTGTGTGTGTGTGTGTGTGTGTGTGTGTGTGTGTGTGTGTGTGTGTGTGTGTGTGTGTGTGTGTGTGTGTGTGTGTGCGCGATTGTATGTCTGTTAGTCAGCTTCAAGACGATAATGTAATTTTGGTGAAATGCATCCTATTTTCTCAGTGGAAAAATTGCTATCCAAGCGGGGGTATTCCTCCCTATTTCGTGGTAGCCGGTGCTCAAGAGTCTTTCACTATAAACTGCAATGTGCTCTGCCATTTTGAACAGAATATCATCTAATTTTGAAAGGTATTTCCTCTTCAATGTGGAGGTAAGCACCTTGAGATTGTGTTGAGTCTGTTGTGTCTCTCAGCTCTGATGAGCCTTAATACTGAATTTGTTATTTTAAAGCAGTTTAAAGCTATTTCCTAGCTTTAGTGGTGTAGTAATACAAGTGATCATGGAGTGCTGTTGAATATAAACACTGAGTGACACTGACTCACTTCACGTCACCAACTGGTTCATATTACTCACAAAAATTATCTTTTGCCTAGTCACAAAAATGTCACAAAATTACATTTTGCATTTTAATTATCTGAATATACATATATATATATATATATATATATATATATATATATATATATATATATATATATATATTCAGATAATTAAAATGCATTACATTCTTGTGGCAGAAGAGTTAATCATTGATAAGACAATACAAAATGTGGCTTTAAAATACAATGTAATGTTTACTACCATATTATTGAACATAATCCAATCATTGGCATACAGGTCACAGCAATCCATTTCACAAGTGAATTTGTCAATCAGTTCGAGATATATTATGAGGGCTTGTCTAAGGATCCGTCAATTTCAACAAGCATCAGACATGCTTGTGTAGCGTCTCGGGTGCGTTGCGTCATAAACATAACATTTTTAGGTCACTGTTTCAACTTAAATATAGTTTAATACTTAGAACACATCTTGAGATCCCTTAGTTCGAATTTGCGCTCCATCAAATGTTTTGAATGCAAGAACGTAACGAATGTCTGTTTTGTGCTGTCTGCTGTATGGTTGTTTTATTCACTGTATAAACTGCGTGTTGCCACACAGCTGAAATTTCAATTAAAGCCCTCGGGAGTAAACAGGTGGTACTCCAAGCTTGCATTTCTCAGGAATCTTCCTTATTACAATCGGGGGGCATTGCAATTAATTGCATATATATACACTCACCTAAAGGATTATTAGGAACACCTGTTCAATTTCTCAATAATGCAATTATCTAATCAACCAATCACATGGCAGTTGCTTCAATGCATTTAGGGGTGTGGTCCTGGTCAAGACAATCTCCTGAACTCCAAACTGAATGTCAGAATGGGAAAGAAAGGTGATTTAAGCAATTTTGAGCGTGGCATGGTTGTTGGTGCCAGACGGGCCGGTCTGAGTATTTCACAATCTGCTCAGTTACTGGGATTTTCACGCACAACCATTTCTAGGGTTTACAAAGAATGGTGTGAAAAGGGAAAAAACATCCAGTATCGCGGCAGTCCTGTGGGCGAAAATGCCTTGTTGATGCTAGAGGTCAGAGGAGAATGGGCCGACTGATTCAAGCTGATAGAAGAGCAACTTTGCCTGAAATAACCACTCGTTACAACCGAGGTATGCAGCAAAGCATTTGTGAAGCCACAACACGCACAACCTTGAGGCGGATGGGCTACAACAGCAGAAGACCCCACCAGGTACCACTCATCTCCACTACAAATAGGAAAAAGAGGCTACAATTTGCAAGAGCTCACCAAAATTGGACAGTTGAAGACTGGAAAAATTTTGCCTGGTCTGATGAGTCTCGATTTCTGTTGAGACATTCAGATGGTAGAGTCAGAATTTGCTGTAAACAGAATGAGAACATGGATCCATCATGCCTTCTTACCACTCTGCAGGCTGCTGGTGGTGGTGTAATGGTGTGGGGGATGTTTTCTTGGCACACTTTTGGCCCCTTAGTGCCAACTGGGCATCGTTTAAATGCCACGGCCTACCAGAGCATTGTTTCTGACCATGTCCATCCCTTTATGGCCACCATGTACCCATCCTCTGATGGCTACTTCCAGCAGGATAATGCACCATGTCACAAAGCTCGAATCATTTCAAATTGGTTTCTTGAACAAACCCCCCTTAATTAGCTTATCGAGCAAACAGGTCTGTGGATGATGCAATCAACATGGGATTGATATCCCGCAGACCAGGGACATATGCAAGGATCTTTTTTGTGTACTTCAGTATGGCTTTCAACACCATTGTCCTACCTATTCTCTTGACTAAATTAAACCAACTCTCTGTTCCAGCCTCTATCTGTCAGTGGATCACCAGCTTTCTGATGGACAGGCAGCAGCTAGTGAGACTGGGGAAATTGACCTCCAGCATCTTTATGATCAGCACTGGCACCCAACAGGAATTTGTGCCCTCCCCAATGCTTTTCTCCCTGTACACCTACGACTGCATCGCCAAGGACCTATCTGTCAAGCTGCTGACATTTGCAGATGACACTACTGTCATCTGCCTCATCCAAGATGCCAATGAGCCTGCATACTGAAAACAGCTAGGTGTCAGGTGCAGCCAAAACAACCTAAACACACTCAACAGTGGAGGATCCCAGCATGAGCACCAGAACAGCCAGGCACAGGAAAAGCTTTTCCCTTAGGCCATCCATCTCATGAACAGTTGAAACTGACCCATTGAGCAATAATTATGTACAATAAAAACAGTATATAACAGATTGAATTTGTATATACACACTGTATATTGTTGTGTCTTATTGTGCATTTTTATATAAACTTTATATTCAATCATTTATTTTGTATTCTTTAATATATTTATTATTATTTCTGTCTTGATGTTGTATTGTTTGTGCACTGGCAGCTTCTGTTACCAAGCCAAATTCCTTGTATGTGTAAGCATTCTTGGCAATAAAGTGGATTCTGATTCTGAATGTGTTTTCCACTCATTTGAACTTGAAAATTAGAAGTCTTTCCTTAGGTTCACTCAGAAGGAAGGAGGTGGGAGCCAGTTTCAACAGTCAGGTGAGACTGATTTATTATTACAAACAAAAGAAACACTCAAATGTCAGGAACATAAAATACTGCTTTTCAGCACATCTCAAAACTCTCTGTCATAAACACTCAGTCTCTGGTCAGTCTCTCTCACTCATCTGTCTACTGGCTCTCCTTTTATGTCCCCCATCTCTCACTGTGGACACAGAACATATAATTAGTCACAATTCACGCCAGGTGGAAACCCTTCCCGCCTTCTTTCTCCCTCAGATGACCGTTCGACCATGCCCCCGCCTCCACATACCCCCACCGCCCAACTGAGGCCGGAGTGCTGTCTAGACTGCACCCCCTTCTTGAGAGGGAATCTGCGACAGCCATCTGTGTCCCCAGCCTGTGGACCACATAGAATTTAAACGGCTGGAGTTCAGGCATTGGCATCTTTCAAGCGATGGAGCCATTGGAGCGGGGCATGGTCCAAACAGAGAGTGAATGCCCGTACCAACAAATAGTAGCGGAGAGTGAGAACTGCCAACTTGATGGCCAAGAACTCTGTGGCAGCGGGGGTGTGGTTAAGTGCCCATCCAGAGAGAGAGAAATGGTAAGGGCACTTACACCTGAGAAAAATGTAGAATGTAGAATCGGCCCACAACATAGTGCAGCTTTCACCTGCATAAATGCTTGTTGGCATGGCTCTGTCCACTGGACCGGCATGGCTGGTGCCCCCTTTTTAGTGCGGTCAGTTAACAGGCTGGTGATGTCTGAGTAATTGGGTAAAAAACTACGATAATAGCCAGCCAGCCCGAGGAACTGCCTCACCTCTTTTTTGGTCTTAGGTCTAGACCAAAACTAGCTGCAAGCACAAAAGTTTTATCAATTTGGAGCAGCACCTGCTCATGAACCAAGAGGAAGCCCAGATGCTCTACTTCCACCAGCCCAATTGCTCACTTCTTTGGGTTGGCCGTGAGCCCCACCTGTCACAGCGATCTCAGCACAGCCCTCAGATGCTGTGTGTGCGCCGCTGCCAATCATTAATGTAGATTATGATATCATCCAGATAGACAGTGGTGTAAGCAGCATGTGGCCTGAGGACTTGTTCCATGAGTCGCTGGAATGTAGCTGGTTCCTATAAAAAAACTGAACAGAAGTGTCACAAATTGGTGTAAGCCAAACATGTGGAAAAGGCAGTTATTTCACAGGACACTGGTAATAAAGGGATCTTCCAATATCCTTTTGTTTAATCCAGTGTTGAATAAAAGCGAGCCGTGCCAAACCAATCAAGCAGTTCATCAATAAGAGGCACTGGATAAGCGTCAAATTTTGACACCGTGTTGACTCTCCTATTATCCACATAGAACCGGACCAAGCCATCACCCTTAGGCACTAGAACAACTGGACTTGCCCCATGACTGTGTGATTCTTCTATTACCCCATATCAAGCATAGACTTTAATTCCTCCCGTACCACTTTTTTGTGCTCAGGTAATCCATAGGGATGACTGTGTACCACTACCCCTGGGGTTATTTCGAAATGGTGTTTGTAAAGGAGTTCAGTGGGAAAGAGGAGGCGAGATCCGGCTTGGCAATATAAATAATATTTATGACGGACATGTCCATAAACTATCTCTCTCTCATCGCACTACCGTCTGCCATCGGCCTTTATCCCTCTTGGAGGCTTAATTAGCCTGATAAGGGACCGGGTGTGAATAATCACAACCCGGCCCGCCCTCCGCCCTGCCACATTCCTCCCTCGTTCTCTCAGGCTGGGGAGCCTCCGGCCTGATGTACATCCCCCCTCTTTCCCTGGGGGAGGACGTGCTATAAGCCTGGTCTGCCGGCAGGTCATCCCCATCTACCTGGATGAGGGAGGGGACAAGGGAAGGAAACAGATATAAAAAAAATTGGGGGGTACTTCCTGTAACAGTGTAGTAACCCCCCCAAAACAAAACACTGTAAAATTTAAACGAGAGGGAAAAGGCCAACGCAGAGCGGTAGTGAGAGAGAGAGAGGAGAGAGAGATGAAAAAAAAAACCTACTCGCTGGTTCTCCGATACACCGTCGCATGGTCCTCGATCAGTTCTCCACCCTCTCAGGCGGACAACAGCCACTTCTCCCCAGGCGGACCAGAGTCAGACTCATGACCCCCGGCGGTCAGAACGCCCCTCCGCGTTCTCGGCGACTCGTGGGGACACTCCTCCGCCCCTGGCAGCGGCCCTACCGTTCTGTTCCCCCCATTTCCGGGGAACAGAACAGGGCAGAAAGAAGGAGGGGAGGGGGAGGGGGAGGGAACAGGAAGACAGAGCATGGGGCATGCCAGCCCACAGATATGCTGCAAGATGGTCTTCTGCCAGCTCGACTGCTTCATCCAGCAACGCCAGTCGGTGGCACAGGACACACTCTGCTGTACCCTTCAGCAGCTGGGAGACTAACTTCTCTAGCACCATGAGGTTGATGACATCATCGGCACTGCCGACAGGCGTCACGGAGCTGTTGAGCAAAGGAAAACAGGCAGACGACCTCACTCATCGTCAGGAAACAGAACCTCTGGCGGTGCTCCTCTGAACTTTGGCCAACCCGTTTCATCTCGTGCACCCATCCTGGCGAGCATTATGTGGGGGTTCGCTGCTATAGGGGTTGTGCTGGACAACCCCTCCTGGGGTAACAATCGCCGTTAACCCACCAGTCATCCACTTGGGCTCAAAGGAGTGTCTCAAAGCATTGCTGTTGCTCCTTCTGCAGATCCATGAGGTCTTGGTTTTGGGCCAGGTGGATGCTTGCAAGGGAACAGAAGACTTCCTCCAGCGGCAAGGACTCCATAACAGCGCATCATTCTTACTCTGGATCCCGGGTTTCGACATCAGTGTAACAAAACTTCAGGTTCACTGAGAAGGGAGGACCACTTGACCATGCCCCCACCTCTACACACTCACACATGTTGGTGCGGGTATGAAAAGTCATACACTAACAAAGCTCAGATACTCAGTTAAATGCTTTTACAATTGTAGAGGTAAAGCAATTAGAGACTAACAGACAACACTTGTTGGCAAGGTATCATTACAATTTGGTCAGTTAATCGTACACAGTTAGAATGATCCATAATGATGAAATACACATAACGTTTGTACTTTATGCACTTAAAGTTTGCAGCATATGGCATCATATACTGCAGATGTGTGATTACATAGTTATAAATTTCACATTTCTAAAAAAAATATTACATTACAAAATTATAAATTTTGTCAGTCAACGTTTACGACAAGGTTATAACACTGCCTTTGACAGAATTTCCTTGTTGGTTTATAAAGGTGTGAACCACTGATAAGAACTTTCTTGGGCATGTATGATTGACTTCTTGGAAACAAATTTGATCTTACTGGAGAGACTGTGTAATGTAATTTATGATGCCATTTCAGTTCATGTTAAGGCAGATTCACCATGCACCATAGGTTTCGTCTGAGAGTTAATTCAACATTATTAGACCAAGCACAAGCAGTGATGCAACTGTAAAGTAACATTCTAATGCAATCTTTCTAACCTAGAAACATACCCCTATTTGTACTATTCAAAATAATTTTTTGTTTGTGTTATACATTTTTGTTCTTCTGAATAACTGTTTGCTGGGATATTGCTCCCTTCTTTGTGTGCAGCATCCTGTTTGACTCCATGAAAATTATATCAATTGCAATTGGTTTCTCACTGATTTTTCCTGAGATCAGATATTCTCTGACCTCTCATTTTGAGTGAATGATGATGGCATGGTTTGCTTAATGGATTTTAAATTGAGGAAATGTGAGAAACTGAATATAAAATTTTGTAAAACAGACAGTCGAGAGCTTGGGAGGAAAGAGACCAGCAGAGCAGTCCAGACTCTGAGATCAAAGCTGCATTTCTCTGGCTCCTCTCTAGTTCGGCTCCCTCTTTCTATGTCTCTGCCTAGATAAGTAGACAGAACTGCAGGAATTGCAAACTGCTGATCTGCGTCCTCAAGCAAGTTGTTGCGATGAAACAACACAGTTTTTAATCAGGTTCTATTTACAACAGCACAGTATTTTGGCAGAAGGCCAAAACCCAGAGACACATCCAAAAGGGGAGCGCATTTCTACTGCAAGAATTGCAAACTGCTGTTCTGCGTCCTCAAGCAAGTTGTTGCGATGAAACAACGCAGTTTTTAATCAGGTTCTCTTTACAACAGCACAGTATTTTGGCAGAAGGCCAAAACCCAGAGACAAATCCAAAAGTAATTAGGGCTAATTACAGTAAAAAATAAAATAATATATATATATATATATATATATATATATATATATATATATATATATACATATATATATATATATAAACAGGTCATCAAGGCTGATTAGGTTAATATGGCTTTGAAGGGAATTCGGTGTGTGAAACTAAATGATTACATTTAGCATGACCCCATTTCATCTCATTAAATAATGAAGCACGGACTTTATAATTAATATTTGATATATTAATATTATTATATTATTGAGTCCAGAAACCAGACTACTTTCAACTGACCCTTCGCTAAGCTCTGCCCCCCGGTTACAGTCTCTTGCAGAACTCCCCATAGGAATGAATAGGAGATTTCCAATGTGTGTTTTTTGCCAAATATTCTCTTAAACAGAATGGAATTTATTCTTATTCTTGGGCTAGAATGAAGAGTGACATTGTAATGCATATTTATCTAAACATTTTTATAAAATAAATAATTAAATTACACAGTAATTTGATTTAAAACTGTGGAGACTGTGAATCAGAATAAAGAAAACGATTATCACAGTCACTTGAAAAGAGAAAAGTATCATTTAAAGATGATTACACACCTGATAACATTAATGTGAGTGAACAGAACTGCTTATAACATCTCATAACACAATCATTTTGATTCTATGAACTGTAGCTTTTACATGAATCAATGCATAATTGAATTCAAAAACACACATTGGAAATCTCCTATTCATTCCTATGGGGAGTTCTGCAGAGCTTGTCAGAGCGATAGACTGTAACCGGGAGTCAGAGCTTAGCGAAGGGTCAATTGAAAGTAGTCTGGTTGCTGGACTCAATAATATAATAATATTAATATATCAAATATTAATTATAATGTCCGTGCTTCAGTATTTAATGAGATGAATTGGGGTCATGTTAAATGTAATCATTTAGTTTCACACACCGAATTCGTTCAAAGCCATATTAACCTAATCAGCCTTGATGACCTGTTTATATATATATATATATATATATATATATATATATATATATATATATATATATATATATATATATACATATATAGTCAAATTATATTTTAGTATCTTATTTTTAGAGGTTTTTGGTCCAATAATTAATATCTCTGTTTTGTCGGAATTGAGTATAAGGACATTACTGGCCATTCAATCTTTTATGTAATTGATACACTCTGATCATTTGGAGAATTGTGAAATTTCATCAGGTTTTGAAGAAATATAAAGTTGGGTATCGGCATAACAGTGGAAACTTCATGTCTCCCAGGGGAAGCATACGTATACAAGGAGAAAAGCAGAGGCCCTAAATCTGATCCCTGTGGCACTCCATACTTTACTTTTGTTTGGTTTGACAATTCCTCATTTACATAGACAAAGTGGTAGTGGTCTGCTAAATAGGACCTAAACTATGCTAATTCAGCTCAACAAATGCCAACATAATTCTCTAGCCTATTTAAGAGAATGTCATGATCTATCGTGTCGAATGCAGCAAAAATATCTAAAGGCACTAGAAGTGAAATGCAGCCGCGATCAGATGATAAGAGCAAGTAATTTGTATCTCTGATGAGTGCAGTTTCTGTACTGTGTTGAGACCTAAATCCTGACTGAAATTGTTCATATATACACTATTTCTCTGTAGAAATGAACATATTTGCAAGGATACTACCTACTTTCTAGTATTTTCAATATAAATGGGAGATTTGAAATCGGTCTATAATTAGCCAGTCCTCCAGGATCAAGTTGTGGCTTCTTAATAAGCAGTTTGATAACTGCCATTTTAAAGTTTCTTGGGACATGTTCTAACGATAGCGAGGAGTTAATAATATTAAGAAGAGGTACTGAGATTACAGGGAATACCTCTTTTAAGTGCTTGGTTGGTATTGGATCTAACAAACATGTTGTGGCTTTTGATATTTGGATAAGTTTTGTTAGCTCTTCATGAACTATGACAGCGAAGGATTGAAGTTGCATGTGAGGGAAAACTATGAGACACTGTGCTGTGAGGTGCTATGCTGCCCTACAAAGGCAAAACGCCATAACATCATGTTTGGTCAAAAATGAGTTAATGTCATTTTTGGGGTATTCAAGACCTCCTTTATCATGTGAATAAATATCGTGAGTCAATTTGATTGTTTTAACGAGAAATGAAAGGGCTATGACAACTGTAACATCCAAACGGCACGCTGAAGTTGAGTTTAAGGTGTTCTGACTTTGTTTCGCCTGGCATCAAGAGAGATGTTACGGTGCCGCTGTGATGTTACTGTACTCTGGCTTTGTCATACTGTCAAAGATTACCGCTCTTTTATTGTCACCAAACCGCGTAACATACACACGACACATCTTTGAAATAAAGTGTAGACTGCCGACTGCTTGTTTGTATTATTACTCTGTGATAGCGATGTGATAGGGCGATGGTTCAGATCTGTCAATGTCAGTGGTAGCCCAGAGCTAGCTAAATTTAATCCGTGTCACGTAAATTAGCGCTAACGTTGACGCTGACACTCGCCTCACATCAGATGCTGAAAACCAAATATTAAATACAGAGGCATCCTACCTTTCCATGCAATCCGATATAATCCATAGACGATATAATCCATAGCAATGCACGTCATCTGCTGTATCCACAACAATCCATACGTGTTTGAGCCATATTTCCTTCTTGCAGATGTTCACGTCAGATTTTACAGCTAGTTATCGCTAACGTCCGTACAAAGTAGGCTAACCTAAATAGTAAAAGTAATTCTAACTTTTTTTCGGTATACTCTGTCTATTATCTCAGAATTAAAAAGTAGTAATCCAAGTCAAGTTCGTTGACTGAGCATCTTGAGCAGTTTGGTGGCCCTTAACCCTTTAACTGTCACCCCTCCCCCTTTTTTCGCATAGACATGAAAATCACTATCCAAACTTAAATGGTTGTATTTCAAGAATGCTTTGTCATATATACCTATGGACAAGTTGTGTTCCAAATTTTAGGTTGATATCTCAAAAAATTAGCTTTCAGTAAGATTTTATTTGGAGCAGTAAAAAACTTGGAATGAGCAGTCTCTAATCTCTAATGTATTGGTCTAATGTTTAATTAATTATTACTCTATATCTTGCATTTAAATACATATACCTTTGTATTCAATTATAATTAAATTATCTTTATTGTGAAAATATGTATTGTATTTATTCATACTGTACATACTGTACTGCAAAGTAACTTATCTGTTATACTGTTTAACTGTGTTAGTGTTGCCGCACTATCCTGATCATTATAGCACTAAATAGGAACAACCAAAGGTCTTCTATATAATTTAAAACAAATACCATGATGACTAGACCTTGGTTAGGTGTTCTTATAATGGATGTAAGTATGGTGAACAGCAAGTAAATATTGATTATATGTCAGTTACGGCCTTTTGCCTTTGCATGACTCCTGATTTTTGGCACATGATACAAATGCAGAGTACATTAACTGCCAAACAAGGGTCAAAGGTCAATTTTGAGCTCAAGATTTTTTGCATACAAACATTTCTTCTGTATAGCAACTAGTTGTGAAATTTTGGGAGTCCTACCTATAATACTTTTGTCTGGACAAAACAGAAACTTTAAGTCATTTTTCTCAGTTTCACACTCTAGTGAGTTAAGGTCTTTTGCTTTTGCAGGGCAGAATGACAGATGATTGCATTTCAATTTGATTTCTGATTATTTACATTTTATCAGTAAAGAAATTAATGAAGTCATTACTCTTGTGCTGCGACATAATATCTGGTTCTGTTGAGGCTTTATTCCTAACCAATTTAGCCATAGTACTAAACAGACACCTAGGATTGTTGTGGTTATTTTCTATGAGTTCACTAAAATATGCTGACCTGGCAGCTTTTAGTGCCCGTCTGTAGCTACAGACGCTTTCCTTCCATACACCACAAAATACCTCTAATTTTGTATTCTTCCACTTGCGCTCTCTTGAGCTGCTCTCTTGAGAGAATGAGTGTGATCATTGTACCATGGTGCAGGACGTTATTCTTTAATTTTCTTTAATCGAAGGGGGGCTACACTATCAAGAGTGCTAGAGATGACTGTATTTATATTTTCTGTTATTTCATCAAGTTCTTCTAGGCTTTGGGGTTCACTGAGTGTATGAGATAGATCTGAAAGATTATTAGTGAAGCTATCTTTAGTGGTCGAAAGAATAGTTCTACCTGAACAATAGTGTGGTGTAGATTGAGTAACATTAGCTGATCATAGCATACAAGAGAAGAAATAATGATCCGAGATGTCATTGCTCTGTGGCATAATTTCTATATTATCAACATCAACTCCATATGACATAATTAAATCTAGTGTATGATTACAGCAATGATTTGGTCCTGTTACATTTTCTGACTCCAAGAGAGTTGAGAATATCGATAAACGCTAATCCCAATGTGTCATTTTCATTATATATGTGAAAGTTAATGTGACCAACAATTAAAACTCTATCTACAATAACTACAAGATTTGATAAAACATTTGCAAATTCACCAAGGAATCCAGAATAAGGCCCGGGTGATCTGTATAATGTAGCAAGGGTAAAAGACGACATCGTTTTTTAATTTATATCTGACAGTGTCACATTAAGCATTATTAGTTCAAAAGACTTACTCAAAATCCTGTCCTCTGAGTAATACCAAAAACTTAACTGCACATTGTAGCAACATCTCCTCCTTGACCCTACAGATGAGGCTCATGTTATAAGAATATCCTGGGGGAGTAGATTCATTTAAACTAATATATTTAGGTAGAAATACATGAGCAGGTGCCATGACTTACCACAGTTGTTTGTTGTTGTTGGCTGTTCCTGTGCGGTTAGGGTTTGAGATTGATGTGAATCCCTCACGCAATTGTTTGTTGTTTGTTCTTGATAAGCGGTGCTTTGAGATCGATGCAGTAATCTGTGTAACAGAGGAGAAAAATGGGTGCACGCTGTAAAATGCACGCAGTTTAATTGGGATAAAAATAGAAAGTGGATGTATGTGGAAAATGCATGCAGTTGACTCACGATAGCAGAATAATGCAGGGGGAAAACCCAATATGTGCTGAAAAATGTCAGATGTTAAGGATTAAAGGCTGAAAACAGATGTATAAGCAATGCTTAAAAGCTAGCTGGCTATAAACACAGACTTGAGCATGCGCCAGCAGCAACAGGTAAAATACACTTAGATGAAATGTAGAAAAGTGGAAAAACCCGAAACGTGGTAAAATGACAAAAGATAAAATGACGGAAGTATGAGAATAAGAATAAGCATGCTAAGCAAGCTACAAACACTCGTGAATCAACAGGAACAGTATAATAGTATAAAAAAAATGGTGGAAGTTGTAATTGTCTATTTGACTTTGTGTTTTCTTCACAATACATTCATGCTCCAGATGTATCATCAGACTTCAGATGAACCTAAGTTGCATGAACCAAATGCATACCGAACCTTGACGAATCAAATGTTTATTTATTTATTATTGAGAACTGTTACATCCTTAGTATAAAAATACAAGCCAAAGAAGCGTCAGATTTCAGCCCAGGTCAGTCTAGAGTTTAATGCATGTATTAGTATTTCAAAAGAATGTGGAACTTTTGAATTTCCTTTTAACTGGAATTATACTAATTCAAATTTAAATTAATTACAATTACCATAGCTAGGTTGTTGAGCTCACATCAACCTTGATATGAAAGTATGAGGAGAAAATAATGTCCCCCAAGTTGTTTATACTGAAAATCTTAATGCAAAGCACCTTAACCAAGTCTTTTTCTGGCTAGCTTTCAGAGTTTCTGAACATAGAAATAACGGGATATGGTTGGTGGAGAAAGGCTTTGATGCTTCAATGTTGACTGATCTGGATTTAAATGGGGATTTTTTTCAGATAGAATGTCAGTGGTGTTCTCTGGGAAAACACAAATTAAATTTTACTGAATAAAGCTAATTATTTCACATAATAATAATAATAATAATAATAATAATAATAATAATAATAAATGTTGAACATGAAAAAAGGATAGCACAATAGGCTACCATTGTCTTCAATGCAGCTATTACAACTACATAATTTTGGAGTTCACATTATTATGAATGTGGAAGATTCAGTATACAGTATATTCTTGAAAAAATAAAATAAAAATACAATAACTTTCAAATGTATTTGTGTAGAACTTTCACAATATAAATTATTCTGAACCAGTTTTAAAAAGCATACAACAGAATAATAGCAAATGATTTATTACCAAATATACTAATTAATAGCCTGATAAGATCACATTTATCTACATTAAATACATCATAACAGTATTATGGATATGGGCAACTGTTGGCATGAAGAATTGGTTTAACATAGGTGAATGTAATAATAATTATAACAAAAAAGCATGTATGTTATTTTGTGGCAGTCTTTTGAAACAAAAACAATATGACTGAAAGCACACAAAGAAAGGCTGTCAATCGATTAAAATTTGTAATCAAATGAATTGCATAACATGCCAATTAATTACTTAATCACAATGTATATATTGTATTGGTATATCGCATATAAACTCAGCAAAAAATAAATGTCACTTTTTCAGGACACTGTATTTTAAAGATAATTTTGTAAAAATACAAATAACTTTACAGATCTTTATTGCAAAGGGTTTAAACAATGTTTTCTATGCTTGTTCAATGAACCATAAACAATTAATGAACATGCATCTGTGGAACGGTCATTAAGCCACTAACAGCTTACAGATGGTAGGCAATTAAGGTCACAGTTATAAAAACTTTGGACACTTAAGATACCGTTCTACTGACTCTGAAAAACAACAAAAGAAAGATGCCCAGGGTCCCTGCTCATCTGCGTGAATGTTCCTTAGGCATGCTACATGGAGGCATGAGGACTGCAGATGTGGTCAGGGCAATAAAAGAGACGCATAAGACAGCACTACAGTGAGACAGGAAAGACAGCTGATCATCCTCGCAGTGGCAGATCACATGTAACAACAACTGCACAGGATCAGTACATCCGAATATCACACCTGTGGGACAGGTAAAGGATGGCAACAACAACTGCCTGAGTTACACCAGGAACACACAAGCCCTCCATTAGTGCTCAGACTGTCCACAATAGACTGGCTGGACTGAGGGTTTGTACGCCTGTTGTAAGGCAGGTCTTTACCAGACATCACCGGCAACAATGTTGCCGATGGGCAAAAACACAACTTCGCTGGACCAGACAGGACTGGAAAAAAGTGCTCTTCACATATGAGTCACGGTTTTGTGCACCAGGGGTAATGGTCAGACTCACGTTTGATACAACGATCAATTTGGACGTGGAGGGTCCGTCATTGTCTGGGGCGGTGTGACACTATGCACTATCCATCATCGGACTGAGCTTGTTGTCACTGCAGGCAATCTCAACGCTGTGCATTACAGGAAAGACATCTTCCTCCCTCATGTGGTACCCTTCCTGCATGCTCATCCTGACATGACCCTGCAGCATGACAATGCCACCAGCCATACTGCTCGTTCTGTGCATGATTTCCTGCATGACAGGAATGTCAGTGTTCTGCCATGGCCAGCGAATAGCCCGGATCTCAATCTGGGACCTGTTAGATCGGAGGGTGAGGGCTTGGGAAATTCCCCCCAGAAATGTCCAGGAACTTGTAAGTGCCTTGGTGGAAGAGTGGGGTAACATCTCATAGCATAACTGGCAAATCTTAATGCAGTAGGTGGCCACCAGATACTGACTGTTACTTTTGATTTTGACCCACCCACTTTGTTCAGGGACACATTATTCCATTTATGTTAGTCACATGTCTGTGAAACTAGTTTATTTTACGTCTTAGTTGTTGAATCTTTTTATGTTCATACAAATATTTGCACATGTAAAGTCTGCTGAAAATAAAAGCAGTTGATATTGAGAGAACTTTTCATTGTTTTGAGTTTATAAATATTTGTTGAGAAAAGCCCCCAAATCAAGATAATTCAAAATATTATTACAAAATATAACTTTTATTTAAACAGCTTAAAATGTCAAATTAAAATAAAAAATGTATCACTATGTTTGGCTTGGAGAATCTCGTGTCAACACTGATTGCAGCACTGACATGCAAAATAAATAGAAATTTAAGAGTATCAACATAATGATATGATAAAAGAGTCCATCAGTCACATGTCTTACCTTCTATATCACCATGCATAAATTATTACATTTAGATCATATTTAAAGTCAGAATAACAAATAACACAAAAAACTAAAACAGTGACTACTGATTATTGAGATGTTTCTGTCAGAAAACTCAAGAGATCCAATTGCAGAGGAACAGTTCACGGCCAAGCAGGGAGAATCCAGGCACCGACTGCAGCATGAAGATGAAAAGTGTGTTTGTAGGATTGTATGCATCGTGGCAGTGTGGAATGCAGAACCACAAGGAACCCTCAGGTGAAGAGGATGTGTGAAAGGTGGTGAGCGAAGACGTTGTATGGCTGGTTACCGTAATCCAACAGCAAAGGCAGAGACTACTTACCAACACAGAAAACACAGAAACAGATCCACCTGAGGTAGAGAGAGTGAGGTGAGATACACTTAAACACACAAAAGTCTAGCAGTGAACATGAGACATAAGTGATTAAGTGAGCAATTAACGAGGGACAGTCTGCCGAAGGGTGGCATGATCACCGCTCCCATGGAAATGCTGACCACGTGTGCCGACGGCACCGGAAGATGTGGAATACAGGATAGTGTTTTTGAGGTGGGGTGCAATTTAAGGCGGACCACCATCGGGTTAATGATCTTGGCGATAGGAAAAGGCTGAATAAACCCAATAAAGCTCACGAGAGGGGAGTCAGAGCAGGATGTCTTTGGAAGGCAACCAGCTTAGACCGGTGTCAGTCCGCCGACCTGTTATGACGGGCGCCAGTTCAGTGGAGTGCTTCTCTGACTATTTTCCAGGTGCTACCTTACTTCTGAATGAATGCATGGGCGGAGTGGACATGAATAGAGGGGGTTGGAACCTGAGGCCACACTGGAAGGGTGATAACCCTGTAGACGATGACGGCAAGGAATTGTGGGCATACTCGACCCAGACTAAATGAAAGGTCCAAGAAGACGGATTATGAGAGGCCACACAACACTGGGGTAAAGCGATGAGAAAAAAAGCACGGATGAATCTTTCTGTAAGAGGAAGAGCGCTGCAACAGTACCACTCCAACACAGACCTCTGACGAATCCTCCTCAACCACGAACTGACGTGAAGTGTCGGGAGTGTTAAGAATGGGAGCGGTGGTAAACCTTTCCTTTTATTTAGAAAACACGACTTTGGCTGGCAGGTACCAACAAAACTCAGTGCAGGTGGAGGTGAGATCCATCAACTGGTAATAAAAACCCCATTAACCTGTGCAAAGCTTTGCGGGAATCTGCGGTTGGCCATAGGAGATGGCTCTAACCTTAACAGGATCAATGCGTACTCCCTCAGATGAAATGATGAATCCAAGGAATGGAACCGATTGCACATGAAAAGCACACTTTTCTACCTTCATGAACAGCCAATATTCTAGCAGTTGCTGAAGCACACTCCTGACATGATGAACATGGTCCTGGATATTCTGGCAGAAGATAGAATATCATCAAATAAACAAACAGAAAATGATCAACCATGTCTCTAAGCAAGTCATTAATGAGCCCCTGGAAGACGGCGGGGTTGTTGACCTATACAAAATACATGACCAAATATTTAAAGTGCCCAATATGGGTGTTAAATGCCGTCTTCTACTCATCCCCTTCCCTAATCCAGACAAGGTGATAAGCATTGTGTAGGTCCAACTTCGTGATGGATTTCCCCTCCAAGAGTTAGAAAGCTGAAGACATCAATGGCAAAGGATAACGATTTTTTATCGTGATATCATTCAGCCCCTGGTAATGTATGCATGGTCTAAGCAAGCCATCCTTCTCCAAGAAGAAGAACCCCGCCCCTGTAGGAGAAGAGGAAGGGAATTTTGCTAGAGAATTATTGATGTATTTATACTCGGGAGCCAAGAGCGAAAAAGCTGACCTTGTGGGGGAGAAGTGCCAGGAAGCAAATCAATGGCGCAATCATACATGCAATGAGGAGGAAGAATCATGATGTATGACCTACTGAACACCGCCCTCAATCATGACATGTCACAGGTATTCTGGATAAATCCACCGATTCATCCTGAAACGAAACACAAGACTGGACAGGGGAGACTGCGGAGGTAAGACTTTGGTACAGACAGTATGGACTCCAGGCAAGAACAGTACTGGTTGACCAGTCAATTCACAGGATAAAGCGAGGGTATGTAACTTGCCGCTTCTCAACCCTTGACTGAGCGGTCGAAAACTTAGCAAAGGTCAAGAAACAAGAAACAAGGATGTCCGTTGTCCTACATGCTGGTTCCAAACTCACAGCCCTCTCAGTCAAGAGCGTGATGATGCAGGCCACCTTCGTAATCTTGGATGGAAAATAGGAGGGATGAAGTGAAAAGAACAGAGAACACTGGGACAGAAAGGTACCCCGCCTCACCCGAGTATGAAGTTGGGGGTTGAGACTGGGTTCAGAGTGTCCAGTGCTGGGGGAAACCGCTGGGGCTGGTGTGAACCCTTCTGGAGGGGGACCAGTATCGGGAGGCTGACAAAGTTGCTGTACTAGCGATGTGAGCTGAGATGCCAGCATCCCTATGCCCCGATTGGAAGCAGAAATCTGATTGTGCTGGCGTCCCAGTAAAAGCACAAACCGAGAGCTGGACTCCTCTGCTGGATCCATCTTGGATAGATTGTTCTGTCAGAAAACACAAGAGACCCAAGCACAGAGGTACAGTTCACATTTTTAAGTTTATTGAACATAATTAATCAAAAACAATAAAGGCTGGTGAGCAGGGACAATCCCGGCACTGACTGCAGCATGAAGATGAAGAGTGTGTTTGTAGGAGTATATGCGTCATGGCAGTGTGGAATGCAGAAGCGAGACGAACCCTCAGGCGATGTGTATGTGGGGCTGGTAGCAAGAAAAGACACTGAATGGCTGGTAACCGAAATCCAACAACAACAAACTGGAATTCCACACAGAAAACACGAAACAGATCCGACTGAAGCAGAGAGAGAGTGAGGTGAGTTCCCCTTCTGTTGCTCTCTCCACGTTGTGTCGGAGAAGCAACACTAGGGGTCTCTCTTGAGCACTGAATATACCTCTGATCTATGAAAAATAGCCGATGCGACCTGAGACGATGCAAATACTAGAGTTCATTCCAAAATTTTCTTCGGAGCTGATGGTCGTGTATGCAGTCTGCTGCAAGTTAAACACGCACCAAGTTTCCATGTATTCCTCTGACGATCTGCATGCTGTTGGATTTGACGGCGCATAACAGAGGCTTTCTCCTTTCCTGTGCATGGCTCTGCATTGTTGCCCCTGGGCGCTTCGACAGCGCAGATAAAACTCGAAAGCGTTTCCTTAAAAGAGTGATTTTATTTAAAAGAGTAATTTCCTCTCAAAGAGCAAACACAGCGAGCGTTGAATGTCCTTTTAGGACGCGTCTTTATAAAGATGCCATTCCGCCGCTGTGTAGTTCCTGGGTGCGGTAGAGTGCTCTCCGTTTCAGACGGCCACAGGCGTTGTCTCGTGTGTCTGGGTAGCAATCACACTGAGGCTGCGTTTGTGGATGGTTCATGTTCGCACTGCAAGAACATGACCATGACAACGTTGCGGTCGCGACTTGTTTTCAACCGAGAACAAGCCACTCCAGCCGCCCCTCGCATTGCTCCTTCTTCCCACGGGATTGAGGATGGTGCGAGTGGCAGTGGAGGCGATTTGGTGATGGCAGCGGGTGCAGCTCCGTCAGGTACCAGAGACCCGTGGACCACCCGTTCCCTGGCACGCTCGTTGACTCCCGTCCGTGCTCGAGGCAACAGCGGCTTGCTTCACAGCCAGCCTGCCTATCCTCTAGAGCTCGAAGCGGATGAGCTCGCCGCTGCATTGGAGAGCACGGCGTCTGACGCGGATGACTCCCTTGGGCTACCGCCTTCGGGCCAGCACCCCCAGGCTGAGGCTGACACTCAGATGTCCAACATGCTTTCCCGGGCCGCCGCCAGCGTGAGCTTGGACTGGAACCCTCCATGGCCCTCCTGCAAGTCCACCAGGCCAAGGCGCTAAAAGAATTGCACATGGGTAGCCCTGATCCCGACGTGCTGCAGGAACTGCGCTCAGCGACCGACCTCGCCCTCAGAGCCACGAAGGTCACAGCGCAGTCACTCGGGCAGGCAATGGCCACCCTCGTGGTCCAGGAACGACACCTGTGGCTGAACTTGTTTGAGATGCGTGAGACCGTCAAGACTCGTCTTCTCGACGCCCCAGTCTCCCAGTTCGGCCTCTTCGGCGACACCATCGAGGATGTTACCCAGCAGTTCTCCACGGTGAAGAAACAGATGGAGACGATCTCCCAGATCCTGCCCCGCCGCAAGTCTGCCGCCTCGGGCCCCGTCTGCTCGCCGAGGGTGTCCCCCTGCGAAGAAACAACATCCTACTCCACCTCAACCTGGGCCTAGCTCTCAGCCCACTGGTCGAGCACCCCACAGGAAGCCGACACCCCCCGTCTCACGGACCCCCTCGAGGACCCGGAAGGCTCCCAGGCGAATTTAGTTTTGAATGTATTTCATATGCCACTCCCCTTAACCGGGGCAGCAGTACCCAAATTCTCAATAAAAGAGCTATTTCCTTTGCCTCTGGGTCATCTGGCCTGCAAATGCCGTTCTCACGGCACTCTGCCCCCAGATCTCAACAGTTCCGTCATGGTGGACGCGGCCACAGGTCCGCCTTCAGCCCCATGACTGACCCCCGTCCGGCTGGTTCTGACGAGTCCAGAGGACGTCACCATAAGACGTCCTCCTCAGTCACTAACCTGCCCCCTGCCAGGTGTGCGGAGCAAGGTAAGTGCTTCGAGTCTTTTCTCAGCACCAAAGCCTCAGGACGCACCCTCGCCTCACGACGGCACATTACTTGCTCCACCCCGCTGCGAAGCCCCGCCGGGTACATCGAAAATACTCGTCCCCTTGGTGCCCCTAGCACGGAGATTGGATGCATGGCTTTCACTTCCCAACCCGTCACGCTGGCTGGCCCGGACCATCCGACTCGGTTACGCAATTCAGTTTGCCAGGCCCCCGCCCCCCTTCGCGGGCGTACACTTTACCACAGTGCACGGCGAACATGCCCAATCCCTGCATGCGGAGAACGCTACTCTTCTACTCAAAGACGCGATAGAGCCTGTTCCTCCAACCGAAATGAAGAAGGGTTTCTACAGCCGGCGGTGGCGTACGTCCAATCTTGGACCTGCGAGTTTTCAACCGAGCACTGCTCAAACTCCCGTTCAAAATGCTCACGCAAAAGTGTATCTTAACATGCGTCCGGCACCTAGATTGGTTCGCAGTGGTAGACCTGAAGGACGCGTACTTCCACGTTTCAATTCTGCAACGACACCGGCCCTTCATATGGTTCGCGTTCGACGGTACGAAAGTCGTAGAGGCAGCTCTTGCCCCGCTCCGAGAAGCCGGCATCTGCATACTCAACTACCTCGACAACTGGCTCATACTGGCCCACTCCCGAGAGTTACTATGCGCTCACAGAGACCAGGTGCTCAAACACCTCAGCCGCTTGGGGCTTCAGGTCAATCGAGAAAAGAGCAAGCTCACTCTGGTTCAGAGCATCTCCTTTCTCGGCATGGAGTTAGACTCAGTCTCAATGTCCGCATGTCTCACCAACAAGTGTGCACAGTCGGTGCTGAAATGCCTCGCAAAGTTCAAGTCAGGCACAACGGTCCCACTAAAACTCTTTCAGAGGCTCCTGGGGCATATAGCATCCCCCGCCGCAGTCACGCCGCTGGGGTTGATGCATATGAGACCGCTTCAGCACTGGCTTCAGACTCGAGTCCCGAGACGAGCATGGCGCCACGGCACGCACCATGTGATAATCACTCCTGCATGCTGCCAAACACTCAAACCCTGGACAGACCTCTGCTTTCTACGGGCAGGGGTGCCCCTGCAGCAGGTGTCCCAACGCGTCCTGCTCACTACCGACGCCTCCAAATCAGGTTGGGGTGCCGTTTGCAACGGGCACGCAGCTGCAGGCCTTTGGAGAGGGGCCCCGCTGTGCTGGCATATCAATTGCCTAGAGTTGTTGACTGTTTTCTTTGCCCTGCAACAGTTCCTCCCATTAATTCGAGACAAACATGTCCTAATCAGGTCAGACAGCACCACTGCGGTAGCGTACATAAATCGCCAAGGCGGGGTACGCTCCCGCCACATGTCACGACTTGCCCGTCGTCTCAGGTCGCTGCGTGCCACTCACATCCCCAGCAAACTCAATGTGGTAGCCACAGTGGAGAGTGGAGGCTTCACCCCCAGTCGGTCCAGCTGATTTGGGAATGATTCGGCAAGGCCCAGGTAGACCTGCTTGCCTCCCGAGAGACCTCCCACTGCCCGCTCTGGTATGGCCGAACAGAGGCTCCCCTCGGGGCAGACGCGCTGGCCCATGCGCTGGCCCACAGCTTCCCCCACTGAGCCTTCTTGCACAGGTGCTGTGCAAGGTCATGGAGGACGAGGAGCAAGTCACACTAGTGGCTCCATACTGGCCCACCCGGGCCTGGTTCTCGGACCTCGTACTCCTCGCTACAGCCCCTCCCTGGCAAATTCCCCTGAGGAAGGACCTTCTTTCTCAGGGGCAGGGCACGCTCTGGCATCCGCATCCAGACCTCTGGAAATTCCACGTCTGGTCCCTGGTCGGGACGCGGAAGATCTAGCTGGTCTACCACCTACTGTCGTAGACATGATCAACCAAGCCAGAGCCCCTTCCACCAGGCAGCGCTACGCCCTGAAGTGGTGCTTGTTCGCAAATTGGTGTTCTTCCCGGGTTGAAGACCCACAGAGGTGCGCAGTTAGGTCAGTGCTCCTATTCCTGCAGGAGAGGTTGGAGGGGAGGCTGTCCCTGTCCACCTTGAAGGTGTATGTTGCTGCTATCGTGGCCCACCATGACGCAGTAGACGGCAAGTCCCTTGTTAAGCACGACTTTATCATCAGGTTCCTAAGAGGCGCCCGGAGGTTAAATCCCTCCCGGCCAAGCCTGTTCCCCTCCTGGGACCTCTCGGTAGTCCTCACGGGCCTGCAGAGACCTCCCTTTGAGCCGCTAGAATCAGTTGGACTCAGGGCCCTCTCTCTTAAGACTGCCCTGCTGAATGATCTTGCCTCCATCAAGAGGGTCGGGGACCTGCAAGCGTTCTCTGTCAGCAACACTTGCCTGGAGTTCGGTCCGGCAGACACTCATGTGATCCTAAGACCGTGACCGGGCTACGTGCCCAAGGTTCCTAACATGCCCTTTAGAGACCAGGTAGTGAACCTGCAAGCACTGCCTCAGGAGGAGGCAGACCCATCCCCGTCGTTGCTGTGTCCGGTACGTACTTTGCGTACCTATCTGGACCGCACGCAGAGTTTTAGACACTCTGAGCAGCTCTTTGTATGCTTTGGGGGACAGCGGAAAGGAAACGCTGTCTCCAAACAGAGGCTTTCCCACTGGGTAGTAGATGCCATTTCATTGGCTTATCACACTCAGGCCGTGCCCCCCCCTTGCAGGTCCGAGCTCACTCGACAAGGAGTGTTGCGTCCTCGTGGGCACTGGCCAGGGGTACCTCCCTGGCAGACATTTGTAGAGCAGCGGGTTGGGCGACACCCAACACCTTTACGAGATTCTACAATCTCAGGGTTGAGTCAGTTTCATCCCGTGTTTTCTCAGGTCCTTGCCAGTAGAAATCGGTAACACGCTGATGGGTTGGCCGGGTGAATCGCTTGCATATAGCGCCCTTTCCCTCGCTTGAGGTAAAACTGTGCGTCTTTTTTTCCTAGGACATTCCACTCAACTCGAATCCCTGGTCGGTTCCTCCCTAGCCCTCATGGGTCCACAGTTTGGTGGAGGAACTTGCCGACCCAATCCACTGCGGGTACTCAAATCTACCCTGTACTGGAATAGGTGCTCCACAGGGTGAGGACTCCTACGCGGACACCCCCTGTGTGTATTTTCCGCGATACGGTCCCCTTACGAGCGAACACGCGTTTCCCTTGGGTAAGTTTCGGCTGCCCTTCGGTCGCCGTGTGTAGCAACTCCCCCCTCGCTGAGGCTGGATCTACCACCGCACCACTTCCACGTGTCGCCTAAAAACACATGTGATATATTCACCACCTTACCTCCCCAGCTGGGTAGTGGTGGTCTCCGCAGGGTCTTCCTGAAAGAATAGGAAATTGGGTAAGACCCCCTTTCCTCAGTGCGTGTAAGGGCCCCGGCTGTCTATTGCACTATGCGAGAAACATAGAGAGAAAAGAGGACCAGCCAGGCTAGACCCGTTCCCAGGTTGGCAAGTGTCGCCTTGTTCCCCTGTCAGGGTAACCAAAAGGATTCCGACGACTTTTGTGGGGCATTGGGGAAGGGTACGTGTAGTCTGAAACACCTGCCCACTCCTGTGTCAGACCACGTACACGGCTCAGCGCATGGCGTAATTTAAATTGGACCCCTAGTGTCAGTTCTAGGTTACGTCTAGGTTACGAATGTAACCTCCGTTCCCCGATGGAGGGAACGAGACGTTGTGTCCTTCCCGGCCACGTCGCTGAGCCAAGCCGTTGTAGTGGCTGGACCATTTCTGGCTCCGAAGAAAATTTCTGAATGAATTCTAGTATTTGCCTTGCCCTTGTCCAGGGGCGGGGTATGCAAATACTTGCTGCCAACTTCTCATTGGCTTTTTTTCATAGATCAGAGGTATCTGTCGCTTCTCCGACACAACGTCTCGTTCCCTCCATCTGGGAACAGAGGTTACATTCGTAACCTAGACGTTACTCTAACACACAACAATCTAGCAATGAACATGAGACATAAGGGGGTTCAAATAAGCACACAATTAATGAAGGACAGATGCCATCAGTCTGCTGAAGGGTGGCATGATCAGCATCCCCATGGAAACACTGATCACATATGCCGGCAGCACCTGACACAGGGCATGAGGCAAAGACAACCAAAACAAACAGAACAAACTTGTGAACACACTGAGACCGTGACAATTTTTTATGTAAAATGCACATATGTTTTTTTTTTTTTTTGGTCATTACAAAATGAAACAAGCATTTTAAAGTGGCCCTGATGAAACGGATAATGGATAGTTCACACAACACACAAACGGATATGTTAGGCACAATGTTTACCTCAGTCACCATTCCGTTTCATTGCATCTTTGTTCATACTATGTACAGTAAGTTAACTATCCTTTTACTAACAATATCTGCTTCTGCAGAACAGTAAAAGTATCTCAGTATCTCAGATTCTATGTTGAGACCGGATAATGCATAACAACCAAGCACAGTGGGTAAAATTGAGTTTTCACTTTGAACTCTGTGTCTTGAATAAAGATGGCTGCATCATGATAAAGATGGCCTTTTGTGATTGTGTGTGTGTGTGTGTGTGTGTGTGTGTGTGTGTGTGTGTGTGCGCGCGCGCACAGGTTTATATGAGTAATCATAGAACTAATAATAACCACAAGATAGCAGCCATTATTTTATGTTTTTTGCCTGAATGTTAAGCATTTGTTTTAATGCTGTTGAACAGAGTTATTAAGATGCATTTACTTTGCCTGTAAATCAGGGTAATTAAGATGCACCCAAGATCAGTTATTTCCTTTAATCAGCTTATTTGTTTTTCTATGCAAAATGCAGGAATATTATTTTCTTTCTTTCTTTCTTTCTTTCTTTTTTTTTAAAGCTGACGTAATCTTCTATCCAGAGACCATGTTTCATAATTAAAATAATTAAGAAAATTACCAAGTACGCTTCATGTAGCTGTAAGAAGGTATCTGGCTCTTGGCTCAAGTCAGTTACACCTTTGAGACTTGAGACTTTGACAATTTAATCAAGTAAGAAATGTCATCCAGCTTTCTGCTGAAAATTATGTTTTATAAATTTAACAGAATAAAATCCCAATTGTAGCTTTAGGATTAGCTTTTAGCTTTAGGACAATTTTGCTGTGGGATTTATACCTTTTAACCATATAGAAAACATACAGTAAAACAGATTTTACCCTTCAAGTGTGTATTCCACCTTAAAGGAATTGTTCAACTAAAATGAAAATTATTTATTCACCCTCATGTCAATCCAAACTCGTATGCCTTTCTATCTTCTGTGGAACACAAATGGTTCGCATTATTTAAATTCAGAAGTTAGTGTTGCAATGTGATCCTAAAAGTTATAAGAATACTATATATGCAAATTATAAACATATAAAAGCATGAATCATAGGATACAGTATATATATATGTATATATATATATATATACACACAGTGGCGAATTCTCAGGGCCAAAAAAGTCTTCTCTGCTGGCCTAAAATGCCAAATAAATATTAATATCTTTATCACCTATTTAATTACCTTTTTGCCTATGTATTTTTATTCACTTTCCACCTTTAATTAATCTATAAACAAATAGAGACAAACGGAAAGTTTACCCAATCAGAATTTATTCCTTGATGCTTACAAGCAAAGTGTGACAACTGTTTCACAAATCGCATGCCGAAGCCTGAAGCCGAAGCAGCGTGTGAGTTTGAGCTACACCCTCTCAGGCCTTCAGAATTTCTTCAGAATCCCTCCAGTGCAAATGAATGAGCAACTAAAGTCAGATTGTCAGATTCATCAGCCAATCAGATTGATTTATTTGTTCTTGTTGGGTGTGATCTTTAGGATATGTCCTAGTCGAGGCTTTCTAGCTGGCCTTGTGTGACCCAATCATGCTTTAAGTGATGTACGTAATTCAAGAGCGAAAAGCATAAGATCAAGCTGTCTGACGAGTCTGCTGTCATCACTGCTGGTATTGCCGTTGAGAAAGAGATCTTTGTTTAATAAATTAAGCAAGCATGACTTTGTGCTTGCTTAATTTATTAAACAGGAAAGGAGGATTGATTTTCACAAATTGGTAAGTGCTTTTTGCATTGTTATAGCAACATCAGGGGCCTCAAGTATAAAACTCTGCTTAGCTTTCTTCCTAAAAGTGTGTGTGGGCTCAAAAGTCAGATTTTGCACACATACAAAACATTCAGATTTATAAAACCGTACGAACGCCAGAACCTGCGAATAGTTCCCTTAATAAACGTGATTCATTCCCCACCCTGTCTCCACCCCAAAAGAACCACATATGGAGTGTACAACACCCAGAAATCTTTTAAATCGTTTTAAGGGTACGGAGAAGTTAAATATTTAGTACTGGAAAAAAAAAAAATTATTACAATTATTTGTGCAGCATTGCTGATATACGTATTACTAAGGTTTTATATTTGACAGGTATTTTATATTCCAAAAACAGCTGAACAGCAAATGTACTTTTTATGTTTTTAATAGACTAGAACAGGGGTTTCATTGTGATGAGATTCAGGATGAAGTGGAGCAGGCAGCACATTTGATGCGCATTTTATGTGCATTGCTGTACCTGTTTGCAACTGTACAATAATGTTTCTGATGAGACATGTCTCTCTAATAGTCACTGAATATGTCCAGCAGTGCCTGTCTTATAGGTTTATACGTTATAGGTTATACGTTTTACTGAGCCATTTCACGTCAGTCAGAGTCAAGTGCAGATCGCATTACAAATATCTTTATTGAAATGCTGTACTTATCTCAGTATATGCTTGCAGTTGAACATAAAATATCTCAAACTAAGAAATCGTTGCTGTAATTTTTAGTTACTATATGTTCCTTCTCTATGGGTACATGGAAAATTCTCCAAACGCAGCACATCCCAAACCAATATTTCCCTTTTACAGCTTATATTTGAATGCCTTTTTAATTAGTTACATAAAAATGGTCTATCAGTCTGTCCCTGTCTCCTCTACCAAAGTCACAGAGGCTGCCCTGGCCCCGCTGAGGGAGAAGGATTTTGGAATTTGGAATTTCTACAGGCAGGGGTTCCCTTAGAGCAGGTCTCGTGGCACGTCGTGGTCATGACATATGCCTAGAAATCGGGTTGGGGCACCATGTGCAATGGGCAAGCATTAACAGGGCTCTGGACAGGGCCCCGTCTGCAATGGCACATCAACGGCCAAGAGTTGCTGGCAGTATCGCTGGCCCTACAGAGGCTTCGGATGTCGTTTCAGGGCAAGCACGTGTTGGTCCGGACAGACAACACAGTGACCATGGCATACATAAACCGCCAGGGTGGTGCTCGCTCACCTCACATGTCATAACTCGCCCGCCACTCCTTTGGAGTCAGCAGACTATGAAGTCTCTGCGAGCCACACACCTCCCTAGCGTCCTCAACCGTGCAGCGGACGCAGGAGAGTGGAGTCTCCATCACCATGCAGTCCAACTAATTTGAAGAGATTCGGGGAGGCGCAGGTGGACCTGTTTGCCTCCCAAGAGTCCTCTCATTGCCCCTTTGGTACTCCCTGTCCAAGGCTCCCCTCTGCGTGGATGCACACAGCTGGCCTCGGGGGCTGCGCACGTAAGCAAAGTCAGGGAAGATGGGCAGCAAGTCCTGATAGTTGTGCCGTACTGGCCCACCCGGACTTGGTTCTCAGACCTGATGCTTCTGGCAGTAGCCCCTCCCTGGCGCATTCCCCTGAGGCAGGACTTTCTCACTCAGAGGCTAACTGTGGACAGGACTACTCATCAAAATGCCACAGCAATAGAAACAAACAACCAATGAAATGTCCTGTCGCATGCCACTTGTTGCGGTCATGGTTCATAAGGACAACATTTTGATTTATAAGAGAGCTTTTATAATTTTCAGATTTCGACTGGATAGATCACTGAGTTAGCCTCTTGTTCAGAAGAAAACCCAGATTTAATTTAGAAAGAAACATAAATAAATAATGAAAATAATGCATTATTGAAAGGTTACACTGCAACCAGTTTCTGAACAGTAGAAGCAGTGGTATCTTATCGCTGTAGGACTATGGGAGCTTGTGTAAGCCCCTTTTAGTTAATCAATAGCTCCGAAAAATATTATAAATAAATATTGAAGCTCATACCATTTTTAAAACATCATATTGTTTTGTCTCTGTTTCAAGAGGGATTTAAGAGGCTGAATTAATGGAAACAGTGTTCCAAACAGCGTGACTTAAGACATCAGAGAGAACGTCAATTTGGCAGGAGACCATTTAAGGGAGCAGCTTTTTGCTATGTAGACATTAAGAGTTTGCACAGCAGCAAATTCAGCATGTAGGAGGTCAATTAACTTGTTTGTAGTGGAGAAGTAATTTACGTCAGATCACTCAGAAGCTATGAGCTCTAATTATGAAATGGCAGCAAGGTGAGAGGAGATTTTCAGATTGTATCTTTAAAATACATGCATACAAAAAGAGAGAGGATCCAAAACAAATGGGTCAAATATGGAGAGGGATAAATTGGGCAAAAAAGGTAAAGTGGGACACTGTATATAATGTTCTACAATATGATCCAATGGTCAAAAAAAAAAAAATCTATGGAAGAATATGCAGAAAATGATAGATGACTAAACTTAAAGTATTAACATGAAAATGAAAATTCAGTCATAATTTATTCACCCTCATGTTATTCCAAACCAGTATGACTTTCTTATATGGAACACAAAAGTCAATTCAATTCAATTAAATTTTACTTGTATAGCGCCTTTCACAACACACATTGTTTCAAAGCAGCTTTACAGAAGATCAGCATTAACAGACGATAAAACTGTAATGTCTATAAAGTCGATGAATCATCATTGTGTAATTTAGATAAAATACAATTCTTAATCGTGTTTAAAAATAATTAAATAATAATTGTATTAATAACCCCAGTGAACAAGCTGTAGGTGACTGTGGCAAGGAACACGAAACTCCATAAGATGTAGATTAATGGAGAAAAATAACCTTGGGAGAAACCAGACTCACTGTGGGGGCCAGTTCCCCTCTGGCTAACAGCATGAATATAATGTAAATATTAATTATGTATAGTTAAAATCATGGTTTAAAATTATTAAACTAAGTAAGTGTTAAGGGTCAGTGTTTAAACATCGATTGTGTTTGAACTGTAAGATTAATGACCAATGTCTTTGAAGTCCATCTTGATTAATTGCAGAAGGTTGGAGGATAAATTAAGTGTATGCCTGGCTAAACAGATGAGTCTTTAGTCTAGACTTAAACTGAGAGAGTGTGTATGCATCTCGAACCGTCACGATCCCCTGTTGTCTGCCCCGTGTTTCACTTGTCAATTGTCATGCACTACAATTCCCATGATTCCCGGCCCTCATCACTCTCTCATTGTTTTCACCTGTTTGTCATTTAGTCTCATTACCTTGTGTATTTAAACCCTGTTTGTTTTCCATTCCCTTGTCGATCGTTGCTTGTTTGTAGATGTCTGGATGCTGTTGTTTTTGCCCATGTTAGAAGTTGTTGATTTGCCTTGTTTACCCAGTTCGTGTACCCTTGATGTTTTCGTGTTTTTGGTTTCTGTTTTCTAATCGTGGATATTTCCTTTGTTCCTGTTTTGTCTGTTTCCACTTTGTTTAATAAAGACCCGTATATAGATCCTCACTCCTCGTCTGCCTCCTACTTACGTAACAGAACGATCGACCGATAATGGATCTAGCAGTTCTTCAAGCGAACTGTAGTCTGCTAAGCCTCATGCAAGTGGACCATCCTGTGGAAGACCACATCCGTGATTTCCTCGAGCTGGCGAGTTTCACGGACTTCCCAGACTCCTCCCTGGTTTTTTTTTTCCGGGCCAACCTGAACAGTTCGCTCAAGGAGCAGTTGCAACCGGCGACGCGCGGCTGGACGCTCCACGAATTTGTGGAGGAAACTTTGCGCGTCATCGAGGAGGACCCTGCCTCTCCTCCCACAGTGGTGACCCCCATTCGTCCATGGCTCGTCCCTTCACGCCTGTCCCGCCTGCCAGCGAGCCAACCCCCATGCCTGCCTTGGTCAACGAGCCAGCGCTGCCAGTCTCGTCCGCCCGGAGGAGGCGGAGGAGAGGAAAGGCTTCCACTCCCCAGTTCACGCCAGCTACGGTCAGCGAGCCCGAGCCAACGCCAGCCACGGTCAGCGAGCCCGAGCCAACGCCAGCCACGGTCAGCGAGCCCGAGCCCACGCCAGCTATGGTCAGCGAGCCAGAGCCCACGACAGCCACAGTCAGCGATCCAGCTTTGTCAGCCTCGCCCGCCCGGAGGAGGAGAAGAGGGAAGGCTTCTGCTCCCCAGCCTCTGCCTTCCATGGCTCCATCCCCAGAACCTCCCGCAGCTCTGCCCTCTGTGTCCAACAAATCAGAGCCAACGCATACCACGGCCAACCAGCCAGTGCCTGCAGCCCAGAACTTCAGTGAGCTAGTGCCTGCAGCCCCGAACGTCAGTGATCCAGTGCCTGTAGCCTCGAACGTCAGTGAGCCAGTACCTGCAGCCTCCAACGTCCCAGAGCCAGCGCCTGTAGCCTCGACCGTCCCAGAGCCAGCGCCAGTAGCCATGACCGTCCAAGAGCCAGCGCCTCTCGAGCCTCCCAGGGCTCCACCTCTCGAGCCTCCCAGGGCTCCGCCACTCGAGCCTCCCAGGGCTCCGCCACTAAGCCTCCCAGGGCTTCGCCTCTCAACCCTCCTTCTTGATATGTGGTGCTTTGAGATCGATGCAATAATCTGTGTACCGCAGAGGAGAAAAAAAAAAAAACAGGTGCGCGCTGAAAAAATACACAGTTTAATCGCGATACAAATAGAATGCGGATGCAGGTGGAATATGTGCGCAGTGGAATCATGATAAGAGAATAATACGGGAAGACCCGATGCGTGCTTAAAAATGGCAGATGTTTAAGTATTAAAGGCTGAAAACAGATATATAAGCGATGCTAAAAAAACTAGCAGGCTACAAACCAAGACTCTAGCTAGGTGCCAGCAGCAACAGGTAAAACCTGAAACGCGGTAAAATGACAAAGGATATAACTATGAACGATGACTATAACGATGAACGTTTGAGAATAAGAATAAGCAATGCTAAGCAGGCCACAAACAAACTCTCGTGCAGCGTGCGTGCTGCGTTTGTAAATTTAAAGTACATTTTTTAAAGTACTGTATGTACTGGTTGTTTTGTTTTTCATGGATTACAAAGAATGAGGACTGAAGCATGCATGTTTCAGTAAGGATGCAAATGCACCATGAGAAATATCAATAATATCATAAAAGTAGCAAAGAATTACTTCTATGTTATATACAGTAGGTCGTCTGAATCCATATGATAGCTTTGTGAAAGGAACAGGCCAAAATTCACTGATAATTCTCCCCTTCTGTTTGTTGTTCTCAAGAACCTTATCAGCCTGATTTGTGATGCAATAATTAAGAATTTTTATTTGGATCAACCAATTCATTGAAAAGATCCAACTCAAAAGAATAATTTTTCTTGAACTCTCATGAATACACCAAGGAGAGCTGATGTCAAGATTTTCATTGAATAACAACTTTTTTTTGTCTGTTTCTCACACAAAACTAGCATATGGCTTCTGAAGACATATACAGTGGCAAGAAAAAGTATGTGAAGTCTTTGGAATTTGCTTGTTTTCTACATTTAATTGGTCATAAAATGTGATCTCATCTTCATCAAAGTCACAAGTATAAACAAACACAATGTCCTTTAACAACACACAAAAATAATAATATTTCATGTATTTATTAAACAAATCCCATTAAACATTCATAGTGCTGTGGAAAAAATAGGTGAACCCTTTGATTTAATAACTTGTTGATCCTATTTTGGCAGCAATAACCTCAACCAAGTGTTTCCAGAAGCTGTGGAGTAGACCTGTACAATGTTCAGAAGGAATTTTGGACCATTCTTCCTTACAGATCTGCTTCATCTTAGCCATATTCTTAGGATTGCTGGTATGAACGGCTCTCTTGAGGTCATTCCACATATCTATTGTCTGGGCTCTGACTAGGCCACTGCATCACAAAACTTCTACTGAGCTTCAGCTGGTGCACAGCCAGGACATTATCCTGTAGGATATCTTGATAAACTTGGGAATTAATTTTTCCCTCAATGATGGCAAGTGGTCCAAGCCCTGAAGCAACAAAGTAGCCCCAAATCATGATGCTCCCTCCACCATACTTCACTGCTGGGATGTTTTCATGTTGGTATGTGGTGCCCATATACACCATACGTAGCTTAGTTTCATCAGATCACAAAACATTTTCCCATTTGTGTTGTGAAGTGTCAAGGTGGTCTTTGGCAAACATCAGGTGCACGGCAATGTTTTTTTTTTTTGGAAAGCAGTGGCTTCCTTTGATGTGTCCTGCCATGGACACCATGCCTGTTTAATGTTTTCAGTATAGTTGACTCATGAACAGAGATGTTAAGCAGTTCCAGTTACTTCTTCATGTCTTTAGCTGTCACTCTAGGGTTATTATTTACCTCATTGACCATTCTGTGATGTGCCCCTTGAGTCATCTTGGCAGAACATCCACTTCTAGTAAGAGTATCCACAGTAATAAATCGTCTCAATTTATATTCAATTTGTATAACTGTGGACAGATGAAAATCTAAGCTCTTCAAGATAACTTTGTAACCCTTTCCAGCTTTATTCAAAACAACATTTCTTGATCATAGGTCTTCTGAGATCTTTTTTTTAGAGACATAATCCATCAGCAGATGCTTCTTGTGAATAAAAAAAAACTCAACTTTTTTGAGTGCGTTTCATAAGTCAAAGTAGCTTTAACCCACATCACCAATTTTGTTTCATTAATTGGATGCCAGGTTTGCCAAGAATTAGGGCCGGTCAACCCATTAGGTGACATAGGTTGCCGCCTAGGGCTCCATTGATTTTCGAGCCAATTTCAGCATGTGTCCAATCGGTGTCGAACAAAATGCGCCCTGTGCATTCCGATAATGTGTTGCCCTCAATATAGATTGTGTACTAAATGCCTTACTACCATCCTACTCTTACTGTTTCTGTTATTGTCTGTGTTTGGCAAAAACAGTGAGAGTAGTACGAATAGTATGCCATTGTGGACATGGCCATAGACTCACAAGCGTGGGGTTTGTGGATCGGAGCAATGCCCGATGCGTGATAATCACACTTTTGAGTCAGTTCTTCTCAATTAATTTGTCTAACATGCAGGCTGAATCATTTGAAACACTTTGGCATGCAGTAAAACAGAAATAGAATGCTTTAGAAGACAGAGAATTAAAACAAATTTGAATGAGGTGGAAATACTTACAGTACACTGAAACAAAACCTGCAACCGCATTTAATAGTTTGCCAGTGATGAAGAAGGTCATGTGCGAGTGAAGACTGTGAACGATTGTCTACTGCAGGTAAAGATTTTAGATGTTCTAAATAAAAGTGTATGAAAATACTGACATTAAATGTACTTAAAAGTCCCAAAAATCACCAAGCAAATACCATGTTTTTCTGGACATGTTCCTTTGAGTAGCCTACCATATAAATACCATGATATATTATAAAAATACCAAGGTTTTTTTATATACATGATATAAAATACTTATATACCAGACTCCCCTGTAATGAAAGCCTACAAATCCCCTTGCCGAGAAACATTCTGTACAATGTGCATAGATTTTTAGGGCAGTGCACCTTTTAAACATCTTAGGCCACTTGGTTTGGTTTATGTGCACTTTACATTAAGTTTATTTATATATATATATATGGTGTGGAGAGCTTATGGACTTGAATCCATGATTTATATTGATATTTCCTTCCAAGTTATAAAAACTAAGACACCGAGGCCCACTGTCCAGACTGTAATTCCTCAGGGCAATGAATTTAAAGACTCTGCCAAGATGGTGCCCTAAAGTATGAATCAACCCTGTGGAAATGAGATGAAGTGCACATTTGCCTAACCTTAACTGTCATGAGAACTATGCTTCCAGGATGGCACAAAATCTTCTTTTATACCCCTAAAGATCTGAGGCGACGGTCAATAGAAGACATAGAGCTAAAGCAGAAACCCTCATGATTGCAATGGGCAACACAGATTTCTTTGTCTTGAACATAACTAATTTTCTGTGCTTACAATTAAAACTCATAGAAGATCATGAGACATCATGATGGTTATTCTGCAAACAGCCACTAAAAAGAATCTATGAACTCAAACTACTCATATCTGACTTTATACTTCACAATGCACATAACCGAGTTTTATGTTCTAATATACAGCACATGATGCCTAACTGTGGTTAGAATTATAGAATGCATTATTCTGACCTTGTGCATACAAAATACACACTTATAAAATGTATATATTCAAATTTTAATGTGTAGTGATGTAACCACAAAGAGAAAGTATGTTATGTTTCATATGTAGATGCTTGTTTGTTTACATAGAGAATGTTGATGTTAACAAATGTCATGTCTAGTTCACCGATTTCATTATATAAAAGTCAAGATAAAAGTATGTTCACTTTTTGAGTAGGAAACTGACAAAACTTAGAACAAAGGCCATAAATTAATTATCTTGAGTGTAGGTCACTTTGACCACAGGTCCTCTGAAAATCCACCTCTGATTGGCTTAGAGCCCCTTTGGCCAGCCTGGAGGGGGGCTGGTAGCTCAACAATTAAAAACGCTGACTACCACACCTAAAGTCGCAAGTTCGAATCCAGAGCGTGCTGAGTGAGTCCAGTCAGGCTTCCTGAGCAACCAATTAGCCCAGTTGCTAGGGTAGGTAGAGCTACATTGGATTAACTTTCTCGTGGTCACTATAATGTGGTTCTCACACTCGGTGGATACCGTGGAGAATAGCATAAAGCCTCGACACATGCTATGTCTCTGTGGTAACGTACTCAACAAGCCACGTGATAAGATGCGAGGATTGATGGTGTTAAAAATGGAGGCAACTGAGATTCGTCCTCCACCACACAAATTAAGGCGAGTCATTATGCCACACGAGGACTTTGGGAATTTGGCATTCCAAATTGGGGAGAAAAGGAGAGCCTGGACAACTCTTTTTCTTCTCTGCTCTACGGCATACATACACTTTGACCTCTGTCCCGGGAAGTCCCTAGTCTCCGTTGTGGGAATCCTCGCTTCTGGGGCCTTCCTGGTCATTCCATCACCTATCCATGGAACAGAACAAAGGCCTCCTGGAACTGAACCAAGTGCCAGTTTTCAAACTCCATCCTGTCCGATTTCTCCAAAGACATCGAAGTCAAAGCTTCAAAGCCCCGCCTGATGATTCCAGCACAGAACTACTCGCATCCATGATCTTAAACAGAGGTCCACAACATTGACAGAGCACAACCTGAACTTTATACAGACCCAGCCAAAGAACAAAAGCAACACAATGAAATGCAAGTACACCTCCAGAATTTTGCTAGAAAGTGCTGGAGTTTTATTTAAATATTTTGGGTATCGAGGTATACAAAATGAAGAATTGATGGTTCTCAGGCATACGTTAACATTATGCAAATTCCCTACATATAATTGGTGATGAATGCTGGCAGTTGTAAATATATGTCACAAAGTCATTAATAATTGTGGAATAAAAACTGTATTTGGTTGAAAGGGTTGAAATAAGTAACATTTGAGCCTACTTGTTTTCATTTGTATCCACAAAAAAAAAAAAAAAACATTATTTTCCATATATACATCATGCTAGTCTGTAATTAACATGCTGAAGTGTTTTCCAATTAACTCTCAGTCAGTGGCGGATGCAGAAAGTGGTTGATGGGTGGGCCTGTTAAAATTCGGATAAGCCTGAATAAATCGTATCATTGCATGTTTTCTTGAATCTTCAACCGGCTAAAATAAAAAAAAATAAAAATAAGTATATAAATAAGAAATCACGGCTTGGTCCCCTCGCCGCCTTATAATACACACTTCATAATAAAAATAAAACAAATAAAACATGGGGCTTTCAACAGTTATTTTATGGCAAAAGTGGTGGATCCCTGTAAGAAGGAAGTCGAAGCTCGCATAATCACATAGATATCATCTTTAAATCGACAGTTCAGCTGCTATCTGCTATCTGCCTGTCAAGTATACAGTTCCAACACAACTTTAATGTGTAATCGGTTTGGCTCTACAAATTAAATAGCATCACTACACATTGATTTGACACAGTACTGCGGCTTTGCACTCCATGGCTTTCCCTGTAAGCATCCAACTTACTAACTACATCTTGAAACACTCATATTTGTTGCAGGCCTGTCGGAGACATTTCCAATTTATATAATGGTCTTTCATGAAAGTAAACTTCATGGTTACTGTCGCAACCTCCGTTCCCTGAGGGAGGGAACGAGACATTGTGTCGAATTAAGTGACACAAGGGGTCATCTTGGGACGCCAAACATACCTCTGAACTTGAGAAAAGGCCAATGTCAAATTGGCAGACAGAATTTGCATAAAGGGAAGTGGGGCAGTGACCCACAGTCAGGATTTTGCACTGAGGAGCTGTAATAATGCATGGCCGTTTACAGTGATAGGTGTAGTGCTGTGGCAGGAGGAACACAACATCTCGTTCCCTCCCTTAGGAAATGGAGGTTACGACAGTAACCATTCATTTGACGTTGTGTCGAATGAAGTGACACTAGGGGGTCCCATCTAAATCAGCCACGCAATGACTGTGTTAGGTGAACTGTCGAGACAGGTGCAAGCAGGCTTCTGTGTGCTAGAGGCAACTGTGTCAGCTGCACGTAGCCCTCCCCAACACCCCAAAAGAGATATCATATACAGCCCTCAGGTTCCCTGCACCCCAGAGGGGGGAATAGGTGCTACATGACTAGCATGGGAGCAAGCCTGGCAGCAGCGGCCTTTTCTCTCTCTATGTCTCTCGCATAGGACATGAATCTTAATGCTATGAAATGCGTCAGGGAGGGCAGTCTTTCTGGTCCAATTCTTTCAAGGGGAAATGACCCTGCGGAGGCCACATCCTGCCCAATCTAGGGGGAGGTAACATGTGGCAAATACACAACGAGGGTTGTGAAGCCGTACGTGGGAGTGGCGCGCGGTGTTAGGTCCAGCCTAATGAGGGGGGAGCTCTACAAGCACGGCGACCGGGGCAGCGGGGCTGCCCAAGGGAAACGTGGGTCCGTCCACCATACCGATGGAAATACATCACGGGGAGTTGTCTGAGAAGGGAACTAAGCCCGTGGAGCCCGACCCCAGTACAGAGCACCAGTGACTCGTAGTGGGTCTGGATGCGAATTGCTTCACTGAATTCGCAGGCCAGAAGGCTAGGGAGGAGAACATCCAGGGAGCGACTCTAAGAGGCTAACCTGGGATAGAAGGCGCACTGGATCAACTTGGTGAAGGGCGCTGTGTGCAAGCAGAACACCCAGTCCGTTGTACCACATTACCGAGTTCTACTGGCTCGGGCCTGACAAAACACGGGACGAGACTGACTCAACCCTGAGATTGTAAAATCTGGTGAAGGTATTGGGTGTTGCCCAGCCAGTGCCCATGAGGATGCCACACTTCTTGTGGAGTGTCCTCGAACCTGCAAGGGGGCGGGCACGGCCTAAGTTTGGAAGGCCAAGGAAATGGCGTCGACGATCCAGCGGGCAGCCTCAGTTTCAAACCGCCGTTCCCTTTCCGCCGAAGCAGACAAAGAGTTGCTCAGAACATCTAGAGCTCTGCTTGCAGTCCAAATAGATATGCAAAGCATGTACCAGACACAGCAACGAGAGGGCTGGGTCTGCCTCCTCCCAGGGCAGCTTGCTTGCAGGTTCATGACCTGGTCCCTGAAGGGGGTCTCAGAAACCTTGGACATGATGCACGGTCACGGCCTCAGGATAACTTGAGCATCAAGACGCCGCTGTGATGCTCTCTGATGCAGCGGTGAGAATGCCGGCTGGCCGTGAGGTGAGCCGCACTCATCCCGAGCTCGGACGGAAGCAAGCAAGCATGCCGGTGGGTTCGTGGAGATTTACCCGCCGAAACCGAGCCCATCATCATCCCCAAATCGCATTCATCGCCAGCCGTCCTCAATCCCGTGGGAAGAAGGAATGACGCGGGAGGCGGTTGATGTGGCTTTCTCTCATGAGAAAAGAAAGCCGCGACCGCAATGTTGCCGTGGCTATGTTCTCGCACTGAGAACATAAACCATTCATAGAATGCTGCCTGCGTGTGATCGCAGCCCAGGCACGCGAGGCAGCTTTTATGACCATCAGAAGTGGAGAGAAAACAACCGCATCCAGGAAGAACACAGAGGCGGAAAGACATCTTTAAAAAGATGACTGCTGTGTATTACTCTTTTATGAGTGGGAACTCAAACTCTTTTAGAGGAAATAAACTCTTTTTAGGAGATTAAACACTCTTTCAGGCAATGAAAGCGCTGTCGAAGTGCCCAGAGGCATGGACTTCACAGCACGCAGAGAGAGAAAACGCCAGCTGGAAACGCGCCGTATTTCTAGCAGCAGTGCTTCTTGCCAACAGAGGTGAGTGGAACAGTGCTGAACTCAGCTTTGCTGTTGCACAACCGCTTTCCCTTTATACCTGTATGTCCGGGGCAGGACATGCAAATTCCGCTAGTTCCTCTACACGTCACAGACCAGAAGGCCCATGGCTAAGATCTTCAGAAGATGGTGCCGGTGGGGGTTCCTCCAGGGGTAGAGCATGCATATTGATGCTAGCAGTAGAACAACATTCTTGGGATGTTGAGGCTGTTTCTTTTTCAATTTAACCTTAATTTCCAGATGACTTACAATCCTGTAATTCTTTGTTTTCTTTGCACAAGTCTTGGTCTAGATGTGTGTCTTTTATACGGGTCATAGATAGTTGTTTAGCCATAACTAGAGTTGCTACAGAGCACTACCATCATGGGAGCTGCAAGACTGGGAGGAGCTCAGACAGAATTGGCGTGATTAATTTAATGTAATTAGCATTAATATATTGTGTATAATGTATTAATATATAATGTATTGGAAGACCGGATGTTCTGAATCAATTATTATTATTATTATTAGGATATAGCTCTAATGAAACTCATGGCAAAACAAATCACATTTATAATAATAGTTAAAGTATTTAAAAGTAAATGCATGTATTATAAAAATATGTATTATAATTTAATTTTATTGTTTTCATGGATCTGACTGGGTGGGAAAGCTTTCAGTCTGGGTGGGCCCTAGGCCTTGCTAGGCCCACCCGTAGCTCCACCTCTGCTCTCAGCATGTTTCCTGCTGCACCTACATTTTTTATAATGTTAGTTTAACAAAGCCAATATATATTATTAATTTCACAATATTACAATACTATTGCTTTGATTTCTTTCTTTCTTAAAACAAAATATATTCATGCAAATGAATAAATGAACTAAGCTTATTTAATTATTACTATATATTTGCCGGTGCGATTGATGAGAAAATTGAGATTGCAGTGCTTCAAGTAAAAGTGAAAAATATATTTCAATGATATGACTATGCTTTCACATTAATAAGAGGATGAGTAAGACTGCAGTCAAGGACTACTGTCCTTGTGAAATTTAGCTATGTCCCAACAATATGGAAATAAATGGCTACAACATTAACCTCTGCTAATAGTGGGATCAAAGTAAGCAGTTTACATGTTACGATGCCATGATGTTTATTTAGAATCTGTGTAATTTGGATTAATGATGTCATATACACTCTGCTATTATATGACAGATTTTTGGTTTCAATCCCTCTCTTTATAAATAACAGAGTGAGATATTCATTTGTTGCAACAAAACCCATATATTTTGCAACCATACGCACACTCTATTTTTTTAAGTAAAAAATGGCTTAAAAGATGATTGAATAACTTGACACCACCATAACACCACACATGAAGTCTGAAGTGCTACTCCATTCAGACATTTCGACACTGTGCAATCAAACATAAAGTGACTATCAGCACAGAACTGTTGGATAATAGTATTGCTGCCATTTGTCCGAGGCTATCTTCTGAAGTGAAGTATTAGAGGTATTTTGCTGGCTGTGATAAAGGGGTTATAGTCCATAAGAGATGTCAGATACCTCTGTGAGAGGAATTTTTTTTTTTTATGCCTCTCACTCTTTCTTTGGATCATCATTGGTGCAACTGCGTATGCAGAGGCAGGGTGCATTAACGCACAGGCTTATACAGGCTGAAGCCCTGGGGCCTACAACTCCCATGGGACACAGCGGGAGGAGCGCGTTTAAGTGCTTTCAGCTGGTGACGCGGTGGTTGAAATGGTGACAGTGAGCAACCATTAAAGGTATCTGTGTAGTGCTTGTTCAATGCACAGCACTTGAAGGGGGCCTCAGTGGACCAGCATCCCCCAACACACACAACTTGAAGGGGGCCTTAGCCAAACAGTGAGCCCATGGGCCCAGAGATACCTTAAAGCGCAGAGGTCACAAATTAATTTAGGACACACTTCATGATTCAGAGCTCATCTCCAGTATCTATCTTTGGAACTCATTTAACTTTAAAATTTTAAATTAAGCTGTGATGGCATAATCTTTTATTTGCCATCACACATCAACAGAATCAATGGAGAAACTGTATAATGCACTGCTCAGTGTATCCGCAGCCAGCTTTGCCTACACAACTAATAAAATGTCTATGCCTGCTGATAAGAGTGCTATGTATCGGTAATCTTGCATTGCCCATTGCTATTTTTCCATTTACTATCAATTATGTTATCATATGCATCAGTTATATAAACAGTAAATGTTTCTACGTGTATAGAGGAGCTCAATAAAGAAATCAATGTGAATATTTTCCTTGAGAAATTATTTTCATCTAGCTACAGCAGTATACTTAGTCTGTGCAGGAAATATGAATCACTACACAACAAACATGGTGATGAGTTAATGTATTTCAATGTCTGAAGGGGGTATTAGGGGCTTAGCTGGGGATGATACGTGAAGGTATAAGATATTTACAGTAAACATGAACTATTGGTCTGATCAGAAGCCTAGCGAGCTTCCTCCGGAGGTGTTATTTTAAGTCATCATAGGCGCTCCCGATGCGAAGGTTGTTTCAAAATGTTGGTATTTAATTATGATTCCTAATAAGATATCTCTTTTTGGCCAGTTACTAAGGTAGCATTGTATGTATCCTTACCCGGGAAGCCAATCTCAGAATGCACTGTGATGAGCTCGGTGGGAAAAAATATAAAAATAAAAAGACGACAAGCGAAGCGAGATACATTTTTTATATTAAATACTGAAAAGTATAGATAAAAATTCACTATTTTACCCAAAATGTATGTGTGCAATGTATATTTATGATCATTAGAGTATTGCATCATTCCTCTCACATCACCTGTACTGAAATCAGTTGCCAGTTGAGTCTCCTATTTGCTGCTTGTGAGGAGCACAATTTTACATTGAGCTGCTTCCTTTGTAGAGTGTTCCAAGTGATATGAGGCTCCATTTAAGTTAGGATGCTGCCAAAGAAGACAGCGAGGTTGAAGTTTTGGATTAAACCCTATATGGCCAAAATTTTGTGTACACCTCCATAAAATGATCTACCAATCTACTAACCTGGTCTCACAAAATCACGTTCCCATACTCAGTGGTGTATTATACAGTTTCTCTATTGATTCTGCTGATATGTGATGTTGTGTGAAAAGATTATGTCATCAAAGCTTAATTAGATTTTTTTTTAAAGTTAAATGAGTTAAAATGAGGGATACTGGAGATGAGATTAATTGAGATGTGACCTGAGCTCTGAATCATGAAGTGTGTCCTAAAATAATTTGTGACCTCTGTGCAGGGGCGCATTAAGGTGTCTTTGGGGTCATGGGCTCACTGTTTCGCTAAGGCCCCTTTCAAGTGCTGTGCATTGACCAAGCACTACACGGACACTTTTTATGGTTGCACGCTGTCACCATGTCAAAAAATGCATTTCCAACTTAAATTACTTAAACGTGCTCCTCCCACTGGGCCCCATGGGTGTTTAGGCCCCTGGGCTTCAGCCTGTATAAGCCTGTGCATTCATGCATCCCTGTCTTTTTGCCTGTGTCACCTCCGTTCGGACAATTCTGCCACAGGCTCGCAATCTTGATATTTTCTATATATCTCCTAAACTAACCCTACCCCTATGTCTAAACCTAACCAATAATTTAACCAACCAAGAATATAAAAAACAAGTACAGTCATGATAATTTAATACAAAAAAACACCAAAAAGCCATATTAAGTATTCCAAATGAATATTCTTCAATCTTAAATAATGCATTTAAAGTAACCATACCATAGCCCCATGTGAAAGAATCTGAAAGATATATTTGGTGAAAATCTACCTCTCCGTTAATGGCATTTGCATATAATTCAAAAACACATGATTTTCGCACATGATACGTGAGAGCCATTGGCATTTGACATCACTGAAGCCACAGTCGTCATAACCGATCGTAACTCTTGTTGAGGTGGGAAGTATGAATGTTTGAATGATCCACAGATCTGATTGTTGGAAAGATTGTTGGATTGTTGGATCTGAGAGCTGATTGTTTATAAAACAATTCAAGTTGGATCTGTTCTTCCCACAATGTGATCACATGGCATCTGAAGTTCTGGAATACAGCGCACAAATAGCATGGAGTATTTTTTCGAAATGTTTTTTCTCACATTTTGAGCTGCATCTTGGATATTGTGAAACTCCCTTTGTGTCCTACAGCAAACAATACAATGAGCAAATAAGCAATAAAGATTAAATTATTTATTTATTGTATTTTCTAATAATTTAAGATAAAAATTTGCATTGGGTAAAGCAATGGAATGCTCTGAAAAGAGTTGAATATGCAACATTTCCAACCTAGTCTTATGGAATGAACATTACTGTAACTACATTTTTGCAAACAGAGTTTACCCATCTGTCGCTCAATCCGACGTTGTGTCGAAGAAGTCGACATTAGGGGTCTCTCTTGAGTGCCGAATATGCTTCTGATCTATGCAAAAAGGCCAATGAGATGTAAGCAGACAGTATTTGCATACCCTGCCCCCGGACATACGGGTATAAATGCAGGGAAATACGTTGAGTTCATTCAGAAATTTTCTTCAGAGCCGATGGTCGTGTAAGCATTCAGCTGCGAGTCACACACCTGTTCCTGTTTCTCTGAGCTTTGCCTGCTGTTGGATCTTGTTGTCCGTCCTCCCCACAGCCATCGCGGTTGGATGACTGGTTCCTGGGGCCTCCGCGCCGCTCACAGCCATGCCCCCCCCCCCCGGTCCCGGTTTTCCCGGAAGTGCATGATAAGATGACGTCTTCATGGAGGGCACCCCTCTCACAAAGCCATCCGCTCTCGCTACCCTCGACGGCGGAGTGGCCCACGGGTACACGACGATTCCCCAGGTTGAAAGGGCTGTTGCGCTCCACCGGTGCCCCGAGAACCCTACCACATGGCGGGGTCGCCCTGTGCTCCCCTCCAAGGGGGGCCAACGTCTTCACTGACTGCCAAAGCCTACAGCGCCACCGGACATGCCGCTTCCACCCTGCATGCCATGGCCCTCCTGCAAGTCCACCAGGCCAAGGCACTTAAAGATCTGCACGGGGGTAGCCCTGATCCCGACGTGCTGCAGGAACTGCGCTCAGCGACCGACCTCGCTCTCAGAGCTACGAAGGTCACAGTGCAGTCACTCGGGCAGGCGATGGCCACACTCGTGGTCCAGGAACTTCATCTGTGGATGAACTTGGTCGAGATGTGTGAGACCAACAAATTGCAATGCCCCTGTCTCCCAGTTCGGCCTCTTTGGCGACACCATCAATGACTTTGCCCAGCAGTTCTCCACGGTGAAGAAGCAGACGGAGGCCATCTCACACATCCTGTCCCGCCGCAAACCTGCCGCCACAGGCCATGCCCCGTCTGCTCGCCGAGGGCATCCTCCTGCGGCGAAGAAACGCACTGCTCCGCCTCAACCCGGGCCCAGCTCTCAGACCGTGCGTCGAGCACCCCACAGGAAGCAGACGCCCCCAATCTCACGGACCCCCTCGAGGACCTGGAAGGCTCCCAGATGCTCATGAGACAGTCGACCCAGGGACCAAGACGTTAGCTTCGGATCGGGTATGCAGAGCATGCTTGCCTTTCAATTCCCAACCCGTCATGCTGGCCGGCATGGACTATCCGATTCGGTTACGCAATTCAGTTTACCAGGCCTCCGTCCCCTTTCACGACCAATCTTGGAATTGCGAGTTTTCAACCGGGCTTTGCACAAACTCCCGTTCAAAATGCTCATGCAGAAACACATCTTAACTTGCGTCCGGCATCTAGATTGGTTCGCAGCGCTAGACCTGAAGGACGCGTACTTCCACGTCTCAATTCTGCCTTGACACCGACCCTTCCTATGGTTCGTGTTCGATAGCCAGGCATATCAGTACAATGTCCTCCCCTTCGGCATGTCTCTGTCCCCTCGCGTCATCACGAAAGTCGCAAAGGCAGCCCTTGCCCCACTCCGAGAAGCCGGCATCCGCATACTCAATTACCTCGACGACTGGCTCATTCTGGCCCACTCCCAAGAGTTACTATGCGCTCACAGAGACCAGGTGCTCCGGCACCTCAGCCGTTTGGGGCTTCAGGTCAACTGGGAAAAGAGCAAGCTCGCCCCGGTTCAGAGTATCTCTTTTCTCGGCATGGAGTTAGACTCAGTCTCAATGTCAGAACGTCTCACCAACGAGCGTGTGCAGTCGGTGCTGGAATGCCTCGCCACTTTCAGGCCAGGCACAGCGGTCCCTTTAAAACTTTTCCAGAAGCTCCTGGGGCATATAGCATCCTCCAGCACTGGCATCAGACTTCAGTCCCGAGATGAGCATGGCGCCGCGGCACGCATCGTGTGATGGTCACCCCCGCCTGCCGCCAAACATTCAAACCATGGACAGACATCTGCTTTCTAAGGATAGGATTGCCCTTGAAGCAGGTGCCTGGTCACGACCGACACCTCCAGATTGGGTTGGGGCCCCGCTGCGCTGGCACATCAATTGCCTAAAGTTGCCTAAACATGTCCTAGTCAGGTCAGACAGCACCACCGCGGTAGCGTACATAAATCGCCATGGTGGCGTACGCACCCGCCACATGTCATGACTTGCCTGTCGTCTCCTCCTTCGGAGCCAGCAGCAACTAATGTCGCTGCGCACCACTCACATTCCCGGCAACCTCAATGTGGTAGCAGATGCGCTGTCACGACAACGCTTGCCCAGTGGAGAGTGGAGGCTTCACCCCCAGTCGGTCCAGCTGATTTGGGAATGATTCGGCATGGACCAAGTAGACCTGTTTGCCTCCCGAGAGACCTCCCACTGCCCACTCTGGTATGCCCGAACAGATGCTCCCTGAATGCACTGGCACACAGCTGGCCCTCGGGGCTGCGCAAGTACGCATTTTCAACAAATTGGTGCTCTTCCCGGGCTTAAGACTCAATGAGGTGCGCAGTTAGGTCAGTGCTCTTATTCCTGCAGGAGAGGCTGGAGGGGAGGCTGTCCCCGTCCATCTTGAAGGTGTATGTTGCTGCTATCGCAGCCCACCATGACGCAGTAGATGGCAAGTCTTTGGGTAAGCACAACTTAATCATCAGGTTCCTAAGAGGCGCCCGGAGGTTAAATCCTTCACGGCCAAGCCTGTTGCCCTCCTGGGATCTCTCACTGGTCCTCTCGGGCCTTCAGAGACCCCCCTTTGAACTGCTAGAACCAGTTGGGCCCTGTCTCTAAAGACTGCCCTGCATTGGGGAAGGGTACGTGCAGTCTGACACAGCTGGTCGCCTTTGCACGTGAAATTCCTGCCCGCTCCTTTTTCAGCAGTACACGTACAGTACATGGCTCAACGCATGTCGTGATTTAAATTGGACCCTTATTGGCCCAGACGGGGAACGTCTAGGTTACGTATGTAACCTCCGTTCCCTGATGGAGGGAACGAGACGTTGTGTCCTCCCTGGCCACGTCGCTGAGCCGAGCCACTGTGGTGGCCGGACCATTTCCGGCTCCTCAGAAAAATCCTGAATGAACTCGACGTATTTCCCCGCTTTTATACTCGTATGTCCGGGGGCGGGGTATGCAAATACTGTTTGCCTACTTCTCATTGGCCTTTTTTCATAGATCAGAGGCATATTCGGCACTCAAGAGAGACCCCTAGTGTCGCTTCTTCGACACAACGTCACGTTCCCTCCATCAGGAAATGGAGGTTACATATGTAACCTAGACATTTTCTTGCCTCGTTCCAAGTTTCCAAATTTCCTGGTGAAATTAACACTAGAGGTGCTATAAAAACTGTGTGTTTTTTTTTCGCTTTCACAAAAATCATGAGTACTGCTGGATGTGACTTTAAAAACAAGTATTTTTCGCTCTTTCACTCACACACTTCTATGTTTTTACATTGAAACACTTTTACATGAATGCATAATTTGAAAACTATAAATTTTTACACTTGTATTATAGATCCACCTACATTTCCACACTTATTCAAATGTGATTAGCTTCCACGGTAACACACATGATAGTGTTGAACTTTAGACTTGGAAGACTGCAGTTCAAGACCAGTCATGGATGCAAGCTGACACGTGAGATAGTGTTAGGGTCGAGTCCACCTTTGTCGAGTCTGAGTCAAGTCTGAGTCTTTAAACAATCGTGTCAGACTCAAGACCGAGTCCATAAAAGGCAGAGTCCGAGTCGAGTTCGAGTCCGAATGAATCTGCATTAAAAATGTTACCATACGCTCAACATCAATATTTTAAGCTTATTTTAAACTTCACAACTAACAGTTTGTCAATATAAATGTAACAAAAACACCTCTGTTGCATTTCATATATATATTTTATGATTATTATTCTGCTGAACATATGGTTTCAGAAAGAAAGCATATGCTTTAGTTGTATGAAGACAAAACTGTCCTTCAACACAATTCTTATTGCTTTCTGTTGACATTTCAATTATTTGTTGCTTTTCCCCTACACTCAAACATAGACTAAAGAAAGTGAAAACGGCATTAGTCATTACAATCAAGGTTATTATGCTTCATATTTTAAATGAGTTTTTATTTCTAATTCATTTTCAATTTGTCAATTCAGTTTAATTTAGTTTTATTTAAAATGATCCCTATCTAAAGAAATAATAGTCTATACTTTTTCTCTTTCTGCCGACTGATTTGTGAAAATACATACCGTACAAATAAGTCACCACAGTAGTAATTTGCACTCGCTGAGATGTTACGTCTCACGATTTGACTGCAAATTCTATATCCAAAAACACTGGAAAAGCCCACTGATAATATTAGGCCATGTCGTCACAGACATGATTTTGTAGTGAATTTGCGGAAAACCGCACAGTGCAGGACAGTTCTGCCTGCTGCTCGTTTACCTAATACCTTGATGCATCCATGTGTCTTGCAGCCGCTGCTGCAGAAGATAAAAACAATAATTATATTGATATTTGTTTGAGCGTTGGTCTGCAATCAGTCTAAAATCTTAAATACCAACCAAATCCTTTCCAAAGATGAAGCCACTGATTCATCACACCACATAGTTCAACTTTAACTGCAAAACATTGAGAATAGTCATTTTGAATTATAAATTTAACAGAATTGTCCTTCAAATATGTAGGTTAAATAAAAACATGCATAAGTTACCTGGTGGTTTACAATAAAAATAGAATAAAATAAACATTTAAACTAAATTCAACTCATAACATGAAGTTTAGCTTCATACACATACTCTGTCAACGAATAATACATTTATTTTATAGTCTATAATTAAATTACAATTAATTTCCCCCCTGACTATTTAAACAGTTCATTCATAAAGCTATTATGGACCAGTTCAAGCTGACAATGGACCACAACAGACTACAGAAGCATACAGTACATGTGCAGACACATGTTTATTTCGATATGCTGTTTTTAGTAAAATGTGAGAGACATGATGTGGGTGACTTGACTCAATTAGTTTCTTGAGTTTAAGTTTTTATTCACAATGAAATTGCAATGAGAGGACTGTCTTGGCTGTATAAACGCCACACGCACTTTGACCAATTGTCAGGTCCCGTATCATGTGAAACTACCTTGTTTCGTTTCTATTAGATTGGATACATACCTCTATTTATGTTTTCATCGAACCAGCCACCTCAGTAGTCCATTTTATACAGTATTCTCTGTCGTAACATTCCAGCATATTGGTTGACTGACGAGTGTACCTGTGCACATGTGTATATGTGTGTGCATGTGTTTGATTAAACTCAGTGAAACAACTTTGGCTATGCTGACATCAGAGGCTAATACAGCTGCATGCAGACAGAGATGTGTTCGTTAATGTTCATACATTTTTTTATTCAAAGGCTCGAGTCCGAGTCAAGTCAGAGTAAAAATGCATTCAGTGCAGTGACAAGTCAGTGACAAGTCCAAGTCCCTCCAAATTGGACTCGTGACGCGGACACAAGTCCTAGTCCAAACTCGAGTACCCCAACTCTAATGTGAGACAAAAGTATCATAGAAGCAGCACAATATGACGTGGTTGCATCAGAAAATGTGCTTTTCATGTCACATTTGCTTTTAAAACTCTATCGGTTAGGTTTATGTGTTGGTTTATGGAAAGGGTGTAAGTTTTATACACCGTTACTCGCTTTTCCCAAAATGTGTTAAAACGTTTTGGACCCCATTGATTTACACTGTATGGACAAAAATATGTCAAACATCCTTTAAAATATCTTTGTTTGTGTTCCACAGAAGAAAGTTATATGAGTTTGAGATGGTATGAGGGTGAGTAAATGATGAAAGAATTATAATTTTGGGGTGAAATAACCCTTTAACTAGCTCGTTGGATATCTTTATTTTTATGTTTTATCTAGATTCAAATGTTTTATTTACATTTATTTTCACAAGTGTTTGTTTAAAATAGACAAAAGTATTCCATTGTGAAATGGAAATATAGACAAAGATGTTAACGACTGTTTACAGCAACCTAATCAGAAGACAAAAACATAACTATAACATATGCATGTCATTTATGCAGAGTAGCAATGAAGTCATCACTGTGTATTGTTTAACCTATTAATATAAAGCAACTGATGAGCCTGTCCAATGACAAGCTGTCTAAATCATGACAATGAGACACATGAGGCATAGCATAAAAGAGAATGTAAGTGATCACATAGAAAGTACTGCAATGTAAGCTGCACTGTGAGGGTCTCTGTGGTCATAAGAGAAAATTATATCCAGTCTGCCCTGGAAAGAAACCTTATTTTATTAGAAAAACAGTTCTAGAGACTGAGCTACAGTATAAAGACATCTTTGCCAGAATAAAAAAAGAGTTATTTAAGAGGTGCTAAACAACATCTGTATTGCTTGTCGCATTACTGATAAAGGCAGTGAATAAAGGGAGGTCGACAACTCAATTAGTGCAGTAAACATTTGGAGAGATTGCCCCTTTAAACAGCACTGATAAGAGCAGTACAATAACAGGAGTTCAAACACATTGGGATAGACCTGCAACTGGAAACGTAGATAACTGAGCATGTGTAAGTGTGAGCTGTACACAAAGGAGTCAAAGATTTACTGTGCATCAGGCTCACCTTTGAAATGTGCATCTGGTCACTAATGATTTAAGAGATGGAGAAAAAGAGGGGTTTAAATGATTAGAAGATATCTTTGAGCTTTTCCCCATATGCAAATACATTACATGACTCAACCAGGTATGTTTCATTCAATCATAAAACAAAAAATACAGCTGAATCTTGTCTTCAGTGACACTGTTAATATGTAATGCAAACACGGTAGACTTATATCCTCACACTAATAATTTTGTAATTAAACCATGGGGAAAACATATCTACAGTAATTATTGTCAGCATTGTCACAGCAAATGTCTAGGCAAATAAATTGCTTACTCGATGGTGCTGTATTACATTACAGTTGGCATACTCTTTCAAGTTAAGATGAGCCTTAGAGTCTAGCTTCAGTCCTCCTGAAACACTGCCATTTCTCCCTGTCTTTACTCTTCGGTCACACAAATGTGATCTGAAGCACAAGGTTAGTGAGAAGACTAGATGAGCTATGACAATACCACAGCACAGACTGGTACAGCGTGACAGCCTTTGACACGATATCCTGTTAAACTGTGCACTTCAACTTGCTCACTCTTCCCATATTTGTCAGTCTCTGTCTGATTCACAGGCAATACAAAGGTTTGAGGCCACTTTCGTTTTTTAGGCACTGTAAAAAGTGGATATGTGCAGATATTCATTAGGGGTACATTAAAGTACATAAGTAATTTACAAATGCATTATAAAACCTTTATATACAGTTATGACAACATGCATAAAAATGTCAACTTTCATCCAATACTTCACACTTATTTGAATAAAAATTCATGATTTCTGTCACAATGTAGAAAACATAGAGTATTACAGTGAAATAAAAAAGAGTATTGTGTCATTTTTCAACAATTCCCTTTGTGTTAATATTACTGTAATGTCTTGACTCACTTGTGCTGTCACTTGAAATGTTGATGTCAAAAGAATGGTTTTACCTAGTTCTAGCTACCAAAAGTCCTCTGCAAAATTACTTTTCATGTCGTCATGTACATTCAAAGCATATATCATGCATATATCATATATCAAAGCATCTATGTTAGCAACTCCTTAAAAAATAAAATCTGTCCATTTTCAAGCAGGCATATTTTCATAAATTACAAATGTTAAATTTGTGTTATTAAAGAGATAGTTCACCCAAAAATTAAAATTTTCTCATAATTAACTCACCCTCATTTCAGATATGTAATGCTTTCTTTCTTCTGCTTAATACAAATGAAGATTTTTAGTAGAATATCTTATCTCTGAAGCAGAGTTTCCGCTAGAAAAAAATGGTGCCGGTCAAAGTGACCGGCAGAGGTTTCGTTTTACGGACATTTTGATGATATGCCGGTCAAATATATCGCCTCTTAATTAGTCAAGTTGAGGAAAACTGGAGGCAGTCTATGTAACTTAAAAAATGACATAATCAGGCCGTATAGAATGCAACATATTATTATTAGCTTAACTTTCAAATAGACGAAAAAAAAACATGAACGTCCGATTGGCGTCAATCAACGCCAATTGTTTTTTACTGTGGTTTCACACACATTCACTTTTTGAAACATTGAGGCACGGATGTACCTAATACAAATAAATAAAACATCTCCAGTTAACTAGCAGATCATTCATTTAGTCCGTTATTAAATAAGAGATCTAGCGCTAAAATCTGTTGTTTTTGAAATCAAGCTGAGCTTCGTGTCCGCTGCTATCAGTTGCATGGACGACGCTGCTAGCGAAGTTGCGCAATCTTCACTAGGACGCAGCGTTTCAATCTATCGCCGTTGTGGAGACTCTCTATTAATTCGGTGAAATCACAAAATAAAATGCACACAAACGTGTCCCTGCTTGATATAGACTGTAACCATGCACTGATGAACATAGGCTATTCAGTTTTGATGATAGAGAAAAAACTGCAGCGAATGCGCGGATTAGAAGCACTGATCTATCTATAATGAGATGTTCCTGATTCACCATCGTCTGGCCTCTGAAAAAAGCTTTTAAAGCTAGTCTGCCTGGGCCAGGCCATATTTGAAAGGTCTCACTCAATCGTTCGTTGTTTAGGTCTATATTGCAGCCGTTTTAGGCGTGCGCTTTATTTGAAATGCAGCATGCGATGTTGTTTCATAACTTTCAAACGATAGAGCCTGTTCCTTTATAACATAGCAAGAGATCGGTGTATTTTTGTTTTATACATCTTAGGCTTATTCTCAAATTCAGATTGTGTTAGGGGGACGGGATTATTAGGCAATTTTAATCGGACAATTTGACCGGAGAGATTTAATTTTGTCGGACATTTAATTTTTTTACCGGCCAATGTCCGGTAATTACCGGACAACGGAAACCCTGCTCTGAAGGTCCTCACAATGAAAGTGAATGGGTGCCAAATTTTGAAGCTCAAAAATGCACATAGAGGCAGAAATAAAGTAATCCATAAGACTCCAGTTGTTGAATCTATATGTTCAGAAGAGATATAATTTGTGTAAGTGAAAAACAGATCAACATTTACCGTAATTTCCGGACTATTGAGCACACCTGAATATAAGCCGCACCCACTGATTTTTAAATAAAATATTATTTTGAACATAAATAAGCCGCACCTGTCTATAAGCCGCAGGTGCCTACCGGTACATTGAAACAAATGAACTTTACTCAGGCTTTAACGAAACACGGTGTGGCAGCGGGCGTGGTCAAGCGCCCGTCCGGGAGAAAAGCGGTAAGGCGCTTACACCTGAGCTAAATTATGTCTAACACCGGTGTCTAATTTCAGTAAGCATGGGGAGAGTGGCATAAAAAGGCAGCAGACACAGAGCTGAGAAAGTGACACACGTCAGTCTAGTGTTGGCGCATAGAAGAATTGAGAAACTTTATAAAATTGACTGTAAACATTGCTGTGGCCATTAAAAGCCTTACCTGGAATGTCAAGTGCCCTGCTGAAAACTGTCACACTGGTGCCCGTGTGACAGTTTTCCCAAGAAGGACACGTGAAGTAGGGCACTTGAAATTAGACACCGGTGTTAGACATAATTTAGCGCAGGTGTAAGCGCCCTTACAGCTTTTCTCTCCCGGACGGGCACTTGACCACGCCCCCGCTGCCACACACGGCTTGTAATAAAACATTTGCAGTAAACAGTAGCCTACCAATAAAGTCATTGGTCACTATCTTCCTCGTCCTGTGCACTGAAACCACTGAAGTCATCTCCTTCGGTGTCGGAGTTGAATAGCCTCAGATTTAGTTGTCTTTTTGCACTGAGTCTATTCCTCACGCTGCTGTTTCCAACATCTTATCATCGACTCATTAAGACCAAGCTCCCGTGCAGCAGCTCTATTTCCTTTTCCAACAGCCAGATCAATCGCCTTCAACTTGAAAGCAGCATCATATGCGTTTCTCCATGTCTTTGCCATGGTGAGGGTGACAAAATTACTACCGTAATCAGAATGATGGGAAGTTTGAGCGCGCTCGATTTAATCTAAACAGTAAACAAAAAAGTTGTTTTGACCTTAACCCGTTCGGCAATTTCATTGGTCTAATGAAAGCTTCACGCCACCAAAAAACTGAGCACGTCACAGAATGTTTTTTTTTTTTTTTTAATAAAATTTGAAAGCGGGAAAAATCCATATATTAGCCGCGTCATTGTATAAGCCGCGAGGTTCAAAGCGTGGGAAAAAAGTTGTGGCTTATAGTCCGGAAATTACGGTAGGTACTTTTTTACTATAAATTTTCCTCCCTGTCCAGTAGGTGGCATATGCACGAAGAATGCAAATCGTCAAAAACAAAAGTAGAAGAATGTGAAAGTGAAATAGGAGATCGATGGTATTTACAGCTTTCTCCTTCTCTGCACGGCAGTGCAGCTTTGCACCTGGGCACTTCGACAGCACTTTTAAAAGAGAATATTTTTCTAAAAGAGTTTATTTCTCTAAAAGAGCAATACACAGCGGAGTTGAACGTCCTTTTCAGGACGCGTCTTTATAAAGATGCCCTTCCGCCCCTGTCTAGTTCCTGGATGCGGTCGAATTCTCTCCGTTCTTGACGGTCACAGGCTAAGTTCCTATGACCTGCAAGTGCTGCCCCGGGAGGAGGCAGACCCAGCCCTTTCGTTGCTGTGTCCAGTGCATGCCCTGCGTACCTATGTGGACCACACTCAGAGATTTAGACATTCTGAGCAGCTCTTTGTCTGCTTTGGTGGACAGAGGAAAGGGAACGCTGTCTCCAAACAGAGGCTTTCCCACTGGATGGTTGACGCCATAGCAATGACCTATCACACACAGGTCGTGCCCGCCCCCTTGCGGGTTAGAGCACACTCGACGAGAAATGTGGCATCCTCATGGACACTGGCCAACGGCACCTCCCTAGCAGACACATGCAGAGCAGCGGGTTGGGCAACATCTTTACAAGATTTTAAAATCTCAGGGTTGAGTCAGTTTCATCCTGTGTTCTCTCAGGTCCGAGCCAGTAGAACTCGGTAATGCGGAAACAACTGACCGTGTGTACCGCTTGCATCTAGCGACTTTCCCCTCGACTGAGACAATCACATGTGCTCTTGTCCCAGGAGATCGCACTAACTCGGCTCCCTGGATGACTCCTCCCTAGCTCTCTGGTCTTCGAATTCAGTGGAGGAATTCCCCGATCAGACCCACTACGAGTACTGAAACTACTCTGTACTGGAATAGGTGCTCCATAGGACGGGCACTGGTGTGGACTTATCCCCCTGTGTGTATTTTCCACGGTACGATCCCCTTGCGAGCGGACCCGTGTCTCCCTTGGGCAGTTCCCACTGCCCCCGGTCGCTGTGTTTGTAGCAACTCCTCCCTCTCAACAGGTAGGATCTACCACCACGCCATTCTCCACATGTGGCCTGAAAACCCATGTGATGTATTTCACCAATCTTTACCTCCCCTAGCCTGGACAGGTGTAGTCTCCATGGGGTCTTTTCCTCCTGAAAGAATAGGAATGGGAAAAGAATGCCTTCCCCAATGTGATAGCGTTAAGATGGCCCCAGCCGCTTTAACTCTATGCGAGAAACATAGAGAGAGAAAAGGCACGGCTGGTGTGGCTGGTGCGGCTTGCTCCCATGCTTGGCATGTCACCTTGTTTCCCCCTTCGGGGTGTAGGGAACTAGAAGGTTATGGTGATTTTATGGGGCGTTGGGGAAGGGTACGTGCAGTCTGATTCAGTCTGTTGCTTTGGCACCTAACTGCCTGTCCACATCTGCATCAGCAGTGCACGTACAAGGTTCAGAGCATGGCGTGATTAAATATGGACCCCTTGTGTCGCTTCTTCGACACAACGTCGAACTGAGGTACAGACGGGGAACGTCTAGGTTACTATTGTAACCTCTGTTCCCTGACGGAGGGAACGAGACGTTGTGTAATGGCCGAACCTCATTCTCAGCTCCTCAGGGCAAAATCCTAAATGGACAGATCCCTTTATACCCGTATGTCTGGGGGTGGGACATGCAAAGTCTGCCTGCCAATTTCCCATTGACCTTTTCTCAAGATCAAAGATGCGCAAGGCTCTCAAGAGAGACCCCCAGTGTCGCTTCTTCAACACAACGTCTCGTTCCCTCCATCAGGGAACAGAGGTTACAATAGTAACCTAGACGTTTCTCACCCACACTTATCATATCACTTCAGAAGATATGGATTTATCCACTGGAGCTGTCTGGATTACTTTAAAATTGCCTTTATGTGCTTTTTGAGCTTAAAAATGTTGGTATCCTTTCACTTGCATTGTATGGACCTACAGAGCTGAAATATTCTTCTAAAAATCTTCATTAGTTTTCAGCAGAAGAAAGAAAGTCATACACATTTGGAGTAAATGATTAGAGAATGTTCTTTTTTGGGTGAACTGTCCCTTTAAGCATTTATAAAATGTGAGATAAACTGGCTTATAATGCATTTCTAAATGACATAGTAGTCAATAACAGACACTTTTATAATCCCTTAACAAAGGAAATATTAATGTACAGTGTTACCCATTGGTGTAATGTAATCAGGTTGGTTCAGTCATAACTGAATAAAGCCAGATAATTTAGATGTTTCTACTGTACATTAAGTATATTCTTTAGGTTGTTTAAAAAATATATTTTTACAGTGTGTACAAAAGTGAAGAAAACCTATTTTAACAATTATTATGCAATAAAAAAACTCCTTCATTAGACTCAAGATGGTGCCGAGTATGGCTGCTGCGTTGCGAGCTCCAACAAAACACTGCAGTTTATTGTTTGTTTTGTTTACAGTTTTTTGTTTTTTGACTTGGATGTTGTCTGCCTTATTGTAAACGACAGACAAATGCTTTTGGACATCTGGTTCTGCAATTACACACCGAAAACTGGACTTCAAATTCCTCAATGCCGACCCACTGTTTACAAACAAGCCAGCAGAGCCCTTTGTCTGAGGAAACAAGCTGAAACTGTTTCAGAAGGAAAATGTTCTGAAACAGGAAGCACCCACCCTCAGAACGATCCAGTGCTGGTCGGAAGAATCAGACTCTATGCTACATGTTCCTTTCCGCCTCTGATGACGACAACGAGGTTTACGCTGAAAGCGGAACGTGTTTCCTCAGGAAGTGCGTAGAGGATGTTGTTCTGACCAAAACAATACGGATCTACCCCAACCAGAAACCACGGGTTAACGGCGATATTTGCACGGCACTTAATGGACAGACATCCGCTTTTAATTCCGGGAATGCGGAGGAGCATAAACAAGCCAGTTATACCCTCCATAACAATATCAGAGCAGCCAAACGCCAGTACAGGCACAAAATTGAAGGACAGTTCAACACCACCGACTCTTAGAAGTATGCGGCAGGGAATTAACATCATCACTGACTACAAAGGGAATAAAAACTCTGCCGTGAACACTGCTGCCTCTCTCCCGGATGAGCTTAATACATTTTATGCTCGTTTCGAGGAAAATAACACCGCCCTCACAGAGAGCACTCGCAGCCGACTCTACAGAGAATGGTTCACTCTCCGTCTCAGTTGCGGATGTAACCCGATCCTTCCGGCGAGTGAACATCCGTAAAGCCGTGGGTCCAGACGGCATTCCGGACCGCGTCATCAGAGTGTGCGCGAACAAACTGGCTGGTGTTTTTACAGACATTTTCAACCTGTCCATCTCCCTGTCTGTAGTCCCCACATGCTTCAAAACATCCACCATTGTGCCTGTACAAAAGCAATCAAAAATCACTTGTTTAAATGACTGGCATCCTGTTGCTCTGACCCCCATCATAAGCAAATGCTTTGAGAGGCTAATCAGAGATCACATCTGCTCTGTGCTGCCCACCTCTTTGGACCCATTGCAGTTTGCCTACCGCAACAACTGCTCCATTGATGATACCATTGCATCTACAATACACACTGCTCTCTCCCATCTGGCAAAAAGGAACACATATGTGAGAATGCTGATTGTAGACTACAGCTCAGCATTCAACACCATAGTGCCCTCCAAGCTTGATGTGAAACTCCGGGCTCTGGGCTTAAACAGCTCGCTGTGCAGCTGGATCCTGGACTTCCTGTCAGGCAGACGTCAGGTGGTTAGAATGGGCAACAACATCTTCTCATCACTGACCCTCAACACTGGAGCCCTGCAGGGCTGTGTCCTCAGCCCACTCCTGTATTCCCTATACACACATGACTGTGTGGCAACACATAGCTCCAATGCCAAGATTAAGTTTGCTGATGATACGACAGTGGTAGGTCTGATCACTGACAATGATGAAACAGCCAACAGAGAGGAGGTGCACACTCTGACATGAAGGTTCACGAGCGCCTCTTCTTCCTGAGATGGCTGAGGAAGTTTGGAATGAACCACAACATCCTCATACGGTTCAACACCAGCACTGTAGAGAGCATCCTGACTGGCTGCATCACCGCCTGGTACGGCAATAGCACCGCCCACAACCGCAAAGACCTACAAAGGGTGGTGCGAACTGCCAGAAACATCATCGGAGGTGAGCTTCCCTCCCTCCAGGACATATATAACAGGTGGTGTGTGAAAAAAGCTCGGAGGATCATCAGAGACTCGAGCCACCCGTGTCATGGGCTGCTCTCACTGCTACCATCAGGCAGGCGGTATCGAAGCATCAGGAGCCACACCAGCCGACTACATGACAGCTTCTTCCCCCAAGCAATCAGACTTCTGAACACTTGATCTTTCATGATCAATATACACAAGCACTGCACTTTATTAATCTATTATCTCACACTGGACTGTCATAATTATATTCTCCACAAAACAACTACAGCATATATATATATTTTGTATATACTTTTTATTTTTATTGTATGTGCATTCTATATTGTGTGTATTGTTTACTGTACATTGTATACTATTATTGTGTTGTGTAATTATGTGTATATTTGATATGTAAATTGTGTTGTGTAAAAATGTTGTTTATTGTAAATTGGTGTCATGTCTCGTCACTGTCATTACTGCTATGTTGCTCGGAATTGCACACAAGACTTTCACCTACTGTTGCACTTGTGTATATGGTCGTGTGACAATAAAGTGATTTGATTTTTAACAACATTCATTGAAACTGTATTTTAAACTCTTAATTGTTTTAATCTATCAATATCAGCTGTGCAAATAACAAACCAAATATAACAAAGCAGCACATTCTTTTCATTTTTCAAGTATTAAAATAGCTTTGGAGTGGTAGTGGAGTTCTTCACCAGAAATCCCTCTATTAATTATGATCTATTAAAAATGGCTTCATCAGAAGCATATACAATTTATTAACAATCTCAGAGTTCACAGTAGGTCTATATTTAAAGGTTTATTCAATTATTCAATAGTCAATTCACCTACAGAGAAAATTAAGGGGATTTTTACTTCTGGAATCATTTTATATTCTCTACCCTGATTCTGATCGTCTGCCAAATGATTGTATGCACACCTTATTTTATCTGCATTGTACAAACAAAACATTCTTAAACTTTCCTATTGGAATGAACCCTAAAGGGAAATATACTTTTGGCAGAAGGCTAAATAAAAATACTTAAATAGCAGTGATAGGTAGACATTTCTGTGAACTGACTCAAAGTGGAAGTAAATTACTGAAATATCATGTTTATTAGAAAAGAATTTGAGCGCAGACAAGCTCCACTGATGAGGTCTCAGGCAATGATTATTTTGCTGTAAACAGTCTCCTCTGAGACAGGCTCACTTTAAAACTGTAGGCCTAAAACAACCAATTCAGCTGAGTTTGTGATTATTTAATGTGAGCCTGTGATTATTTTTTTTATAACTCACTGAGAATATTAGGTAACAACATCATTCTTGTGACATCATTTTAAAAAGCCCTCTTGCTTCCTTCCATTAGCAATGTTGGTGTGACTGGTTTGCCTTGTTTATCTGGTTAAAATGCAAGTTTCTTTTATTTTGCTTTAAAAGATAGAGCTGTGTTTAGATTCTTACCCTCTGCTCTCTGACACAATCATAATAGACACAAGCAGAAAGACCATTGGGGACATGACAAAGTTGAGCACAGTTCAACTTTATGCAAATGCCCATTTATGCGATAACTACAAATGTGAGTGCAGACAGTGGAACTCATGATCTGCCTAATGATACTGTTGGGTATTGCAGTCGAATAGGAAAGCCTACTTGAAAACAACAGGACAGCGACAAGCAGCCACCAGCATTTTTAATCTCTGTCTGTTACGTTCCTGTGTTGTCTGCCCTCTGTTCTTTGTTTCACTATCACGTTTATTTCACGTTTTCTTGTTATCCGCTCCGTGTTTTCCGTTTCACCCGTCACCGATCCCGCTCCATGTCACGTTTTCCCTGTTGTCCGCCCTGAGTCTCACTGTCCGTGTGTTTGACTACATTTCTCACAATTCCCGGCCTCCCCCACCGCCTGCACTCATCATTGTTTCCACCTGTGTCTCGTTCAGTCGCCACTTTGTCCGTGCATTTAAACCCTGTTTCTTTGTTTAGTCACTGTCGATCGTTGACGTTTCATGTCCGTGCCCATGCCCATGCTACGCTGTGTCGTTCGTGTTCATCCGAGGTTACTCTGTTCCGTCTGAGGTTACCCTGCTGTCTACAGTTTCGTGTTTCTGTTCCCTCGTGTTTGGACTGTTTCATTGTTTTCAGTTACCTGTTTTCCCCTCGTGGACTTTTCTTTGTGTTTACCCTTTTTTTATTCTGTGCTAAATAATAAATACCGCATTTGGATCTTACTTCTACACCCAGCATTACACTGTCATTGTGAACTCCCTTTAAAAATGTAATCAAAGCAAATAGCAGAGGACTAAAAATCAAATGTTCCTTCCTCTTGGTGTACTGTACACTTAATCAATATTCAGCCATAGCAAATTGTTAGAGCAGCATAAACGGTTTAACATATTTTGGTTTCCTCAATTAAAAAAATAAAATAAAAATTATACTGATGTGTCTCTATTTTAATTACACATTGCATCTAAATGATATTTCTTGGCAGTGACATCAATGGAAAGCTACGGTTTCAGGAAAAAGTAAAGTTTGTTTATTTTTCATCTGCACAGCTTACACAGTGTTCACTAGGCTTTGAGATGCTTGTGTGAAGAGGCTCAGATTGCAGAACACTGACAGTACAGATAATTGTGCAAACAGACACTGAGTACATACAGTCAGATCCAAAAGTCTGAGATTATACAAAAAATTCTGGGATTTAAACCTTACAATCAACAATGTTTTAGGATAAAATAAAACATAAACAAAGAAATGTTAAGACGTAAAATGAAAAAGAAATATTAAAGATTCACCATTTTCACTTGTGGTCTCAGACATTTGGTCTGTAAACACAAAAGAACATAAAAATAAAGCAAACTTAAAATTATACATGTGGTATAAAGTTTAGAATCTTCTATATTTAAAATCTATATGTAATAAAGTAGCATGGGTCAGGAGCACTGAGAAGGCATTGTAATGCATTAAATGCGTAGTTTGTAGCAATTTGTAGTGGATAATGACAGTAAAATTAAAGATGTGCTATTTAGTTTTGAAGCAGCAATAAATACACCAGTAAATCAGAGTGAGCAACAATATTGCAGCATATCAATAAGTGACAGGAAATTTATATTGCAGTAAAGTGATTGAGAGATAGAATAAAGTTGGCCTGAATCTGAACAGTAAGACAGCAGTTGATATTTTACTATTTTTATTATCGCATATGATTTTTAGGTCATTTATCACTATGAAATGTCAGTAAAGATTTATTTACATATGCTTTCTGCGGTGGAGAGATTTTTACTTGTCACATACACACTACAAATGACAATATTCTTGCTTCTTAGTAATGAGAATCCTCTCATTGCCAGGTTTTGGGTATTGATTATTCATGCTGCACCACTGCTGAATAGACAGATACTGTAGACTATTCACACAATCGTTTAGATTTCATCTGAATATCCCCTTCTGAAACTCACCACTGAAATCTTTTAATTAAATAATTTATTAAACATTTCAGACTGTATTATCAAACATTCTGATTTCCAAGCATCTAGGCAAACCTCTTGCCTGACTCTGGTGTATTTGAAGGTGGAAAATGGATGGGGGTCAGCGATACATAGAAAAACCTATGAGACATTCTTTTAGCAAAAATCTATAATGTGGTATGGGCTCCGGAAAAAAGATAATAATTTGCCGTACAGTGAAATATTATTGAATATGCTATGTCTGTCTGGCTGCACAGAATCAGTGCCTCAGCCAGTCTCTCTCAAAAGCTTCATTACCTTATTAATGACTCGCCTCATGCTGTTGATCAGGCCTTGAGAAGCAGCTCTATATTTATAACAGGGCTCACTGTTGTAAAGAATTTTCCCTGCCACGTATTAACAAGGCTTAGGGGGAGGAGAAAAATTTAATGGAGTAGATTAAAAAACTTTTAGGAATGTCCTAAAGTGGTCTTGAAAGAGATACTTTCCGAAAAATGATATCCATCTGGAAAGGATTGTTTAAAGGCCCCAATGTACTTCAGGAGAATTTAATTTTCATTCTTCTATCAGGGGTAAAAAGAAGTTCTAAATAGCCAAGCAATGGTATAATGTTTGTGAAACATTCAGACACCCGCCACACTGCTGTGGGAGCCATTTAGAGGAGCATTTAAATATGATATGTAAAACCTTAAAAATGTGTCGACAATGACTTTTACCTCATTCTTTGTGTAGAAATCATGGTCCGTGAAAGAAGCTGTTTCAACCACTTGATGATGATTTGAAGTAATATATATGCAGTAGATAATGTTTAATTTGTCTTGTTTACATTGTGAATTCATGACGCATATACGTTAATACACTATACACAGCCATAATATGCGCTGATTACACTCTGTTATTGTAATTTATGTTGACACTGATACTACTGTAACGATGGGCATATAAATGTGTTAATGTTCATAACACAGACAAAAGAATGGTGATAGAGGCATATCTTCCAATGTACAGATGTGTGGATGGCACATGAGTGACTGGGCACTTACCGTAAGAGTATTTGAGTGAATTTGATTCCTTTTGTGGACTAATTAAACAAACAAACAAAAAAATTGCATGACATGTTTTTGGAAAATGTCTCTAAGCGAACGATTGTACAGATGAAGGTACATTTGCACCAGCTCGCTAATAAGTCTAAACCCCTGTGTGTTCCCGTTGACTGATTTTGACTGACTAAACAACATTAACAAAATTAGCTGTCAGCCTCAATGTAGGTGGAGCTTCAGGTCACAACTACCAATGATGTGTACCAATGCCAGTAAGATGATGCTGAAGCAAATGATAACAGCATTTTTATTTTTGGATGAACTATCACTTTATGATGGTTGGGAGAATCATGTGGTCAAGTGGTATAGACAGTGGTTTCTCTCAAATGACAAGGTTGCTGCACTCTGTCCTTTGTGGTTAAACCTTGCAGCATCAGACATGTTCAAGGATATGTGTTACCTGCAGCACCCAACCAGAAAAGAGGATCAGTTGTGCATGTCAGCTTATCCAGTAGCTATGGCATCAACCAATTTTCCTGTGAACTGGAGATCCTTGTTATGCTGTAAACATTTCTTCCAAACATATGTGGTGTATAGTAATATCACATAATTTTTTATACTACAAGGAAGTAACTAATAAATGACTGGATATTCCTTTTTAAATCATCTGTCCAGACTTTTAGGTACTGTATGCTTATGCTGTCATAACACTAACAGAGGATAAGGATGAGCCATTTTGGATATGCAGGTACATTGCTAGTGCTTCCAAAGCTAATGTGCCACAACGATGCCTGCACCAGAGAAGAATAAAGAAAGATTCACTTCCTGAGCATCTTCTCTATTTACCCTCACTTAGTAAATGCCTGTGTTCTGAATCTGACTGCATAGCCTCTGTTCTTTCAAACCTGCCTAATACTGCTGCTCTGCAAGTTGTGACCCAAAACATGCTGACTGTTGCTGTCAAGCTGAACAAATTGACAAAGCTTTGTAAACAACACGCTCTGCGCACATTCATTTCAAAGCATGCAGTCCCACATCTCAATAATACATTGGGCCACACGCAAACGCTATGCAGTTTTGCTTCGTACCCAAAGCAATTTTACACTTCATGGTTCAATTTCAAAGCCACTCAAGTGCATCAAAAGCATGGCCCTACATCAACAGGAATTTGGTGAACATAAAGCAGCTTGGTTACAGTTGACACATTTTTACCAATATACTTCATTTTAATATGAAAAGTCAAAAGAGAAGATGCAAGGAGACTGATGTTGACCAGTGATAACAAATTGCAAGGACAGGCATTAAACAAGTGTTATAACAAACCATGTAAATGCCAAAGTTTTAAATTGCAGTATTTATTTAATGCATATTAAAGCAATATCACACGAACAAGAGTGCTGTATGTCACAGGCGCCGATCCCGTGGCTGCTTTGGCGCTCAAGATTCAAAATGCTTTGAATCAGAGAAAGCAAATAAAGTAAAGCACTTTGGGTGCTACCTGAGGGTGGTGCCAAAGCGAATAAATTAATAAATGATTGTGCTGCTCAACTGAGACATAAGATGACGAATTTGAATAAAAACAGTAGTTTATATTAACAATTATATTTAAATATTTTATAGTGTCATTTTTCTTTTCATCCTTCTGTTAGGTAAGTACTGCTTACCTTGCTTATATGGATGGCACGTCCCTGCACAGAAATTGTTCTCTCCTTCTCCCAACTCGGAAACTTGTATCAGGTAGGTGCCTTGAGCGTGTTTGATTAGTCGATAGCGATTCTCAACTGTGAACGGCAGTAATGCTGAAGCTGTTAGTTTCACTCTATTTCTCAGCTATAGTGTAGTAGTAATCTAAGCAATTATGTACGAAATGCCAAAAGAACCAATTTGGTTTGATGTTATCAACATAGCCACCATATTTGATTTTATTTGATCCTTATTACTGATTTTATTTGAAAGTGAATAATGACTTCAGTTTCATTCTGTTCACATGCAAAGAGATTGTATTGATTCAGAAGACAAGGAATATAGTGAATGAGTTGAATTGATTACTTTTATTGTGTTTTTTTTTTCAAGCTAGGCAAATAAACCCTGAGAAAACTTTAAAAAATGTCCCGTTATTGTTTAATGAAGAAAGAATTTCAAATGAGTTTGGAGTGAAATAAGGGTGAGTAAATAATGACAGAATTTTCATTATTTGGTGAACTACATTATTGTTGTAGTTACACTGTAATTACACATTCAAACATGCAGTATTTCATTATATTGTAACATTTACACAAATACAACGTGTGAGCCTAAGTTCTCTGTAGTACATCACATGATATAGATATAGCATATGTTTTATTTGACTGTATAAGTCTGTTGCCATTTGAGGTGATAGGAAAAGGAGTCAAACAGGAAGTGGCCTGAAAATTGACCTGCATAGTCTATGACAACACACCAAAACTTTACACAAAGACCAGGAATAAACAACATAATTTGTTAGAATGCCACCACTGAAAGTTTCCTGGTATATGAGTGAGTGGCAGAGATGTCAAATTATCTTTCTCAGACTCATTTAAAAGGCTAAAAACGGCACATGCCATTGAGCAGACATGGCAGCCAAGACCCATTTTTCTTCCTCTCAGAATGTGTGTGCATGGTATTAAATAAGATATAGAAGTAAATATGAACATTTAGAATGCAGCAAGGGAAACAGGCTACCTTCAGCCATCCATCCACTCTGTCAAGCTTAAACTAGGTGTAAATTGCTACAAAGCTTATGCATTTGGGTGCTGGATCTGGAAGTGGTGACATCAATCCATAATTGGGCTGGGTAGCTATTTGCCACCCCTCACACTGCTGATTGGTTGGTGACATGACCAATTTGCAAAGTTAGTCAACCAGAATTATTTTAGTCATAATCTCTTATAAGGTCATATTAGCCTTCCCTTTGGAGAAGTACAAAATAAGAGTGAGAGAAAAATGACAGCAACATAATAACATGTCTTAGAAATGACATCCATTAATTGTCTTGCTAGCAGTTTAGCAGAAAACTCCTGTTAAGCACAACGTTTGCCTGTAGAAATAAATTAGCAGAGAAACATATTCATTTTGGAAAACTTCAAAATTACTTGCAGACAATTTACAATTCGATCACTAATTTTGTGGATTCTATGGATTTTCTATGGATTCTATTAATAAATGTGTCTTAGTTTGTTTGCTTGATTCTTGTTTTTTAGGTTAGGGAGAACAGCTTAATTACTTTATCTTTACTTGCCTCTTATCTTGCATTTGTTTAATGTATTTGCTGTTGGTGAAATATATAATGAAGTGTATCTTGGCACTTCAACAGCTCTGTAGTCCTAAAATGTAAAAAATTACATACAACTCAGTAAAAAATGTGTCATATTGTTAGTTTCATAATCTTTCTAAAAATATATATAAGTATAATGGTATGATAATACGAATTTTAATGTTATTTTTTTTTCTGTTATTATGTAATTAGTAGCAGATGTGGGTAAAACGTGCTACATTTGCTCTGTTACATTTACTTGTGTAACATTTTTTGGGGAAAAAAATACTTTTAGTGTAGGTTTAATTGTGGGTACTTTTTACTCCAAATTTCTAATGAAAATGTTTTACTTTTACTTCGTCACAATGGGCAGCATTCCTGATGATTCGTTACTGGGTTTCATTTTAATTAATGCATAATTTATTGAGAGATTATTGAATGGGACTTTTACAACAGTGGAAGTTCACACAGCTGCGTGCACTGACACAGACTGTCACTCAAGACGAGTCCATCACTTCTGCAGCATCAAGCACTTCTAACTAAGTGAGACAATTTCTTTGCTCTGCACAGTAAAATAGTTTTGTCATGCAATGCCTTTATTTAACACCAAGACAAGCAGATTTTTCAAGATTAAAATTGCAGCTCCAACTTAAGGCAGCATGCTGAGGTATGTTTTGGCTAGGGCTTTTCTGTGACATGGTGATTGACATTTTCAGGGTGATTCTGGGCTCTTGTGACATACATTTTTAAGTGTACATGTTAAATCTGCATCAATATATCAGTGTGCTTTCTGCATCCTGTTTGTCATAAGCAATATTAAAGCATTTAACCTGTGCCCTCACAGGTGTACTGGAAACTATTGTTGCTACTTCGGGCTGATTAACTGTACAAATCTATGTAAACATTCACGTTAAGTGTAAATGCCTTTTGCTCAGCCGATCGTGTCATTGACAACTGGAGCGCGAACAGACAGCATTTCTGCACATGGTGCCATACGCAGACTGCATACTCTGCGTTTTAGAGAGTGGCGGTACTGTGTACAGAACTAATGATTCTTTCGACACTGAAAACTGTAACTACACTGAAATAAGGATTAAAAGCTGTGAAATAGCGAAAGTAGTAATTAATAAAACGTGATCTAGCTTTTGTTTATATTTCCCTGTGGGACATTGTTAACATTTTCGCCATAATAATTACTAGAAAGGTTTCCAAACCTCAGTTCTTATTGACAAATTCATCCAAATCTGACAAGAGCCCCTAAAGCGATAGTTCACCCAAAAATGAAAATTATTTTATCATTTACTCACCCTTATAACATCCCAGATATATATGTCTTCCTTTCTTCTGTAGAACACCAATGAATACAAGTAAATGAGTGCCAACATTATAAAGCTAAAAAAAATTACAAATTTCAGCATAAAAGTAATCCATAAGACTCCAGTGGTTAAATTATTATCTTCAGAAGTGATGTGATAGGTGTGGATGAGAAACAGATCACTTTCACATTCTTCTTCTTCTGTTTTTGAAAATGCACATTCTTCTCTGCATGTCGCGCCCTTAAATATTGATTTGTTGCTCACCCACAACTAGCATTTCACTTCTGAAGATATTAATTTAACCACTGGAGTCATATGGATTACTTTTATGCTACCTGCATTTGCTTTTTGGAGCATTAAAATTTGCACCCATTCACTTGCATTGTACTGACCTACAGAGCTGAAATATTCTTCTAAAAATCTTAATTTGTTTTCTGCAGAAGAAAGGAAGCCATACACATCTGGGATTGAGGGTGAATAAATAATGAGATAGTTTTCATATTTAGGTGAACTACTCCTTTAAAGCGATTTAATATTCCGTCATAATTTCCCTACCCTCATGGTGTTCCAATCCTGTGTGACCTTATGTATTCTATGGAACCCAAAAGATGTTAAGACAAAATGTTAGGGACTGACAGTCTCAGTCGCCATTCACTTTGAATATATAGAGAAAAAAACACATTCACTGAAAGTAAATTGTGACCAAGGCTAATATTCTGTCTAAAATCTCATTGTGTTGCATGGAAGAATGAAAGGCATACGGGTTTGGAACAACATGATGGTGAATGATGACAGAATTTCCATTAATAATAATATTAATAATAATTCTGTAATGCATGTTAAATGTGTATTATGTAATGGAATGTAGGGAGTTAACATCCATAATGTCATTGGTGAAAGTAATGAGTTACTAACTACTTGAGTACTCTTTTAATTGGATACTTTCTTAATCTTACTCAAGTAATTATTTATGTTAGCATTTTAACTTCTACTAGATTATTTTTTTAAGTAATTTTACTTTTACTTGGGTAGTTTTTGGCTACTCTAACCACTTCTGATTATAAACAGCATACGGATATCTAAAATTTACAATTAACACTTAGATCAGACAATTTTAAACCCCCAATGGCTTTGATTCTATCTTCAAATTCAAATTCATTACATACTTTTCGTTTTTTTCTTTGAAAATTCAATAATATGGCATGTGAACTAACAGCCGGAAAACACTTCTGTTATCTGAAATGGACTAAGCGTTCAAGCTATTGTTAGTGAAACAAAAGAGAAATATGTAAGATTAAAACTTACTGGTGCTTGCATGTCCAACAGTCATGCCAAGTGGTTATACTCTGAACCATGATATGACATGGTTTCCACATTTTGTTATGCTGCAGCCTTATGTTAGAATGCTTTCAATTATTTTTTCACATCAATCTACACTTCATACCTCATAATGGCAAAGCAAATAACAGATATTTGATTACTTTTAAAATGTATTAAAAAGAAAAAACTGAAATATCACATTGACATAAGTATTCAGACCCTTTGCTATGACACTTGAAATTTAGCTCAGGTGCATCCCATTTCTCTGGATCATCTTTGAGATGTTTCTACACATTGATTGGAGTTCACCTGTGACAAATGCAATTGACTGGACATGATTTGGAAAGGCACACACTTGTATATATTATCAAAGCTTAAAATCTATCTCAGAACAACAACTAAGCCATGATGTCAAAGGAACTGCCTGCAGAGCTCAGAGACAGGATTGTATCAAGGCACAGATCTGGGATACAAAACATTTTTGTCTGCATTGAAGGTTCCCAAGAGCACAGTGGTCTCCATAATTATTAAATGGAAGAAGTTTGGAACAACCAGGACTCTTACTAGAGCTGGCTACTTGGCCAAAATTAGCAATCGGGGGAGAAGAGCCTTGGTAAGAAAGGTGATCAAGAACCCGATGGTCATTCTGGTAGAGCTGCAGAGATCATGTGTGGAGATGGAATAAACTTGCAGAAGGACAACCATCACTGCAACACTCCACCGATCTGGGCTGCAAAAAGCATTTAAAAGACTCTCAGAATGTAAGAAACAATGAAATGAAGATTGAACTGTTTGGCCTCAGTTCTAAGCATCATGTCTGGAGGAAACCAGGAATCGCTGTCACCTGCACAATACCATCACAACAGTGGAGCATAGTGGTGGTAGCATCATAATGTGGGGATGTTTTTCAGCAGCAGGGACTGGTCAGGGTTGAATGAAAGCTGAACGCAGTGAAATACAGAGATATTCTTAATGAAAACCTGAGTAGAGGAAGAAAAAGGAGAAAAAGATTTCCTAAAGGATGCCAAGTGTGAAATTCCAAACCCAGAGTTACCATGAATCACAGGACCAAGGGTAACATCTTTTTCACAATTCAGGAAAGACAAAATACACACAGTGTATGCATATATTCATACACACATCCAGTGCTGGCAATTAATTCAGGTTTATGATAAAATATTAGACTGCCTTAGGAAAGAAAGGTTTTTCTAAAAAAAAAAAACTAAAAAAAAAATGTTTGTCACAAACAATGTTTATCTTTGTAAAAACTTCAGCACAGTAATTTCCCCCCTTTTAACGGCTAACAAGTTTCATGTAAAAATCCAAAAATTCTGTAGTATGCAAAATGTTTGATCTTTGCAGAGTGAGTTTAACATCCTTTTAAATATGTAAACAGAGAATTGTGTACTGAGTGGGATAAAGATAAGTGACAGATAAAGTGCATTTAGGCCATTTACACTGGCTGAGAAACGTTATAGTACAGTTAATGGTAAATGGTCTGCACTTATATAGTGCTTTTTTAACCTTAGCGGTTTTCAGAGCGCTTTACAGTGTGACTCATTCACCCATTCATACACACACTCACACAACAATGACGGCAGAGTTGCCATGCAAGGCCTACAGGCCACCTGAGCCACAGCCGTTCCATTAGCTTTGCCAATCTTTCCTACCTTTCCTCCCTATAATATCTTTTCTACTTGATATTTTGCATAGGTAAAGTAGACTTTGTCATGATAAATGTAGTGGTGGTGGCGTAGTGGGCTAAAGCACATAACTGTTAATCAGAAGGTTGCTGGTTCGATCCCCACAGCCACCACATTTTATCCTTGAGCAAGGCACTCCGGCGGGATTGTCCCTGTAATTAGTGCGCTTTAAGTCGCTTTGGATAAAAGCATCTGCCAAATGCATAAATGTAAATGTAAATGCAATGCTCAGATTACTTGATACAGCAGTACCAGAATTGTCAAACTTTTTACTCCATTAAATATTTTTTAGGGTAAATGTATTTTTTAAATTAAATTTCCATATTATTTTCATATCTTAAAGCTATTGAACATTTCATCTTTACTGCCCAGTAAAAAAGATTTAACACTCCTTGATCTTTTGTTATAAAATGTCCCAATTGCGAAGTATGGTGTCACATTATATGGGGTGTTGTCAAGTTGTCACAATGAAACCTGTCATTTAACAGGTTATTGTAGTCTTTTTCAGCTAATTTTTAAACTGTAAAACTGTTATGAATCAAAACAATCATTAGCAAACAGTAAAGATGTAAAAGGCACATAAAACATACAAAAAATATAAAACAATTTTTCTGGCAAACAAATGCTGAAATTAATAAATTGTATAAATTTAATACATTTAAAACACATGTGACAACCATTGTCAAACCATTGCTCTGACCAACAAATACTATAACTAATAAATTGTATGCATTTATTACATTTGAAACACATTTGACTACTTGCCCCAATCAAAATTTGGCAACTTGCTAGGACCTGACATTCATGAAAAATAACCTTGTCTTATGAACAGTTCAACTTTTCAGTTAAAATGTACCTTCAATATATTGTTGATCCTTGCCTTAAAAAAATTGTTATTGTGTTCATTTGTTTACCCAAGAACTATAGCAAAAATATGATATTGGAATGTTAATTTGGAGGATATAATTCACATATTTTATTCTGATTTACTGAGATATAGCCCTTGTGACAACTTTCCTAGTTTTCCATATTATAAACAATCCAAAGTACATTGTAAAATCTAATTAGTTGACCATACTAACATTTTTAAGGCAATCAGTTTGCATGCTTTTTCTAAGTAAACCTTCTGAACTATTTAAGTACAGTTTACTAGTTAAAAGTAAACTTAATACAATACTTTTTAAGTATAAAAATTAAGTAATGCATTCCTTAATTTTTAGTTAAAAAACTTCATATACAGTATAACAGAAATTTTGACTGGACTCTAGTTTACCCATATGGCACATTGGATTCTCCTCAGTACTTCTTTTTGTAAAGTACAATTGAGTAGAGACAAATTACTTAAATTTAACAGGCTCCAAGTTCACCAGAGGTAATTGTGTTACTTCACACAATTCACAACTATCAACCAGCTACAACAAACCAACAATCATGTTATTAAAATTAAAACTATATAATTTTTTTAAGATAAATTTGTATGTTTCTCCATAAGTTTCCTAGTCTTTAACAAACATACATGATTCATTTACAGTGAATCCGGAAAGTATTCACAGCGCTTCACTTTTTCCACATTTTGTTATGTTACAGCCTTATTCCAAAATGGATTAAATTCATTATTTTCCTCAAAATTCTACAAACAATACCCCATAATGACAATGTGAAAGAAGTTTGTTTGAAATCTTTGCAAATTTATTAAAAATAAAAAAAACGAAAAAAAATCACACATCATATACATATATTAATATTCACAGCCTTTGCCATGACACTCAAAATTGAGAAGGGCCTTAGTCAGGGAGGTGACCAAGAACCCGATGGTAATTCTGACAGAGGTCCAGATTTTCTCTGTGGAGAGAGGAGAAACTTCCAGAAGAACAACCATCTCAGTGTGGCGGGTGGGTGCAGTTTCGAGACACAAGCTCAAGTTAATTTATAAATAAAAGTCCGACTACGCCACCCTAGGAGTTAACCCCAGGGAAAATACTCAAACATTGAGTAAAGCACACAGGTTCGGTTCCCTCATAAAGTTAGACAGGAGAGACGTGAGTACAATACAAAAATACAAATGTTTATTAATACAAAAGTGATTAAAAATGTTGGACACTAAGGTCCACATCAAACACTAACAACCCCACTTCAAATCAAAGAAACACACACAAACCAATATATATATATATATATATATATATATATATATATATATATATATATATATATATATATATATATATATATATATATATATATTCTGTAAAGCAAATACCAAATAACAACAGCAGGGCTGGGGCTCCCAATGACAGGAATCACTGTGGAGTTCGGTTTTACAGGGCACACGTTCACGCGCACACACACCCGTGCAGTTGAATCACACCATCACACACAAAGTGTACACTGCACACGATAAAGAAGAACCACCACCACAAGTAAAAGCACTCCGGCCGTGGGACCCCAGTTCCTGCAGTAAAAAATAAGAACAAAAAACAGAAACTATAAAAATGAACATGGCAATAGAGACATTCCCAATAAAGCAAAGATAAGGAAAAAAACAGTAACCAAAAAGGATCAAATAGTTGGTCTTGAGATTATTACAAAGCAATTTCAACTCAGCAGATTTTCACACACGCAAATGGAATGACATTAATAGGTGGCAATCACATGGATCCAGAGCTATAACCACCTGTTATATATGGACAGTTTCAATAAAGCAAAAGAAAAGAGTTAAATCAAAGAAACAAAACAAGGAATATGAAGCAGGGCACTAAAACGACACAATAAGAATCAAACGAGCAGTCCCCTTGTTATAATGATGATCGCGTCAGCGCGACTGTATCAACCGCAGCGCTTTAACAGCGTGAGCAGCAACAAACAAATCACGGCAGAGAACGAGAAGTCCCCTTCTGGTTATAGTGATGATCGCGTCAGCACGGCTGTATCGACCACAGCGCTTTAACAGCGTGAGCAGCAACAAACAAATCACGGCAGAGAACGAGAAGCCCCCTTCTGTTTATAGTGATGATCGCGTCAGCGCGGCTGTATCGACCACAGCGCTTTAACAGCGTGAGCAGCAACAAACAAATCACGGCAGAGAACGAGAGGGAGAATCCTAAAATGACAAGAGAAGATGTTACCAATCCTCATCCGATCACAATCATGGTTGCATTTAAACACTTACCATCCGGATATCATGTCAGGTAGCACGCTTTATAGCCACAGATTAGTCACAGTCATGCCCACCAATAGCACAATGGGATACAGGGAATCACACCTATTTTAGTACGCGAAAAGAGTGTTAAACCCACACAGCCACACCAGCACAACATAATGAGCACTTCACAATAAACATACCTGCTAGACGAGCAATAAGCACATACACCAGACAGCGCGAATGGGCACAGCACCAACACGTAAAGCTGCACTATGATTAACAGAGACGATTCCACATTATACACACCACAACAATCCCCAGAAATCATCAACTATTACAACATAGCATGCTTACCTACAGGCACCGTCGGCACGAACAAACAAACGGGGAAAACAGACGTGACGCATCCCGGGTGACAACCAATCAGCCTTTAAATATAAAATACCGCTTGCTGATAAGCCAATATTGCCGTCAATCACCTAATCCCGTTACATCAGCAGCACTCAACCAATCAGGCCTGTATGGTATAGTGGCCAGATGGAAGCCACTCCTCAGTAAAAGGCACATGACAGCCCATCTGGAGTTTGCCAAAAGGCACCTGAAGGACTCTCAGACCATGAGAAACAAAATTCTCTGGTCTGATGAAACAAAGATTGAACTCTTTGGCCTGAATGGCAAGCATCATGTCTGGAGGAAACCAGGCACCGCTCATCACCTGGCGAATACCATCCCTACAGTGAAGCATGGTGGTGGAAGCATCATGCTGTGGGGATGTTTTTCAGTGGCAGGAACTGGGAGACTAGTCAGGATTGAGGAAAAGATGAATGCAGCAATGTACGGAGACATCCTTGATGAAAACCTGCTCCAGAGCACTCTGAACCGAAGACTGGGGTCAAGGTTAATCTTCCAACAGGACAACGACCCTAAGCACACAACCAGATAACAAAGGAGTGACAACTCTGTGAATGTCCTTGAGTGGCCCAGCCAGAGCCCAGACTTGAACCTGATTGAACATCTCTGGAGAGATCTGAAAATGGCTGTGAACCATCATCCAACCTGATGGAGCTTGAGAGGTCCTGCAAAGAAGAATGGGAGAAACTGCCCAAAAATAGGTGTGCCAAGCTTGCAGCATCATACACATAAAGACTTGAGGCTGTAATTGGTGCCAAAGGTGCTTCAACAAAGTATTGAGCAAAGGCTGTGAATACTTATGTACATGTGATTTTCTTTTCTTTGTTTTTTATTTTTAATACATTTGCAAAGATTTCAAACAAATGTATTTCATGTTGTCATTATGGGGTATTGTTTGCAGAATTTTTATGAAAATAATCAATTTAATCCATTTTAGAATAAGGTTTTAGGGACATATGTTTTTGAGTAATGATCCGTAAGTCTTCTTTCTGTTGAGAATATTAGTATTTACAGTGTACTTATACAGGACAATGTAACTTACCTACAAACAGCACAATATTGAACATGCTTGGAACAAGTACATTGCAGTACGTTTAACTTAACTTACACTTACACTTAAAGATACTGATTAAAAAGTTATTTGATTGTGAAGCCCCAGTTAAGAACAAACTAAAGACTCTAACCTTATGGCTGAGTGCCTGCTGAATACCTGCTGTGTTTGCTGATATTCTAACCTCTCATGGCATGTGTCCAGGGGCTTGTCCAGGATTTTTTCCACTGGGGATGCTGTGTCCTGCCAGGCGTTAGAGTGGGGGGTCGGGGAGGAAAGCTGTTATGGACCATCCGCGACACGGATGGTTTAAGCCATTGCGCACTGTCTCCAGGTCGAGTTGGGGTGGCAAGTGGGGTGGCAAAGCTCATTGTTAGGGCGGCAGCTTTCACCCCATGCCATCCTTCTGGCATGTGTCTCAGATATTGCCTTCCACAGGTTAATAAAATGACAGAGTTTTACTTACTTACTTCTCATTTAAAGCACCAAAGTATATAGACTGCTGCAAACACAGAGTGTCTCATATATCTTACAATTCTGTAGGTTTATATAACACAGAGAAATACCAATAACTTGCTATGCAACCTTGAGAATAAATTCCTTTGTAAATGGTCATCCTGTTTTTCAATATGATTTTAAAATAAGCCAAACAAACATAAAAAACAAGATATCAGCACATACTTCAGTATTCAAACCATATGCTTTAGCACTATGTTTAGTGTATCACCATGCCTCTAAAGACTGTGTTTATTATTTCATATATTTTACTGTATCGTTAAAATTAAAGGATCACCAAGTTACAGTTTGAAATGCTGAAAAAACATTAATGTAATGCTTTTATGACAACAAACCCCCAAATAGTAACATCCTGTAACACCAAATTTGTTCAGAAAGATTTCATTAGCTTTACCTTAACCCATGGTAAACATTTAGTTAATCCATAAAATGTCAATTCTGTCATCAACTATTTATGTCTTTCAAAACCTATCTTTTGCAGAATGTCCAGGCTAATCTTCCAAACGCAATTAAAATAGACACAGATTTTTACTTTCAGGGTCAAAAAAAATGAAAAAATTATCATAGTATAATATAGTCTATATGACTTGTGAACAAAAATTCACATCATACAATACCTTTGTGAGAGGAACAGATTGAAATCTTAAATCTTTACACTTGTGCTCCATTATGTATGTTAGCATGCTCTATTCTTCTGTGCCAAATACACAGTGATCACACTAACATATGTACTGTAATACAATAATTTAACTAAAAATACATGCTCATCAGAGAAAGTCAATCCCCCGATTTGCCTGAGAGGCTGGTATGATTATGGTTAGATGTTCAAAAATATTGTATATTGCAATTGATGTGCAACTGCTGTGCATTGAATAAGCACTACACGGATGCCTTAAACACTTAAGCACTTTGACCATGTCAACAACCGCAACTCCCGCTGAAAGAGTTAAAACCCCATTGGAGTTGTAGGCCCCTGGGCTTCAGCCTGTGTAAGCCTCTGCATATTATTATATTCACTGCATCATTCAAGCATGTGATAATGTCTGAAGACTGACAGAATCCTACTGACCAATTTTTTGGCGTTGCAGGATAGACGTCGCTAGCATGTTAGACCCCAAATAAAAGATTTAAACACAAGACTAAAAACAGCTCATCTTGCATTCATTTTGGTAAATGGAAAAACTTTGAACTGAAGTGTAATCTTTAGTGTTAAAAGACTGTCCCATCCCAGCTTCATAGGCAGAGACATTAGAAAAGTTTTTGAAAACAATTAATGAATTGGCAATTTGGTGGTGCTTGTTGCTCAGAAACAGTAACTGTAAATTGTATTTAGATTACTTTACTAATTACTTTACTTTTAAGTAAATTTCTAAAACATTTTTAACTGAAAAGTTATATGTTTGTGTTTTTCTGCTCAACACTTAAATAAAGTATGTATCCTCCTTGTTTATTGTCGCATGCAAGACACACACTCAGCACCACACATTTCTCCCATACAATCACTCGTTAGAGGGTGTATGCCCTACAGAAATGCAAACAGATGTACATAGAGTACTGTGCAAAAGTCTTAGGCACATAAGCGGTTTCACAAAAACATTTACCTTAAGATAGTTATGTTTATCTTCAGCTTTTGTGTGTCAATGGGAAATATACATTTTAGACTCCAAAACATTACTTTTGTAAATAGAATAGATTTGAAGAGCAGAAGAACATCTACAACAGATAGCATGGCCACACAGACCCCCTACTGAACATCGAGTCAGTCTGGGATTAAATTAAGAGATAGAAGCAATTGAGAGAGCCTAAATAGATAGTAGAACTGTGGCAAATTCTCCAAGAAACTTGGAACATCCTATCTGCCAACAACCAAGAAAAACTGTGTCTAGGAGAATTGGTGCTGTTTTGAAGGCAAAGGTGGTCACATAAAATATTGATTTCGCTTTTTATGTTTACTGGACTTTGCATGACATTATTTTTGAAGACATCCTTACTATTCAACATTTTTCACCAGTGCTTAAAAATTTTGCACAGTACTGTATAAACATAATAAATGTATTGAATGTATACTCCATTAATACTATTATTTTATAAAATATTTGTATCCCAAGTAATGTACTTAAAAATAATTTACTTAATTTTAAATCAGTAATCTTACTTTGTAATCAGATTACACCCAACGCTGCTTAGATATTACACTTTTCAGTTTGAAGTAATTTGTCAAAACAAACAAACAAAAAGGATAAATTAGCTTAAATGACACATAATAGCTCATTCATTTAGACTTGTCTTCATATTTTTATATTAATGCATGCAAACATTCATAACACCATCACAATCAGCAGCCAGAGGTCTCTGCAGCTCACTCATCTGCTATTTTAAAACTCACTGTTGGGCTGATAATCAAATAACGTCTTGAATCCTGAGGGTGAGGCCTCCTTGACACTCAAAGCTCCCCGGGCATCCGTCTAAATGAATCTTTAGAGCAAAGACACTGGGAGTAGTGCCAGGGAGAAATGTCAGGGTTAAATAATCCCTAAGGACATAAGCATTTAATATTGGGGCAGAGTGTGGCAGTGTAGTTCATGGTAGGCTCTTCTATATGTACATACAACTGTGGAAAGTATCACCACACACTTCATGGCCCACAGCCCAAGTAAAATGTCAGTAACTTCCCTCAGATTATACTCATTGCTATTATTTATGCTTTGAATGCTCTTTATATCCTATTGTGCCAAAAAATGATTGGAAAAACATATTCAAATAAACCTCCGAACAGCTCTGTACTGCTTTTTATTATTGCTCTGAGACACTGACATGTCCTTAGTTTGGGGATTTTATAAACCTGTGTTTTTAATATGACTCTCAAGGTGATGATAGTATCTGTACTATCACACTACTGCTACACAAAGATGCTGATAATGTGAAGTTGTGTGTAGATGACTAAAAGCCTGTCTTCTTAATTTCTCAAGCAGCTTCATTAAAATTCCACACCTGCTATGTGATTTTCATGGCAAAAAGACTGAGGGAGAGCAGCGGGACCCTAGAGGAGTCATTTTTATTCTGGAGCATGAGTGCCTCAGCCAAGGTGTCACCTTATCTGGAAAAAACAGAGAAAACAACTGCCGGAGAATCTACACACTTCCGTGGACCAAGTATTCCAATTAATCTCATAATGATTTGACCCCAATTCCTTCCACATTCATTCATGCCAATTGTGTTTAAGACTGCCTTCTATTAAGGTGATTGCAAGGGTTTATATTAATGCTATTTTTTAAAAAAACACCATCTTTCCTAACTTAGGGTGTTTTCACACTACAGTACAGCTTAATTGGTAAAGACTTCATAAAAAAATTCAGCAACAGTAGGTCAAAAGTTATGCTGCTGAAATTGGTCTGTGCTTTCCGAAATTTTAATTACTGCCCCAGTGGTCAAAGCTGGAAGTGTGTTTGAACGTATAAGGATATTTGAGCACCAGTTTTCAGATGAAAAGTCCACATAGTGGTGCCAAATGCAAGTTGTATTTTTCATTTCAAATAATGTTAACAGGAATGCATATTAAATTAACTCTACACCCAAAGTCAAACCCTAAACCTAACTGTCAGTGAAGTAAAAATGTAATCTTGTAATAAAAAAAATAAAACAAATTGGAAGCGAGATGTGAGCAAGATTACTTCCTGGTTCTCATGGCACAAGAACCCATGTCTCAGGGCAGAAGAATGAACAATTTCTATGCAGAACGATTTGAAACCAGGATTCACACTGAAATTCTTCAGGGCAATAAATGTAAAGACTCTTCCCAAGATGGCACCCTGAAGTCTAAAGCAACCCTGTGCAAATGAGACTAAATGCACATCTGTCTAACCTTAACTGTCTTGAGAAAAAGAGAGCACTGTGGATGCACCAAGATCCCTCCTTGTCTATGCTGTAAATCAGAAATGCCCCAAATGTTAATGGTCATCACATGACTGGCCATTTGCTGAGGAACTACTCTTCTATGAAACCCATGGAAATACATTGTTCTTTGTGGCAGGCCAGGCAGGGTGGAGCGATGATGGTGCAGAGTGAGGTGGAGGTGTGCACCTGGGGCAAATGATCTCGCCCAGCTGTGAGTGATGACGACGTGTGTAGGCTGGGGATAGTGCCGGGAGCAAAGCTGCAGTCCAGAGAGAGACGCCAACAGAGAGAGACACCTTGAAATTGTGTTTGTTGTCATAATGCTTTCAGTCTAATTTTGGGTTTGGATTAAAGTTCATTGAATGTGCATCTAGCTCCAGCTTCCTCCATTCCCAACCGAACAGCGGTCTTTCACACTGGTGATGAAACCTGAGAAGGAGAAAGAGCATGATGCTGCCAGGGGGTGGAGGAGCCTGCTGTTGTCCACCAAGGAACAGAGGAGCTGCTGCAATCTGCCTGGAGGCAGAGGAACCGCTGCCGTCCGCCAGGGGGCGGAGGAGTCTTTGCCATCTGCCAGGGGGCAGAGGACTGGGTGGGTGGCGTGTCTGGGAGCCAAAGAATGTTGCTTGTCTCTTCTCTCTCTATATTATTGGTGGATTGATGCGGGCATGTGTAATTCTGCACATTACATTTAGTGTTACATTATACAATTCTTTCATATTATTGGTGATGAATGCAGGCATTAGTAAATATACCCTGCCACAAAGTCGCTAATTTCCTATACACAGTCAGTGGCATTAGAGGGAAAGGTAATCACAGTTAAATTGACCAAACATGTCAGTAATTGTATGGGGTTGCGTAATGATGTTAGTCTGTTTGACAAAGGGGGGTCAGGAATTGCCTGGTTAGCAGGTCCCTGTTATCTCCTGCTGGTAGGTTGTGGAACTACACCCAGTGATGCAAAAAAGCTTGTTTACCCATTGAAGGCTATTCATATTATTCATGTATTCTGGCAAAAAAAAATAAAAAATATCTATAAAAACTGTAAATTGCTAATATTTCATTATATAGTAGTATATTTTAAGAGACCTAACATTAAAAACCTAACTTTATTATTTTTGAATGAGTGAAATAAAAAAAGAAAAGAAAAAAGAAAATATATGAAGTAAAAAATACTGAATGTGAATTTGTATTCTTGAAAAACTCCTGCATTTGTGCATTCTATCCTTGATTGCCACGTCCTGTCTTCTCGGATGGATAGTCGCTAGTGGCTGCTGTGCAGTGCTTGTTCTTGTGCTGTGAGTACTGTAATGATGTCATTTTCCTGCGGCTCAAAGTCAGGGCAAGTGTTGAGGGGGGATGCAAGGGGATGACATCCCATTGTTGAAAGATATTGCAAAAAACATCTCCCTAGTAAAACCTCCACCCCCCACACATCCCCTTTAGATCAACTGTATTATATATTACTTTGAACTAATCATGCAGATAAAGTATTTTAATTCTCTATGTTTGATAAATAACAGAATTTAAATAATGGTGAAAAGCCGATCAGAATTATTCCATAATTATTTATTTATTTACAACATTCCATCATTCAAAATGTTATTTATATGCTTTACTTGAAATTAACATAAATAACATGGCACTGTCATGTGGCCTGTGAGGTATGCATGATGTAATAAAATCCTCTAATGTCCATATTTGGCATTTGGATGTTGTTTAATGAAGCATGTTACAGACAAATCAATGGGAGTTTACACCATTGAATTGGTATGTACATCTTTATTAAATTTTATTTTTCATATCTGTCATTCGGATATTTTGATATGTTGACACAAATAGAGAAATTATTCGCAATGCAACATTTACAAAAATAAAATGTGGAAAAATATAAAAGCTGGAGTGCCCCTCTCTAATGATTTATAGGTTGTTATGATTAAATAAAAATTGTATGGCAATAATATGCAATAATTGAATATACAGATGGCAAGGCTGTTGCCAGTCTTTGTGACTAAAACCCCCTCTGTTGGACCCCACCACCTCCCTTTACATTTTTTTACAAATTGACCACTCTCAACAGTGAGTAGTCACATGACATTTACAGCTCAGGTGATTGGCGTATGTGTTTACAGCACATAATATGCTATCTGGCTAAAAATATGATAGCTTTCCTTGATCAGATGACTTGTCCAGCATCATGGTGTGTTAAACTAATCTCATTAGGATTCAGAAAACTGCATCCAGTGGTGGAAGTCATCCAAATATGGGCAGAGAGGATTATTCACTGTCATTACATATGGCCACCAGGATATGGCCGAAAGTACATGACACAGACTCAATGATGGCTCAAATGACAAAGAACGGAACTGAATGAGATCTCGTTACATTTAGCAAGACTGGGCTTCAGTGCCAGACTATCAGTTAAATCCCAGCGGTCTGTAAAATGGTGGAAATAAAGACACAAGTCAAAGTTGCATGTATGCTCTGGCCTTGCTGGGTTATATATTTCTTTTCTTTTTTAATTGCTTAGCAAAAGTAAAACAATAAATAAATGAATACACATTCTGTGTCCAAAAGCATCACAATAAATCATTATTACAGTTTCAGTCTGTTTCTTTGACTTTTAGATCTTTTAAAGTGATAACCAATCATGTTACAACTCATTTGCATATTCATGAGTTTGCTTAATATTACAATGCTCTACAAGCTTTCACTCGGTTGGAATCACAGATTAATGACTTAAATCGGTTTCTCTACATACACTCTTACATGTATTACCATTTTAGACAGTTTGTCTTGTTTAAAGTGTATATAACATTATTTTAACTGATATGAACTATTATATTATAACATTCTTTCCCCTTCTGTCGCTCTCTCCACGTTGTGTCAGAGAAGTGACACTAGGGGTCTCTCTTGAGTGCCGATATATACCTCTGTTCTATGAAAAAAGGCCAATGAGAAGTTGGCAGACGGTATTTGCATATCCCGCCCCCGGACATACGGGTATTTAAGCGGGGCGAATACGGGAGTTAATTCACAAAATTTCTTCGGAGCCGATGATCGTGTTTGCAGTTGCTGCGAGTTACACACCAAGTTCCTGCTATTCCTCTGATGCTCTGCATGCTGTTGGACCTTATGGCGCACAACAGCGGCTTTCTCCTTCGTGCACGACTGTGCATTCTTGCCCCTGGGCGCTTCGACAGCGCAGATAAAAAAAACTCTCACGAGTTTTTCATAAAAGAGTAATTTTATTAAAAGAGTAATTTCCTCTAAAAGAGCAAAAGCACAGCGGCGTTGAACATCCTTTTAAGGACGCGTCTTTAAAAAGATGCCTTTCCACCCCTGTGTTGTTCCTGGATGCGGTAGAGTGCTCTCCGCTTCAGACGGCCACAGGCGTTGTCTCGTGTGTCTGGGTAGCGATCACACCGAGGCTGCGTTTGTGGATGGTTCATGTTCTTACTGTGAGAACATGACCATGACAACGTTGCGGTTGCGGCTTGCTTACAACCGTAAGCAAGCCACTCCAGCCGCCCCCCACATTGCTCCTTCTTCCCACGGGATTGAGGACGATGCGGTTGGTGATGGAGGCGATTTGGGGATGGCAGCGGGTGCAGCTGGAACCCTCCATCCTCCCCACAGCCATCACGGCTGGACGACTGGTTCCTGTGGTCTGGGCGCCGCTCACAGCCTCGCCCCACCCCGGTCCCGTTTTTTCCCAGAAGTGCATGATGAGCTGACTTCTTCGTGGAGAGCACCCCTCTCCACTCGTCACACCGCCACCTGCTCATCCGCCCTCGCCACCCTCGACGGCAGAACGCGCCACAGATACACGGCAATTCCCCAGGTGGATAGGGCAGTTGTGCTCCACTTATGCCCCGGAAACCCTACCACCTGGCGGGGCCGCCCTGTACTCCCCTGCCGGCCCTGTAGAGCAACATTCTCGCTGAACGTCGAAGGCCTACAGTGCTGCTGGACGCGCTGCTTCCGCCCTGCATGCCATGGCTCTCCTGCAGGTTCACCAAGCCAAGGCATTCAGAAACATGCACGGGGGTGGCCCTGATCCTGACACGCTGCAGGAACTGCGCTCAGCGACCGACCTCGCCCTGAGAGCGACGAAGGTCACAGCGATGCACGGCGCTCGGGCAGGCGATGGCCACGAGCATCAACTATGGCTGAACCTGGTCGAGATGCGTAAAGCTGACAAGACTCGCTTCCTCAACGCCCCTGTCTCCCAGTTTGGCCTCTTCGGCGACACCATCGAGGACTTCGCCCAGCAGTTCTCCACGGTGAAGAAGCAGACGGAGGCCATCTCACACATCATGCCACGGCGCAAACCTGCCGCCCCGGGCCATGCCCCGTCTGCTCGCCGAGGGCGTCCCCCCGCGGCCAGGAAACCTTCTGCTCCACCGCAGAAAGGGAACGCTGTCTCCAAACAGAGGCTATAGAACAGAGGTATATATCGGCGCTCAAGAGAGACCCCTAGTGTCGCTTCTCTGACACAACGTCTCGTTCCCTCCATCGGGGAACGGAGGTTACATACGTAACCTAGACGATATGTTATACATATATAAACGCATATATTGAAAAGCATTAAGCTCAGACAAATCTAATGAGGTGCACATGTGCTCCAAAAACATTTGCAAATAATTATCATCATTAAACTGTCAAAACTGTTAAAACACATCAATACTTATCACATAATGATAGCAAGCATGTATACTCTTAACATCCATGTATATTAAGATGTACAGTAATCTACTGCAGTGTTTCCCAACTACTGTACCGCGGCACACTGTATGCCGTGAAAGGTTATTAGGTGTGCCGTGGAAAATTATCAAATTCCACAAAATAAATAAATGCATAAAAAAACAAAAATTATTTCAGGGATCCAAACTCGAAATTCCCCTTTTTAAAACCATAATGGATAACTTTTGTGATTTTGAAGAGCAATGATTAATGTGCAAAAGTGACTGATATTTATAGTGTTAAGGGTTTTTCACATGACTCGTGTCTGCATTGCAGAATACCCTGAAGTCTATGAAGTGACGTCACACTAAAGTGTTTTTCACACACACGATTTTGCTTCACCCCCACCAAAGGAATATAATACCTTAATGAAAGCTATCCCAGCAGGTTTAACCCAGTAATTAAAAATTGCCTTATATTCGGTAAAGGTAACAGTGTTTATCCGGCTTTACGCTTAGGTGGTATTGATCTTTTAGATCGGAAATGCAACAACAGACATATTCGCAACATTTATCAAATGAAGGTAAAAATTACTCCAAGGGGTAAATTCTATTGGGGATCCCTTGTAACAAATGTAAACTGGAGAAAGGCCTGGCTTTTACCAAGTATATTTTGTATATCCAACAAGGTTAAGGAAATTAATTATAAAATCCTTCATAAAATCTATCATAAGTCTTCCATTTCTAAATATTCTGATATTGATGAAACTTGCTCATTTTGTGGTTTTGTTGAAGAAACATCTCCACATTTATTTTGTGATTGTAGTATAACCAATACATTTTGGTTTGACTTAAGCTCTTATGTTTTTAGAACCACAAAATTGACCCACACCTTCATCCTCAAAGAGATGATCTTTTATTATGAAAACCCAAAGATGTTATCCCTTGAATATGTTGCTAATCTGGTATGCCAAATTCTTCATCCACAAGCAAACATTTTTTTAAGTCTCCTTTGTATTTTATTTCATCCCTTAGACTTATAAATAACGGAAAAATATTTTTTTTTTATGCATTATGATGACTTATTCAAAGATATGATTTAACCTTATTCTTTTCTTTTTTTCTTCTTCTTCTGTGTATAATTATATAAAACATAATTTCATATTTAGATTTTCGCAAATCCATAATATTCGTTTTCTGTTTATGTCGTTATGATTGTACATTGTAAAAGATACAACCATGCTTAATTTCCCTGATCTTATATATATATATTTATATATATATGAATGTATGTATAAGTTTGGAAATAAAATAATATATATATATATATATATATATATATATATATATATATATATATATATATTGCTTCACCAATAATGTCTTTGAGAGTACTGAAGCAATAAGACATATTTAAAAACTGTCCAAAATTGTGAAGAGACATTGAATGTCTCATAATTTCTTTTAATTAAATATTACCTTATCGTTTACGAATATCAGAGACCCCAGTTATTGAACGGATTTAAATTCACTAAGAAAACAATTCGACCTAAACATAAACGAGTCCTTTTATTACTTTCTGCTATCAAAGCAACTGCAAGCTTTTTTATCTCTTCCAAATAAATGTTTTCAATGTTTATTGTGCACACCTACAGCTTTTTTTACGTGGCAAACTCATAAAACACTCTGTGACGCTTTCAGCTGGAATGGCTGAAATGTGGAGGGCACATTTCATGTGGAGGGCGATGTGGCGCTTGACGCTGGGTTCTGCCTCCAGAACCAAATTAAAACTGCCACGATAAGTCATCTGTCCAAGGCAAAGATGCAAAATCTAATGAAAATTGCCTCAGCATCAGTCTCCCTTAATGCGTTTCATTACGCACAGGCGAGTTTAAGTCGATGCGGACCAGGAGGAAGGCTTGAGTTGTCGATTGAGTTCTGTTCAGTTAATTCAGTTATAATGTGTTTTGTTCATATTTTAATCGTATTTGTTTTTTATAATATTGTGTTGATCACATGTCGTGTTTTAGTGGTATTCCGTTTGAAAAACATTCATCTGCTTTTTGTGTTGTCTCTGTTGTTCATCGGTTCTCTTCATAAATAAATAAATGCTAAATCTTCTATATACTCGTTCTGCAAGTTTGTGATTAAAAATGTAAACTAAAATAAAATCTATTAAATGTCTTATTAACATTAAAATATAAAAATTAAAATGACGGGTAATAATAGATTATGACAGAATTTTGTACAATATTATGTACAATATTATGTTTTATTTATTTTGAGAGGCTTTTGGACACTTGGAGATATTTTTGGTTGCTAGGATAAATTATTTTTGTAATGCTATAACTTTTGATTGCTTTGTCGAATCAACACAAAATTTTACTCAGTTACAGGTGACATGATAAAAAAAATGCTTATTTTGGAGCTACCATATTTACACCCAATGATATATATCCATCCATCCATCCATCCATCCATCCATCCATCCATCCATCGTCAACCGCTTATCCTGTGTACAGGGTCGCGGGGGGCTGGAGCCTATCCCAGCTAACATTGGGCGAAAGGCGGGGGACACCCTGGACAGGTCGCCAGTCCATCGCAGGGCCCAATGATATATATATAATATCAAATCAGAAAAAAAAGAAAAAGGTAAATTTTTGATTTTTTTTTTTTGTCATCAGTGTCTTAGGTTGAGAGTCTCATAATTTGTTATAGTCTATATCGTCTTTTTTTTTTGTTTTGTTTTCTTTAAAATTATACCAAACAATTGACCCTCTTTTTTTGTAGAGGAAAAAGCCTTTAATTTTGGGCATGCCACTGAAACAGGAAATCTTTAAAAACACCTTCTGTGCTTAAAGGATTAAGAAACTGATGCCAAAATGGCCACTCCCAATGCCAAAGATAGTGGCTTCTGTGACACGAACTTCCAGAGTTTCATGCACTGACTAGCTGATCAACTTCTATAGAGAAGAACGTCTAGGTTACGTATGTAACCTCCGTTCCCTGATGGGGGGAACGAGACGTTGTGTTGGAGAAGCGACACTAGGGGTCTCTCTTGAGCGCCGATATATGCATGAAATATGAAAAAAGGCCAATGAGAAGTTGGCAGACGGTATTTGCATATCCCGCCCCACCCGACATACGGGTATTTAAGCGGGGCAAATACAGGAGTTCATTCAGGATTTTTCTGAGGAGCCGGAAATATTCCGGCCACAATGTCGCTCAGCGACATGGCAGGGAAGACACAACGCCTCGTTCCCTCCATCGGGGAACAGAGGTTACATACGTAACCTAGATGTTCCCCTTCTGTCGCTCTCTCCACGTTGTGTTGGAGAAGCGACACTAGGGGTCTCACTTCAATCATGCCATGCACTGAGCCGTGTACGTGAACTGCTGATACAGAAGTGGGCAGGTATTCTTACATGCAAACGTGACCAGCTGTATCAGGCTGCATGTACCCTTCCCCAATGCCCCATTAAAGTCATCAGAATCCATATGGTTACCCTAGTGAGGGGAACAAGGTGATGCTTGCCAACCTGGGCCAAGCCTGGCTGGGCCTCTTTTCTCTCTATGTTTCTCGCATAGAGCAATTATGGCCGGGGCCCTTACATGCATTAAGGGAAGGGGGTCTTACCCAATTTCCTATTCTTTCAGGGGGAGAAGACCCTGCGGGGACCACACCTACCCTGCAGGGAAGGTAAAGGTGGCGAATACATCACATGGCCATTTGGGACCTATGTGGGAAAGTTGGCGTGGTGGTAGATCCAGCCTCGTAGAGGGGGGAGTTGCTACAACAAGGTGACCGAGGCAGCTGTAACTGCCTAAGGGAGACACGGGGGTCTGCTTTTGAGGGGACAGAACCGTGGAAATTAAACACAGGGGGAGTCTGAACAGAAGGCCTTAACCTGTGGAGCACCTATTCCAGTACAGGGTAGATTGAGTACCCGTAGTGGCTTGGGTTGGCGAGTTCCTCCCCTGAACTGCAGACCCATGAGGGCTAGGGAGGAATCAACCAGGGATCCGAAAGATGGGGTCTCCTGGGAACAACAGCACACTATTTTACCTCGGCTGAGGGAAAGGGCGCTAGGCGCAAGTGATTCACCCTGCCAGTTTGTCAGCGTGTTACCGAGTTCTACGGGCTCGGACCTGAGAAAACACAGGACGATACTGACTCAACTCGGAGATTGTAGAATCTCGCGAAAGTGTTAGGTGTTGCCCACCCTGCTGCTCTAGATATGTCTGCTAGGGAGGTGCCCCTGGCCAGTGCCTATGAGGTCGCAACACTTCTGGCTGAGTGCACTCAAACCCGTGGGGGGGGGGCACAGGCTGGGTGTGATAAGACAATGAAATGGCATCGACAACCCAGTGGGCGAGCCTCTGTTTGGAGACAGCGTTCCCTTTCTGCTGTCCCCCGAAGCAGACAAAGAGCTGCTCAGAACGTCTAGAGCTCTGCGTGCGGTCCAGATAGATACGCAAAGCACATACTGGACACAGCAACGAAAGGGCTGGGTCTACCTCCTCCCGGGTCATCACTTGCAGGTTCACTACCTGATCTCTGAAGGGTGTGGTAGGAACCTTGGGCACGTAGCCCGGTCGCGGTCTTAGGATCACGTATGTGTCTGCTGGACCAAACTCCATGCAAGTGTCACTGACAGAGAACGCTTGCAGGTCCCCGACCCTCTTGATGGAGGTGACCGCGATCAGCAGGGCCATTTTGAGAGAGAGGGCCCTGAGTCCAGCTGAATCTAGCGGCTAGAAGGGGGGTCTCCGGAGGGGAACAGGCTTGGCTGGGAGGGAGTTAGCCTCCGGGCGCCTTTTAGGAACCTGATAATTAAGTTGTGCTTACCCAGAGACATTCCGTCTATTGTGTCGTGATGAGCCACGATGGCACCTTGAGGGTGGACAGGACAGCCTCCCCTCCAGCCTCTCCTGTAGGAACACAAGCACTGACCTAACTGCGCACCTCTGTGGGTCTTCAGCCTGGGAAGAACACCAATTTGCGAACAGGCGCCACTTTAGGGCATAAAGATGCCTGGTAGAAGGGGCTCTGGCTAGGTTGATTGTGTCTACGATGGTCGATGGTAGACCAGCTAGACCTTCCGCATCCCGTCCAAGGGCCAGACGTGGAGGTTCCAGAGGTCTGGGTGTGGGTGCCAGAGCGTGCCCCGTTCCTGAGAAAGAAGGTCCTTCCTCAGGGGAATTCGCCAGGGAGGGGCTGTCACAAGAAGCGTGAGATCCGAGAACCAAGTCCAAGTGGGCCAATAGGGGGCCACCAAGGTGACTTGCTCCTCGTCCTCCCTGACCTTGCACCTGTGCACCTGTGCAAGAAGGCTCACTGGGTGAAATGCATACTTGTGCAGCCCCGTGGGCCAGCTGTGTGCCAATGTGTCTGCCCCGAGGAGAGCCTCTGTTCGGGCATAACAGAGCGGGCAGTGGGAGGTTTCTTGGGAGGCAAACATGTCTACCTGGGCCTTGCCGAACCGTTCCCAGATCAGCTGGACCGACTGGGGGTGGAGCCTCCATTCCCCACTGGGCAAGCGTTGTCATGACAGTGCGTCCACTATCACATTGAGGTTGCCGGGGATGTGAGTCACAGAGGATGCCATATGCCCCAGGAGCCTTTGAAAACGTTTTAAAGGGACCATAGTGCCTGGCTTGAAGGAAGAGAGGCATTTCAGCACCGACTGTGCACACTCGTTGGAGAGACGTGCTGACATTGAGACTGAGTCTAACTCCATGCCGAGAAAAGAGATGCTCTGAACCGGGGCGAGCTTGCTCTTTTCCCAGTTGACCTGAAGTCCCAAAAGGCTGAGGTGCCTGAGCACTTGGTCTCTGTGCGCGCATAGTAACTCTCGCGAGGGGGCCAGGATGAGGCAGTCGTCGAGGTAATTGAGTATGCGTATGCCGGCTTCTCGGAGCGGTGCAAGGGCTGCCTCTGTGACTTTCTTGAAGACGCGAGGGGACAGAGACAGGCCGAAGGGGAGGACTTTGTACTGATACGCCTGGCCATCGAAAGCGAACCGTAGAAAGGGTCGATGTCGTGGCAGAATCGAGAAGTGAAAGTACGTGTCCTTCAGGTCTACCGCTGTGAACCAATCTAGATGCCGGACACCAGACAGAATCAGTTTCTGGGTGAGCATTTTGAACGGGAGTTTGGACAGAGCCCGGTTGAAAACTCGGGGAACAGTCGTGGGGCTGAGGGCGGAGGTACCGCATTCAGGGAGGTGGGACTGTTGAGATCTGGTGGCAGAGTGCCGTGAGAACGGCATTTGCGGGCCAGGTGACCCAGAGACAAAAGGAATTATCTCTATTATTGAGAATGTAATGAATTTAACAAAAAGATTCTTCTCCCGGCCCTCCATAGGGGAACGGAGTGGTCTTACCAGCTCCAGAGCTAATGTCTCGGTCTCTGGGTCGGTCATCTCAGGAGCGCCTGGGAGCCTTCCGGGTCCTCGAGGTGGTCCGTGTGCTGAGGGGCGTCCAACTTCTGCGGGGAGCTCGACGCTGGGGCTGAGAGCTGGGCCCACTCTCTTTTGTTAGTTGAGGTGGAGCACCATTTTCTTTCTTTCTTGAAAGCCGCAGGAGGACGCCCTCGCGAGCAGACAGGGCATGGCCCCTGGCGGCACTTTTGCGGCAGGGCAAGATGTGTGAAATAGCCTCCGTCTGTTTCTTCACCACTGAGGACTGCTGGGGGAAGTCGTCAAGTGGTGTCGCCGAATGGACGGAGCTGGGAGACGGGAGTGTTTGAGAAAGCGTGCTTTGTCTACCTCCTGTACTGCGAAAAGGTCCAGTCCATGTGTTACGTTTCTGGACCACGAGGGTGGCCATCGCCTGTTCGAGTGCAGTTCCTGCGGCACGTCAAGAACAGGACTACCCAAGTGCAAATTTTGAAGTGCCTTTGCCCGGTGGACTTGCAGGAGGGGGGTATGGCGTGCAGGGGGGAGCGGTCTGGGACCGTTCTACCACCGAGGGTAGCAAGAGCGGAGGAGCAAGGAAGCTCGGCTTGCTCAGCTCGTCATGCACGTCCGGGAAGGAACCGGGGGGGGCGCGGCTGTGAGCGGCGCACAAGCCCGCGGAACCAATTAAGCGCGGGGAATTAAGACTGGGCGGCCGACCCGAAGGTGGCGGCCCAGGTGAGTTATCCGCATCAGACGCCACTGTGACTCTCTCCGATGCAGCGGTGATGTCATCATCCAATGTCCGGGAGGTCGAGGGACCGGACGGTAGGCCGTTAAGCGGACCGCACTCATCCCGAGCTCGGGGGAAGCAGGCAAGCGCGACGGGGAGGCGGGAGGTTTCGAGGGGATTTACCCGGCGCAAACATCCCGTTATTCTCCACAAATCGTCTTCATCGCCCGCGGCGCCTGCCTCAATCCCGTATGAAGGAGGCGAGGCGCGGGGGGCGGCTGAAGTGACTTTCTCTCACTACAAGAGAAAGCAGAGATCGCAACACTGCCGCGGTTATGTTCTCAAACTGAAAACATAACCCATTCGAGAGAATGCTCATCCCGAGCTCGGACGGAAACAAGCAAGCGTGCCGGGGAGGTGGGGGATTTCGAGGGGATTTACCCGGCGAAACGGAGCCTGTCATTGTCCTCAGATCGTCTTCATCTTGCAACGCGTCCGCAAAAGACAAACAAAATGCTGGTCTGTGGATGTAAAGTTTGTTGGTAAATCAAAAAGGACAAAAACATGAATAAACCATAGAAGCTGTCATCTACTTACACGAAATACATGTAATGGGAATAAGTATTTAAAATACAAAATATATGTAACTGTATTCCCCTCCAGTTACAATTTAAATCATTGGTGTTTAGAATACAGTTACATTCAAAAAGTATTTAGTTTTCTGAAGGGATTACTTTTTATTGTAATTTATTTATTTTAATATTGAGCCCTTTCACACTGAAAACATTTATACATATAAATTATGCAAAGAGCAGTTGAACAGTGGTGAAACACTTTCTTATGATGTGTTACATTCATACGAGCAGACAGAAAAAAATCTACCAGTGCTGAAGAAGTAATCCAAAGTATTTAGAATACATTACTGACCTTGAGTAATCTAACAGAATACATTACAAATGACATTTTACAGCATGTATTCTGTTATCTGTAGTGGAATACATTTCAAAAGTAACCCTCCCAACTCTGCTTGCCCTTAGTTGGTATTGTATATAACTACAGTGGTAAACAGCTTCCGGAATTACTCATGATGATACTCATGTTGATGATGTCAGCATACCGTGGTTTGGACCCAAAAAAGAACAGCAAGGGCAGGGGACAGTGGTAGAATCAAACTCAGGAGACCATCATACAGTGTGACAACAGCCTTAGACTTCCTCATACTGACGTCAAATGCTTAACAAGGCTTTAATCTGCCCCGACATAAAATCTTTGTACGTCAACAGTCCCACCTTCACAGTCACTCATTTTGATTTGGGTCATATTATGCTGCACAGTTTCTCTCTCCTCTTTTTCAACACTACTCTCTCATCTTTTTCATTATTCTTCTTGATCTCCCTCTGCTTTTGAAAGTGTGCCGGACTCTTGATGATGTGAGCTCTCTCTGTGGACTCAGCTGTGGTTTACAACTTCTGAGGATTCTTTAACTCAATACTTTAGGGACTGAAATTTACGTTTGATTGCAGTCATACTTGTCTATATATTTAACTCAATGCTTAGAGCACATGAGATTATGGGAAAACTGAAACCTACACAAATATAATGTCATACAGTTCAATACTTCAACCTCTGTGATGGATGTGGTCTTTTGAAGATATGTCATTTTTACAAACGGTTCTGATTTTGAGATTTCCCAACAACACTTTACCGATAAAACTAAGCTTCAACTTTTTTTGATACAGAAGCTCCTGAATACTCTTGCCGACTAATAATTGTATATTTAAGTCAATAATAGATTGTGTTGTAATCTTCCTGATGTCTTGAAACCTGACATGAATGAACGAACAAACATACAAGCAAACAAATGAATGAATAATTGCAAGAACGAACAAACAATATCTGCATTTTCCACAACAAAGCTTCCCACAATGGAGAGTCAGGCAATGGCCTAGTTTTGAGCCTCTGGCATTGCCCCTAGTACTGCCACAAGACAGTGTTTACTAGTGGTGCGCCAATCAATCGGCTACTGATCGAAATCAGCCGATATTCATCTTAAATTCGTGATCGCCGATTGTGCCGATTTAGGGCCAATCTTTTTTGCACCAGGCAGGGAATCACACATATATTGCTACTCTAATGAATGAGTGCTTGCTAACACTTGAAGCATGATAGAGTGGCCTTTGGAGGATGAGTTGTTGGCAATTCCAAGCATTCACAAATTTTAACTTTCAGACATGATGTAATTCACATGAATATGCCGATTTCTTTTAAAAAATGTGTAAGAATTACACGTGTATGAATATTTAGTTGCCCAATTTCTAGTCATTATTGTAGTTATTCTGACTCATTACAAATCTGAGTACAATCAGCCGTGACAATCAGACGTCGTGTGGAGCAATGGAGAATTTTTGAGTGATCATGAGCGGTTTCAGCTTTACTCTCTAACATGAGTGCTCTTGGTGTCAATCAAACATGCGCGCTCTCCAGGTGCTCTCAATATCTCATCATCAGTCACTCATCTCAGTGCTATTCTGTGAGGATCCCAATTTAAGTCAGATTAATATAGGTCACAATACCACTAAAAACAGGTGTAACTGTTTAACCTGCACAGCGTCTTCAAGCATTTGCTTAATAATTAGTGATTTGTGTTACAACAAGATGCCAAAGACAATAAACAAATAATAGATATGAATGATTTCTCACTGGAGCAGTTTTAGAGCTTATAATGGATATAATTGTCTTTTTTTTAAAGTATCTCTGAGGTGAGTGATGCTCTCATGGTTTTTGGTTGCCATTATGTCACAATGACCTTTTGATATTGACAACAGTACAATTCATAACTGTTTTGAATACAACAAAGCTTCCCACAATACATGTTACCAATTCACAATTCATTTAATTTTAATGTTATTGTAATGTTAAAGTTTTTTTTTTTTAAATGAAACCTTTTAGTTCCCCTTCTGTCACTCACTCGACATTGTGTCGAATGAAGTGACACAAGGGGTCTTCTTGGGATGCCACTTTTCTCAGGAGAGAAAGCCACTTCAGCCGCCACCCCCCGTGTTCTTTCTTCCCACGGGATTGAGGACGACGCGGCTGGCGATGAAGGCGATTTGGTGATGACGACAGACTCGGTTTCGCCTGGTAAATCCCCACGAACCACCCGCCCCCCGGCACGCTTGCTTGCTTCCGTCCAGGCTTGGGATGAGTGTGGCTTGCCTCGTGGCCAGCCGGCATTCTCCCTCGAGCCCCCGGAATTGGATGACCTTCGGGTCTGCTCACCCAGTCTGAGGCTGACGCGCAGATGCCAGCTATGCTTTCCCGGGCCGCCTTGACCACAAGGCTGGACTGGGAACTTCCGCTCCCCCCCCCACTCACAGATACTCGATCGGTTCCTCGTGTCAGGGCACCGCTCATAGCCACGGCAAGTCCCCCTGCCACCTGTTACTTTCTTCCCGGAAGTGCATGACGAGCCTGCTTGCACCTATCTCGACAGTTCACGTAACACGGTCAGTGCGTGGCGTTTTTAGATGGGACCCCTTGTGTCACTTCATTCGACACAACGTCGAGTGAGTGTCAGAAGGGGAACTTCATGGTTACTGTCGTAACCTCCGTTCCCTGAGTGAGGAAACGAGACATTGTGTCCCTCCTGCCACATCACTACACCTACCACTGTAAACGGCCGTGCCTTTCTCGGCTCCTCAGTGCAAAATCCTGACTGACAGAAGCTACCCTGCTTCCCTTTATACCCGAATATCTGGGGCGGGGCATGCAAATTCTGTCTGCCAAGCAGGGAATTATGGGAAGTGTAGTCCGGGAACAGATGACAGGGGAGAAACACAGGCCAGACAACAGTGAATCGTAATAGTATCGGCCTCAAATTTTGTGATTGGTGCACCACTGGTTTACACACTTCAAGCGCTAACAAATATTGATGATGAAGTATATATGCAATGAGTATGCCTAATCAAACACACATACACACAAAATCACAAACATGAATACATATTTCCACTTTCTTTTATGCTGTTGGGGAATTTCCATTGACTTCTTTTGTTGCTATTCTGAGCTGATGATATTTTTTATTACTTACCCTCACACAAATCTTTTTGCAGTGTTTAGTTTCATAACTAAGACTTTATTTAATATTTATTAAGTCGCTTAAGACGAGCACATAAGAACACATAAGGATGCACACTGAGAAACACCCATAGTCACAAACGCTCAAACACAAATTAACTGAAGGCTGAAAGAGTTCTTCATGATTTAAACAAATATAAGGGCTTAGTAAAGACACTAGAAGTACTGTTCAGCATACAGTGTAATGCAAAGGGCTTTTAAACTCTGCTCATGGAGAGAACAAATCCCACTGCTGAGATCAAATACCCTCTAATGAGGACTTCTTGACTGTACTGAGTCAGATTGCAACAACACCTGCAAAGCAATTATGTGAAGTGTGCAAGTGTGTTCATTTTGCATCTAACATACTAAAATCAAAGTAATAGAAGAGGTGTTTTTGCAAGTGCTATGCTATTAAAATTTGGTGAATTCCTTTTGGATTTTCGAATCTAAAAGGAATTCGAAAGGATGACAATTTCTGAAGCTTAAAGCTGAAGAGTTGAAATTACTGATAATATATTATCTTCTATACCATCTTATGCAGAGACAACTACTGTATAAGCCATTTGTAGGTTGATTCTCCTCCAAAAGTGTACATTCTGTGGCTCTTTGTAGCTATCAAATCATTGTTCTGTTTCAATGAATTTTGAATGGTACTATCTGTTTGTCCGATCCAAGGCAGACATGGGGATACAAAAAAGCTCCTGCTAACGCATTCAATTAGAGGTTTGATCTCATTTTGCTGGGCCCAGTCCATTTAAAATTTCATTCTGGAGTGTGCAGTTGAAATTTTTAACATTCTTAACTGCGAATAGCCCCTTATCTAGCCCACAGTGGGATTTGTTTCCTGCATGGATGCACCTAGAGGATCAGCAGATACTGTTTTAGAGTCTTTGCCCCAAAAATGGTATGAGCCATGTGCTAGCATTGTGAACTCAACAGGGCAATATGTCTTATCCTCCCTAAGCACAGCTGGAAGTCATCCTCCAACTCATTACTTAAACTGTCAAGATCGGCCCCAAAAAATCTGCACTGTATCTGTAAGGAAAGAGCAAAATTCCATCACACCACAATGCCACTGGCCTCATTTCTTCCCGTATAGTGTATTGTGTTGTTAATTTCTTAAAAGGGATAGTTCACACTCTAAATTCTTATTGGATGATTAAAAGTTGTGATGTTATTTGGCAACCATAAACAGCCTACAGTTAGGCTAATACACTTGGCAGAACAATTGTTTATTCTGTTTTTTCTAATTAAACTATTATTAAACAGTTGTGTATTTTATTAAATTACTATTGTGGTTTTAGGCATTTTACCGCTTTATATCAGTGGTAAAATCACTCTGACCATAGTGCCTCTTGTGGCTTATTGCTTGAATAGTACCATGTACCCATAGTTAAACTACACGCACTGTGAAAAAACAGTTCTGTTGCATTGGAAAGGCCGATAGTGAACATAAAGTAAGGACAGTCTACTTTAATTGACTCCCTCACATCGACAGAATGTCACCTGAGGATAACTGGCATACTGAGTTTTCACATCATGCAACATGAAGAATTATCAAATACACATTAAACTTTCGAATTGCGGACAACAGTTCAGTATAATTTATGTCAAAATGTATTGGGTTGTCTTTTTGTAGTTTGTTATTATTGCAGCAATAGTGAAACCTTAGGAACACAGCCAACTATTATTAGATGATACTATATATAACTACATTTTGAGTTTTTGTAAGAAAATATTTAATATTTTTGTTAGAATACAATATTTTATATTTATCTGTATTTACTGGCACACTACCAGACCTTTTCCAAGTCCTGCCGTTGTCCAAAATAATATTTAAATATTTGAAGCTGTAAAAAGGCAGCATAAAATTAATCCACATGACTCCAGTGGTTAAATTCATATCTTCTGAAATTATATGATAGGTGTGGGTGAGAAACGTCCTGTAGCAGGGCTATAAATAGACGCGTTACCGCGCGTCATCAGGTATTTTGTCTCAAGAGCAGTCCTGGGGCAACCCTGTGTAATAAAGCGCAGCATCTCGTTACGCTATTTTCAGGGAACAAGGGTTACACTTAAGTAACCCGAGACGTTCCCTTTACAAAAAGCTACACATCTGACGCACATCTGGAACAAAAATACCCACGACACTGCACTGAGGCTGTCCGGACCCCCTACGGTTGTGTAGAGTGCTCACAAGAGCGTGAGAGGTCCCAGACATGAGCTTGAGATGTCGACTCAAGGACATAAGAGACCGGAGTGGCAGGAACATCCAAATTATGAGACTGATGAATATGTGTGGAGAGGACCAACCTGCCGCATCACAAACATGCTGCAGAGGGAGACCTCTAGCCAAGGCTTTAGAGGAGGTGAGCCCTCTGGTAGAGTGAGCCCTGATACCTACTGGCGAAGCTTAACCGCGTGCCTCGTAGGCCAGGGCAGTAGCTTCCTCACCCAATGCGACACAGTCTGCTTGGTGGCGGCCGCCCCCCTGTAGCGGCCCCCATGGCAAAGAATTGTTGCCCTGACATACGCCACTGGCTAGTGCAGTGGACATAAGTCTGAAGGGCACAGACTGGACAAAGTCTGTGAAGTCCTTCCTGCTTTGCAAACGGCGGGGAGCAGAAGGTTTCGAAAGTGACCGGATGTAAGGCTGAAAAAATACCTTAGGCAGGTAGTCAGGGTGAGGGTGCAAAATTGCTTTTGATCATTCCAGGGGCACACTCTAATGGGCTGGCAAAACAGACAGAGCCTGTAGGTCCCCAATTCTCTTTAGAGAGGTAATCGCCATAAGAAACCATCTTGAGAATCAGAAGTCTGCCAGACGCTGACTCTAGAGGTTCGAAGGGGGTCTCAACCAGACCCTCTAGGGCTATTGCTAAGTCCCATGAAGAGGTCCTGGTCCTAGCAGGAGGCCACAGTCGCATGGCTCCACGAATGAAGCGAGCGAGTAGAAGATGCCTCCCAAAGGATACCATGTCCATCAAGGCGTGGCAAGCTGAAATGGTGCCCACATAGACCCTGAGAGTAGCGGGGCATATGCTTGCTGGCAGTTTTTCTTGCAGAAAGTCCAGCTCTGAAGCGATCTGGCAGTTAACTTGATCTGCATTACGTGCACTGCACCATCCTTCAAAGACAACCCTTTTATTGGCGTAACTTCTAGTAGAGGGAAACGTATACATGTCGCGTCCAGCCCCAGGGGGCTGGGTGACTCAGGGAGAAGTAGAGGAGACATTGTGTTGTTTATAGAGGCGAAGAGGTCCTCTTCTGCCCTGTAAAATCTCACCCAGATTTGTTCCAAGTGTGGGGAGCCCTAGCAAGTGGTCTCGATAGCCTCAGGAGAAAACCCTGTGCCCCTTAGTTGGTACCCCTCAGGGGCTAAACATGAAAGGTCCCACAATTTGGGCTGGGGATGAAACATTGTCCCCTGTGCCTGAGAAAGGTCCTTCCTGTCCGGAACCGCCCAAAGCGGGACGTCGAGGAGAGCTATTAACTTCAAGAACCATACCCTGTTCGGCCAGCGTGGCGCTATCAGTAAGAGGCAAGTCCCTTGCTGTCGAACTCTGGCCAAGACTCACAGGAGCAGAGAAAGCGGGGGGAAAATGCATACGGATGCACTTGTCCCGTGGTCATCAAGGAGGAAAACTCTATCCTTGTCCTTGATGCCCGATAGGTTGAGCCAAAGGTGTCACTCTGTGCTGACTAAGGCAGACATAGACTGGACAATGGCACGGGCTGTTTGCTTGGTCGCACGGAGAGAAAGATCTGTGGCTCGACGAAGCTCAGAAAAAGCCTCTTCGTCAAGCGCTCAGGTACCCGCACTCAGGTCCTTCAGCAGGTCAGCCTGGTACGCCTGTAACACTGCCATCATGTGCAGAGCAGCACCAGCCTGACCCGATGCTTGATAAGCCCTCCCCACTAAAGTGGAGGTAGTTCTGCATGGCTTTGTGGGGAGAGCGGTTTTTTAAGTGACGATTCCGAACCCGTCTCTTCGACCGACGGCATCATTGAATACCACCATGTCTCAGCATCCACGACAGTCAAATATATCGACTTCGAGGGTACGTGGACACAGGAAGTACAAGGCTTCCTCCAAGAGCGAGAGAGCTCTTCATGGAGGTTATCAAAGAAGGGAAGGGACTGATCAGGCGTTCCCTTCCCCCTGCCACCAGACAGAAATCTATCCTGAAACTTGGAGCGTTTGGGGGTCTCTTGTGGGCGTGGCCAATGTAACCGCACCAGTAACCACGTCGAGTTATTCCTCCGCTGATTTATTATCACGGACGGAATTCTCAGAGGCGGGTAGAGATTCAAGGTCCCCCTCATAAACCGAAGAGGCGCCGGAGCGCGCTTCGAGATCACGGGAAGGACCAGCTGGATCTGGGGAGAGAGCGAGGGAGAGGGACGAACCCGTCTCTCGCTCCTCAGCCAGATCCATGCGAATGAAGTGTGGGCGTTGACTCCCGGAAGCGAGCGAGGCGAGCGCGAAGCATTTTATCCGAAAGCAGATCGCAATGCTCGCACCCGCCCCGCTCCAACGCGAGAGCAGCATGCTTTTCCCCCAAACAAACGAAGCAAAACTGATGTGTGTCCCTCTCGGCCATAGAGCGGAGACAGGGGAACACACATCGTTTCCCCTGAATTTCTGTCATATTTTCCTCCTTTTTTTATTGTTTTAAAGAAAGAGAAAAGAGGAAAGGTCTTCTGCGCACTGCCTAACCAATTCTAACTTCTAACAGAGGAAAGAAAGTTCTGACAGGCTCGTGAAACACACACACACAGAGAAAAAATATCTGACAACGTGCCAGTGACGCTGTCTATTTATAGCTCTGCTACAGGTGTATCCAATGATTACACCGGCAAAGGCTATAAATTCCGGTCAATGTTCATTGACGTGTTGCACACATATTCACAGCTGCTCACCCCTAAAGGGTGTTCCCAAAGCGCTTTCCAGTGCAGCATCAGAAGTGTAGCTTTTTGTAAAGGGAACAGATACATTTTAAGTCCTTTTTGACTATAAACCTCCACTTTCACATCCACATTCTTCTTTTGTTTCTGTTGATTCACATTTTTCATGCATATTGCCACCTACTGGGCAGGGAGGAGATTTTATAGTTTGTTTGTGTTAACCAGAAGAAAGAAAGTCATAAACATTTAGGATGGTATGAGGTAGAGTAAATGATGAGGACATTTTCATTATTGGGTGATCTATCCCTTTAAGTTTTTAATTTAATAAATTTGTATTATAACTTATTGTAAACAATTTTATTACATCTTGTGGCCCCCTTGCAAGTATGCTAAGTCAACCTATTGGGCCTCGACTTCCTGGTTGAGAACCACTGATGTAAAACATTAAGGTGCATTTTATTGGCTTTTTTAGGTTTGGTTCAGAAAGCTTTTGATCTGTTCTGTTACTGTATCTGTTATGTATTCAAATATTAGTATTTGAAAATGGTCTTTCTGGAATTTCAGCTATGGCTCTTGTTCACACATGACCCTAGAACACTTGAGGTGTAAAAAAGGGCTGCTGTGTTAACTGAGGAGGCCAAAAATCAAAACAAAAAGAGCACAAGGCAGAAACATTTGTGCCATTTATAAAAGCAAGGTCTTCTTTAATGCCATATCAAGACCCATAAGCTGCCTATTTTCTTTAAGGGCAAATATTTATCACCTGGACAGCACAACAAAAGGGTAGCCAATGTGGCTCTTTTTCATCAGAAGATACCTCCTCTTCCAGAATCTCCATCTATGGCTCAAATGTCACCTCTGATTGATGTCAAGCACTTAGAGTTCCCACAAGGGGCCTGTAAGCACCTGAGAGCAGTGATGTGACTAGACAAGACTGATGCTTCATCTGAGCAGATGGATTGACCACTCAGCCTTCAAGCCCCCCACATGGCTTGATTTTACAGAGAGAGTAAAGAAAATATGCCCCCTTGACATTCCCTAGGTTTCCAGCGAGGCTATCAAACTCCTTTCTGTCAGCGGTAAGATAACACTTTGTGACGGCTCTGATTTAGCGGGGACCATTGATGCATTGATTTACATCTCATCTCTTGTCTGTAAAGCATCCATTAATGCATGAGAGGTGCGTTATCTCTGTGCATGTTTGCACCACAGACAAGAGCAGGAAATATCTTCATGCATTTTCCTCACGCTATTTTTTTCCACATCCAAATTTAATCTCTAAAAACTCCTGGGCCGAGGAAGACTGCCTGGCATTTCAACAAGAAACTTCATAACCTTTTAATGACCCATCCGTAATGAGTTTTTACTCGCATCTGTCAAATGTGTTGACAATGACAAATCTGAGAGCTGCATGCCGAGAGGAATCCTAAACAGCCCTACAGCCGGCAAACATCCATGTTTAAGCATATAGTAACTGTTATTATTCTCATGCTTAGGGAAATTCTGGTTATGTCTCTGCGAGACATAAGAGTCTCTGACTCTGCGGTCGGGTGCATTCCTACACTCATGAGAAGGCAGAACTAAATGTTATTTTGAAACTTCTTTTGTGAAGTATGCGAACCGGTCATAGCTCGCGGTCTGTGGTGAGGCTGCAGTGTGTTCCAAGTCATGCCGTTAACAGATGCCACATTAGCATGATCAGACTGGTCTGACCAGAATGTCTGTCCTGTCATACTGGGCACTGGCTGTCTTGATGAATACACAAGTATGTTATAAGGCCAGAGAACAGCCTGGAGAACTGAAGACAAGGGCAATCTCTTGCATTGGGGCCAAAGCAGCATAGTCCTTGAGAACATTGGGCTAAAATTCATTACTAGCTAGTGGTTCATTAAACAACATATCTAAAAGCCAATACATTTGTTCCACCTTGCTCCTTAGATATAAAACATATCGTCAGAATCCTGTTAAACGTCTAAACTGATTAAACTGATATTTTTTCTAAATCAGTACTTCTCAACCACTGTTCTAAATGATAGTTAACTTTGAGGAAAAACGTCTGAAAACTTGGAGAAAAACTTTTCAGTGCTGTCCTTGTTTATAAGGCTCTGTGGTTTGCGTAGATTTGAACCTCCATTTGAGCTTAGCCAGAGTTTGTCTTTCATCTTAAATCTGTGGCAAAGGCCATCTTCACTCATGATGGTCATGGCTCCCACTGATACACTCTCTTTTGTGCAGTTGTTTTCTTTGAGTCTCTTGAGAACTTATTTCCACTTAAATTCACAGTGAAGATACCAATCTGCAATGTTCCAAGGTTTTAACCCCAGCACCTCTCGTACAACTTGCAAGACAGTCACTTACAGTGTTTATCTAAAATGCAATCACTCTCCACTCACAAATACAGAATATGTCACAGAGTTTCAATAATGGGCCTTTGTTGTCCAAAATCAATAACAAATTACTAGCCATCAGGTGACTTTGAGGTTAACAAAAGGCTAACAGGGCAGTGGTTATTTATGGGCAAAGATTTTCTCACCAAATGAACACTTTGCGTGCATGTGCGTGGCTGTGATCAAGTGAATATTTCAAAAGGTAGAGTGTTTGGTGCAGAAAGGACCCTAGTCACTAGTATTCATCAAGCATAGAGTCAGTTCAGGCAGGCCACATGAGTCAAGCTCGCAATCAGCTGACACTCAGCTGAACATGACGCCTACAAATACAATTCAAAAGCTTATCAGAGTGTTATTATTTGCTGCACTCCCTGATTTGTCCATGCAAGGCTGCATGGATAGGCGGAAATTTTGCCAAGAACAGAACCATATCGCCAACACCATCAGATTGTTTTAAATGTCTATAAGTGAATAAAGTATTAATTCAAGTATTCAAGAAGGGCTGGGTATTGTTAAAAAAATGTCAATTTCAATACCGATATCTTGACTTTGATACCGGTTCCTAAATGATACTTTTTCCGATACCAATTTTATGAAATCCATTTTATCAAGATTACAAACATTACAAATTACCAAAAAAAACTTTGTTTTTATTTTTTCAGTTTGTTGACTTTTTTTACAGACTCAAAGACTATAGGCAAAGGACGATATTATGAGCCTTCTGGTCTCCTGATGCCAGGGTCGGCATCAGGAGATATTTTACATTGGTGCCAAAACCCAGGAAGGAGGAGAGATGCCCGTCGCAGAGTCCTCGACACTGCCGTCCACCCATGGGAGCGCCGCTGCCATCTGCCGGGCGACGGAGTAACGTGGGGAACGGCCGCCATCCGCGGGGCAAGGTGACGACGGTTCAAGAGAGAGAGAATTACGGGCATGTAATTCTTTTGTGTTTATGTTTGTGCTTTTGTTTTGAGTTTAATTAAATTATTATTTATATTGACAAGCCGGTTCTCGCCTCCTCCTTGCCCATCTTAACCCCCTTACATTAACATTACCTGTTGGAGTACCAGTCATTGCGCCGCTGCATTCATCATTAGTTTTTAAGGAAGCTCTGTGGCAGGAGGATGCTGAGAGGATGACTGCACCAGCTCTGTCTTATTGCAGTCGAAGATGGAGCAACTTTCTGCTCTTAAGTTTATTCCGTGCACTATCAAGTGCTTCATCAGATTTGTTGTGTTGCCGGTCTTGACAGCAATTATCATGTCTTGACAGCAATTATCGCGCGCTGTTGGCATCGAGCCTTGTGAAATGTAGCCACACTTTTGATCTTTTCCACATCTTTTACATCTATGGGGGTTGGAACACATACACACTACAGTCTCACGTGTCTCTGGACGTAACCGGCGTAAACTAGTATTTTTCCTTGATGCCAAAACACAGCCAATCACCGGCACTTTTAGATTTGGGCACATCTAGCATGTTACATGATTATCACTGACATTGACGAGCCTATACCCTTTGGAATCGAAATTTGGTACCGAACGACAAGACATTTTTCGATACTTGATTGTTTAGAGGCAATTCGGTCTTTGCCTAAAATGTATCGAACTCGATACCAGCCCTATATTCAAGTCAAGTATTCATTTGATGGAAGTGTTATGATTGAAATCAAGCGTAGAGTCAGTTCAGGCAAGTCACGTGAGTCAAGCTCGCAATCAGCTGATGCTCAGCTGGTCATGATGTTTACCAGTACAATTCACACCCTTATCAGAACAGTCCTATTTAAGTCCTCCATTCATTCCTTACCTTAGCTGCTTTTCCAATTGCATGGATTCAAGATACACATTCCCAGCTCCACATCTTGTATTGAAACTGCAACTGGACTGGGAAGTGAAATCAGCCCGGTATTTTACATGGCAACTGGCCCAAAACTTGTCGAGCGGGGGTGCGGTGTTCTTTTTTGCATATCACGCTGCCGTTTTGTGGTCCGTTCCGCATAACACGGCAGCTCATTTTAGCTTATCTCCACCCATTTGGCACATTTTACGGCCAACACTACTTGGTTCTACCGATGGCCAGTCCGCCACTGATCGGCCCCAAATTGCGTCGGCCCACCGGGAAAATGCCTGATATGCCAGATTAGTCCAACCCTGCTTGTAAGGCTGCTTTGTCTTTTATTTTTTCTCTTCATCTGTCTTGGGTTCTCCACTGTAAGACAACAATCCTGGTTACTTCCGCAACCTCCGTTCCCTGATGAAGGGAACGAGATGGTGTCGATGTAGTGACAGTAGGGGTCACTCTTGGGAGCCCGAGACACCTTCTGATCTTTTGTCAAATGGGAATTGGTGAGTGGTATTTGCATGCCACTCCCCCAAACATACCGCTCATTCAGGTTTTGTGCTGAGGAGCCGAGAATAAGGTCCCAGCCATTTTGAGTGGAGATACGGCACATGATCTTGCCAAGTCTAGTCGTAAATATGTCGGGCAAGTTTATGTCGGGCAAGTTTAATTGGGTTTAACTGTTGATGTTTGCTAACATCCTTTAGATCTTCCTCACAACTGAAATAGGAATGAAGCAGTGTCAGATAATCATAGTCTCAGGCTCTCAGCTTGTTTGCCAACTGAAATTACGCTTCTTTCTTCTTTTAACTAAATGGTTGCAGATTATGACTGTTAGGAATCAGCCCATGCTGTTAAATGTCATTGCCTTGAACAAGTTTGGTACTCTTTTTCTCTAGAATTTTTTTTTTTCCTAATAATAATGTTTTTGGTATTTAATTGTGTCACTCTCTCAAACATGCACAAAAGGGGCCTAGGGTTTTCTGGCCCTACACATAGTAAATATATAAAAATTGTCCAGTGCTTCGCACTTCAGACTAGCATTCCTAAGGTAGAGACTATGAGGTAGGCGAAGATTTTATTACATATTCCTAGGATAAAACTCTAAACATTTCCATAATCTTCACCTCAGAGCAGCACAGTAAACAGACTCATTTTCAATCATTTCTCGTGGCACTATGCAAAACAGGCTGTTATGAATAAATGCATTTTAAAATTGAGGTAAAACACATAGCACACACGCAATGATGGGATCCACAGAGCTCTTTAGGCAAAGCGGGTGCTGTATACTCAGTGTTTATGGGGTGCCGAGAACAGATGCTAGTACAGCACTGAAATACAGCATAAAACGAGGTCAAAAAAAAGAGACAGGGAGAAAGCGTGAACAAAACCGATAAAAAGATTGAAAGGGAAATACACTAAAACATTATTTGATGCTATTGCTTTGTTCCAAAACCTACTATAGCAGCATTTTAAGGCATCATAGGCGTACCCCAATATAATGGCCAAAAGGTATGCAGCTTAAAGGATTGTTTCCCAAACTCGCTCATCCACATGTTGTTCCAAACCCATATGACATTATGACTTCTTTGGAAAGATAAAGGGAGATGCTAGGCAGAATGTTAGGGACTGACAGCCTCAGTCACTATTCACTTCCAATTCACCTAATTGGTGTGAAACTAATTGGTGACTGGTGTGACTGGATAAGAGAAAGTAAATTTTTTCGTCAAACTAACTCTTTAATTAATTATCACAAGCCTCCTAAGAGAGCCAATTTTACTCAAATTAAAGGATAGTTAACCCAAAAATCTAATCTCTCTCATCATTTTCTTACCATCCAAGATGTATATGACCATCTTTCTTCTGCTGAACACAAACAAAGATTTATGGAAGAAATCTCACCTCTGTAGGTCCATATAATGAAAGTAAATTGTTATCAGGCCTTTGAAGCTCCAAAAAGGAGATAAAGTCAGCATAAAAGTAATCTATACGACTTCAGTGGTTTAACCAATGTCTTCTGAAGCGATCCAGTTGGTTCTAGGTGAGAACAGACCAAAATATAACTCTTTTTTCACAGTACATCTTGCCATTGCTGTCAAGGCACAATCATGATTTAAAACTCAATTACATTTCCTAGTGCTTGAAGAATGCGACTGTGAAGTAAGAGACTTTTGTCAAAATATACAGTAAAAAAAGGAGTTTTCCTACAATATCTAGGCAAAAGGTAGAGTGTTCACTCACTAGCTTCCATACCTCTGTTCTGATATACTTTGATATCTGAATGTGGCGGGGCAGTGGTTGGACAAATATTACACTAAATGTACGAAATGAAGCAAGATAAAGAGCAGACTACGCCAAATTTCATAAGACACACAGGTTCGCTACCACAGAGGACAAGAGACGTGGATATGAATACAAAACTATTTTTATTTTCACAACAATAATACATTTAAAATGTATAAAAACAGGTAAGAGTTCTCACTACTTCAGTGGGCGCCAGACCAGAAAAATGGAAAATAAAGAGGAAAAACTTTCAGGCTGAGGCTTACCAGTAGGGTGGCTAGCTGCACAGTGAGTATCCTAAGACCACACCAACACTCACACACACTCACACACGCCAAGTGAGAGAAAGGCAAGTGCCAACGGCAAAACACTCTGTGAAGGAAACACCACAAAAAGGACAAGGACAGCTAGCTTCCCTACACCGGGGGCCTCCAGTTCCTGAAACAAACAAAAAAAACAAAACAATTTATTTCACAATTAACAGACACTCAGTTATAGGAAAGCAGATTCCAACGCTGAAGAAGGTCAACAACTGGCGAATTACTGGCCACCAGTTCGACAGACGGGTGTAACCCAGAAAGGTTTACACTAAATTGCCAGTAAGGCCTAAACAAATAATGAAGCAGCCAACTGCTATAAAGAAAAAAATAAAAATAACCCACAAACATCATAAGTCAAACAATACAAAATAGAAATGACAATTAATTATGCTTCAAACAAATTAAATCACAAAACAAAAAGTAATTAGAAAATTCAACTAGGAAAAGCACAGACCAAAGAAAACAACAAATTAACAAACAAACAAACAAACAGTTGGTAGCGATATCGCAAAAGGTGGGGCTAAGGTGCAACATTGGAAAGTCTCACGCTTTGTGACGGCCCTGAGACTAGCCACCCTTCACCAAGACCACCAGTATTAGCATAAAGCTGTTTACAAAACAAAACAAATAATCACACTGTAGTATAGAAAGCAGCAGAACAGACAATGCAGTCTACAAAGGTTGTCTAGGAAGCATTTGCCCCGCAGTCCACAGTGACGAACCACTCCAGAGCAGATTAACGCACTAAAAAATAAACAAAATGAATGAAAAAAATACTCAACCTCATCATGCTCAAGTGGTTAAATATACATACCGGTAGAAGATCGCTAGAGCCACAGATTATTCGGTTACTCACAGCTCACGTTCATAAGCAAAACCGCCAATGTACCGGTGTTCCATCGGAACGTACACGAACTGTAATACGATAAAAGCATAGGTCACCGGGAGTCACACCAAAACAAACATTAGTCCATTGAAATAGACATACCGGAGAAAAGACAGCCTGCACCCCAAAAGCAAAGTCGCACCAATCCTGGTCAGAACCTGGCTACAACAAATACACCACCACTTTAATAGTGTATGTGTGTGTACTAGCAGTAACATTAGCCAAACAGCTAGGTACATACCTCCCACAGAGCTGCTGCAGACACTGCAAAAGCTGAATCTGACGATGACGCATACCCAGGTGGCCCGAACTCCGCCTTAAATAGGTCAGGGACAGCAGCCCATTGGCTGTCACACCCATCAGTCATTTAATAATCACACATAATAATAGGGTGGGTTCTAACCCGCCTTGCCACAATCTACCCCTAGCTCTTGCATCGTCGCCCCGACGATGGACCAACTCCTACTACAGCCAGGAAACTACCTAGTGCCAGGGCCTAAAGAGGGCAGAAACAGCATTAGACACAGGAGCCACCATAGCGACACCGCCCCTCACCACTTCCGCTGCCCGAGGAAGGTGGTGTCGGTTAGGATGATGACCGGCGTTAGCTCGCCCTGTCCGTCGCAAGGAAATTCCACTATTACCAGGCTGATCTACTGGTACGGGTTCAAGTAGCAATTCTGGATTTGGAGGCACCACACCAAGCTGTCCAGAGGCCATTAGAGCTGTTGGGTCCATATTCTCGGTTAAGCATCGAGGAGCAAGGGCAGGTAATGACACTGGATCCCTTAGTGCTAACCCACCATGTGCCTGTGGGGTTTCAGGTACCAAAACCCACAGATCAACCTCATCGGATGGGGATACCTCTGATGGTAGTACCTCAACCGCCAAAGGACCACCTGCAGAAACACCAGCAGGAGAATCTCTCCGTACACGGGTTTTCAATAAGGAGCGGTGGACCTGCTTTGCCCTACTCAAATCATCTACCGGCGCAATTGTATACACTGACCCACCTGCCTGAGGCGCTCTTACCACCTGATACACCACAGGGCTCCACAGGTGCGCTCTCGCACCATAATCCCGAAGGTAAACCAACTGGCCCTCCCCAATGGTGCATCTCGAACATGCAGGTCGTGCTGCTTCTTGCGACGATCTGCCGCTACCTTTAAATGCTCTCGGGCCCCTTCAAAGGCAACCTCTAATCTGGTTTGGTGCTCCAAAACCCATTCATTCACGCTTCCAGACACCATCTCTTGGCTTCTACCCAAAAGAAAATCGATAGGGAGCCTTGGCTCTTGGCCAAACATCAGGAAGTAGGGCGACTCACCAGTCGTTTGATGAGGGGTGGTATTGTAACAGAAAAGGACTTGAGGGAGAGCAGAAACCCAATCTGTCTTTCGGGAGACGGGTAAGGTGCGCAGGAGATTATGCAAAGTCCTGTTAAAACGTTCGCACTGCCCATTGCCAGCCGGATGATATGGTGTAGTACGGGACTTCTCAATCTGGTAAAGATTACAGAGCTGTTGTATTAGGGAGGACTCAAAGCTGCAGCCCTGGTCAGAATGAATGCGACCAGGAACACCAAACTTATAGAACCACTCCACTACCAATGTGCGAGCCACAGTCTCAGACCGCTGGTCTCGAGTGGGGATTGCAAGAGTGTACTTGGTGAAGACATCGGTCATCACCAAGACATTTTCTAGCCCCGAGCGAGATGGTTCCAGCAGTGTAAAATCAATGGCCAGGATCTCATTTGGCCTGGAGGCCAACAAATGACCCATAAAGCTGCGGGCAACCGGCTGCGTATCCTTGGTGACCTGACACCTTTCGCACTCTCGACACCACTGGGCTACATCAGATGTCAAGCCTGGCCAGTAGAAGCGATGCCGCACCAGCTCGGTGGTCCGCTCGACCCCTTGGTGCCATGCCCCTGGTGCAGTTATGTCAAAACTTCCTTATGTAGAACAGCTGGAAGAACTACCTGGAGAATCTCCTCACCACCATTGGAACGAAACACACGACGATGCAAAACCCCTTCTTTCTCCAGTAACCGATCCCACTGACGCAGTAGGACCAAGGCAGCCTTGGACAGCTGCCAGCGTTCTTCGGAGGTGGGGGGTGTTCCCAGCCTCCAGAACACCAAAATCTCCTCAATCACCGGATCTGCCTCCTGCAGTGCCTTCATGTCACCCACCAAACTAGGCAGAACAGAAACTACAGCTTGGGTAGCTTGTATACCTAGATCTACCCCTGATGCTTGCTTCATGACCTCTGGAAGCTCAGTCCCTAGTAACAAATCCCTCACCTCACTATGGCTAGAAGGGTCCTGTCTGGAAAGTGCATCAGCATTCCGGTTACTCCTTCCTGACCGATACCGGATATCGAAATGGAACGCTGCAAGCTGGGCAGCCCAACGCTGCTCATTAGCCCCGAGCTTTGCAGTGGTAAGATGGCTGAGAGGGTTATTATCGGTGTACACAATACACTTCTGCCCTAACAAATACTCCCTAAATTTCTCAGTCAATGCCCACTTGAGCGCCAAAAACTCCAACTTCATGGAGCTGTAGTTGGACATATTGCGCTCAGTGGGCCTGAGACTGCGGCTAGCATAAGAAATGGGCCGTACCTTACCTCCTTGTTCCTGGGAGAGGACAGCTCCTAATCCACCATGGCTAGCCTCTACCTCCAGGATAAAAGGCAGGGAAAAGTCAGCAAAGGCGAGTACTGGGGCAGTAGTAAACCTACTCTTCAGCTCATCAAAACTCTGCTGGCACTGCTCAGTCCAGGTGCTAGAAAAACCCTGCCTTGCTCTTGTTCTAGGCTTAATAGCGGCCCATTCGGCTACCATTTTATGCAGAGGGGCTGCCAATTTCGCAAATCCCTCAACAAAGCAGCGGTAGTAGCTTGCAAAGCCTAAAAATGAATGCAGCTCAGATGCACTAGTGGGGCGTGGCCAATTAGCTACGGCCTCAATTTTACTGGGATCAGTTGATACCCCCTGTGCTGAGATGACATGTCCCAGATACTTTACCTCACGTTGGAAAAATGCACATTTACTCAATTTAGCCTTCAAACCCTCACGTTCCAGATGACTTAAAACCACCTCCAATCGCTCTAACTGTTGCGGCACCGAAGAAGAGAAGACTATGATGTCATCAAGGTATAGGAGTAAAGACCTACACTGCTGGTCCCCAAACATCCGTTCCATTAAACGCTGGAAGGTGCTTGGGGCATTGCAAAGCCCAAAGGACATGCGATTCCATTCAAACAACCCAAAAGGGGTGCAGAATGCAGTCTTTGGCCTATCGCTCTCAGTGACAGGGACCTGATTGTATCCACTAGCTAAGTCCATAGTGGAGAACCAGCAGGCCCCTGTCAAGGAGTCCAACGATTCCTCGATGCGCGGCAGAGGGAAAGCGTCCTTTTGAGTCTTTGAGTTTAACTGCCGGTAATCGACACACATACGCAGACTACCATCTTTCTTTTTAACAAGGACAATTGGGGAAGCATACGGACTACAACTCTCCCTTATAACTTCAGCCTCCAACAGCTGGTTGATGTGGGACTTCACCACCTCATATTCTGACGGAGGTATACGCCTCTACCGTTGCCGGACAGGGACGGTGTCTATCAGGGGAATGTCGTGAGATATCAAGCCTGTACATCCTAAGTCACCCTCATGAGTGGAAAACACAGACTGGAATCTGTAAAGCAAGTCCCTTACCTGACCTTGTTCTACTTCTGATAAAACAGACAAATCAAGCGCTTCAATTTGTTCTTTAACAACAGGGATCACTTCAAGGGCTAGGGAACCCACGGTGGCCACCACAGACCTGACCTCACTAACTCCTGATGGCAAGCTAACCACACAAACATCATTTAGTGTACCAAGGACAGTATTAGCATAAAGCAACACATCGGTGATTCCCACATTTACCACAGGTAGATAAACAGTACCTCGTGTAACCTGCACTAATGCAGGAGAAGCCAACAGACCAGCTGGTAACCCGGACTCTGGGGGCTCGAAAAGAACAGTACTCTTGGCGTATTGCTCGGAACAAGTAGCTGCCACAAACTTCATCATGCCACCTGGGATGCGGCATGGTCTCTGCCCTCGCGCTCTAACTCTTCCTGAACTTACCTCAGGAGTCTGCTTATCAACTAAATGACAATGTTGCAGTGCCTGTAGAACAAAATTTGGAACCTCTGCGGTTGAAGGTGAATCAAAAAGGGCCGGGCCATGTTTCCCAAAAAGCTCCTTGTAGCATCGCCTAAGGACATTCATTCCCAGAACACCTGGGACCAGAGTACACAACCCACTAGGAGGGTCCCGTACAACAAGCACACCGCACCCTGCAATTAACTGACCACACAGTTCGATGCTCAATTCCATATAACTGATATAAGGGATTGAAAGACCATTAGCAGCTTGAAGCTGCAGCCACTGGCACGATTTAAGTCGATCCTGACCCCATGGTTCGAAATGTTTCCGAAAACAACTCTCGGTAATCGTAGTTACCATGGAGCCAGTATCCACCAAACAGGGCACTCGAACTCCGCCAATCAATACGACAAGGTGCGGGCATAACGACATTAGACGTGACATATTTGAGCCAGTTACCTCCCCATCCGTGCTATGGCCCTGAAGCACGGTGGGGACTAGTTTCCCGACATTGCTGATGGGCCAGGCTGTCTACCTCCAGCTAATGACGGGTTGGGGAGGAAAGGAAGCTTAGAGCGAGAGGGGACACGTTCCCCGTCGCAATCTCTGGCAAAATGACCAGGCTTTTGACAACTCCTACATACAACAGGGCCCTGTCGGGGAGGTTGACTCCACGACTGGGGAGTCTGCAAATGGGCAAAACTTTGTGTGAGTTTAGTTAACTGTTCTTGCTGGCATTTAAGCATATCCCTCATCTCAACCAACTCAGAGTTCCCTGATGAACTACTCAAACCTACGAATGGGTCCCCTTGCACCCCATATTGAATCCCGTGAGCTGAGGGGACGGAATGACTTCGGGCCCTTGTGCTTCCTGGCATACCCTCCCTCTCCCATATAAGGGCTTCGCTACGAACCTCCAACAAAGTTAACGTAGGTTGACGACATATCAACTGTTTTAATTCACGATGGAGGGTGCTATCAAAAACATGTTCGACAAATTGGTCTCTTAGTAAAACATGTGAATTTGGCATACCATGAGGGGATCGTTGTTTCACTTGCTCAAGGAGACCCATCAGGACAAGGGAGAACTCCAACAAGCTTTCCCCCTCCTGTTGATTTCTCGAGAAAAAGGCCTCCTGCAATGAAACATATGACTGTGAGCAACCGTACAATTCCCGCAAAGCTGAAATAATTCTGTCTGGGTCTTTACGCTCCACCTCTGGGCGGTACTTGATCTCTTCCCTTGCCTCCCCTTCTAAATGGTCAAACAAGTAAAATGCCTTATCAGTATCCGAGAGGTGACGAACGCGCATACAAGCCTGGGCCTCCTCAACCCACTCCTCAATACCAAGGCCAACTCTGCCATTAAATTTTGGACACTTCCTGTCTCGTGGTACAAAAACAAATAGTTCTGGTCGAGTGACATCAACATTGCTGGGTTGCGAAGGAACAGAAGGCCCTGGAACGGGAGGCGGTGTGTCACCGGGACCTGGGGGCACAGGAATACGCTCCTGACGCAACCTCTCATTGTCTGCTCTTAGCAGAACAATCATTTCCCTTAATTCTTGTAATTCCTCTTCCATACTTTAACTATAGAGGCACTTACCAGTGAAAGGTAACAAATACGATTTTATATACCAGACGTGCACTGCTGCTCTGCTGCCACACGAAGGTAAATTCAATCCTGCAATACAAATAAAGACCAAAAAAAGAGAAAACAAAGAACAACAACAAACAACAGTATAGATACCCACATCTCGGTCTTAATGTGGTAAACCCTGCCGACAGCGCCAGAATGTGGCGGGGCAGTGGTTGGACAAAAATTACACTAAATGTACAAAATGTAGCAAGATAAAGAGCAGACTACGCCACCCCGTTTCTATGAACGGGGAAATTTCATAAGACACACAGGTTCGCTACCACAGAGGACAAGAGACGTGGATATGAATACAAAACTATTTTTATTTTCACAACAATAATACATTTAAAATGTATAAAAACAGGTAAGAGTTCTCACTACTTCAGTGGGTGCCAGACCAGAAAAATGGAAAATAAAGAGGAAAAACTTTCAGGCTGAGGCTTACCAGTAGGGTGGCTAGCTGCACAGTGAGTATCCTAAGACCACACCAACACTCACACACACTCACACACGCCAAGTGAGAGAAAGGCAAGTGCCAACGGCAAAACACTCTGTGAAGGAAACACCACAAAAAGGACAAGGACAGCTAGCTTCCCTAGCTGTCCTTGTGGGCCTCCAGTTCCTGAAACAAACAAAAAAAACAAAACAATTTATTTCACAATTAACAGACACTCAGTTATAGGAAAGCAGATTCCAATGCTGAAGAAGGTCAACCACTGGCGAATTACTGGCCACCAGTTCGACAGACGGGTGTAACCCAGAAAGGTTTACACTAAATTGCCAGTAAGGCCTAAACAAACAATGAAGCAGCCAACTGCTATAAAGAAAAAAATAAAAATAACCCACAAACATCATAAGTCAAACAATACAAAATAGAAATGACAATTAATTATGCTTCAAACAAATTAAATCACAAAACAAAAAGGAACTAGGAAAAGCACAGACCAAAGAAAACAACAAAATAACAAACAAACAAACAAACGAAATGTTAGTAGCGATATCGCAAAAGGTGGGGCTAAGGTGCAACATTGGAAAGTCTCACGCTTAGTGACGGCCCTGAGACTAGCCACCCTTCACCAAGACCACCAGTATTAGCGTAAAGCTGTTTACAAAACAAAACAAATAATCACACTGTAGTATAGAAAGCAGCAGAACAGACAATGCAGTCTACAAAGGTTGTCTAGGAAGCATTTGCCCCGCAGTCCACAGTGACGAACCGCTCCAGAGCAGATTAACGCACTAAAAAATAAACAAAATGAATGAAAAAAATACTCAACCTCATCATGCTCAAGTGGTTAAATATACATACCGGTAGAAGATCGCTAGAGCCACAGATTATTCGGTTACTCACAGCTCACGTTCATAAGCAAAACCGCCAATGTACCGGTGTTCCATCGGAACGTACACGAACTGTAATACGATAAAAGCATAGGTCACCGGGAGTCACACCAAAACAAACATTAGTCCACTGAAATAGACATACCGGAGAAAAGACAGCCTGCACCCCAAAAGCAAAGTTGCACCAATCCTGGTCAGAACCTGGCTACAACAAATACTCCACCACTTTAATAGTGTATGTGTGTGTACTAGCAGTAACATTAGCCAAACGGCTAGATACATACCTCCCACAGAGCTGCGCGCGCACACGCAAAAGCGAATCTGACGATGACGCATACCCAGGTGGCCCGAACTCCGCCTTAAATAGGTCAGGGACAGCAGCCCATTGGCTGTCACACCCATCAGTCATTTAATAATCACACATAATAATAGGGTGGGTTCTAACCCGCCTTGCCACATAAGTATTTTCCCAAAAAAAAATTTTAAATCTCATTCACAATAGTACAGTGAGAGAATAATTTCTCAAACCTTGTGAGAGACATTATTCTTCCCCCTTCCTGAAACTGCATATGATTTCAAATGATGACTTGTGATGATTTTCTGCATAAATTTGGTCTTGAGAGCAATATATGGCATATGTGACACTGAATTTAGGTTACTCATGTTTTCAGAAGATCACTGCCTGTAGTGTCGGCACCAGGAAACAAATACACGCTGGTTATCTTCCCTCCCCATTCATTCTGTTTACACTGTAACTCTTCAATGACATTGTGTCTTGTTTTTCAGCATTATCACACAGGGGATGCTGTGAGCACAGGACATGTGGTTTGGAGTGACAGAGTCGGCTGCCACTCAAGATTAAAGCTCAATTAAAGTGACACATGCGATCTCTGTCAACAAAACAGCTTCTTCTAGACAACTAGGACACGCCTGTAAAGGTTTGCAGCCAGCTAGAAAACAGCATTTTTCAGATGAGAAAAAAACACATACACTCTGAATTCACAACACGCACACAAAGGAGTCTAAGAATAGTTTGCAAAATCTAGAGGTCAGGGGGGCAAAAACATTATCCAAAATAAACAAAATAAACTTCTTCAACTGTCCCCAAGGGACAAAGCGTTTCAGCAGTCACTGTGATCTACTTATGAAAAAACACATGATAATCAGTGTGAAGGATTGTTTAAAGACAGAGAGAGCATTATTCAAGCATCATGCCATCAAGAGATGTCTGCAACAATCATGCAGAGAAAAGCGGTGAGAAATACAGCAAAGTCCCCAAACTCCACTGCAGCACCACAACAGTCTTTCAACCTGTCACAGTTCATCTACTCACTACATTCATTCATGAATATTGTAGTTAAGAAATTAAATATGACTAGGTACTGCATTGTAGAAGGCCTGAAAAAATTAAATAAAAAAGATATATATATATATATATATATATATATATATATATATATATATATATATATATATATATATATATATATGGCTTCTCTGTTAATTGTATAACATTTCACAATCTCTACACAAAACCCAGTGCTATGACTGCTCCTTTAATTCATATTTGAACATTTCATCACAAAAAGAGATTTGGATTAAATATCACTGGTCCTAATACATTCGGTGATATCCGAACAGATGTGGAAGAGGCAGCTTTATTAAAATTGATGTAATCAACAGTTTTAGATCAGGCATAACAGCTATAAAAGGAAATGTTTTATATTGGAGAGCAGGGAGTGTTGTAAAACGGGGTGAGTTGTTACACCATCAGTTTCACCAATTTGAAATTAGCTAGAGGAGTGAAATCACAATTATAATGTACATGCCCACCACACTCCTGAGGTGATGGTAGGAACTGTAAAAGCCTCTAAGAAAAAAATATAAATGATGTGGTTCTCAACCAGGGGGCCAGGACCTGTGGGGGCCTCAGTGAATTTCTAAGGGGGCCACATGTTGATTATATTATTATTATACAGTGCCAAAGACCACCCTTATAGAAAATCTGTTTTACTGTGATCCAAAGTGTATAATACTAGAAAAATAAATAAATACATTGAATATTAATTCATTTATATTTCAAATGGGCAAAGTTGGCTAAGGATGTCACATGTAATGTCACTTTTGGCTTTTGATTATATCTCAATTACATTATAACCACTTCTGATTTATTCTGCTTATAGAAAATGTACAGTTACATTTTTAATGCAGGCCTATTTAAAATGCAATTACTACAAGCAATTAATGTACGCAATTTAAACTGATGTCCAGTATGGGGATAGTCGATTTCTATCTAGGGAAGTAGTAGATTTCTAAACTACTTTAATTTGTTACAGACAAATAACATCATATCAAAGTTAAAACACATGCACATATAGAGTAAAAAAAGAAAAAAGTTAGGGATGTTGAAACAAAATGTTTTTCTTTTGTGTTCAAAATGGTGTTACAACGCTCCCAGTCTCATCTCACTTTCCTATGAACAGAAAAATCAAGCTTAAAATCATGAATGTCAAGGAGACAGCAGATGTCATGATTTATAGTGGTAAAAGAGATGGTCTGTTCTCATACAAACCGATTGGATTGTGTGGCAGCGGGGGCGTGGTCAAGCGCCCGTCCGGGAGAGAAAAGCGGTAAGGGTGCTTACACCTGAGCTAAATTATGTCTAACACCTGTCTCTAATTTCAGTGAGCACAGGGAGAGCGGCATAAAAGGCAGCCAGAGGGCCTCCATAGGGAGAGAGAGACTGACATGAGAGTTACTGTGTGTGTGTCATTAAAGTTTGTGTTTAGAAGTGCTGAGCACACATTGTTAAGGTTAATAAAGAACCTCACCTCTGAGCCACTACGTCAAGTGTCATCCTTGAAGGAGGTCTTTACACTGGTACCGAAACGCGGGATCTGTTCGTCCAAGCATGGAGCAAGGTCGCCCCATAGAGTCCTCCCAGCTGGCGGAGGTCCTCCAGTCCCTCGCGACGTTACATCAAAGCCACCAGCAATCCCTGCTTGAGCTCCGGCAGGACCAAGATCGACGGTTTTTCGAGATCATGCGGGCTCAGGCAGAGGACCGTCTCGCCATCCGGAGCCTCCTCAGCCAGGAGACTACGTAGGCCACAGCCGCGACCCCGGACACTCGCGCTATGCTACCCCCGCCCACGTTACAGAAGATGGGGCAGCAGATGATCCTGAGGCCTTCCTCGACTTGTTCGAGCGGACGGCAGAAATCTGGGGCTGGCCGCCCGAACAGTGGGCGGCCCGCCTAATTCCTCTCCTGTCCGGGGAAGCTCAACTCGCGGCACAACAACTGCTGGCGACAAACCTCCTGGCTTACTCTGACCTGAAGAGGGCCATTCTGCAATGGGTCGGTCGGAGCCCGGAAGAGAATCGCCAGCTCTTCCGCGGCATGAAGTTAGAGAAGTCCGATCGCCCGTTCACGTTTGCTCAACGGCTCCGGGACGCCTGTCGGCGGTGGCTGCTCGCGGGGGACCGCGACGTCGAGGGAGTCATCGATCAGGTGGTGCTGGAGCAATTTGCGCAACGGCTGCCCAGGAGAACGGTGGAGTGGGTCCAGTGCCACCGCCCGGCGTCGCTGGAGACAGCTGTCCAGCTTGCGGAGGACCACATGGCGGCGATACCGAGGGCGGATGAGCCCTCCCTCTCTCTCTCTCTCTCCCCTTCCCCTGTGTCTTCCCCTGTTTTTTCCCCCTCCCCTGTTCCCTCTCGCTCTGCTCTCTCCCCAGGGCCCGTTCCTGCCCCGCGCCGGCGTGGAGGATACACGAGACCAACTTCCCGGCCGTGGGAGAACCCGCCTACCCCTTCCCCGTCCTTCAGCCGCTCTCCTCCTCAGGTGGGGGCACCCGCCAGCACGGGTGCAGCCGTGGCGCCTGGGCCGGCCTGCTGGAGGTGCGGAGACCCGGACCACTTCCGGGATCAATGTCCACTGATGGAGGTGGGGACGGTGGTGCGGGTCTCCGATGTCCCGTAGGCTGCCCCGATCAGGCTGGAGCGTACCGTATTCCGGTAAGGATCCAGGGGGGTACATACCAAGCATTGTTGGATACTGGCTGTGACCAGACCACCATCCTCCAACGCTTGGTTCAACCTGGGGCTTTGGGCTCAGCTAAACGGGTGAGGTGAGTGCATGGGGATGTTCACAAGTATCCCATGGTGACTTTGTCGATCAAATTCCGGGGAGGAAAACATAGTGTGGAGGCAGCGGTTAGTTCCCGCCTCGCCCATCCGCTAATCTTGGGTACTGATTGGCCGAATTTTAGAAATGTATTAGGGGGAGTTTGTGCGGATGGGTCCTGCATGAAAGTGAAGAGATGTGTGATGTGCGATGCTTTGGCAGGGGAGGTGGAGCCGGGGCCATCCTCAGCTGCTCAGTGCGAGGAAGGAGGTGACGCCCTCTCAGGGAATTCGGAGGACTTCCCTGAGCAGTCGTGATGAAACCCTAGCGCTCTTGACCAAGTGAGTATCGATGGTCAACAACTCGGAGGGTCGCCATTTCATATCCATATTTTATGGTTATTAAAGATCGGTTATACAGAGTGACGCAGGACGCTCAAACAAAGGAGGAGATGACACAATTGTTGATTCCACGGAGCCGCCGGGAAATGGTTTTCCAGGCGGCTCACTATAATCCTATGGCCAGTCACCTAGGGGAACGGAAAACACTTCTCCGTCTAATAGCCCGTTTCTATTGGCCGGGCATTGGCGGCGACGTCCGCAGGTGGTGTGCGGCGTGCCGCGAATGTCAGCTGGTAAACCCACCGGCCACCCCAAAAGCGCCTTTGCACCCCTTCCATTGATCGAGGTTCCCTTCGAGAGAATTGGAATGGACCTCGTCGGGCCATTAGAATGGACGTCACGCGGACATCGCTTTGTGTTAGTCCTGGTGGATTACGCAATGCGATATCCGGAAGCAGTGCCTCTGAGCAACATCTCAGCACGTAGTGTTGCCGGGGCACTCTTCAAGATAATCTCCCGGGTGGGGGTTCTGAAAGAAATCCTCACCGACCAAGGCACTACTTTTATGTCATGAACACTTCGCAAACTTTATGAACTATTGGGCATTAAGTCGATTCGCACTAGCGTGTACCATCCTCAGACAGATGGACTGGTGGAACGATTTAATAAAACACTCAAAAATATGATTCGTAAATTCGTGCACGAAGACGCTAGGAATTGGGATAAGAGGCTGGACCCCCTGTTATTCGCAGTACGAGAGGTTCTGCAAGCCTCCACGGGGTTTTCCCCATTTGAGCTGCTGTACGGGCGACGCCCACGTGGGGTCCTCGACGTCATCCGTGAAGCTTGGGAGGAGGGACCTTCTAATAGTAAAAATGAAATTCAATACGTTCTTGATCTTCAAGCAAAACTCCACACACTGGGGCAATTAACACAGGAGAATTTGCTCCAGGCTCAAGAACGCCAACACTGGCTGTATGACAGGGGTGCTCAGCTACGGGAATTTGCACCGGGAGATAAAGTGCTTGTATTACTCCCAACATTGAGCTCAAAATTACTCGCCAAGTGGCAAGGACCCTTTGAGGTCACACGCAGTAGGGATCTCGATTATGAGGTTAAGCGTGCCGATAGAGGGCGTCAAATATATCACCTCAACCTCCTGAAATTGTGGAGAGAAGAGGCGGCCTCTGTGACGTTGGCAACGGTAGTTCCGGAGAGGGCAGAGCTCGGACCGGAGGTAAACAAAGCCTGCAATCCTAACACCCTGGTTCCTTGTGGAGACCACCTCTCACCGCGCCAACTCGCAGAGGTTTCCGAACTACAAAAGGAGTTTGCAGACGTGTTTTCTCCTCTACCTGGCCGCACAAACATCATACAACACCACATCAAGACCGAGCCGGGCGTAGTGGTACGTTGCCGCCCTTATCGCTTGCCCGAACATAAAAAGAAAATAGTTTGGGAAGAATTGGACGCGATGCTTGAGATGGGAGTAATAGAAGAATCCCACAGCGATTGGTCCAGCCCGGTCGTCCTTGTTACCAAGAGCGACGGGTCTGTACGTTTCTGTGTGGATTATAGAAAAGTCAACGCGGTGTCTAAATTTGACACGTACCCAATGCCCTGTGTTGATGAACTGCTCGATCGGTTAGGTACTGCTCGGTTTTATTCGACCTTGGATCTAACGTAGGGTTATTGGCAGATCCCCTTGACACCAATATCCCGTGAAAAAACGGCCTTCACCACGCCGTTTGGATTACACCAATTTGTGACGCTTCCTTTCGGTTTGATCGGGGCACCAACCACGTTTCAGCGTCTCATGGATAGGATCCTCAGACCGCATACTGCTTACGCCGCTGCATATCTAGACAAAATCATCATTTATAGCAATGATTGGCAGCGGCACATGCAACATCTGAGGGCCGTCCTGAGATCACTGCAGCGGGCGGGGCTCACGGCAAACCCGAAAAAGCGCGCGGTTGGGCATGTGGAGGTACGGTATCTGGGGTTCCACTTGGGTCATGGCCAGGTGCGTCCCCAAATTGACAAGACCGCGGCGATTGCGACTTGCCCTAGACCCAAGACCAAAAAGGGGGTGAGGCAGTTCCTGGGGCTGGCTGGCTATTACAGAAGATTTGTGCCGAATTATTCGGATGTCACCAGCCCGCTGACTGACCTCACTAAAAAGGGGGCTCCAGATCCGGTCCAATGGTCGGAGCAGTGCCAACAGGCGTTTACACAGATTAAAGCTGCACTTTGTGTGGGGCCGCTTTTGCATGCACCTGACTTCTCTCTCCCTTTTGTTTTGCAGGCGGGCGCTTCAGACAGAGGGCTGGGGGCGTACTCTCACAGGTGGTGGAGGGGAGGCGCCGGTGCTGTACATCAGCCGGAAGCTCTCCTTGAGGGAGACCAAGTACCGTAGAGAAGGAGTGTCTGGCCATCAAGTGGGCGGTCCTCACACTCCGTTACTACCTGCCGGGGCGGGCCTTCACCCTCTGCTCGGACCATGCCCCACTCCAGTGGCTTCACCGCATGAAGGATACTAACGCCCGGATCACCCGTTGGTATCTGGCCCTCCAGCCCTTTAAATTCAAGGTGGTCCACAGACCGGGGGTGCAGATGGCTGTCACCGACTTCCTCTCCAGAAATGGGGGAGTGGTAGGCAGGCCGGATGACGCCCCAGCCTGAGTCGGGCGGTGGGGGTATGTGGCAGCGGGGGCGTGGTCAAGCGCCCGTCCGGGAGACAAAAGCGGTAAGGGCGCTTACACTTGAGCTAAATTATGTCTAACACCTGTCTCTAATTTCAGTGAGCACGGGGAGAGCGGCATAAAAGGCAGCCAGAGGGCCTCCATAGGGAGAGAGAGACTGACATGAGAGTTACTGTGTGTGTGTCATTAAAGTTTGTGTTTAGAAGTGCTGAGCGCACATTGTTAAGGTTAATAAAGAACCTCACCTCTGAGCCACTACGTCAAGTGTCATCCTTGAAGGAGGTCTTTACAGATTGCTTCAGAAGACATTAATTAAAACACTGAAGTCATATGGATTGCTTTTATGTTGCCTATGTGCTTTTTTGAAATTCTAAGTTTTGGTCACCATTCACTTGCATTGTATGATATTCTTCTATAAATCTTCAATTGTTTTCTGTAGACAAAAGAAAGTCATACAGATCTGGGATGGCATGAGGGTAAATTATGACAGAATTTTCATTTTTGGGTGAACTATTTCTTTAAAATGCTGCCTTGGTAGGTTTTGAAACAGAGCAAAAATAGAATTATGTTGAATCAAAAGTCAGGCACAATCATTCAGTTTCTCCAACTATACAGGGATCTAATTAATGACAACTGAGATGATAAATTCTCTGCAGAGGCCTGACCTGAGGTTGAAAAATTCATAAAAGACATTGAATAAAGTGTTTGTCTCTCCAGTGTGATAAGCCCTTAAAGATTGTATTTGTATAATAACCTTTCCCTCTCAAATGATTCTGCAAGTCAGATTTGCTGGTAAATGATAATCAATTTGTTTGTTTCACATTTTAACAGATTATTTAATTGTTTTTGCTCTTGGATCAATAATACATGTTAAGAATGTTTCATCATATTGGTGCCTGGGGGCTACAAATGTCAGTTTCACCATCAAAATACACATGAATACAAAATGGTGTTTTGCACTATGTTCAGGAATGGGTTAGGTTATTAGCAATAATTACTATTTATCAAAGATAATTATCAATTATTATAATCAATATAACATTGATAAAAATCAATGTTTGTTTTTTAATCCTTTAAATCAACAATCATCAAAGATAACCATCAATTATCAAATTCAAAAGAATATTAATTATCACAGATAATCATTAATTATTAAAATCATTGGAACAGTTACTGTCGAACCTTTGTTCCCTAATGTAGGGAACGAGACGTTGTGTCGATGTAGTGACACTAGGGGTCTCTCTTGAGAGCCTCGGTTACTTCTAATCTTTGAGAAAGGCCAATGAGAATGGCGAACAGAATTTGCATGCCCCTCCCCCGGACATACAGATATAAAAGGAGGGAAGCGTGCGTCTGTTCAGACAGGTTTTGAGATGAGGAGCCGAGAGTAAGGCCCGGCCATTTCAGCAGCTTAGAACAGTGTTGTGGCAAGAGGGACACAACATCGGGGAAGGTGTTCTTTTCCAGTCCTATTTTTTCAGGGGGAAAAGACCCAGTGGAGACCACATCCTGCCCAACTGGGGAGGATAACATGTGGCAAATACGTCACATACCAGCCACCTATGGAAGTGGCGTGGTGGTAGATCCTGCCTCTACAGGGAGGAGCTCTACAAACATAGCGACATCACAGGAGATATTGGAATAATCATAACTTGTGGAGCACCTATTCCAGCGCAGGCAAGTTGGTGCCTGTGGTGGGTCTGGCTGAAAACTTCCTGTGCTGAGTTCGGAGCCAGAGGGCTAGAGAGTAAGGAAACCCTGGGTCCATGACTTGTGGACTTTACTGGGGAGCAGAGCGCACGTCTTCACCTCAGGGGAGGGGAAAGGCGCTATGCGCAAGGATAAATCTGGCTATCTGTTGTCACCAAATTGTACACGTTTGGACCTGTCAAAACATGGGACAAAACCGGCTGAACCAGGAGACTGTAAGACCTTTCGAAGGTATTAGGTGTTGACCAGCACTCCGCTCTGCAGATGTCTGCTGGAGAGGTGCCATGGCCAGTGCCCATAAGGTTGCCACACACCTTGTAGAGTGTTCTCAAATGGCCTGGGTCTGGAAGGCCAACACAATGGCTTCCACGATCCCATGGGGACAGCGTTCCCTTTCCGCTATCCACCAAGCAGTTAAAGAGCTGCTCAGAGTGTGTAAAGCTCTGCTTGCGATCCAATTAGGTGCGCAACGTACGCACCGGACACAACAATGCTAAGGCTGGGTCTGCCCTTAGAAAACAGAGGTCTGTCCAAGGGCTGAATAAGTGACGGTAGGAAGGGGTGAGGGTCACACAGTATGTGCCGTGGTGCCATGCCCATCTCGGGACTCGAGTCTGAATCCTGTGCTGAAGTGGATGCCATATACCACAGGAGCCTCTGAAATTGTTTCAGTGGAACCGTTGTGCCTGGTCTGAACGCACTCAAGCAGTTCAACACTGACTGCATGCGCTTGCTTGTTATGCGTGCTGTAATTGAGACTGAGTCTAACGAGAAAAGAGATGCAGAGAAAAGAGATGCTCTGAACCAGAGAGAGCATTCTTTTTTTCCAGCTGACCCGAAACCCTAAACGGCTTGCTCTGTGCACCAGGTCCCTGTGTGCACAGAGCAACTGTCGAGAGTGTGCTAAAATTTGATAGTCGTCGAGGTAGTTGAGTATGCATATGCCCACTTCCCTTAATGGGGCAAGAGCTGCCTCTGCGACTTTCGTGAAGATGCAAGGGGACATGGACAGACTGATGGGGAGGACCTTGTACTGATACGCCTGGCTGTCAAATGCGAATGTAGAAAGGGTCTGTGATGGGGTAATATTGAGACGTGAAAGTACGCATCCTTCAGGTCTACCACCGCAAACCAATGTTGATGCTGGACGCATGTCAGAATAAGTTTTTGCATCAGCATCTTGAACGGGAGTCTGTGTAAGGTCCAGTTCAGAACTCGTTGGTCCAAGATTGGCCGCAACCCACTTCCTTTCTTGGGTACGATGAAGTAAGGGCTGTAGAAACCCTTCTTCATCTCGGCTGGAGGGCAGGCTCTATTGCGTCCTTGCGCAGAAGGGTTGCGATCTCTGCACAGGGTGGAGGCCTTTTCGCCCTGCACTGAGTTAAAGTGGATGCCGCTGAAATGGGGCATGCGACTGGTGATCTGAATTCAGTCTGATGGTCCTGGCCAGCCACCATGATGGTTTCTAAAGTGCAAACCACGCGTTCAAGCTCTGGGCGAGGGGCACTAAGGGGACGATCATGTGTGACGTACCAAACGGAGGCAGATGAGCATTCTGGGGAACGGTTGGTCCGCTGGGTTTTAACTGGCAAAACAACACCTGTTGAACTCCCGAAATCGCCCCCAGCGCCAGCCGTGCTGGCCCTATACTCGTGGGTAGAAGGCGCGAAGTGGGTGGGGTGGGTGGAGTGGCTTTCCCCTGGAAGAAGGAAAGCCACGACCACAAATTTGCCATGGTCCATTCACAAATGCTGCCACAGTGTGTTCTCTGCCCAGACACGTGTGGCCATCTGAAGCGGAAAGGTAACGACCGCATCCAGGAATAACACAAGGACAGAAGGGCATCTTGAAAAAGACACGTCTTTAAAAAGAATTTCAATGTCCACATGCTTGCTCTTTTAGAGAAATATACTCTTTTAGAAAATAAACTCTTTTAGTTGGCTGACGAAGTTTCCAGGGGCGTAGTCTGCACTGGGGTGCAGAGAAGAGAAAAGCAGCTGATATGCGTCATATCTCTAACAGCATACTCTCTTGTTAGAAGTGTGTAGAACAGTAGTGGAGTTATTCAGCTCATTGAAACACAACCGCTTGGCTTCAAAGAAACAATCTGTCTGAACAGATGCTTCCCTCATTTTATACTCGTATGTCCGGGGGAGGGGCATGCAGATTCAGTTCGCCAATTCTCACTGGCCATTTCTCAAAGATAAGAGGTAACTGAGGCTCTCAAGAGAGACCCCTAGTGTCACTAGATCGACACAATGTCGAGTGAGTGACAGAAGGGGAACACTAGCTTATTGGTCCTTCAAATCAACAAGCATTAATGATAATTACCAAAGATTAAAATCAATTGAATATTAATAAGGATTAATATCACCGGGGTACCACCCTGGATTCAGGAACTAATAAACAGACATTATAAAAGTCTCAATATAGGATTGTTCTCTTAGGAATGTTGACGTCTGGAGAACATCGACATTCAAAAGGAAAACAATGAAGGTTTGAATCCGAGCACTGACATCCCCTGCCAGCCCTTGACACTGGTGTATGCAAAACAAACCAAAACATTTCTCTTTGAAATATAACAAAGTTTATTGATTCAGTATGTTATATTTCAAAGAGAAATATTTTGGTTTATTGATTCAGTAATATCAATTAATAATCAATACAATGCTGTCAATAAACTCCTGAAACTCCCTCCCTCACTAGACCCACTGCAGTTTGCGTATCGTTCAAACCGTTCAACGGACGATGCCATCACCACAACCCTCCATCTGGCCCTCACCCACCTAGACAATAAGGACTCATACGTTCGAATGCTGTTCATAGATTTCAGCTCAGCATTCAACACAATCATTCCCCAGCACCTGATTGGAAAGCTGAACCTGCTGGGCCTGGACACCTCCCTCTGCAACTGGATCCTGGACTTCCTGACTGGGAGACCTCAGTCAGTCCGGATCGGGAACAGCATCTCCACCACCACCACACTGAGCACTGGGGCCCCCAGGGCTGTGTGCTCAGTCCACTGCTGTTCACTCTGCTGACTCACGACTGTGCAGCAATGCACAGCTCGAATCACATCATCAAGTTCGCCGATGACACGACCGTGGTGGGTCTCATCAGCAAGAACAACGAGTCAGCATACAGAGAGGAGGTGCAGCGGCTGACGAACTGGTGTAGAGCCAACAACCTGTCCCTGAATGTCGACAAAACAAAAGAGATGGTTGTTGACTTTAGGAGAGCACAAGGTGAACACACTCCGCTGAACATCGACGGCTCCTCTGTGGAGATCGTCAAGAGCACCAAATTTCTTGGTGTTCACCTGGCGGAGAACCTCACCTGGTCCCTCAACACCAGCTCTATCACCAAGAAAGCCCAGCAGCGTCTCTACTTTCTTCGAAGGCTGAGGAAAGCACATCTCCCAACCCCCATCCTCACTACATTCTATAGAGGGACTATTGAGAGCATCCTGAGCAGCTGCATCACTGCCTGGTTTGGGACTTGCACCGTTTGGGACCATAAAGCCCTGCAGAGGATAGTGAGGACAGCTGAGAAGATCATTGGGGTCTCTCTTCCCTCCATCAAAGACATTTACAAAAAACACTGTATCCATAAAGCAACCAGCATTGTGGGCGACCCCACACACCCCTCACACAAACTCTTTACCCTCCTCCCGTCTGGCAAGAGGTACCGAAGCATTCGGGCCCTCACGGCCAGACTGTGTAACAGCTTCTTCCCCAAGCCATCAGACTTCTCAATACTCAGAGACTGGTTTGACACACACGTGTCCTGAGTTGCACTTTAATAACTGTCACTTTATAACTGTCTGCTACCTCAATAACTGCTATGTGCATAGAACATTATCTCATAGTATGTTATGTTTACATTTTTAGAAACTGTCATCTTTTTGCACTACTGAGTACTGGTCGGCGCTGCACTGTCTATTGTCCTGTTCATTGTCAGTAATTTGTTGTACTGTCCCGTACTTTTTGCACATGTTTGCACGTGCACTTTATATAGGTAGTTTATATAGGTATTTTATTTCGTTGTGTAGTCTCATGTGGTCCTATATTGGTCCTTTGTTGTTTTTATGTAGCACCATGGTCCTGGAGGAACGTTGTCTCGTTTTGCTGTGTACTGTACTAACTGTATATGGTTGAAACGACAATAAAAACCACTTGACTTGACTTACAACTACAAATCTTCTTTCTTCACTTCTGCAGGAAAACATATGCTCGGCGGTCTCCTTCGAATCTGTTACCGTGTTCGATGGAAAACGGTGTAATCTCAACTCGTCCAGCAAGATGGAGATTTTATGGCCACAGTTTTAAGTCTTATGTTACTTCCAAGTGCAACAAGGCTATACCTGAGAGCAGCAGAGCTACATCTAGGCACGGCATGCAGTATCTCTGGAAGCAACGCCCAGAAAGATCTCAGAGGTTTTTCTACTCCTGATGACATCATGGTTGAGGGCTGTTCTGTCGTGCGCTTCATCCAATAGGAGTTTAGAGTTTGATCCTTTGGAATTTCACACATAGGTGTAAAGTGAGCAAGGCTTCATGGGATTTGTAGTCTGTTTTTGGACTCCATTTGTTTGATTTTGGTGCGGTTGTTATCGGTAATGTTTTATGACTGAATGTGTAGGCCTCAGTCAGGCTTTACGACTGTGTGTAGGCCTGCCTTTGTCTCATATCTGAATACATGAGGCCCAACATAGGCTACTTAAAGTTGAAGTGTGTAATTTCTGCAACACTAGCATGCCCAAACAGAATGCCCAAACTGGTTTCCCAAACACTCCCATCTGCGTTTGAATACAGATAGTCCCCTCCAATTCTTCATATGTTGAACCAATGTTGTGTCAGGCTGCTCAAACCAATAATATTTTGATAGCGGCACAGTGTTTACACTTTCAGGACATATATATATATAATAATATTGAAATTATAACTGCCTCTGCATATTAAACTGAGATAGGAAAAAGTATTTTAACAAACACAAAAATTACATACTTCAGCTATAAGTATATGATAATTGATAAAAAATTTTTTTGATTTTAATTAGTGTAACTCCTGTTCTACTCACTCCGTACGGGACTCGAACCAGCATCTCCAGTATGGGAGGCAGGTGCACTAACAAGGAGGCTAAAGGCTACAGCTTCTAATGCACCTCTTGAGGTCAGGAGAGTATGTTTTATACACATTGCACAGCTCTCTATCAGCTGGCTCCTGTTACATTAGCAAGAAAATGTAATTGATGTCAAGATTTTGGTGTTTGATTATGTGGTTATCTGAATAGATCCCCTGATTTATTTTTGGGTTAAAGGAATGTTCTAGGTTCAATACAAGATAAGCTCAATCGAAGCATTTGTGGCATAATATTGATAGCCAGAAAGATTAATTCCGATTTGTTCCTCCTTTTATTTAATAAAAAAAAGCATAAAAACATAAATCGAGGGAACAGTGAGGCTGTCAGAGACTTAATTCACACAAGTTTAGTTGTGAAACAGTTTAATGAGAAATCACAGGTTAAACAGGGTAAATACTGTGAGATGAAGACATAGATGAAATGACACAGGCAATCAATACACTGGAGTATATACTCGGGTAGGCAAGCAGTTAAGTTTTGCAGGTAGATTTCTCAGGGTGAATATAGAACATTAAGGTGAGTGTTCAGGTAAATATAGTCCACAGTACTTTGGAGGAAGAAACAGGTAGAGAAATTGGTAACAATAAAATGTTCAATAAAGGACATCTTCGGGCCTCAAATAAACTTGGAAGGAGGGAAAACACTGCATGGAAGCAGCACAGTCAAACAGTAGTTCTATGTGTTGGACTTGACAGTGAACTGAGGTGAAAGCAGACTATTTAAGCAATCCTTGATGAGTGAGCTTATTGAGTGCAGGCGTGGTGAATCAGAAATCGGCTGAAGAGGAGCGGAACACTGAGGGAGTCTTCCACTGATAAGACATAAAGGATATTAATTAACATTATATATATTACAATATTGTAAATATTATCCAAAAATTGGCCCCATTCACTTCCATTGTAAGTGCCTCATTGTAACCTCGATTTGAGCCTTTTTAAAAGAAGAGGAACGAGTCTAAATTAATCTTTGTGGTAATCAGCATTATGCCACAAATGCTGTCAATTTAGCTTAACTTGTATTGAACCTGGAACATTCCTTTAAACCCTGTGCCCACAGGTCATTACACTTTGGTGGAAGCAAATGGTATGCCATGAGAACTGATGTGTCATGGCCAGGTGCCAGCCTATATTGGCATCTTTCCTGGTGTAGAACCAGGTGTGATTGTTTGACAATTAAATTAGATCTGTTGTGGTATATGCTGAAATATACTGCACAGGTTAAATTTATATTTTGAAGCTAATTCAGTTAACATTTGATCTACATTTCAGTCTATTTAAATTTCAAATGAAAAGTCGAAAACTTTCCAGCCATGTGTTTTCGATGTAATTGTTGTACTGTTATAATCTTTAATTGCATCTCAACCAGATACCCGGTCTGCTAAATTGTGTGTATTTCAGTGATCTAGTTAAGCCTTGTTCATGCAGAGGTCTTAAAATATTAAAAGTTAGGACAGTCAACATTAATAATTAAAGGATGGTATTCTAAGACAAAGTGTCTGATGTGTGTGAAAGAGAAAACCTGAACAGGCAATGTACCACCACACTGCTCGTTGAAAGCAATGGTGGAAGGCATCCAGAAGTACAGAATAAGATTATTAAAAAACAAAAATGTTCTAATTCCCTGTGCATTGATGTCCTCCCATATTTGGCAGGTATAGCCTAAAATCTACATTATGTAATTTAATTTCCTAGTTCACTGAGAGCAAATAAGCAGTGTGTTTTATCAAAATGAAACTTGTATTTGAAACATCTCTTTTCTCTTAAATGAAAGTGTTGCTTGGGACCCCGTTATTCTTAAATAAATCGCAGCCTTTGCTGCATGGTTCAATTGAGGGAAAACAATTCACTGATTATGCCAAAGGCAGTTTGCAATTAGTTAGGAAATAATAATAACAACAACATAGAAACAAATATGTTCAATTTCCACTTTGCTCCAAGCAAATAATTACAGTAATGGAATTTTCTCTTGTAAAAGTCTTGTAAGGTGGAACAGTCACAAAAACAGCCTCAACAGGGAAGACTGAGTGAAATATATTACTGAGCATAGATGGGAGGGGAATCTTTGGTGGTCAAAAGCTTTGGTTTTGACAAGTTGTTTATATTGTGTATGTACATATATGTGTACATACACAATATAAACAACTTGTCAAAACCAAAGCTTGGATAAAAGCGTCTGCCAAATATGTAAATGTATATAGAACAGTTAGACGCTTCACTGTGTGAATCACTCTGCTTGTGTTTGTGCTGTTCTAAACTAAAGTGTAAGAGCAGTGCATATGTGCCAAGAGCCATTTGTCTCTTTACATATCATTTTGTGACATTTCATATTTTAGCCAGCAGTTGGAGGCAAAAGACCATTTTTGCATGTAATATGAGCCAGTTGGTGATGTGAAGTGAGTCAGCATCACTCAGTGTTTATATTCAACAGCACTCCATGATCACTCGTATTACTACTACACTACTAAAGCTAGGAAATACCTTTAAGGGGGCTTTCACACTTGGTTCGATTGCCTGTTCCGAACCCAAGTTCGATTGCTCCCCCTTCCCCCCTGCCCCCGATGGACTGTGTTCACATTATATATTTGTATCCGAACCGCGGTACGCTTGCGTCATCAAGCTGCAGCTGGTGCGTAATCGTGTTGCTTGATAACCGCGAAATGAAAAGGCGTCAAAATTCAATTCGAGTACTGTTCGCGGGTGCGCACCCGAGTTCGGAAGACAGCGTTCACATCATCCAAACGAACCGAACTCTGACGTCATTCGAACCGGGGTGCGCACCAAAAGTGCTAGTGTGAAAGCCCCCTAAATGACTTTAAACTAACAACTTCAGCATTAAGGATCATCACAGATGAGACACAACAGACTGATTAATTACACAAACTCAAGGTGTTATACTCTTACCAGACTTTCCACATTGAAGAGGACAAAATGTTGGAGGAGATTGTGGTTTCTATAGTGAAAGACTCTTGCGCACCAGCTACCACAAAATAGAGAGGAATACCCCTGCTTGGATAGCTATTTTTCCACTGAGAAAATAGGATGCATTTCACCAAAATTACATTATCTTCAGAAAGCTGACAAACACACTACAGAATCATCAATGGGTGATCCCACACGCTCCAAGTCTCCCTCTCTCTCTCTCTCTCTCTCTCTCTCTCTCTCACACACACACACACACACAGGCACATCTTTGTTTCTCCAATAACGTTAAAAACAGCCCAAGCTGTGATACCAGTTGTGCTGAAGTGATGTTTTTGAGAGGCATCATTTGGTTTGAACTATCAACGGGAGATTCTGATCTGCCACATAAGAAAGTAGTTCCATGCTCAAATGCATTTTTGATGGGGAACCATCTGGCCTGACTTACTCACCCCCCCCATTCCTGGAGGGAAGGTGTTGCCCTTCCGGCCGTTCTGCCACCGGCTGGTCTTCCCCACCCCATGGGAACATGAGCAGGACGGGGGGAGGGAGAAAGAGAGAGAGCAGGAGACCCCGAGAAAGAGAGAGAGAGAAAAAAAGAGAGAAGGGAAAGAAAAAACAATCTGGTCCCCGACCACGCCGCTCACCCGGTCCTCAGTCAGATAGAACACCTCCGTCCCCCTTGTGGCTGATTGGGGTAACTCATCGCCAGGCTTCCATCCTTACGACATGGACACGGCCTCCTCCTTATCACAGTGCCCATCTCCGATTGTCTAATATGAGCTCCATTTATGCAAGTGAACATGGATTTGCACTGTAGTTTGGCTGGTCATTGTTAGTTTTTGGTTCGCCAAACCTGACGCTATACAGCGGAGGTCCACTGGCTTATCTTTGAATGTTGGTTTTGTGGTTTGTCTTATTAGATTCACAGGTTTTAAACTGTCATTTGTAAGCAGCTCAGAACATACAACACTGTGGATGTAGTTCATTACTTAGTATGATGCACATGAGTCTGTATTTTATGTACAGTTCATCTTCCATCTTTTTTCTGGTTTTCACTTCACTTGAGTCAGTATTTTTAAATTAATCTTTTAAGTATACAAATTGATCTCATTCATTTTTATATTAGTTCGGTCATGTATGTAAGGCTGCTAGCACTGAGATGACTATGCAACACTGTGAGAACCAAGTCATAAAAACTCTTACACAAAAGAACATCTCAACATGACAAAACACACCCTACTGAGCAAGGACCATAAAAGCAGTTCTCACCCACATCTCCCCCCCTTTCTTACATACCTCACTTCAAGTAATTTGAGAGTCACCCAAAACTAAGTAGGCTAATGACTTATCCTGTTCTGTAATGTAAAAGTTTTTTTTTTGATCATACATGTTTGGTATCAGTCAAGAGGTCTCAGTGTGACTGGTAAAACTTTCTCATTCCCTTTCGGAAAAGTCAAATCACAAGTAAGATTTAACAATTTAGTTAAATACTGTGTTCTATCAGAGGCATAATCCCTCCCAGGTCTCTCACAGAGATTGCATCGCTGTATGCAGATAAGATGCATTCTTTGTAAACATTAAAAGGCCTACTCAATCACAAGTTTCAAAGGTCCACCTTCAAAACCCTAAATTGTAAACCAAAACCTGTATAACATCAAACATACACATCTGAAATAACAATAGAATCAATTGGTTTTTAAGGAGAGATGACAAAGGAATTGGAGTTCTCTGTAGTCAGACGATCCCACACATTGATGTGTATAGTTTTAATATAGGGAATCTGTAAGCCAGATCTTCCATGCTATGCCACTGCATGTAGTTTTGTCAGGTATGTCTTTTGATTCTTATTTTTAGGAATGTTTGTTTATTCTGATAATTTGTGAAATTGGCTTTGATTTGAATATCTGTATCTTATATTTTAAATCCTACCTGACAAATAAATTGTTACTTTTGATTTATTCTGTATTCCTTCCAATCATTTAAATCATTAATTAATCATTACTGGATCTTTAATACTGGATATAAGAGGAAGCCATTTAAAGAATTTCAGTTTTAATTTCATTAGAACAGAACTATACTGAAGCTTTAATATAGGAGGAAGCATTTATAGATTTTCAGTTAGAATATTGGAGCTTTAAATAAAATTTAAATAGCCGAGTATGAGAAAAGTAATTTAAAGACTCGGCTTACAGATCAAAAGGCCAATAAATAGAAGAGGATTTAGAGTAATCAATAACCTAAATATTTTATATTAAAAGAATGATCAGAAAGTAATTAGAGCTTTAATCTAAATTAGATGTGAACTTAAAATTGGGGTCAGATTAATATAAAATTGAAGTCAGATAAAATGAATAACAGAATTCATTTGTAAAATGTAAATGTAAAGCAGTCAATGAAAAGGAGGAGGCGAGGACCAGTTTGACAATATAAATTATATTTTACAGATAAACTTAAAAGACAAACACACACACATGACGGACATGTCCGTAAACGATCTCTCTCTCCCGCACAATCTTCCGCAGTCGGCCTTTATCCCTCTCGGAGGCTTGATTAGCCTGATAAGGGACCGGGTGTGTAGAATCACGACCCGGCCCCGCCCTCAGCCTGCCACAGTAAATTAATAACGTTTTTGGTTCATTGCTTAGAAAAGACAGAACAACGCAGAGACCTTCAATAGGCAATGTATTCTATTCAAAAGGTTCCACTCTGGGCCGGTTTGTGAGTGTGCCCTTTGCCTTTTTTCACATGTACATCACCTAAAGACACCTATTTGATTCCATCTACTGCCGAAAAAATGTAATCTGCAGAAGTGGACACTCAAATGTTTTTGTGGTCTTTTTGCATAATAAATTGCTTCTGCTTTTGATTAAATGTAAATGTCATCTCTTAAACACTGTGTTTGTGGGTTGCAACCCAAGGACACTTGAAAAAGGATATACATAGCCATTTTCATGTAGGATTTAGTAACATCAATGTTTCAAATGTATGATATTACGCTTCCCATGTCTTTTGTTGTTAACATCAAAGGCTGTGGATGCAATCACACACTACAGTATTTTATAATATTAATACATTTTAGTGTTTGATTTTAAAGACAATTTTGTTTACTTCTGTATGATAAGCAGTTTTGGTACTGATGTGTTGCCACTATGCCCAATGTCAAATCTGGGTCCTGAAGCAAAACCACTTGAGAAATATTGGGGTGTAATACATCCCTAAGCTTATGGATTAATTATGCTCTTTTGTGAGTCGCACTGCATACTGCAATTCTACATTCACATGAGATTCACAGAGTGTGTGCTTAGGCCAGACACCAGATCTAATGGCCCATCAGAACTCTTGGGTGACCTGACAGTGTGGGAGTCGCACATTTTTGAGAATCACACCTCTCCCTTTTACACCCTCTCATTTCTTCTGCGTTAATCAGGAGACTGACAGAGCTTGGAGATAGTCACTAATGAAATGTCACAGTGACTAATGGAAATGCATTTTATAAATATTTTTTAATGCTAGTTAATAAAAATACAATTGTTCATTGTTAGATCATGTTAATTCATTGCCCATTAAATTAGGTTTACAAATACAACTTTTGATTTTAAAAATGTATTACTACATGTTAAAATGGACATTAACCATGATTAATAAATGCTGTAGGAGAATTGTTCTTTGTTATCTCATGTTAACTAATGTTGATAACTAATATTAACAAATGGAACATTATTGTAAACTGTTACCAATTACATTTGATTGTATTTCTTGAAAATGTTAGATCTCTCAAAGCATAATGCTTCACAGAAAACATGCTGTTTAAGAAAAATATGCATTTCAAATTCTTTTGACATTTCTCTCCATAGCTTTTGAAGTGTTAAGTCATATTTTGTGTCAACCGCTTTTAGAAAAAATGAAATGGAAAAGCCTTCCTGTGTTTAGAGTAATATAGCAGAATTAAAAATCAAGGGAACATTTCAATTGTTTTGCTTTGCTTTTTGAATTCCAACTAAATTTGCTGCCTTGATTTTGTTGACTAACATAAATTGATCAAGGCAGGATTACATATTAATGTGAAATTTATGGAACACAAATTCTTTTGTCTGCATGGTCGTATGTCAGCTCACTACATTTTGCTAAAACCCATCCTTCTCTAATTTCTTAAAAGCATACGCCTTGCTCACATACACAAAAAATCTATATGATTATTTAATAAGTAATACTAGTTACCTCTGGATGCTGCACGATATAGGAGCATGCATATTATCTAAATGTTGGCCACAGCACTGGTGCCATCCATTTGCTGATTAATTAAGATGACATTGCTTAATGGCATATGAAAGGTTCAGCAGTTTGGACACTTAATTGTAATTGGAGAGCAAACAACATGGATTTCAAGCAGACAACACTTACACAGTAAAACAGCTAAGATAATTTTTTTCTTGCATGATTTTTTATTGAAAAGGCTGTGGTCTCTCTTTTCCTCTATTCTGTTTCTAACAGTTGAAAACACCTGTCTAGACAGCATAGCATTTTTTACAAAGCACATATTCAGTAAAGATGTAGGTCTGTTTATTTTAGTGCAGAGATAATAAATTAGACATGCACAACCTGTCATGGCAACTCCTCAGATGCACAGAGAGCTGATTGTATTTATAACGTTGCTTGCAGTGAGTAAACTCGTGACAAGCTCGTGTTTTCTTGCTATTGTTGTGGTAGCAAGCTGGTGCATGTTCCCTGGAGAAAGAAGTGTTTTCATTGTACTACAAAAGTTGAGTGTGAAACAGCTTACCAAGTGTATATTGGAAAACACTGCAAGACACTAAAAACACAGACAATTCCTGTTATGCATGTTGATGCAGCTTGCTTCCACATTCTCAACATTATTGTTCAAACACATTTCAACATGAATTCTCTTTACACATGACTAGACAAGAGATTTGTTTCTTTTTTCTACTTTTTGTAATACATTCCCCATGAGACATCCTAATCACATGTGTAGGGTACTACAATTAATCTTAATTGTATAACATACATTGTATTACACATATTACAAATCCACTTTTGGGACACACTATGAAACAATGGAGAAGAAATGAAATGGGGGATTACTGTTCAATAATCCCATTAATGTGTGAAAGCAGCTGCAGGACTTCTCACCCCAGTAGATTAATTTATGAGAATATTGTGGACTTTACAATAGCACAAAACTATAAAGAAATGGAAATGAGTGTTGAGTATTCCATTTTTAAGGCATTTCCCTTTTTTTAATTTTATTTTTTTAAATAAAACCATTCAGTTTCAACTCAGTGAACTATTCTACCTAGTTTTGTCTTTTTTCTTAATGCATTGGGAATGTATATTTTCTGTTGCATCTTTAAGGCTTTGGATATATGTGACTGACTTAAAACTTCTGCTGGCAGGGTTCCCCTTCTGTCACTCACTCAATGTTGTGTCGATTGTAGTATGTCGATTGAAGGCAGCATTTGTGGATGGCGCTTGTTCTCATTGCGAGAACTTGACCATGTCAATGTTGTGGTCATTGATTTCCTTTCTAAAAGGAAATGCCACTCTGCCACCCCACGCATTGCGCCTTTTTCCCATGGGAATGAGGCCGACGCCGCTGGCGATGGAGGTGATTTGGGGAGTTCAGCGTGGGCTTTTTCGCCAGGTAAATCCCCACGAACCACCCTATGGATGTGGAGGAGGCCTCCTCCACATCCATAACAGTTGGTGCCAAATCTGCAGCTGCGATTCATGTGATTTGATTTGATGGGAGTCACAAGACTCTCGTAGCCAATTAAGTTGATAGATAAAAATAAAATCAGGACAGTGAAGTAGCGACCACAAACGGTGGGAAAATAGCGCAGTAAAAGTACAGTTACAGCACTTAAAATACACTCAAATAAAAGTATAACATTTTTAAACTACTTAAAAAAGTACATTTCTTGGGAATAAAGTAGTTAATTACAGTAATGTGAGTATTTGTAATTAATTACTTTATACCCCTGGTTATCCATCAATTAAAACCTTTAATGTAAGGAAGTCCCACAAATTTGTGCTTCTTGATTTCAGTACATTTATATGTGCTGATGTGGCCCATAGAGAACCTCTCTTAGAAAAGATAAAAGACCCAGTCCATCTAGGAGATTGAAAAGATAAATTTATAATGTTGTTGCTGCAGGGAAAACATTGAAGGCTGTCATAATGTATTGGGCAGATGGCACTCTTGGCTTGGTCAATGAGCATTGAAGGTATAAATAAAATAGGCTATAATACACTTTGCTAAACTTAAAAAAAAGCTGGGTTTATTGTTTAATTTTATGTCATACAGAGGACAACCTAGATTAATGCACTGAAATGGATCTATGTCAAATCTCTTGAGTCTCAGTAAAACATTTTGCCTTCTCTTTAATGTTTGCTGTGTGTGGCGCCGAGGTGGTGGAGAGAAATGGGTTTGGGTTCCCTCTCACATGATTCCCAGTTGAATTACTATTTTACTACTACTATAACAGTAGTTCTGTGAAGCAGGGGTGTAAAAATTTCTCAGAAATGATATTTAAGTGAAAATATGGATACTGAGTTTTACTCCGTTAACATTATTCACATTAAATTGTACTTAAATATTAATAAAGTAAAAAATTACTTTTTAGAATGAAGATTTAGAATGAAATCAAGAGAACAGATTGTGTGAGAGAGGATGTTGTTAAATTCGAATGGATGGTTAAGTCACCTTTTTGCTGTCTCTGGCGACTGTAAGATTTCTCCTTCAGTTATAGAATTGTGTTACAATAACAACATTTTTGTAAAACGATTTTTATGTGGACTGTTGTACATAACACAGCAATTTCCTGGTGGAATGAACAGTAGAGGTGCTAAAACAACAATAACTTTTATTGACTTTCAGACAAATCACGTGTAAAACTGTAGATTATCAGTTCATAAACATTTACTTTTCACTCTGTTCCCCACACAATATTATCTTATGACATATAAATACTTTACTATAGCACATGACTCATTTTAATGTTTGCATTATATAAACAACTACATTTACAAGTTTTAGTGTGATAAAATTAAAGTGAAGCTCAACTAATAGTGTTGCCTTTGCAATACAAAGGACCGGGGTACAAGTCCTTAATAGCATAAAAGTCGACACGTGAGCCGAAAGTGTCATAGAGGCACCATAAAATTACATTGTTTCTGACACTATCGGTTAGGTTTAAGGTTTAGGGTAAAGAGGTCGGTTTTGTTAACTTACATCTCGATAGAACATTAAACTTAAAAACCTTATCTGTTGGGGAGACGATTTCACTTGCTTTTAGCACCCCACAAAATTAACATTTCACTTCGGAACTGCCCTGAGATGTGTAATGAACCGCATTATATTATTTTGCAAAAACATTGTCACAGTCATGCAATGTTCATTGCATGGGAGAAGGCACTCAAGAATAGCGATGTCAAAGCACCCAACCACTTGAGACTGTGAGAAATATAAATTGTACATGCTGTATGTATGTGTGCGAATCACAGAATCACACCACACGCACGAAGAGTCGATGACCTTCATAGATGCTGTTAGTTTCTCTTGTCTTATCCTCTTTTGGAATGTTTTGCGCTCAAACGAGCACATACTCCTTTTCCTGAGCTGAATATCTCAGTCTGACATAACAAATATCTAGGACTGCTTGACCTCATATGATTACCGTTCCCGTGCTATTCCGGTCAACATTTATTGTCCTCTGCTGTCTCGCAAGTCTTGCTATCACTATACTATTGGCTGTTGGTTGTTGGTTGTTCTTTGTTCGATGAAAGGTATAAATATTATGCTTGCTGTAATAAACTTTGAGTAGATTGAATAGAAGCAACTGTGTATTATCGTTCTTTCTTCTCCCTTCATGAAGTCTTCAGATACGCGGACTCCCGACTGCACTTACCTGGGCATGCATTGAAAGGGACCGAGGAATTCTTGATGGTAGAAGTGTCGTGTGCTAAACTACAACGAGATCCATTTATTTATGCCTAATAGAGAAAGATAATAAAAAAAAATCTAAATAAGCTTTGAAGAAAGTTAGCAATGTTGTTGGTTTTGAAAATTCATAATTAATATTTACTCAAATTCCGTTATTTTTATTATCATTATTATCATCATTATCAATGCTGGTTTTATAGTTGTTATTATACAAAATAGTTGCCTAACAACAACAATAATAATTCAGCAAATAGGGAGTAGAAATCAGTGTTTCTCATAGTTTTGAATGAATACATCACATTCAGGATGGTGGTCACATATGGTCTATAGTTGCACAAATATTTCAACGTATCTGAAGCTCAAATAAGATTCTGCCTCTGCAGATGTTCGGAACTCCAGGCAGCTGCCATGCGGCACTCCATTTGAAAAGACTGACCTCTGGTCTGTCATCTGTCATTTGACGGATGCAGTGGAAAGGCAGCTTCAGTCCAGTAAGATGAAAGAAAATGATCTGCAAAAATGTAAAGAGTATTATTTTTCATTGTAAATGTAATTGTAAAGGGGTATAAGGGAAAGGAGGGGTCGAGAACTGCCTTAACAATATAAATAATAGTTTTAATATAAAACTGAACAAAAAGACAAACACACATGACGGTCAGCTGCCCGTAAACTATCTCTCTCTGTCGCACAACCATCCGCAGTCTGCCTTTATCCCTCTCAGAGGCTTAAGTAGCCTGATAAGGGACCGGGTGTGCAGAATCACCACCCGGCTCCGCCCTCTACCCTGTCACATTCCTCCCTCAATTTCTCAGGCTGGGGAGCCCCCGGCATGATGTACATCCCCCCCTCTTTCCCTGGGGCAGGACGTGCCCTAAGCGTCTGCTGGCAGGTCATCCCTGCCTTCCTGAATCTGGGAGGGTACAGGGGGAGGTAAAAAGTTCCTGTAACAGTGTAGTACCACCGCCAAAAAAACTAAAATTTAAAAGAGAGGGAATAGGCCAACGCGGAGAGGCAGTGAGAGAGAGAGAGAGAGAGAGAGAGAGAGATTAAAAAAAACACTTACTCGCCAGTTCTCCGATACGCCATAGCTTGGTCCTCGGCCACTCCTCCACTCTCTAACGGATGACAGCCGTGCCTCCCTGGATGGATTGTAGGCAGTCTTCCAGCCCCTGGTGGATGGAACGCCCTGCCGAGTTCTCGGGGAACAGAAGGGGTCTCCCCTGCCCCTGGCAGCGGTTTTCCCACTCCAGGTGGTCAGCAACGAGCCCCTCCCTGTGGCTGGTAGGGGACTCCTCCGCCCATGGCAGTGGCTCTGACCGTTCCAAGCGGTCAGTTAGGAGCCTCTTCTCCCCTCGCGGTCGATGCCCGTTCCTCTGCTTCCAGGCGGCTGGGCTCATCCGTCCCCTGGCAGGCATTCGCTGCTGCTTTGTTGGGGTGGATGGTAGTGGCGAGAACTCTATTATGGTGTATCCCTCCTCCTTGGCACCAGTGTAAAAGGTTATAAGGGAAAGGAGGGGGCAAGAACTGGCTTGACAATATAAATAATAGTTTTAATATAAATATATTATATACAGTAGATATAGCACATAAAGGATAAACTGCCCCAATAATTTTGAACACTTTATTTAAGAAAAAAAATAAAAAATGTTATACGTTAAATATATGGTAAAATATCAGCATCTGTGGTTGCCAGAAATTTGCTGTGATAAATATGGTTTCAGGCTTTACAGGATGTAAATTGTATGCCTGTGTATTTGACGGTTCACTGATGTTTACAGTGTAAAATGAAATAAACTTGATATGCTAGCCTTCTGAAACAATAAAAGTCTTCTTTTCACTTAAAAATGTATTGTTAATCACCTAAGTACCTACAAAAGGCCACATGATGGTTTAAATTTTCTTTAAGTGTGGCCCTTCTTGGAGCAATAATTAATACATATGTAAACCCAAAACACCATCAGGGTAACACGTTATGCTAAAAGAATACAATAAACATTAACTAAAATACATACAATATAACACAGAACACACCAATGTACATGACTATTTCCATAAAATATAATGAAGTGTGATCATGCATGGACTTACAGGAACACCCGTTTTTGTTTTTCACCATAATTTTTGTAATAGTTTACCATAAAAAGAATATGTATTCTCTTGTTAAACATAATGTGCATTTTTCTATTAATTAAACAGTAAAATAAAAAAAAATTGGCAGTCACTTTTCCACTTGCTGACATTAGGATCAAAAAGTTAAATGAGCCTAATTGACTGTATGTAACGAGTGTGCCATTGTGACACTGCCATGGGTTGTAAATCAGAGACAATTTACTTGTAGTGATATCAAAATAATTGTAGGTATTCTGATCAGTCACGCATTAACTTCAGGGTTCTTGCTGTCTCACAGTGGAAGTATCAAATCCCAGATGTCATCTATATTCCTTGTAATGGTCTTCTTTTGAATTCCATATAGAGTCAGATACCGTATAGGGAGTATTTTAGTGTGCAGTGGGTGAAAAACAATCTATTTTCATACCTGAAGTGTTAGGCCAATTCACACTTTGAGATAAACAGCAGACACTTGCAGTGCCACAAATAAACAACAATGAAGAATCTATCTATCTATCTATCTATTAGTTTATAGTGCGTTAACAAATGTGAACTTTTTTTTTCTATATTTTGAAATTAACATTAACCTAGATTAAATGCTGAAAAAGTGTTGTTCATGGTTAATTCATGTTAAATAATGTTAAACCCATTGTGAACAATAATGTGAACCTTATTGTTAAGTGTTAACTTATCTTCTTATACTTTTAAACACTTACTACCAAGTTCAGATTAAAGAGCTGTTTTATCCCCCTGGGGGCTTTGGCAGCGTGTCTCACTCTAGACCAGGGGCATTCAAAGGGTGCCAGGGGGTGTTAAGAGCAAATTAGTAGAGAGGGGGGTGTTAGGTTACAAATGGGGGGCATTTATCAGTCAAAATAATCAAATCTATCATCAAGTTCCTCTTTGCATTAAAACGTTTATGTAGACTTTGAGTATATCAGTTGGTTCTCAATTATACAGATTGGTACACATTTGTAGTGTAGATTCTGAAGTCTATGGAGCATCTGAAGTATCTGGTTTTGCAGCATCAATTACACAGGCGGGAGGTACAACCTCGGCTAATGCACCTGAATGCCTCTGTAGATGGATGCGGCTCAATAGACCGAGCAGCTCGAGTGCAGAGCTCTTAAAGCTCGAGCTCTTAAACTCGCAGCTTTGCGAGAATCAGCGAGAAGCAAGGTGTGAGAGGCGGAACTCATTTGAATTTGGCACAGAATTCTACATCACCACCCTTGAACTTACTATAGTAACACTAACTGTACTTTAAGCAGAAATAGATTGATCATTCCCTCCATCAGGGAACAGAGATTACGACAGTAACCAAGACGTTCCCTATCTGTCACTCACTTGACGTTGTGTTGATGTAGTGACACTAGGGGTCCCTATACGAAACACCACAACCATCTGAACTCGGATATGTGGACTGGCAGTGCAGGTGCAGACAGACCACTGCGTGCCTCGTAGCAAGTGCACCCGGCTCCCACGTTACCTCCCCCAACACCCCACGAGTGTTGCACGGCCCCTCGCACCCCGGGGAAAAGACAAACTCATAGTGGGGACATGTCTTCTCTTCTTTTTTCTCAACACAAAAATGGAAAATCATTCAGCTGGGGCCATATGCATACGCTTGGGGGGTATCCTTTCCCAAGGGGAAAGACCCCACGGAGACCACACTGTGCCCAAAGGGGAGATAATGTGTGGAGAAAGGTCACATGGACTTACCGACTAGTATTGCATGTGGAGGAAATCCTGCGGTAGGTCCTACCTGACCTCTAAGCACCTACCCCAGTACGGGGCATACTAGCACACGTACTGAGCCTGCATAGAATTTCTCTGGCGAATTCGCCTGCCACAGGGCTCAGGAGGAAAGACATCCAGGGTTCAGGCTTGCATGGGGGAAAAAGTGCACGTCTTCCCCATCGGGAGGGGAAAGGTGCTGTACGCAACCAGTACACCCAGCCAGCTGTACCTGACAACACACAGGACGAAACTGGCCGGCTGTTGTGATACCGTCGGCTGTAAACATCAGCCGTGTGTCCCAGGAAATTAGGAAACTGCTCTTTTTTGAAAATGTGGGTGCCTCAGCCCCTGTTAGGGTTCTTGGTGCCAGATTGTGTTACAGGGGGCGTCAGCTTCCTGCGGGGGGACTCTACATCAGGGCCGGGCCGTCATCCAGGGGGACGCCCTTGGTGAAGAGCAGACGGGGTATGGGACCTTGAGCCACGCTGGGGTAGGATGTGTTGGATAGCCTCTATCTGCTTCCTGACCACCGAGAACTGCTGGGAAAAGTCCTCAACATTGTTGCTGAACAGGCCAGCCTGGGAGATGGGGCATCAAGGAAGCATTCCTTGTTAGCATCCTTCAGCTCGACCAGGTTAAGCCACTGGTGGCACTCCTGGACCACCAAGGTGGACATCGCCTGCCCGAGAGCCTGCACCATGACCTTCGTCACTCGGAGCGTGAGATCGGTCGCCAAGCACTGCTCCTGCATCACTCCCGGGTCAGGACTACCCTCATGCATCTCTTTCAATGCCTTGGCCTAGTACAATTGCAGGAATGCCATGGCGTGCAGGGCGGAGGTGGTCTGTCCAGAGGCACTGTAAGCCTTGGTCACCAAGGACGACGTGGAATTACGGCTTTGGATGGGAGGCTCGAGTGAGTCCGCCAGGTTTGTGGGCACAGGTGCATCGCAACCGCCTGTCCACCTGGGGAATTTCTGTGTACCCCCTGGCCACCCATCATCGAGGGTAGTGAGAGTGGAGAAGCTTAGAAGTCAGGTCTGGGCAGTAAAAGGTGCTTGCCACAACTTCGTGAGCTCCTCGTGAACCTCCGGGAAGAATGGAACCGGGGCAGGGTGCAGCCGTGAGTGGCGCTCTGAGCCCACTAACCAATCATCAAGCTGTGAGGACTCAGGGCAGGGCGGAGGGTTCCACTCAAGCCCTGCGCTCACGGCAGCTCAGGAACCTTGTCTGCCAGCTCCGCATCGGCCTCAGACTGGACAACCACACCCGAAGGTGGGAGCCCAGTCGAGTCCTCCGCATCCAACTGGATCAACCCGCTCTCTGATCCTGCTTTCGAGCCCCAAATGAGACATCAAACTCTCCCTACGACGAGACGCCTGTCTTATCCCAGAACTTGACAGGGGCAAACAAGTGTCCGTGGGGGATTACCCAGTGGAACCACTCCCATTGTGGTCCCCAAATCGCCCCCAGTGCTAACCGTTGTGTCCTCGTACCCATAGGTAGAAGGTCAGCAATGTTGACATGGTCATGCTCTCACAGTGAGCATGTGAGGAAAGGCATCTTTAAAAAGACGCTCTCCGTCATTGCCACTCTTATAGAAGAAAATACTCTTTTAGAATATACTCTATCTTTTAAGATGTCGAAGCACCCAGGGGTGTTCTCTGCACTTATCCGCGCATGAGGGGGAGAAACCGCTGAAATGTGCTGTATATCCAACAGCATACGCAGAGGTGAATGGAACCGCAGTGGAATTCAGTGAATTCGCTCCGAAGAAAAAATGTGAATGAGTGGTTACAAGCCAGCTCCTTTTATACACGTATGTCCAGGGGAACGGCATGCAAATTCTACCCAATAGATTCTCCCAAGAGTGACCCCTAGTTTCACTACATCAACGCAACGTCAGGTGAATGACAGATACTGCAGGTAACCACCATTCTACAGTCTGCTTCAGCAAGAGTTGCAAATCATTTGTTTTACTCATAGATTTTTCTACAATATGCTGATAGTTGTGACAGAAGCAAAGCGTCCAGGTCACCAGGCAATGCTTGATCCTTACCTCCAAATAAATAAATTGCTGATGGAGATGTTAATTAACATATTCATATGACATTTAATTTTGTTCTCTTCTCTAAAAAGTTTGCAAACAATTTTTTATGTATTTGCAATAATCAAAGCTCCTATGGGTGAGAATATTGCTCTGTTGTTAAGGGAACTGTTATCTTGAATTAATTTATCCTGCTGAGAGGCATTGCCAGAGACAATACTAGTCTTCTAAATAAAAGTATTTCAGCATCAAAGGGGATGACAAAATTCCCCTTGTTCATTGTAAAGAGACTAAAAGAGGAAATGACTGGTAAATAATGAGTCTGTCTGATGAGGTTACAGTGACATAACATCTTATGAAACAATAGCTATTGGGTGGAAAAGTATCCTTGTGTGAAGTTCAAGAATCTCATTGAAGTATTTATTTATTTGTTTGTTTGTTTTTCAAGATACCTCTGAGCATGAAAATATTTATTTGCTGTTAAACAAGATATCTTCATAGGAACCGCATGGCTAACACACTCTCGTGGCGAAATCGTCAAGACTTACATGACTTTTCAAAATATGGCTAATTTGTATGATGTCGTGAGACTGCACTCGTTTGAATTCCTACGACTTTCACCACAGCCAATGGCGTCGCTGGACATCATTTCCATTTAATACATGACAATTACTTGCTTCTGTCACACACAACAGTTTCCTATCATGTTTACACAGTCTACTGATTGATTAAGATTAGATAAGAGGTTTGGGTAAGGGCTTAATTTTAAGTCAGTAAGTCTCTAACGCCTCTTGCATGGAACTCGCACTTACTTCCGCATTTGATATCTGGGAATTTGCACGTGATGAAGTCGTAAGTGTTTATGCGAACAACATTGTACGAGACCATACGAAATAGTCATCTTGTAAATTAGGCCTATGTACGAATTTTCATGAGATCGGTTTGGCATGGCTATTAACCTTGCCACCATCAGCACCTTTCAATAGATTAGTAAAATATGCAGTGTAATTCTTTTTTTTTTTGACAGATTTTGCACTGATGAGTGACTATCAATTGAGACTGAGATTGCGCTTATTTGATTCAGCAGTACAGAGAACTCCTGTAATTGATATTGATATTGAACTGATACTGATAAATATATTTATAATGATAAAATCATTACATGGATTGCAAAAAATGGCACAAGGTCCGATATAGAGAGATATAGGCTTGTCATGATATTTATTATGCATCATTATTTACTTTTGCTGTATTTTTACATGTATCAGTCACTTGGCGCTCTCTCTTTCTCTTATGGAGAGAGAGAGAATGACACCTTGTAGATGCTTAAAATGAAAACCAGGCACGGCTCGTCAGTATGGGCAGGAAGGGCAAAGCCCTATCTAAATATTCATCCAGGAGATCCATACTATAAACTGTCAATAATATAATTTGTTTGCCCGTCAATGTGTTCAAAATGCTGACATGTATTTAAAAGCAGGGCTTGCATAATTTTTTTTTTTCTATTTTTAAGTCGTAATGTAGTTGAAAGCTCCGTTACACAGTATACATATACACGGTATACATATATAAGCATGTTGGGCATATAGTCTATTGCCCTCTGTGGTCAAATACTGCAACAAGCCATGGACCTTATTCACGGTAGCACCATCTTTGGCGCTGTGAGGGATAGATTTACCATCTCTTTAATGGCACGCATGGTATAAAGCTGTAAAAAGCTCTTAGATCACATCTGAGTTTCTTTGTCTACTGAATGTTCTTCAAAAGCTTTTTTTTTTTATTTTATTTTGTATTTATTTTTATTGGCGGAACAATACAAAAATCCTCTAAACAGCAGTTCAGTTCCACTGAAGAGACTGTAACTCGATCCCTCACAGCCTCGTTGTCATTCTTGTCAAAAATCAAAGATGTTGCTGCTGTGAATAAGGTCTGTGGAGAAATTAATCTGCCCATAAAAGTAGTGCCAAAGCAAAGGTAACTTTTGTAGTAGGGCACGCCAGCAGTGTGACAGACAATGAAAGTGAGTGTAACACCATGTTATTTCTGCAAATTTAAGACAAATTGGCCATCAAACGACTTGGTCCTGACAACCCAGACATAGAAATATTTTGGCAATCAAAAGATAAGGGTTGGTGATAAGACATTTTATGTTTTGTATGATGACAAACTGTATATAAAAAAGCCTAGGCTCTTGAAATTTTCGGTTTTTATATTTACTGTGTTTTAAAACATTATTAGAATTATAAAACACATATTTAGTACTGTGTAAATGTCTTAACGGCATGTAGATATTTCTGTTTCTCTCCTACTCCTCCATTGGGGGTTTTTAATAAATTATGATAAAATAAATTATGTAGCATTTTTTTTTTTACAATTGCCTAATTATTAAAAAAGTTGCTTCATTTCAATATAAATGACTGTTCAAATAACAAATAAAAAATGTTTTCAAATGGGTGAATGGTCTAGTACTTTAGACTTTAGACAAAATCCACATAGCTCAAAAATCTGAAGGGGCTCGAGACCCCTCGGTTTCATTGGGCATGATGCTGTTGAAAGTTACCATGGCAACAATTTCTTAATGTACAGGATGTAATGTACAATAATTTGTCAACAGGACATTGGGTACACATTACGAAGGATTTGGCCTGATCAAAGACTACAGAAAGTTGTTAAAGCTCTTTATCACAGTTCATTAGTATGTTGTTGTGCTGCACCAGTCTTAAAACTGTACATGTGTTACATTTAATGGAATAAGAGAGACAAATAATCTCTTATCCATATTACAGCTGTGGACTTATCGGCCAGTAAAAGTTTCTAATGTGCACAAGCAGACAACATCAAAGATCTGTAGACAACATGTTGTGTTGGGGTTAAGGTATTATGCACAGCACAAGGATCATCTTTGGCTAATTAACAGTATTACATATATATCTTAGATAAAATTCCAACAATAAGCAGCTGGGAGAAAGTCCTTCATTTACCTTGCCTTCATTTTATCTTGCTGCCTTGTTGAATAATGTTTGCAGTGTGCAACTTGCAGAATAGGATGAGCCCATTAAATGCATGCATCTACTCCATTGTGAGCGATTTCTATTACCACATCCATGGATTAGAGATGCTCTGATACATCTTGCATTGAACAAACCATATCCATTAGTGGGCTTAAAAGACTTGTTGATGGACAACACTTTATTCAGAGCATGCCTTATTTGATTGTAAATGGCACTGACTGACACTGGATTATATAACCTTATACCACTGCCAGCACACAGAAAAGTTAGTCATCAGTGACAACAAATCAGATGGAACGGTGAGAAAAGGAAGTAGCACCACTGACACTTACATTAGTACCAAGCACCAACTCCAAAACATTTACAGCGACTGGATCAATGTAGTGCTGATCCAGAAGTTTTGGAAATTTGTAGGACTGCAGCCTAACAGCATCCACAGACTGAGAGTGAGAGCTAATATAGAGATGGGAGGAAGTATCCATCTAACACAATCAGTCTCTTTGCTATTTCTGACAATACCGCAGACTAAAAGACTACATTAGGCAGCCCTCACCTGGTGCTGGAGCCCAGATTATGGCAGCTTTAATCAATGGAAACAGACCTGCCCACTGGCTTTTGCATGCAGACATGCCTTATAAGGTTTTCTGGCAGAAAGGCCGGGCTGAAATGTTAGTCGATGAAATGGGAAAGGGAGAGAGTGCCAGGCGCTAGTGCTCCACTAGTGTTGAGATAATTATGAAGGATAACAATATTCGAGTTAAAAAGATTGTTTTGATAAAAAAGCAAGTGTCTCGCTATTGCAGCCCTTCAAATCTTTTGATAAGATAATGATACTGTGACTTTCAACCCTCACTTCAATTAATAAGATTATACAAGATATTTTTTTATGCATTGGTGAGCTTCACTGTATTTACAGTGTATTCAAGCACACATAGAGCACAGTACACACAGACACTCATACACACAACAAACTCTCTTCTCTCCATTTTTCTGCCCAGGCACAAGCACAACAGAGCTCTAGAGGAATGAATAGGTTTCAAGTTTCTGATGCCATACAATCCTGGAGTCATTTTACTTTCACATCATCAGCTAAGCAGCATAGCCCAAGTTTAGCATACCCCTAGCACTTTACCCCAAGTTGTCATCCTTGTAGAACATCCTGATGATAGGACATCACTCAACAAGACAACATATGAACCTGTGGAAATGTGCAGTATAATATATGTCTGCCATAATTTACTCACCCTAAACCCACATGACTTTCTTCCGTGGAACATAAACGGGTATGTTGGGCAAAACGAAACCCTTGCACATCATTCACTTTCATTGCATTTTTTTTTCCACAGCAGAAAGAAAGTCATATGGGTTTGGAATAACATGAGGGTGAGTAAATATTTGGTTGAAATATGCCTTTTAAGTATACATGATCCATCTTAAGACTGACACCAATGTGACTGTATAATACTGTAGTATCCTTCTTTTTATTACCTTAACACTTTAAGCTTGGATTGGCCTACCGAGAACAAAATAGTTATCAAAATATTAATAACTACAGTCTTGACCAACACAAAATAGGTATAATTTTAAAGCTTAGAAGATATACTTTAAATGCACTTCAAAACTGAACAAGTGCTTTGAAATTTAAAGACAAATCAGAAGTGTTCCTTTTTAATAATTTATTAAGAGATTTGCACTAAAAAACATCAGTCTGATCAAGTAGCCATCTGTCATATGTCACTAGAAAGATCTCAAAGAGTAGAATACAACCAGTCTATTTGTTTTACTCACTGAGAAATAAATAGTGAGTAATAGCTAAGAAATGTCTTTGACATACATGTTACATGTAAACAGGCATTGCTTATAAACTGTGTTTTTGCTTAGAAGTTCACTTAATATAAACAGAACATTAAATATCACATACCATTCATTAGAGGAGGAGAATCCCATTAAAACAACCCCCCATAAAAAATAATCGGATACATAGATCATTTAATAATCCACATGAAGCACAATGTTCATACATTACATAATGTGCTATCTGGCTAAAAACATGTTAGCTTTCCTGGATCAGATGACTTCATCTGAAATTGTGTGGTATATTGTCCAGCATCATATAATGCTAAACCAATCGTATTAGGATTCAGATCTCTGCAACTAGAGGTGATGGCCATCCAAATATGGGCAGAGAGGATAGTTCTCTCTAATTACATATGGTCACCAGGAGATGGCGCCAAGTATATGACACAGATTCAGTGATGGCTCAAATGACACAGAATGGAACTGAAAAAGATCTCGTTACTCAAGCCTGCATGTTTTAGAGAGATCATACATTTAGTAATTGTTATATTTGCATGTGTAATCAGTTATGTTTTATTTGTTTGGAGAGGCTTTTGGACACTTGGAGACATTTTTGGACACTACTTTTTGTAATGCTATAATGTTTGATTGCTTTTTCGTATCAACAAAAATGTTTTACTTAGCTAAAGGTGACATGATTAGAACAAAGCAAACGCTTTTTCTGAGCTACCTTATTTACACCCTGAGATATATCATGTAAAATCAGTAAAATAACAAATAAGTACATTTTTGGCTCAAGGTTTTGTGTGTGTGTGTGTGTGTGTGTGTGTGTGTGTGTGTGTGTGTGTGTGTGTTTGTGTGTGTGTGTGTGTGAGTGTGTGTGTTTTCAACAGTTTCTTAGCCTTAGAGTCTCATAAATTATCATAATCTATATCACTGATAATATAAAAAGTTTTATTTAACATAAAAAAATTGTTTTTTAGTGTTTTTTATTTTTTTATTTTATAGTTTTTTTTGTTTTAAGCCTTTCATTTTGGGCATTCCACTGAAACAGGCAATCTTTAAAAACTCCTTCAGAGCTTAAAGGGTTATACAGCAAGACCAGATGAGGCTTATATAATCAAAGTGATCCAAAGCATAGTGATGTATGTAAAATGCATCTCCATAAATATAGAATACCTTTATATCAGCTTTAATAAAGCATTAACTGAACTATACATATTTAGGTCTGTTTGAGACTTTCAATCTGTTTTTATAACTGCTTGTGACTTTGTTGTTTTTGATTCAGTGCTAATTTTGCTTTGTGTATTTACCTCTAATTTCCTCTCTGTCCATTCTGTTCACTGGATAGCAGCAGATATCTGCTGGATAGCAGCAGATAATCTGATTATTGTTTAATCAATCAAAATGTTTAGCATTAGACAGGTGTGCTGGCTTACATCTGCTCTGCTTGAATTACCAACAGCAAATAGGACAATGCCACTCTAGCCATAAACCACAAACCAGTTATTTAGTGGGTGATTTATATTCTGATCCATTGTAAAAGCTACCATTGAGCAAGGAAATATATAAAATAGCAAGGCTGCATAAAGACCTCTTTTTTTTTTTTTGTGGTCTAAAATCTCTAAAATCAGTGGTAGTCAATATAAAATGCTTTGGGGAGAGCATTCATTGTATATAAATACATTTGAGCAGTTTTTGTTGGTGTGCTTGACTGAAATTGCCATGAAAACTTAAATAATCTAGACTAATGTACAGGACATTACACTTTAATAGAGAAATGATGCATAGACCGTTCTTGTTTTTCTTGTTTTCTGGGGACCAAATGGTGTGTGGGTGAATCACATTTTCATTTGTAGGTGTTGTATTTCTCTAAAAAGCTACAGTATGAGCATCAGGAGTCCAGCAGAGTTAAGTAACTTATCCGTGCAAGAAAATTGCACACAAATTCCATGGCACCTATAGCGCACTCATGGCAGTAGAAGCTAAGCACCAAGCTTTTAGAGTAATTCTCAAGTTGCTACATCAGAATCATGTTTAGAAATGAATTATTTCATTTCAGTGTCTAGATTTTGGTAAGAAAACAGAACCACAGCAAATTTTTGTTGTCTGCACTTTCCCTTAAAATGTTTCAAACAAACAATACATTCTTGAACATGTGATGGTTAACATCTAACTTTTTAAAGTGTACCAATTATTTGTGCATAGTGGAATCATCAATATTCAAATAATGAAGAGTTTTGTGGGGTCGCGGCAGAGGAAGGGACAATTAAAAGCAAATAGCTATAGCCATAGCTATGATTAAGGACGATCAACATTTGAACACCAGCCAGCCGTATAATTGAGAACCACATGCTCTATCTCTGGTTAGCGTCAACTAGCACTAAAATGAAAGTCACATAAAACAAATGAGCCATTTGTGTGGATGAAACAATTCCCATTAGCGCTGTTAATCTGATGGGTATTTGGGCCACTAGAGGTATTTTTAAACACATTGCAATTTGTTGATTGATAGAAGAGTCTTGATTAATAAAAAGCTTTTTCATAAACATTGCACACACACAGCTACTCCAGACAGAGCAAACAAACATACTGGCCATCACTTTTAAGACCTAAAATGCAGTGTAATTAAAAGTTTGAATTTCATTTGTACATATCAATGAGGTCGAGAAGTGTCATCAAGAATTTAAACTTCTTGTACCTTGATATTAATTTTTCGCACTCTCACTTTGGAGGAGAAAAAAAAATGACTTTAATTATATAATTTCATTTTTAAATACCTGCATCCCAAGAGAGGTGTCCCAACAAATACAACCTGTACTTTTATTATTGAAAGCATAAAAATAGTAACAGTGCACTATATTTTGTATTTGTAGTCTGGTCACGTATATGTTTTGTTTATAAATTCCTATCCAGGAAATAGGAATTTATATGGTCAAATGAATACAAATCCATCCCATTATTGTGAGTAGCACGGGAGATGGGAAGCTAAGAGTGAGTGACACACAAGGTCTTGGATTTTGTAGGAGAAATATTAAAGAAAATGGAACATGATGGAGTCATCTTCAAAACCTAAGGTGAGTTTAAATAAACACAAAAAAAAGAATTTTGCTTACCACTTGGCTTATTCATAATGTTTATACAACCTGTGAATGGGAAGACTGGTATTGCTGTTCCTGAAATCAACGGGCTCAACCACAAAACCTAAAGAAATAGTTATCCAAAAATGAAAACGCTATATACTATATTACTATTTGCTTGAAACACAAAAGAACATTTTTAAAGAATCTTGATGCTGCTCTTTTCCATAAAACAACAGTTTATAGAGACCTCAGATGTCAAGCTTCAAACATACCATAAGAGAACTATAAAAGTACCAATGCTATTTTGGCATGACTGATGTGAAACCTGGCATGATGTGTTGATGTGCTATTTTTAACAACAAATGCAAATGTAAATGTGATTTCAAGTCCACAAGTGAATATTATATGTGAATAACGACTTTCACCCAAGGGATAGTTCACCCAAAAATGAAAATTCTTTAATAATTTACTCACCCTCATGTCATCCCAGATGTGTCTTTCTTTCTTATGCAGAACACAAAGAAAGATTTTTAGAAGAATATCTCAGCTCTGTAGGTCCATACAATGCAAGTAAATTGTGGTCAGAAATGTGAAGGTCCAAAAAGTAGATAAAAGCAGCATAAAAGTAATCCATATGAATCCAGTGGTTAAATACATATCTTCAGAAGCAATGATGAGTGTGGGTAAGAAATAGATACATTTTTAAGTTCTTTTTACATTAAATCTCCACTTTCAATTTCAGATGTGAAAGTGAAACTAAACAGGTGCCACATGTGACTTTCAGATGAGAAAGTGGAGATTTATGTTACAAATGTACTTAAATATTGATCTGTTTCTCACCAATACTTATCATATCGTTTCTGAAGATGGATTAAACCACTAGAGTCTAATGGATTACTTAAAAGCTGCCTTAATGTGCATTTTGGACAGTCAGATTTCTGGCCATTATTCACTTGCATCGCATGGACCTACAGAGCTGAGATATTCTTCAAAAAAAATTTGAGGTGTTTAGAAAAATAAATTTAAGTCATATACATCTGGGATGGCATGAGGGTGAGTAAATTATGAGAGTTAAAAATGTTTGGTGAACTATCCCTTGGGTAAGCTATCAAATGGCTTCAGAAGACTAGGCACAAGTGCACAAGTCATATTGACTACTTTTATGTGGCTTTATGGGCACAGCTTTTTGTAGCTGACAGTCGTGGTCACTATGAACTGTGATTTCAACTTTGGTAAACGTAAAGTGCAGGTTGAGAAAGGGTGTCATATTCATAACTGTTACGCGGCTCTCTGTAATTCTTTCTGATTGGCAAATCACAGCATTTAGTCACAAATATTTCTGAATTATGAGCATTGTCCATAGCACCACTGTAGAACTGACTGCTAATTCAGGAAATCCATGTTTCGACATAGTTGCGGTCATGTTCTTTCTCTCGTTTCACTCTGTGATCTCTAAAAGTAAGCTGATGTAATAATTTAAACTTAAAATTTCAAGTCCACATACAGTATTTTTCTCTATGGTTATGCAGCCATGTAGGAGGATTTTGAGTGTGCACCATAATGTTTGTGTCTGGGTTTATTTTGCAATATTGACTTGGCTATTATGTACTGAGGTAAGCAGGTGTTTGATATACCCTTATTTTTTATATGATTGGCAGTGTTACAGTACATGAATATGCTACTTCTTGTCTTTTTAGAGCTTATTTTTATTTAATGATAAGGATCTGAGTCACATTATAGTGTTGATTTATCATTAATGATATGTTGTGTGTAGTTGCCAATAATACTACATGGCACATACTTCAACTGCCCAATGTCCAAATACTTTGTGCTAACTCTGCTGTCTCTTTTTTGACAAGTCTTGCTTGATCATAGCCATATTGGATATGTTTAGGTTGTGTAGCTTGGTTTGCATTCCTCTTCACTTATTATTGTTCCACTGCTAGCATGCAATGACCATTTGAATTGAAGAGGCTGAGGTAAAAATCAAATTATTTGACTGTCCTAATGTGCTTTGATTTTTTCCATTAGCAGGCCAGTCTTTCTGGCATTCATGCCAACATGATCATAATTAGTGTCTTCCATTTGCATTTTAGCAGTCGATTTAACTGGTAGAGCATTGATCCCATGCTGACTGGCAATACCTGCAAAGCGTTGCAACACTGATCTGTGTTAAAAGCCTGTTTTTTGAACCCTGAGTGCAGTAAACCTGCTTGTGTAGCTTCCCATTTGCTGGGCTAATGTGCCCAGTTTTGAAACAACTTCCTTACATGACGCTCTGTGGGGTGTTTCTAGCCCTTGATGGAGATGGGAGAATTAAGGTAGACTTCCAATAGATCAGGGGCTGCTGCTTCGCCTAGCCTGCAGCGTATGGGGATACCCGCACAATTGGATTGTAACCTCTGAAAACCCCTACAGCTAAACGGCTGTTGAACTCTGAATGGTTGCGTGAACTTCCTTATTTCATGATCCCCTTAACCCTTATGGCAACTATGAAACAACACTCTGTCTTTTCTCTGTCACTCTATAGATACTTTGAAGGTCATCTGCTATGGGCATACCTGTAACTGTTCTCAATGCAGTTGACTTTTAATTGTTCTTACACACACACACAAATTGAACAATATAACTGGTTGGTACATTGTTGTATTTTGTATTCAAGTAAGAGACAATATGTAAATAGCAATACACACCTTTTTTACAGTATAGTACAGAAATGGTTTTGGATTCATGTCTATACTTCTGTTCCATTAATTACTGTATGTAGTTGACCCAAAATGTTTTAAAACTGTCATCATTTACTCACCCTCATTTATGTTGAAACCTTTTTGACCTTCTTTCCTCTATGGAACACAATAGGAGATGTGTTGTCTAATATCTAATCTTTTAAATTACAATGAAAGTATATTGTGAACCTGTCTGTCAAGCAAGATTTCAACATCAAGATTTCCAGTGAATAACAGGTTAAATTATAGTCTGTTCCTCACACCAAACTATCATATGACTTCAGAAGTGTCTTTGAATATAGTGCATTATGGACTAATTTATGGTGCTTATTTGTCTACTTTTTAGATATTGACAGCCCATTGTATGGAAGAGAGCCGCTAAGACATTTAGCTAAACTTCTCCTTATTTGTTTCGAGGAAGAAAAAAGTTATACAGTGTTTGAATGACAAAGAGTGAGTAAATGATAACAGAATTGTCTGTTTTGGGTGAGCTATCCCTTTAAAATGTCTGGACATTCAATCACAGTTTATACCACACTATCCTTATTGGCATTTAACAATTGATTGACCTTGAGAAAAGAAACAATTATGACTTACCTGTGAGAGTCTAAATAAATAAATAAACAATGCAGACTTAGTGATATTAAAATATTCAATAGTATCTGATTCATTCATTTAAGTGAACTTAAATTTTGTTCAAAGAAATACTATATTTATTTTTAATTCTTGAAATACCACAACAGGAATGATGTGAGGTCATGTATCTCTCATCATTTCTATGGCTTTAATGCAAAGAATCTTCTTTATAAAAGTAACACCCTCCAGTCTTTTTTATCCTCTCTGCCATATCCGGTATTACAGTGAATAAGCCACAAAAAGGAAGCGATGAGTCAGCATTAGCGACCGCATTATGACATAGTTCTTTGAAATAACAAAGAAAAATGAACAGCCTTAAAATGATTCTATATCATGGACTTTCTTAGAGAGGAACATATAATTATCACATTTGAATGTCAAGGTGCACCAAATTGACTATTTCTTCTGGTAATCTGTTGTGTAGACCTATGGTCTCTACCTAAAATCACCACAGAAAGTTGCAGAGGTGGACATTATAAAATAAATCAGAAACCCAGCAAAGCTTACTAATAGTACTATATTTGAGTGTCTTAAATTAGAAATCCAGGTACTGAGAGAGGGCATAAGTGGGAAAAACATCTAGAAATAGGCTAAGGGTATATTTTTTAAATTGTTAAAATAAGGGTATTGTTTTTAAACATCTGGCAATATGGGTATATTGTTTTGTGTGTGTGTGTGTGTGTTTTTTTTTTTTTTTTGTATTTTATTATTTTATTAAATGTAAAATTATAATATTTGCTATTGACTGGAATTGGGATTTATATTTATGGTATAACCAATTCCCTAATATATTTGACATATTTTGGCAAATCAGATTATGCTTTCAGCTACCCAAAACAGTGTAGTACTGCCGGGAGACTGGGGCTTGTTGTCACAGTGTATAAGGGGAAGCAGTCACAATGGGAACTTGCTCATAAAGGGATAGTTCACCCAAAAATGAAAATTCTCTGAACATTTACTCATCCTTATGCCATCCCAGGTGTATTTGACTTCCTTTCTTCTGTAGAACACAATTGAAGAAAAATATTTCTGCTCAGTTGGTCCTTATAATGCAAGTGGATGGTAACATGATTTTTGATGCTCCAAAAAGCCAAGACAATCAGCATTAACGTCATCCATATGAATCCAGTGGTGAAATGCATATCTTTTAAACCGATACAAATATAAATATTTAAGTACTTTTTTAATTATAAATGATCGCTTCAGTTATGCTTCAGTATGTGTGTTTACAAGAAAGCTGAGGTAACACGGTCAGTCATGTGATGTATTAGCATGTTCAAGCGAGAAGTGATGCATGCTCGACACACCCGGATGAGCAGCACTGTTTACAACTGAGTAGGAGGAACGCTGTACAGACAGAATGCAGTAAATAAATTGGAGAAAATGTATACAAAGAGGTAGGAAGATTTTGATTTAACAGGAGAAAAGGATATTCAAGTTTGTGCACAGCCATATTTATTTGAACCTGAGTACTCTGACCAGTAGCACAGGGAAATGGAGGAGGCTGGATCAACAGTAGCACTACAAGCCTCAGACTGACTCAGAGCTCAGGAGATGTAGTGGTGCACATGTAAGCAATGCCAACAGAGATAGAGAGCATCTGCTACAACGAATGGAATGTTGCCATGCCATCGCTGGAAAGACCTCAGCTCTCTAGTGAATGTGCTTGTTGTTGCTTACCAGACACAATTATTTATAGTTTAAAAGTACTTAAATATTTCTATTTTCAAACCAAACGCCATCGTATCACTTTATAAGACATTCATTTAACCACTGGATTCATATGGAGGACGTTAATGCTGATTGTCTGTTTTTTTTTTGGAGCATCAAAAAGCATGTTACCATCCACTGGCATTACAAGGACCTACTGAGCTGAGATATTAAATTTTTTTTTTTTTTTATTGTGTTCTGCTGAAGAAAGTAAGTCAAATACATCTGGGATGGCATGAGGCTGAGTAAATGATGAGAGAATTTTCCTTTCTAGTCAACCTATTGAAAATCTGGCCTTATTATATGAAGTAGTTGACCCTACTCTGCACTGAAAAAAATCATTTCCAAATATTGCTCATTAAAATAAACATATTTAACTGATAACGTAATGCTGTCAACCTTCCTAAATTATATGCTCTATTTGTTATACGGTCTCTGTAATGGGTTTCACTGTTGTCACAGCAAACATGAGACGTCAGCCAGACGTGTAGATCATGTCTAAATCGTATCAGTCGGTCCAAGACCATATCTGTATGTCTGCACAACATGCAAATCTGACTGTGTCCCCTCTTGGATGTAGATATGATGTTCAATTCAGAAGTTGCAATGTCAGTTGCGGTGTAGTACAGCATAAAATTCATATTTCTGTTATTGTGAATAACAATAATAATATTGTGATGCTTTGTCAGTTGATCTTGATATGCTACAACAGGCAACTATACAATGCCATCCGAAATAATAATTAGCAAATGTGATACATTTTAGTGCAGTTTCATGATTTGTCCAGTGTTGCAGTATTATAGCTGTCTATGGCGGACGTACTTGCGCATCCGCTGCTCAGGGTATAGGTGGCGTGTGAACTCTCAGCTCTCCCCTCAGACACTAATGATGACGAGGTACGCCTAAAGCTGCGTTCACACTGCCAGCTAATTTGTCACAGCATGTTGCCAGTTAGGTCGCTAGTGGTGTGTATGGAGAGTCATTTTGTCGCTGCGTGTTGCTGGTAGTGTGAACGCAGCATAAGAAAAGATGTTAATCTCCGTGATTATTCAGGTGTGTAAATCATTTAAAATACATGCTTTTTTTCTATGTAATAACATGTTAAACTGTGTTTACTTTGAGTTTTGTTTAAAGTCATTTATTGCACAGAAATTTCGAATTTCTGAAGTTTAGATTTTTTTCCGTAAAATTGAATGTGACTGCAATTTTCAAATTACACATGCATCTGACAGGAAAATAGCCACCTTATGCTTACGAGTTTGATTGAATCACTTAATATAATAATGTACAAGGGATTCAAACTTTGATATGTTTTCATACAAATCTGTAGACATGGACCTAGTCTCTTATGGACCTCCATAACAGGTTGCCTCTTTTTCCACTCTTACAGCTGCAGTAATGGCAGAGGAGAAAGATCCAACCGAAGAGAGGATCAGACAACATGCCCCGGGGGAACGATACTTAATGAACTTTAAAGACTTTTTTCCCTTAAAATTGGGACAGTTTTATGAGTTCTTTTTATTTTTGTTTCAAGTTATTGGTTTAATTGTTGTCCACTTCAGTTTACATTTACATTTATGCATTTGGCAGATGCTTTTATACAAAGCGACTTACAGTGCACTTATTACAGGGACAATCCCCCCGGAGAAACCTGGAGTTAAGTGCCTTGCTCAAGGACACAATGGTGGTGGCTGTGGGGATCGAACCAGCAACCTTCTGATTAACAGTTATGTGCTGTAGCCCACTACGCCACCACCACCACTTTTGTTTTCATGATTTTTGATTCATGATTTTTGGAAAGAATCTGTACAGTTGCTAAAAATGAAAATTTGAATTAAAGTGAATTTTAATTGAAAGCAGCGTAAGACTGTTTATTTGGTCCAGAAGCAGTATAAATTACATCTAAAATGAGTCTGCAGTTGACGTTAGAAGACGTTGAAAAGATGTCCACAAAGACCCTACTTGAACTAATTTTTAACATTGTAAAGAGGTCATGTAGATGTCAACATTGGACGTTCAGAGGACATCATAAAAAGACATCATAAATATTTTCATTCTGGCTCCTCAGGGGACGTCTTTTAAACGTGCAGCAAAGATATGTGCAAAAGACGTCTTTTGAACATATCTTTGCTCATTGGGGTGGTTGCCGCTTGCCTTAAACGACATTGAGGTTGTCAATGACAATAATTCATATTCTACATGTGGCACATACACCATACTTTCTCTTGGGAAAATACTGTGCTTTATCATTGTCGGGCAGTGCTGGAGAATTCCTGCAGAATTTTTCACCAGAGAGACAGGGTTTCCACGGGCCTTAAAAAGTCTTAATTTGCCCTTTTAAGAAAAAGTTCTTAAATTGGAGCAACAATTATTTTATTCATAAGGTCATGGCATTAAATGTTGTATGAGGGATTGTTTTCTCATTGCGGGATTGTTTTTTCATTGCGTTTAAGTAGGGTGTCCAGACATCCGTTTTGAAGTGTTGTGTCCCAGTGGGTCCCCACAATTCAAAACTTTGTAATTATGTCCTGGTTTCAGCTGGTAGGCTCACTGATTGTTTTCTACTTACATTTGATGTACTCATTTTCCATCTCGCTATTGTCTTTGGAATCGTTTGCAGAGAAGAGAAGCAATTTCGAAGCGTTTCACGTTGATTTGACGATACTTTCATTTTAGTCTTTCTGCAAATCTGCTGAAATGTATCTGGATACAATGGAAATGACGTCATGCGCTTGGCACGCACTCATTGTCATTCTGTCGGTCAGCACAAGTAGAAATGCACCAAAAAAATGTGTTTTCAACAAGGAGCTGAAAGAAGCCGATCCTTTTCTTCGTGCAGCATGTGAATATGTTAGCAAGTATTTTTCTGTAATGCTCATTTCCCATGAGCATGGAGGTAAATCAGACAATGTCACATTTAGACAGCTACACTGCACTTTTTACGTAGTACAAGCACTTGTATGTTCAGATGTGGGGGTTGTATTTTGAATTTTTTGTTACAATTTTGTGAATTTTTGTTACAAAGTCATTTCACAATTACACATGCAAAATGACATCATATGGATAGGATAGGCTACATGGAATTTATACATTTAAAAAAGTTCAAATGTGGTTAATTTGTGAACTATATAGCCTATACAGTTAAGTGCAGAAGTTTGCATAACCATTTTGTTTTCATAAGTTTCCACACCCCTTTCAGAATGTATACAAATAACCTATAAGAGATTATATTTTTTTATGTAGTACTGCCCTTCAAAAGCTACATAACACAAAATTGACCCTTATTTATATTTACACAAATCATACTGTTCAAATGTTTGCACCCCTTGGTTCTTCTTATGTTGCCTTCTTGAGCATCAATAATAGTTTGCACCTTTTGTAATAGTTGTGTATTAGTTTCTCAATTGTCAAAATCTGGACCTCATATATAGCCACTATTGGGAAGAACTCAATTGTGCAGAAGTGCACCAAATAATTTTACTGTAGCTGGGTTTTTTTTTTTCTTAAAGTTTTTTTGCCAATGTGTGAACGGCTTGTAACGCAAATCAAAAAATGAGCCTTTCCCTTACTTCCTAGGTTTCTTATTAAAGCATGTAGCCTGTGAAGAGGGCGGGTCGCTTTTGCCGGGAAATTCCAAAGGACGTGACGTTTATGCGCACTCCTGAGAGCCTTGCCTCAGACAGTAGCTTGTCTTCCGCTATTCAACAGCATCAACAGACGGTCTGCAACACTCGGCAACATTATCTTAGAGATGGAATCCAGCAAACGGCAGGCTCCCAGCACAACACTGACTCTAACACAAACTCAGAGTAAGCTAAAAAAAAAAAAAAAATGATCTACTGAATCCCATCTGGCAAAGCGGGAATGTGATCTTGGTCGAGCGAAAACTAGAGTGATCATCGGCAGGGCATTTGATTCCAAGAGGGATCTTTGTTCGGGTTTGGGGATCAAAACCGACCCTGAATTGGCATTCTTCTTATTGAACAGGTAAGCTTACATAACTGGAAATCATGTGACATATAGTGCCATCTGTGTAATTTTAGCTAACTTGATCTTGCCTGCTAACACTGATGAATTGCAAGCTACCTTGCTTTGTAACTTTCAAATAATTTCAAATGAGTGTGTAGTTCACTTGACAGCCTCAGGTGTCATTAATAACAAGCGTTTCTGAATCTTACAAACTGCACCTTTAAGAAAAGTGGACATCTTCACTGCTTAGGACAAAGCAGGGATTTATGAACAATTATTACACAAACAGTCATTGATCATCGAGAAAGCAACACACCATATTACAAACCAAGAGAATATAAACTTCTTAACAGGATCATGTGTGTAAATTCAGTTTCTATTCTGTTGTGTCTCATTTCAGAAAAGTGAGTAGAACACTTCGAATGCGACCTTCTTTCATGGGAATTTGGAGAATGCACGAGGGGTATCCTTCGTGGGCACTCACAACCCACAATTCTTTGCTTCAATGGAAATGTCTAAAAAAAAATTTTTTAAATGACGTCATATGCCCGTAATTTAAGTACTCAAGTTGAAGTACCGCAGTACATGGGTGCAGAGTATATCATGTGTATACTTATATTTATATATTATTAAAATAAAGTTAGACTAAAAGTAGACCTGTAAAATCAATTTTATTTTCTATTTACATCATTATAATTCTCCTAAAATGTATCTCATACATTCCCTTCCAGAGGGTTTCCTTCTCACTCAAAGCGCTCGGGCTTGTTAAAGAGTGGTGTGCTGTCATAGCAACCATGTTACATTCCGTTTCCGTTTCCTACCGACGCCTGTTTAAAGGAGGACACTCGGTATACTACAGCCTTCACGCTTCCTACCTAGCACACAGCCTTCCAAACGAGACACAGCCAATAAATATATATTTTTTTAAATATTGAGTGTAAATTTATAACATTATGCTTTGTTATATTGCCCTGGAATTAGTTTTAAATTACCACAGCTGTGAGAGGGTCTCTATTAGGCTACAGCTGCTGAGGAAGTGACAGTAAATTTGGCATCTTCTCCCAGTCTTAATCCATCGCTCTCTATTTTTTTTCCTATTATGGAAAGTCATTCAAACGTAATAGTGGGTTTTTTCTTTTGGTCTTTGAGCAAATGGGTAGGCTAAGTGAAAATAATATTTGCTGTAATCTCCCATTCACTCCCAGAGGAGAGAGACGCTGTACAGATGCTTTCCCCCTGATTGGCTCTGTCTTATCCGTGCGCTGTCAGTGTCCTCTTTGCTCTGCTACGTAAACACTGCGTGAAAAGGGACGCGTGGCGTGAGAACAGTGTCAATTGCGTGACTCTCACACTCAATGCGTGTGAGTTGGCAGCCCTGACACAAGACATTTTACTGAGGGTTGTGTACTGACATTTTGATTTCCGTTGCAGTATTTTAGAACTCCTTAAACTAAACAGGACCCATTAAGTTATTTTAAGGGCTATGTCCTTTCATTTAGCTTACATGAAGCGGCAGTGTCACTCCAACTTATCTCTCATTAATACCACTTTATAAATACAGGTGGGGGATAAATAACTCATTTAAGTTGATGTTTGTGTCCGCTGTTAAGTTTAATGCTATTTTGTGTATATGAGGGAAGCACGCCCCCTTACAGCGAAGTGCGCGGTCTCGTGACTAGTCTAAACTGTTACTCTCGCGCATCTCCGACCTTGCTCACTACGAGGAAACGTCAAATCTCATTCACAGTTGTTCACTCTCTTTTAGTAGGGTCAGATCATCGGAGTCCAGCATCTTTTTGACACAAGAGACGCGACGGAACGGCAAAGAACGCTCAAGTCATTTTATGGAGGCTTGTGGGACGCAACGAAACATTTCTTAATAGTGTTCGCTCTGAGGATATCAGTCTAGACTCCCGATAATTCTGAACACATTTTTTTTTTTTGGAATTAAGCCTGTTTGAAATGTGGCGCTATGTCCTTGTGATAAATGTGCTATGTGTGTGATTTGGAGAGTATCTTGTGGAAGGTGTACAGTGGGAAAGATACTGGGTGGACTCAACTGCAACTGATCCCCGTTTTCTGAGCGCAATGGACTTGGAATGAAGAGAAAGCATGGATTTAATCTGGGAAATATTTATCATCCTTCAAGCCAATCTCATCGTTTGCACTTCAGGTATGATTTTGAATTATGATTAAATTCATCAGGGTTATAACAGGTAAAAGTTACAACCGTTAATTTTATATATATATATATATATATATATATATATATATATATATATATATATATATATATATATATATATATATATATATATATATATACATTTTCCTTTTAAATCAAAACTGAACATTTTGTCAATTATCGGGATTCAAATTGATGTATTGTGTGAAATAAAATGTAAGTCGCAGAATTCAATGGATGTGCAGCATTTTATATAGTCTTTAAAACGTCACTTTTTAATTAATATTCATACCAAAACCAGGATATTTATATTCGTCATTTAAGCTTTTATTTGGAATAATATATGTAACTAAAATTATTTTATTTTTGCTCCATACTTGAATACTGTGCGGCTGTTATATTGAGTCATGGTCCGTCTGCCATCAAATACCAGCAAACGCATGACGAAAGGCTGTGTTCTAAATCAGCTAGACACGCGCAAATTAAATTAGATATTTAATTAAATTGTATTGGCTTACCCTTCAGTGTTTTATTTATTTTTATCATTGTATTATTATTATTATTATTGGTTGTGTCAAAGTTATTTTGAAGGTGGTGAGTAGAGGAGCCTAAATGGAAACCAGATTCAGCACAACGCCTTCACTTGACAACTCTGACACGATTTCCAGTCACTGTCACTTTATTAGTCATGCTAATGCACATGCCTAAAGTCGATTAGAGCCTCTCTAAAAAACAAAACAACAAATACATTGAAATAAATTATTCAGTGTATAGAAATTTGAAATACTGCCAAATCCATTAAAATTGCAATAATTAATATTATAAAATGTATATGACAAAAAAAATCAAGTCCGTCTCTGTTTCAATTTTAAAGCGTAAAGAGGCTTATGGAATGCGTCCAGCTGCGTCGCCCACGCGTGGACTGGACATTGATGTCAAGGCTGTGCGAAACATCATTCTTTTTTATCATGCGTGGAGAGGGCAACGTACACGTCCTTGAGCAGTGTTTACGATTTCTGAGAGCTGTTTGATTGTCACTATGGTGGACATTTACATGAAGCCACAAAAATGGATAGGCATTTTTGTGGTTACTTTGGAACCACTCACTTGGAGTATTGATTTATTTTTAATTAAGAACATTCTCTAATGTGATATAACTATGGTTTGGAACACAGTGCAATGCAGTATGTGTCAGTGATGACTGGTTTGTTTTTACAGTGTTATGAAAAATACAGCCCAGAATTTATAAGGTTCTCTGAATGCTAATAAAGGATCAGATGATTTCCTCATCCGTATCTCAAAACGTAGTCCTGAATCCTATAAGGAATGTTCCTTTGTTTTGCTCATATACTGCACCAAAGATTAATCTCTAAAGAAAAACTTTAATTTGTAACAAATGAACACAGTTTGGTAATACTGTATATGTATGCATTTTAATAATATGTTTGGTAGTGCCCTCAATCAACAGATATGTATGACTTTCTTTCTTCTGCAGAACACAAATGAAGATTTTTAGAATAATATCTCAGCTCTGTAGGTCCATACAATGCAAGTGAATGGTGATTAGGCCTTTGATGTGCCAAAAAGAGGATAAAGTCAGCAAAAACATAATTCATCATACTCCAGTGGTTTAATCAGTGTCATCTGAATTGATCCAGTTGGGTTTGAGTCAGAACAGACCAAAATGTAAACTTTTTCACCGTACATCTTGACAGCAGTCTCCTTAGCAATCATGATTTCAAGCTTGATTACTTCCTATAGCACCTTCTAGTGCTCTGCATGTATCAAGCAATAGGAAGTGTAATCAAGCTTGAAATCATGATCATGTCTAGAGACTGCAATTTTGGTCAAAACCAGCTGGATTGCTACATAAGACATTGAGCACATTTACATGCACACCGGTATGCTGATTACTCTCTAAAACCATCTTATTTAAAATAAAATCTGACAAAGAAATAAATCTGATTTTACATGACATTGGAAATAATTGAGTTGTTCTCTTCTTTTGAGTTTGACATCAATCCAAAAAGAACTATGCACTCAGCACGTGCACACATTGGATAAGCTTTTAACCTTATAAGAATGCCAGTTAAGGTATTTAATTGCCAGGTGAAATCAGAGTAGTGGGCAAAAATCTGTGTTAACTGGTATATTCTTACACCGTTTATGACCTTACACCGATAAAGGAATGCAGTTTATTGCGTTTACATGACCACATGAGTCATCTTATTAAGCATAATCGGTGTAAGAAAGAGCATGTAAAGGCGCTCATTGAATAAAACACTTATGCGTGAGTCTTATGCATTACTTTTATGCTGACTTTATCTCCTTTTTGGAGATTCGAAGGCTTGATTACCATCCACTTGCATTGTATGGACCTACTGAGCTGAGTTATTCTACTAAAAATCTTCATTTGTGTTCAGCAGAAGAAAGAAAGTCATACACATCTGGGATGGCATGAGGGTGAGAAAATTTTTCATTTTTGGGTGAACTATCCCTTTAAAGCTGGGTTAAGTTTAGGCCACTATAACTCTTAACACTTTAAAGAGACTGTCCAAAAAGTACATATTAAGCATAATGTAATTCTCAGTCACCTCAGCATTCACTTTCATTGCATTATTTTTCCATACAATGAAAGTAGATGGTGACTGAGGCTAGTGATCTGCCTAACATTATATTTTGTTTCACAATAACACAAATTCATACAGGTTTTGTACAAAATGAGGGTGAGTAAATGGAGACAGAACTCAATTTGTTGGGGGTGATCTGTCTATCCTTTTAAGTTCTTTCCTGGTGTACAAAACATACAAGCTGCATCATCGTTATAATTTCTAGCACAACATTGCTATTTGGGCATTGGGGAATGATGGCTGTAGAAAATTGGCCATGGACTCTTATGTACTTTATGCACTTTTCTCCCAGCAGTTTTCTTGATGACGTGTCTGTTGTCAGCAATTGCATTGTTTAATGATAGATGGAAAACCCTCCATTTTGCAGTTTGAGCAAATTTTTCAGGTGATCATTCATTTTGGGGGTCCAATTTACCTCTCCCTGTCTCTGGTATAAGGGACCCTCTATCTTAAAGGAATATTCCGGGTTCAATACAAGTGAAGCACATTCGATAGAATTTGTGACATGATGATGATTACCACAAAAATAATTTGGACTCATACCTCCTTTTGTTTAAAAAAAGCAAAAATCAAGGTTACATTGAGGCACTTACAATGAAAGAGAATGGGGACAATTTTTAGAGGTGTTAAAGGCTGAAATGTGAAGCTTATAATTTTTGTATTTCTTCTGTTAAAACTCATGTATTATTTGAGTTGTAAAGTTGTTTAAATTGTAATTTTTACAGTCATTTTAATGTTTGTCAACATTACATCATCTTGGCAACGAAGTTGTAAAACTGGATAACTTTACACAGAAAGGTTAGCAAGTGATTTGGTCACACTAAAATCATGTTTACATATATTGTTTACATCTAGTTTTAATGCAGTGAGTATTTTAATGTCTAAAAATGGACCTCATTGCGTTTCATTTTAAGTTTCTCACTGAAGCCCAGATTTGTATTTGATTTTTTTTTTAAGAAAAGGAGGGACGATTCAAGATTAATTTTTGTGGTAATCAATATTATGCCATAAATCCTGTCGATTGAGTTTAACTTGTATTGAAACCGGAGTATTCCTTTAACAAAACCTTTCATTTAGTGGAATTTCAGTGGTTTGTTGTTTGTCAATATTACAGTTTTATCTTCTGTTAATACCAGATCTTCAGTAAAGCTGCTTTGAAATGATGTGTGTTGTGAAAGGCGCTATACAAATAAAAATGAGTTGTCTTGACTTGACCACATTCCATGATTACAAAGATCAAGATTTCATTTTGTACCCACAAGTCATAGTTGGATCATGACTGCTATGTTGCTCGGAACTGCACACAAGACTTTCACCTACTGTTGCACTTGTGTACATAGTAGTGTGACAATAAAGTTATTTGATTTTGATTTGATCATAGCAATTATCTTCTTCCTAACTTTTTGGTTTCCAGGCATTCTTACTGGAACATCATACATTTTTGCTGACATTTGCAGAGCATGAGTATATGGCAGTTAACATTTGCTTTGATGCCACACTAAACCCAGAAACACAAGGATCACCTCATGAGCGAGACATCTCACAAACTGCAAAGCATCTTCTTGTGTCAGTGTGCAAAAATGAAGCTGTTTTAGAGTGTAACACAGAGTGTTTGAAGATTTGGTTAGAATCCATGTGTGGTATTATTGAAGTAAACAGGCAAACATTCCACAGGTACATCCACAAAAGATGAGATGAGGCATAGGCCGAACAAAGTAAAGCAGTCCAGGCAATAATCCATAAATGGGTAACAGGCAGATGTCAAACAGTAAAGCAGTCCAGGCAATAATCCATAAATGGGTAACAGGCAAGAGTCAGTTACGGAGACGCAGGCAGAAATGTAGACAACAGTCAGTAGTGTTTGCTGGGCAAAATAAGTATTCACACTGAGTATACGCTACACAGTGTTTATATAGTCCCATGCTTAATGAGCTAACAAGAGCAGGCAAGTTGCATTGGGGTCTAATCCGACCTCTAGGTGTAGGCCGGTTCGGGTGGTCACGATGGAATTCTGAGATGAGGGAAGGATCAAGGTTGTCCTCTGCATTAACCCAAGAATGCTCCTCTGGTTGATAGCCCTCCCATTCCACCAGGTATTGGAGTATGCAACCCCAACAATGGGAATCCAGGAGTTTGTTGACCAAGAACGCCTCCTCACCTACCACCGTGAGGAGGGGGTTGTCTCTGGGTGCCAGGTTCATCATCCTTCCTCTGACAAACCAGCAGGTTTTAATAGGGAAACATGGAAAGTTGGAGAGATGCGATAATTATCAGGGTGGAGAAGTTCAAATGACACTAATGTTACTTGTTTGATGATTTTGAATGGACCTACATACCTGGGACTGAGCTTGTGGCATGGTAACCGGAGACTAAGATCCCTGGAAGACAACCAGACCCATTGCCCTGGTTGATAGGCAGGAGCTGGATGACGGTGACGATCGGCCTACTCCTTTTGCCGACATATGGAGATGCATGTGGGCTTGATCCCACACTTGTTCGCATACAATCATCAATGGCTGGAACATCAGATGGCTCACCAGACCAGGGGAGTAGAGGGGCTTGGTATCCTAGTATGCATGGTGTGAGACCAGTGGAAAACTTGACAAGCTAGTTGAGCATATTCCACACAGGGAAGGTACTGGCTCCAATCGGACTGGTTCATTTGGCAATATGTGCCATTGTGGATGGTAACCAGAGGTTAAGCTAATGTTGACATTGAGTTGTTTGAAGAAGGCCGACGACACTTGAGAGGTGAATTGTGGTCTTCTGTCAGATACAATATATTTGGGGAGGCCGTACAGTCTGAAAACATAATTAAACAGGGTTTCTGCAATTTCCAGTGCAGTGGGGAGTTTGGGCAGTTGGAGCAGGCGACAACCTTTTGAGAATCGGTCGTTCACGGAGAGAATGACTGCCTTTCCCTGTGATTCGGGAAGGTCGGTAATAAAGTCAAGAGCTTATTGTGACCATGGGAATTGAGGAAGGGGCAAAGGTTGTAGAAGACCATCTGGAACATACTTCAATGACTTTGATGTGACACATATTTGATACTCACTTACGTAGGTTGTTAAATGGCCTGCACTTATATTGTGCCTGTTGTAACCTTAGCAGCTACTAAAGCGATTTACACTGTGTACCATTCACCCATTCACAAACACACACTCTAACTCATACACCAATGACAGCAGAGCTGCCATGCAAGGCGCTAGCCTGCCATTGGGAGGAACTTGGGGTTCAGTGTCTTGCCCTAGGGCATTTTGGCATGTGGAGTCATGTAGGCCGGGAATCGAACCTCCAACCCTGTGATTAGTGCAAAGCCGCCCCAATAATGCTCTGGGAAATAACAGTTGGAAGAGAACTGCACCAAAACCAATGTCGGATGTATCCACTTCTTGGATAAAGAGTAACGTAGGATCTAGATGACGAAGTATGGGTGCACTTGTGAAGCGTTTCTTGAGTTCCGCAGAGGTAGCTGGATGCCACTGTAGACATTTAGTGGCTCCCCGGAGAAGGGAAGTGAACTGAAGCTTCTGATGAAGCATCTATAAAAATTGGCAAATCCATTGTAACTCCTTCATAGTTCTTGAGGCCAATCCAGAACATCTCTTACTTTGGAGGTTTCCATAGCTACTTTGTCTGGTCCAATAATGTACCCAAGGAACTAGATGGTTTATTTGTGGAACTCACATTTCTCGGCTTTGGCATATAGTTGATGCTGGATGAGGCGTTGAAGGACTTGGTGTACTTGTTAAACTTGTTCTTCGAGTGTTGAGGAATAGATCAGGATATCAGTGATATATACAATAACCCCTTTGTTGAGTATATCACAGAGTATTTAATTAACAAAGGACAGAAGTACAGTTGGAAAGGCCGAAGAGCATGACCAAGTATTCATAGTGCCCTGCACAAGTGGAAAAGGCCAGCTTCCAATCATCCCCCTTGTGGACACGAATCAAATTGTAAGCACTGCGGAAATCCAGCTTAGTAAATATCTTGGCAGATCCGAGTTGATCCATACTCTTCAGGTGAGACTGGTACTTCTTTGACAGGAACAGAAGAAACATTTGAACTACACAGTTTAATGGGGCAACAGGAGACAGAAATCGAAGCAACTAGTGCACTAGTTTAAAATTTGACCATCTCTCCAGGAGACAATGGTGTTATGCTTACGAAGCCAAGGCAAACCAAGGATAATGGGATTTCAGGGAGAATGGAAGACTAAGAGCTGTATGTCCTCTATGTAACAGACCAACTTGCAATTGTATGGTTTGAAAAACTTGATGTATGGAGCCTGTGTCCAGCAGACAACCATCTAAGCTGTGACATGTAGAGAGTACAGTGAGTAACAGGTAACTTAAATTTCTCCACCAGATTCTGGTCAATAAAATTGCCAGCTGCCCTAGAGTCAAGTAATGCTTGAAGTTCTATTTTCACATGATCTCATTATGGGTAATAGCAGCTGTATAGTAGTAAGGAGATGAGAAGAGTTCAAACTCACCTTGTTTGTTTGAGGTTGTTGGTCGAACTGGGCAAGATGCTAGATGGGCTCTGTCCTCTGGAAATTGGTGCGACCAATTTGTATGGGCTCAACAGGGGTGTTGATGTATACTGGAAGCGAGTCTGGAGATGATTTTCTGGTGGGTCGGCTGAAACCCATCAAGTTGTCCAATCGAGTGGTTAATTTAATGTACTGGTCAAGAGTGAGACCTTCATCTCGACAGGTTTGTTCCACTTGAAGCTCAGCATTAAGTCCTTTACGAAACAGCAGTTTGAGTGTATCATCCAGTCATCCATTTTGTGCAGCCAAGGTACGAAAGTCCAGTGCATAATCTGCAGCAGCATGTATACCTTGTTGGCTGGCAGGTGTAATATTGTCACAGTTGAAGAATGGGAAGACAAGAGGAGCGGATCCAAATGCAGTTTTTATTAATGAACACAATGGTGAGGGCAAACAGACATGAGCAAATAAAACAACCACGGTGGGTAAAACTAAACTAAAACAGGGAGACATCAAAGGAACACCGAACGGATAAACCTGGCAAGACGGGGAGCAGAGCGAACATCAAGACAGCAGCATACACTCGGGAACAAACATGAAACGGTAACGATCGACAATGGAGAGAGGAAACAACGGGGTAGTAGACAGACAGACAGACAGACACAGTGATAACAAAACAAGCGACAGGTGCGGACAATAACGCTGTGACAGCGGTGATGAGGAGTGAGGAAGAAGGGAAGTGTAGTTTTTAACAGAGACAGTGAAACACAGGCGGACAACAAGGAAGAAATGACAGGGAGCGTGTTAGGTGAAACAGAAAACACGGGACGGATAACCAGGAAGGGTGACACGGAACGTGACTGGCGAGGGTGAAACAGAAAACACGGGACGGACCACATGGAGATGTGACAAGAGAAACAGAGAACACAGTGAGGACATGGGGAATCATGACAGAATCCCCCCTCAAAAGGGCCGGATTCCAGACGGACTTAATAAACAGAAGGGAAAAAACAGCAGGGATAAACAAATGTTCAAGGCGAGAGGGGCTAGACAAGGGGAAAAACAGACGGACCAAAGGGGGCACAAGGGACACGGAGACAGTCCAAGGACGTTCAAGGGACATGGGGACAGACCACGGGGGCAAATAGGTAGTCCACAGGGGCACAAAGGGCAGACGGGCAGACCAGGGAGGCCGAGAGGGCAGGTAAGCAGTCTCTGGGGGCGTGTGCAGGGAACCAGGTCAGGTGGCCTGGGGAACGTCCCCCGGGTAGGGACAGGTTTAGAGGGCCTGGGAGCTGGCCACTGGGCAAGGGCCGGTTCGGGGGACCGGGACAGTTCGAGGAGGCCTGGGAGGTGGCCACAAGACAGGGACAGGTCTAGGGGCCCTGGGAGGTGGCCATCGGACAGGGACAGGTCCAGGAGGCCTGGGAGGCGGCCTCAGGACAGCAACAGGTCTAGGAGGTCTGGGAGATGGCCGCAGAACAGGGGCCGGTTCAGGGGACCTGGGGTGTGGCTCCAGGACAGGGACAGGTTTAGGTGACCAAGGAGGTGGCCATAGGGCTAGGGCTGGTTCAAGAGGCCTGGGAGGAAGAGTGGCCACTAGGGGAGCTGGCGGAGCCAAGGAGGACTTCTGAGATGGAGCGGTCGAAGGCTTGGGTGGTGGCGCCGAAAGAGGTGCAGGCAAGGCCGCAGGAGACCCTGGGGCGGAGCTGCAAGGGGCTCTGGAGATGAAGCTGAGGGAGGCTCTGGGGGCTCAGGAGGCGGAGCTGAGGGAGGCTCTGGGGCCTCAGGAGGCGGAGCCGAGCGTGTCTCTGGGGTCTCAAGAGGCAGAGCAGTGATAGGCTCAGGAGGCAGAGCCGTGGGAGGCTCAGGAGGCAGGGCCGTGGGAGGCTCAGGAGGCAGGGCCGTGGGAGGCTCAGGAGGCAGAGCCAAGAAAGGTGGCGCCGTAGGAGGCTCTAGAGGCGAAGCTCTGGAAGGCTCTGGAGGCAGAGCCGAGGGAGGTGGCGCCGTAGGAGGCTTTGAAGGCAGAGGAGGCTCGGGAGGCGGAGCTGTAGGAGGCCCTGGAGGTGGAGCCGAGGAAGGTGGTGCCGTAGGGGCCCTTAGGGGCGGAGCCGTAGGAGGCTCGGGAGGCGGAGCCGTAGGGAGCTCAGAAGGCTCTGGGAGTAGAGCCGTAGGGGGCCCGGGAGGCGGAGCTCTAGAAGGCTCTGGAGTCTCTGGTTGCAGAGCCGTAGGGGGCTCTGGGGGCGGAGCCGAAGGAGGCTCGAGAGGCGGAGCCGTAGGAGGCTCAGGGGGTGGAGCTCTAGAAGCCTCGAGAGACTCGAGAGGTGGAGCCCTGGAAGGCTCGAGTGACTTGAGGGGCGGAGCCCTGGATGGCCCGAGAGGCTCGAGAGGCGGAGCCCTGGAAGGCTCGGGAAGCTCGAGAGGCGGAGCTCTGGAAAGCTCGAGAGGCGGAGCTCTGGAAAGCTCGAGAGGCGTAGCCCTGGATAGCTCGAGAGGCGGAGCTCTGAAAAGCTCGAGAGGAGGAGCTCTGGAAAGCTCGAGGGGTGGAGCTCTGGAAAGCTCGAGAGGAGGAGCTCTGGAAGGCTCGGGAAGCAGAGCCCTAGAAGGTTCGAGGGGCGCTGGCTGCTGGACGGTCCTAGCCACTGGCGTTGGCCCTGGGACGGTCATGGCCGCTGGTGCTGGCTCTTGGACGGTCATGGCTGCTGGCTCTTGGACGGTCATGGCTGCCGGCGCTGGCTCTTGGACGGTCATGGCTACCGGCGCTGGCCCTGGGACGATCGAGGCTACTGGCGTTGGCCCTGGTACGGTCGAGGCTACAGGCGCTGGCTCAGGGACGGTCGAGGCTACAGGCGCTGGCTCAGGGACGGTCGAGGCTACAGGCGCTGGCTCAGAGACGGTCGAGGCTACAGGCGCTGGCTCAGGGACGGTCGAGGCTACAGGCGCTGGCTCACTGACTTCAGAGGCGACAGGCTCGCTCACAGTGACGTGCGTAGGCGTTGGCTCGCTCACCGTGATATGCGTAGGTGCCGGCTTGCTGACCGTGGCTGACGTGGGCACAGGCTCGCTGACCGTGGCTGACGTTGGCCGGAAGGCGGAAGCCCGTATTCTGTTCCTCCTCTGGGCAGACGAAGTGGGCCGTGCAGGCTCACTGACCAAGGCAGGTGTGGGCTCTGGCTCGTAGATCGTGGCTGACGTGGGCACAGGTTCGCTCACCGTGACAGGCGTGGGCTCTGGCTCGCAGACCGGGACTGAGAGAGGTGGTTCCTCTGATGCAAACGTCTCCACGATGAGCTCCACGTACTCCTGCCAGGTGTAATCTCCGATTTCCGGCAGATCGCAACATCTGTGTTTCGGTACGCCAATCCTGTATACGGTCTTCAGGAGGTTGTCATCCCAACCGGTGTAGCCGGCCATGAAGGAGAAAAAGTGGGAGAACTCACGGATGTTTAACTCCATGTGCGTCAGTCCCACGAAGAAAGCCGCTGGATCCATTGTGGTCGATCGTTCTGTCACAGTTGAAGAATGGGAAGACAAGAGGTGCGGATCCAAATGCGGTTTTTATTAATGAACACAATGGTGAGGGCAAACAGACATGAGCAAATAAAACAACCACGGTGGGTAAAACGAAACTAAAACAGGGAGACATCAAAGGAACACCGAACGGATAAACCTGGCAAGACGGGGAGCAGAGTGAACATCAAGACAGCAGCATACACTCGGGAACAAACATGAAACAGTAACGATCGACAACGGAGAGAGGAAACGACGGGGTTTAAGTAGACAGACACAGTGATAACAAAACAAGCGACAGGTGCGGACAATAACGCTGTGACAGCGGTGATGAGGAGTGAGGAAGAAGGGAAGTGTAGTTTTTAACAGAGACAGTGAAACACAGGCGGACAACAAGGAAGAAATGACAGGGAGCGTGTTAGGTGAAACAGAAAACACGGGACGGATAACCAGGAAGGGCGACACGGAACGTGACTGGCGAGGGTGAAACAGAAAACACGGGACGGACCACATGGAGACGTGACAAGAGAAACAGAGAACACAGTGAGGACAACGGGGAATCGTGACAAATATAGAGGCCTTGCTTAAGAAGTTCAAGTAACTGTACTTAGGAAAATTTTTATTGAGATTTTTCAAATTCTTTGTCACTATAACTTAAACAATCAAACTGTTCAGGATAAATATATATGGCATTATGTTATCAAATTGACTATTATGGTACAGTATAACATTTACCTGCTTTGTACCTTAACATTACATGATTATGGTTGTGATTTAGTCATTTGAGTTCTTTCATATAGCTCTTAATTAATCTCTTAAAGGTGGGGTATGTGATTTTCTTTTTTGACCATTTTTTCAAAATAACTTGAAATCCTATTCCTAACCCACTTACTGGCTGTAAATTAGAAGCACTGAAATGAAAATTAAGCAATTTAATCATCTGTGGAACGGGCAGGACTCGAAAAACTCCAGCCGATCATTTTCAAGACCATCTAGAATCATTGGACAGAAAATGAAATGTGTCAATCAAACGGTCGTACCATGCCCCCTCCCCACCACCCTGGCGTGCGTGTCCGTTAGTCATCAGCTGCTTTCAGATGGAGCGGCATTTACTACACAGAGCTGTAGTTCATCACTGACAAGCTGGGCAATTTACCCTTCATTATCACGGCCCAGCTTGTTAGTGAACTACGGCTCTGTGTAGTATCGCCGCTCCATCTGAAAGCAGCTGATGGCATTTACTAATCAATGAATGCACTTTATGTTATGTGCTTTACTGACGAGATGTGCATAACAATCTCATCTGATAACGTTATATCGGTCAGCCCTATGTTTAGCCATAAACTTCAGTGACAACCAGGACGTCCAATATATTTGTATATATTTTATATTTATACAATATATATTTACATTTCAAAAACATCAATTTTCTAACAATACTAATGATTTATGTGACTGTTGAATGTTAATAATATCTGGTGCAACTTACCGCTGAATGTTGTGCCATGTTGACGGTCTTAGCAGGTAAATGGTGGCGTCATGCAGAAACTCCAACCTATGCTAGCCTGGCTGCGCTCTCGCGCATCTGAGTTTTCGCTGCGTGCATGATTGCGGCGTCCATGTTTTTCGAATGGGTGGAGTCAGGGCCAGCGTTGGAGGAGAGAAGGTAGGACCTTATGAGTTGTGTATTTTCAAAATCTGCCGGCCGTTTTGCAAATCACATACCCCACCTTTAAATACAAGTTAAAGTCCAGGGAAGTTGTTTAGGAGCCAGGTAGGGTCTTTGTTTCACCCTTGTAAAGCAGAATATAATATTCCAAATCTGGTTTAGTGAGCAACGTTGGAAGTTAAAAGCACTCTTTTCATATATCTCTAGAAACATCCATATCAGAGCAGCAAGGGCATGCTGTTGTGTCAGAAAACTCTGTACAGGCCCAGTCAATCAGTTTGGTATGCACAAAACAATGTGTCACATGTATGATAAACAGACTTGATTACATTTATTCAGGTTTATTTGAGTGGGACTGAGAAACCCATTTCGATACACAACAGGTTCCAGCATTGCTTTGTTGCAATTTACCTTTGCTTGATATGAAAACCTGATGGTTTGCCGTAGGGATGGGCACAAGTACGCGAGTACTCGGGTACTCAGACATGGCAGCAATGACTGATCATGAAAACAGTCGATAGTGATCTTGCATGATGTGACTTTTCAATTCATTTGAAATTCAGTGACAATTACCTGACATCTAAACACACAAACAAAGAGGGAGCTTATTTTTAATCTCATAGCGACCAAACAGATACAATGCTGCAATGCTATCATTACGATAATCAAAAGAGTGTAATTAACCATGATTTGAAAATCTGTCTCTGCGAAACGTTTGCCAACCATGTTTTATTATCATTTCATGTAAGAACTTTGACTCGTTAATGGATATTATTTAATAAAAGTAAATGTTTGTCACTGACTGTAAACCTCCCTGTCCTGCGTGAAGTAACAGGCACCTGCATCTCGACGAAATGGGAATTGAACATTTCTGCACAAGTTTCCAAGTTAGATATCCAATATAAAGTGTCATTCAATTGCATTTTTCTAGTTGAAAGGTGGAAATTCAGACTCTCCGTGTTGAATGGAATGCTTCATGAATCACAGCAACAACAATACAGAGCATCGTGGCTTTCCTCACAAGAGCGAACATTTGGGGACAAACATACACCAGGCGCGTGTGGCAGTGGACTCAATGTGCTGAAGCAACGCATACACAGCGGGCAAGTGTTTCAAACAGCTAGACTGAGCTAGACAGAGCGCAGCTAAATGGAACACAATGCAGCATCTTCAAACTGACCTTCAATTTAACACGCAGAATTAAAAACGCAATGGTTATGTTGTCTCCTGTTATTTGAATATAGACGGTTCAGACAGTCACAAAAAAACAACTGGTCCGTGCTTACTAAGATTACTACGGAAACCTGAAGGAAGAACTGTAAGATGTGCATTGGGCAGTTGGACAGCGAATCTTCACATAATGTTAAAATATGAAAATGTCAATTTTGAATCTTTTGTACATTTTGTAACATATTATTTTATAACAGCCTATAATAATGAATAAGACAATACACTGGAACTACAAGGCACAATGCAGCAGCCATAGACATTTTTCAGACATGTTATTATACAGTATATACAGTTATGAATATGTAATTGCCCCTTGAGTACTCAACAAGTACTCAAGTAATTAGTCAGAGTATTCGAGTAGGCAAAATTACCAAAATGCCCATCCCTAGTTTGCAGTCATCAAGTAATTATAGAATGTGTGATAAAGTTTAGTCAGAAGCCCAATCAAAAATATATCCACGTTGTTTATCACCCATCTAATTTTTAACAATGGTTAGGTCTACTAATTCTGTCATCTTTATTTATAATTAATCATTGCCATGCATTTCAAATCACTAATCCAATTACCTTGGCATTAAGATGAGAAGAGGTTATATGAATGTTCCCGAGTAGCTAAATGTTGTAATTTACCAATTCCTGATTTGCTCAGGAACTCCTTAATAAACTGTAATGTATTAGTACCATATATTAATTCTGTATGACTGTACGTGACATAATCAGTTTAAGTAAGCAATTTTTTCATTTTGATCCCATGCAAAAGAAGTTTCACTTAGAGAAAGTATGAAATAATATTTCCTTGAAGCCCTTAAGCAAAACTGCAGAGCCATTAAAATAGTAATAGAAGTAATGTTTTATACTTTTATGCTCTTTAGAAAATATTTTTTTTATTACATGTAAATTTTTAATTACATGTAAATGCTAAAGTTTACACACTTGTTAATTAAAACCAGATACAAGATAAGCCGGTGGGGAACAGTGCAAGGCTGAAAACTTGCAGAACTTCTAAATCAGAAGTGGTTTTAAAGGCCAAAGTAAAATTTGGTTGTCCACATTGCTGATCGCTCTGCGCACAGTATGCGTAATGCAAATTTCATAATTTTGCACAGTCTGCACAGACAGGAGCCAAAATATTCTTTGCACATGCACAGACCTCATATGTGCGCATCGTTGGCACATGTGCCAGCCGTTGACTTCAAAGCAGTCATAGTTTGCATGTGTCGAACGCATTTACATTTACATTTATTCATTTGGCAGATGCTTTTATCCAAAGCGACTTACAAAAGAGGAAAACATAAGTGAATCAACATAAGGAGGCATTTATACGAAAAGTGCCATACTACAAAGTTTCAATAGCAACAGAATACCATTCAAAACAGATTTAAGTGCAACAACACATTTTTTATTTATTGAAAAAAAAAACAGTTTTGTGACTGGTTAAGTGCACTTGGAAAAGATGTGTTTTCAGCTGTTTTTTGAAGACAGAGAGTGAGTCAGCTTCACGGGTGGAGTTGGGAAGGGCATTCCACCAATGTGGTATGATGAAACTGAGAGTCCGGGAAAGTGTTTTGGTGCCTCTTTGTGTTGGTACAACAAGGCGACGTTCCTTAGCCGACCGCAGGCTTCTGGTGGGTGTGTAGATCTGCATAAATTATTTTAGGTATGCTGAAGCAGACCCAGTGACTGTTTTGTATGCCAGCATCAGAGCCTTGAATTTAATACGTGCATCAACTGGCAGCCAGTGGAGAGAGACAAAGAGTGGTGTAACATGCACTCTCTTTGGTTCATTAAAGACCAGACGTGCTACTGCATTCTGGATAATTTGCAGAGGTCTAGTTGCACATGCAAGAAGGCCTGCAATGAGAGAGTTACAGTAGTCCAGTCTAGTTATGATAAGTGACTGAACAAGCAGTTGTGTGGCATGTTTAGAGAGGAAAGGTCTTATTTTCCTGATATTGTAGATTGTAAATCTACATGATCTTGCAGTCTTTGAGATGTGGTCTGTGAAATTTTGCTTGTTATCGATGGTTCAGGCCGAGATGTCTGCCAGAAATCACCCAGCGATTCGAGCAGTAACTGTGGTGTCGTTGGGCTGAAAAGACAAGTAGAGTTGCGTGTCGTCAGCATAGCAGTGGTAAGAGAAACCATGTTACTGAATGATGGGTCCCAGTGATGTTGTGTATATGGAGAAGAGAAGTGGCCCAAGCACTGATCCCTGAGGTACCCCAGTAATTAACTGATGTGGCTTGGATACATCACATCTCCAGGCTACCTTGAAGGACCTATCTGAGAGATAGGAGGTCAACCAGTCAAGCACAGTTCCTCTGATGCCCAGAGTAGAGAGGGTGGAGAGAAGGATCTGACACAGACAGCAGCATTTGTATTCGCTTGTGGTCAAAATAGTATACTTTCAAATGCAACACGGTCGACCAGGATCATGGAAAAGCGAAGTATACCTGGGCCTTAAGGCAGCTGTGTTCAGTTAAGTACTCTTTGAAGGGTGGCTGTAGTTAACACCATTTGTTGGCCTTTCTTGTCAAAAGTGCTGTAATATGAGCTGCACGATGTGATGAAGCAAAGACAGCTTCAGTGTCACGCACTTGCACTATATAGTATGTAGGGCTGCACGATATATTGAAATATCACAAATGTACATATAGCGATTTGTAAATCGCAAGAGCTTGCAATAATGGAATGATTTTAATACAGTAATGCTGAAGGCCATGCAGATAGCAGAAAATAGATTGGGCGTGTGGTTATCACTTGGTGTGTGTGTGCAGTGTGTCACAATTTGTGCATATGTTGTTGTAACCGGCACTGTCCTGTGCTTTCACTCTGCATTGTGTGTGTGTGCTGATAATTATGAGACCAGACGCCTGGTAAACAAACTCAAACTTTGCTTGTTTATTGGACGATGTGGTCTTTGTGGTTATATCAAAGGATGGTTTCAATTAATTAAACAACTGTCCAGTGAAAATCATTAATCTCAGTCTCAAGTTTAGCGTGGACTGACAACCAGAAAGCGAATGTCTATGGATCAACATTTTCAAAATAAAAGTTTCACATTGAATGAACTAATCAAAAAATGTATACAAGCATGAATTAGTGTAAAAATAAAAATAAATTAACAGGTTATATAGAAGTTCAGCAAATATGCGACAGCACGCTGTTTGGGGAATGCTGAGAAAGAGAGAAAGGGCACTGATTTCTTGTGCTGATTCTATTATTACAATAAAAACACAATTATTGATTTGATTTGAATATCTGTGTGGATTCGTTTACAAATTCTAAATTAATGTAAATGTTAACATGAATAAATGTGTGCATGAATTTTTCGTGTTATGAACATGGAACTTGCACAAATTATTAAAATTGCACGAAATACCCGCAATCCCGTGCCGAATTTCATGCCCTGCACATGCAGTAGCCATTTGTTAAAACCCAGCAATGAATCTCACAAACCCACAGCATACCATGACCTGTTTGTACTATATCTCAGGTGCCCTGTGGTACATTAACCACACTATGCACCTGACCACTCTTAGCACAACAAACGGGCCTCACTGCAGCCTGACAGCGATCTAAACTCCATCTGAGGGAGACAACTCTGTTGCAACACATGTTTCTATTTCCCAGGCAATGCTAGAGCTGAAGGCTAAATATTAAGTACATGAGACAGCACTGATATCTGTAGTACAGAGGCTTTCACTGTGGCTGGGTGGGTGATCCTGCATGCCCACACTGGACAGCACTGTCTCAGCCCACAAATCTGATAATCCCATGCAGATGTGTGAGTCTGCGAGAGTGCATCTGTGCAAGTGGACCGAGAGAGAGAGTGAGAGCGATGGGAAGATCCTGTGGGATGCAAGATTGTAAACATCCTTATGTGATTTGGTTGTTTATCCAGTTCTCTTCTGGGATGAGGGGCTTGTCATGTCACAGTACAAAAACGTTTAGATATTATTTGAATTGCCAACAAAAAACATTTTAAGCGAACCTAAAAGCATGATACAGATGCAACACATTTGTGTTCTCTTTGATAATAGCTTGTTTGTCTCTGAGGAGGATTGTGGCAAATGTTTGCTCCTTTAATACTGATCATATTTATTTCTGGTAATTAAACTTCCACTTTTGCATTCACCCTGTTTTGCCTTGATGCATGAAGTACTATTCAGGAGGGAAGTACTAAACATTCTGGTCAAGGTAGCAGTTTGCTTGCAATGTAAGGGTGTATGAAAAAACATTCCATACCATCTGTCATATAGTTTATATATATTTGGATTATTAACTTCTTAAGATTGTGGTGTTGGGGTCATGCCAAGTTCATCAGAGCTAACACCACCCCTCTAGTATCAAATCGGTGTTGAAGCACAAAGGATTTAAAACAGTAGCATTCTGTTAACTAGTCTGGGGAGCATTCCCACCCCAGCAGCTTCGCGCTACATTCAGTTTAATAATTCTAATGTACAGTATGTCAGGACTGCTGCTAAGTCTGTGTATTACTTCTAAAAAGCTTATCTCATGGATTTGAAGAAGCCTGCTCAGAGGTCTGTTTAGAGGCACAGAGGAATGAAAGTATCAAAGGTGATTACACATACAGCATATTGCCTGGCCTTTTTTTTTTATTGACAAACGATTCAGGATGCTTGAGCTTGATTGAAGGAGTCCACATGGGATGAAGCCATCTGCGATTATTAATGAGCTAGCAAGCAGAAATGATCAGCCAGGTAAAGTTGCAAATTGTTGTTCATCTTCATTTTAGGCTGTGTTCACAGATAAAAGACCAAATCAAAAGCTCTTTCGAAGTCTTTAACTCAACTGACCCTTTACACTCTCTTTAGAAGTTTGCCACTGATCAGTCATTGTTTCAATTTCGAGTATGCATTGAATACGTATCCGCAAATGTTTTATGAGTATCGTATATGCACCACTCTGATCTGTAGGATGTTTCACATACTCTGAACACACACAAGGTTAATTATACGTGTTTAAGCAGCCTCAGAGTGGTTATGTGCTTGATACACATACAATTAATTTATCTCATGCTCTGATTGTGTTATACACAGAACAGCTGTGTATAACTCGGTTCGGTTCGTGCATGTTACTAACGTGCGCTGACCGTGTTATAAGTGTTCCAGATTTACACATATAGCATATTGCCTAGCCTGTTTTTGTTTTTATTGACGAATGGTTCAGGATGCTTGAGCTTGATTGAAATAGTCCACATGGGATGAAGCCCTGAAACATTACACTGGTGCAGCTGGATCCATAATGTGGTGGCGGGTGAAAGACAATTATCTCATAAGTCAGTTAGCACAGCTGTTGGCAAGGTCAAGTTTCATTTATGGGCAGCATTTGCACCTCTTTCTCTTTTCGCACTGCATGGATGAGCTCCAGGACTGCTTCAGTGCCATGATGAATACTAATGGTCGCCTCTGTCAATTAGCTTCTGAAGTGTTTATTATGGCATCACCTAGTTTCTCTGGGACTTCTGGAAGTGCCAAGTGTAAGTTGTTTATCACTTGGTTTTGAAATGCTCTTTGGAGTCAACAAAGAAATGCACAGTGCATTCAGAAAGTATTCAGACCCCTTCATTTTTTTTCACATTTTATTATGTTCCAGCCTTATGCTAAAATGCTTTTAGATTATAATTTTTTCACATCAATCTTCACTCCATACCCCATAATGACAAAGAAAAACTTCTTGGTTACTGTCATAACCTCCATTCTCTGATGGAGGGAACGAGACGTTGTGTCGATGTAGTGACACTAGGTGTCGCTTTTGAAAGCCCGAACACCTCTATTCTTTTGAGAAGAGGCCAATGAGAATTGGCGAGTGGAATTTGCATGCCACTCTCCTGGACATATGGGTATAAAAGGAGAAGGAATGCCCACTCACATTTAGGTTTTGTGCTGAGGAGCCGAGACAAGATCCGTCCATTTCAGAGGCTAGTACATCATTGTGGCAAGAGGGACACAATGTCTCGTTCCCTCCATCAGTAATCAAGACATTCCCCTTCTGTCACTCACTCGATGTTGTGTTGATGTAGTGACACTTGGGGTCCCTATAGAAAACTGTCACAACAGCTGAACCATGTTACGTAAACTGCTGATGCAGGTGCAAGAAAGCTAATGCGTGCACGTAACCACATCATATAGTTCCCCACATCCCTGAAGGAGGGAAGCGACGTAACTAGCATGGGAGCAGGCCACACCAGCCGTTTGCTCTCCACAGAGTATTAGATCTGACTGAGGCATCTAATGCTATAATACACATTGGGGAAGGTGTTCTTTTCCGTTCTTATACTTTCAGGGGAAAAAAAAACCCAGCGGAGACCACATCATGCCCAAAGGGGAGGTCAACATGTGGCAATATGACACGTGGGCTCACCAGCGCTCATGGACGGGGTGCATTGGTAGGTCCTGCCTCGGAGGGGAGGAGCTCTACAAACATGGTGGCCAGAGAGAGGGCTCTGCCCAAGGGAGACACGGGTCTGCCAACAGGGAGCATAGTGGGTATAACTCCTCTGAAGCATTCATGAGCCACAGGGCTTGGGAGGAAGGATATTCAGGGTCCTTGACTTCGTGAACTCGACGGGGGTAAAAGCGCACAAATTTACCTCAGGGGAGGGGAAGGGCGCTATATGCAAGCGATACATCCAGCCAGTTGTTCTGTATTACCAAACTCTACATGTCCGTACCTGACAAAACACTGAAAATCTCGCAAAGGTATTGGGTGTAGCCCAGCCCACTGCTCTGCAGATGTATGCAAGAGAGGTGCCATGGGCCAGTGCCCACGAGGATGACACACTCCTAGTAGAGTGTGCTCGTATTCCCAAAGGGGCGATGGCGTTCACAATCCAGTGGGCAAGCCTCTGTTTGGAGACAGCGTTCCCTTTCTGCTGTCCGCTGAAGCAATCAAAGAGCTGGGGGTATCAGGATCACATGTGAATTTAGGCAAGTGTTGCTGACAGAAAATGCTTTCAGGTCCCCAACCCTCTTGATGGAGGTGATCGCAATCAGGAGGGCCGTCTTCAAGGAGAGAGCTTTCAGCTTGACTGAGTCTAGCGGCTCATAGGGGGCTCCCCAAAGGCCCAGGAGGACAACAGAGAGATCCCATGAGAGGAAGAGGTGTGGCCTTGGAGAATTCAGCCTCCGGGCACCTCTTAAGAACATGATGATCAGGTTGTCCTTACCTAGGTAGTTACTGTCCACTACATCTTGGTGGGCCGCTATAATGGCTACATTTACATTAAAGGTGGATGGAGATAGCCGCCCCTCCAGCCTCTCCTACAGGAAGGAAAGCACTGAACCGACTGTGCATCTCTGGGGGTCTTCGGCTCGGGAAGAACACCAATTCTTGAACAAGTGCCACTTCAAGGCATAAAGCTGCCTTGTAGAGGGAGCTCTGGCCTTAGTGATCGTGTCTACCACTGCTGGTGGTAGGCCACTTAGGTCTTCCGTGTTCCATCCAAGGGCCAGACATGGAATTTCCAGAGGTGCCCATCCCTGAGGAAGAAGGTCGTTCCTCTGGGGAATCTGCCAGTGAGGTGCTGTCGCGAGGAGCGTGAGGTCCGAGATCCAAGTCTGGGTTGACCAATATGGGGCCACGAGGGTGACTCATTCCTTCAAGGAGTGAGGAAACCACTCTTTTTTTTACAATTTTCAGCCCGTTCGTTTGCTGCTGACAAAAAAGAGATGGAAACAAAAGATTTACCTCCAGGCCATCCACCGGGGGATGGATTGGTCTGGATACCAGCTCCTTAGCGGACGTCTCGCTCCCTGGGTCATCCATCTTAGGGGCGTTTAGGAGCCTTCCAGGTCCTCATGCCGACCCATGAGACGAGGGCATCAGCTTCCTGTGGGGCCAAAACCTGGGCTCGGGCTGAGACGGAGTCGCCTGGGCTTTCACCACCACAGGGAGACACCCTCAGCGAGCATACGGGTTGCGGGATCTTGAGACGCACGATGTGCTGGATGGCATTTGTCTACTTCTTCACCGACAAGAACTGGTGGGCGAAGTCCTCAACAGTAGCGCCGAAAAATCCAATCTGGGAGATGGGCACGTCGAGAATGCGTGCTTTGTTGGCATCCCTCATCTCAACCAGATTCAGCGACTGGTGATGCTCCTGGACCACCAAGGTGGACATCGCCTACCTAAGTGCTCGCGCCATGACCTTCGTCGGTCACTAAGCACATTGGGATCAGGACTACCCAAGTGCAGTTCTTTTAGTGCCTTGGCCTGGTGGACCTGCAGGGTCCATGGCATGCAGGGCGGAAGTGGCCTGTCCAGCGGCACTCTAGGCTTTGGTCGCCAGAGACGACATAGTCCTACAGGCTCTGTAGGGGAGCACCAGACGATCCAGTCAGGTGGTAGCGTTTTGCGGGCACAGGAGCATCGCAACAGCCTTATCCAACTGAGGGACCTCCGCGTACCCGTGGACCACCCCGCTGTCGAGGGTAGTGAGGGTGGACAAATCCAGAAGTCTATTTCTGGCAGCGAAAGGTGCCCTCCACGACCTTGTCAGTTCGTCGTGCACCTCCGGGATGAAAAGAACCGGGGGTGGGGGGCATGGGCGTGATAGGCGTCCCAAACCCAGGAACCAATCATCAAGCCGCGAGCGCTCAGGGGAGGGTGGAGGGTTTCAGTCCAACCCGATTCTCGCGGCGGCCTGGGCAAACATGGCGGTCAGCTCTGCATCAGCCTCAGACTGGGCAGGCAGACCCGAAGGTGACGTCAAGCTGGTCATGAGGCGGGCTGCTCTCATTTCGGAACTGGATGGGAGCAAACAAGCATGCTGAAGAATGGGAGGTCTGCTGGGAATTACCTGGGGAAACCGCACCCATTGAACTCCCCAATTCTCCTTCAGCACCAGCCAGGCTGGCCTCATACCTGTGGATAGAAGGCACAGCGAGGGGGGCAGCTAAAGTGGCTTTCCCACTTCGAAAGAAGGAAAGCTGCGACCGCAGTGTTGTCATGGTCATATACTTGCAATGAGAACATGAACTATCCACAAACGCTCCCTCGGTGTGATCGCTGCCCAAACACATGAGGCAGTACCCATGACCATCAGAGGTGGAGAGATAATGACCGCATCCAGGAATCACACAAAGACAGAAAAACATCTTTATAAAGACGTGTTTTGAAAAAGAAATTCAAAGTCAATGTGTGAAGAGAAAAAAATACTCTTTAACAGGAATATACTTAAACACTTTTAGTGCTGTCGACGACCAGGGGCGAAATCTGCACTCATTGTGCAGAAGGAGAGAAAGCCATTGAAATGCACCATATATCCAACAGCATATGCTTCTTAAGAGGTGAATGGAACAGCAGTAGTATTCAGCTCGCTGATAGTTTTTCTTTGCTCAGCCCCTAAGAAAAAATCTGAATGAGAGTGGCCATTCCTTCTCCTTTTATACTCGTATGTCCGGGGGAGTGGCATGCAAATTCCACTTGCCATTTCTCAAAAGAATAGAGCTGTTCGGGGCTCTCAAGAGCGACCCCTAGTGTCACTACATCAACACAACGTCAAGTGAGTGACAGAAGGGGAAACCAGATTTTGGTTTTGGTTACTAAAGAAAAAAACGGAAATATCACATTGACGGAAGTATTCAGACCCCTTGCTATTACACTTGAAATTTAGCTTCCCGGCCAAAATAAGCAGTCGGGATTGAAGATTCTAGGATAGAAAGGTGACCAAGAACCCAATGGTCACTCTGGTTGAGCTCCAGAGATCATGTGTGGTGATGGGAAAAACTTGCAGAAGGACAACCATCACTTCAACACTCCACCGATCTGGGCTTTATGGCAGATTGGCCAGACAGAAGCCTCTCTCTTTAGAGCAAGGCACATAAAAAAATCACCTAAAGGACTCTCAGAATGTGAGAAACAAGATTTTCTTGTCTGATGAAATGAAGATTGAACTGTTTGGCCTCAATTCCAAGCATCATATCTGGAGGAAACCAGGCACTGTTCATCACCTGCGCAATACCATCCCAACAGTGAAGCATGGGGGTGGTAGCATCATGCTGTGGGGGTGTTTTTCAGCAGCAGGGACTGAGGGACTGGTCAGGGTTGAAGGAAAGCTGAACGCAGCAAAATAGGGACCTTAGACTGGGACGAATGTTCATCTTCCAACAGGACAATGACCACAACAGTGGCTTAAAGACAACTATATGCATGTCCTTGAGCGGCACATCCAGAGCCCAGACTTGAACCCAATCGGACATCTCTAGAGAGACCTGAAAATAGCTGTCCACCAATGGTCCCCATCCAACCTGACAGGGCTTTAGAGGATCTGCAGAGAAGAATGGCAGAAAATCTCCAAAACCAGGTGTGCAAATCTTGTTGCATCATACCCAAATATACTTAATAATGGCTATAATCACTGCCAAAGGTGCTTCTACTAAGTACTGAGTTAAGGGTCTGAATACTTATGTTAATGTGATATTGCAGTTATTTATTTTTAAGAAATGTGCAAAGTTATCAAAAATCTGTTTTTTGCTTTGTCATTATGGGGTATGGAGTGTAGATTGATGTGGGAAAATAAGCATTTTAGCATAAGGCTGCAACATAGCAAAATGTAAAAAAAAAACTAAAGGGTCTGAATACTTTCTGATTGCACTGTATGTAGTTGCAGACTCTAAATTGATGTTTTTCTAGGCTCTGCCCCCTTGGTTACCATTGCTTGCCCTGTCAAGCTATGCAGAACTTCCCATAGTAATGAACAGAAGAGGTTTTTGACTGAACTAAACGTATTCTTACGTGGGCTGGAATGAAGAGTGACATTTTAAAGAATATTTATCTGACGTTTTAAAGAAAAGTAGTTAAATTAAACCGTAATTTCATTGAAAACTGTGGATAATGTGAATAATAATTGAGGCAAATAATTATCAGTCTCTTGAAAAGAGAAAAGCTGGCCGCATTATATTTAAAGCACTCCAGATATACTTGGTTGCCCATTTGCGTAATTATAAATATGTTTGTCTATTACAAGTTTCTAAACAAATAAAGTAACCCCATGGCACTGTGGTTTCATAGAGCGAGGAGGAGATGATAGCATTTTACCATGTACAGTATGGAACGATTATTTGTCAACAGAAACAACACACCATGTTCCTTCAGTTTTCCATAAGAAGGAAAGGCTTGAGACCAGTGGTAGACTGGTCGTCAGGAACACCAGGCATTTCCCCAGTGGGCCGCTGGGTAATTTGGGCCAGCCCGTAGCTCCGCATGTACCAGCCTGTCCTACAGGCAATATAGACAGCCGCCCTGGTCTCTAACATGCCTGTGCTGACCCCTTTACAGAGTGAATATTCAAACAACTCTAAGATAAAGCCAACACTATGGCTTTTACTTTGCAAAATTTAAATTACTTTAATTTTACAATTACTTAAACATTGTAGGGAATTTCCATATCTATGCATTCAAAGTGCACCTTGAGTGGATCTCATTATTTGACATTCAAATCACAATAATGGAGACAACCAAAGACAATATATGAAGTATTTATGAGCTCTCAATAATCACAATATGACAAATAACAGTAAATAACAATAAAGTTACAACAAATACAATAACAGCAGCATACATAAAATCTGCAAACAGTAAAGCTATGAGCAGTACATAGTAATTTGCATAATTTATTCTTACCACAGGGAGCTGAAGTGCGGCTTGCTGAATAATGCTCACGCCTGATAAAAATGCAGAAAATAAGTAAAAAATATTACTTTGTGGCTATTTGAGTCTTCGAGGCTTAATTTATTTGAAGGATAGCTAAAACAGCGCTTGTCCAAGCATAGGACTTTTCACTTTGTCTCAAGAATAATGTGGGTAAGGAATTAAAACACTGCAGATATAAAGATGAATCAAATTCACATAGAGTGAAATTACGAGCAGTTATAAGCAGATGCAAAATTTCTACACATTAAGAGGTATGTTTATGTTTTACATATATTTATATTTCTTTATATTTATATATCTACTGTAATTATTCGGCCAACTTTGTTTTCATTGATTATCTTTCTTTAATAAACATTTACCTGGGTGATTGACATTCAGTTTTAAGAATTGTCAACAGTGTCCTGCTGTGTGACACTTTCTTCATCTATCCATCCATCCATCCATCTTCAACCGCTTATCCGAAGTCGGGTCGCGGGGGCAGCTGCTCCAGCAGGGGGCCCCAAACTTCCCTATCCCGAGCCACATTAACCAGCTCTGACTGGGCGACCCCGAGGCGTTCCCAGGCCAGTGTGGAGATGTAATCTCTCCACCTAGTCCTGGGTCTTCCCCGAGGCCTCCTCCCAGCTGGACGTGCCTGAAACACCTCCCTAGGGAGGCGGCCAGGGGCATCCTTACCAGATGCCCAAACCACCTCAACTGACTCCTTTCAACGCCAAAGGAGCAGCGGCTCTACTCCGAGCTCCTCACGGATGACTGAGCTCCTCACCCTATCTCTAAGGGAGAAGCCCGCCACCCTTCTGAGGAAGCCCATTTCGGCCGCTTGTACTCGCGACCTAGTTCTTTCGGTCATGACCCAACCTTCATGACCATAGGTGAGGGTAGGAACAAAAATTGACCGGTAGATCGAGAGCTTTGCCTTTCGGCTCAGCTCTCTTTTACGTGACAACGGTGCGATAGAGCGAGTGCAATACCGCCCCTGCTGCCCCGATTCTCCGGCCAACCTCCCGCTCCATTGTCCCCTCACTCGTGAACAAGACCCCGAGGTACTTGAACTCCTTCACTTGGGGCAAAACCTCATTCCCTACCTGTAGTACGCACTCCATCGGTTTCCTGCTGAGAACCCTGGCCTCAGATTTAGAGGTGCTAATCCTCATCCCAGCTGCTTCACACTCGACTGCCAAGCGATCCAGTGAGAGCTGAAGGTCACGGACCGATGATGACATGAAGACAACATCATCTGCAAAAAGCAGCGATGAGATCCCCAGCCCACCGAACCGCACACCTTCCCCACCCCGACTACGCCTCGATATCCTGTCCATGAATATCACAAACAGGATTGGTGACAAAGCGCAGCCTTGGCGGAGACCAACCCCCACATGGAATGAACTCGACTTTGTGCCGAGGACCCGGACACAGCCCTCGCTTTGGACGTACAGGGATTGGATCACCCCTAAGAAGGGACCCCCCACCCCGTACTCCCGCAGCACCTCCCACAGTCTCTCCCGGGGGACCCGGTCATACGCCTTCTCCAGATCCACAAAACACATGTAGACCGGATGGGCATACTCCCAGGCCCCCTCCAGGATCCTTGCGAGAGTAAAGATCTGGTCCGTCGTTCCACGGCCAGGACGAAAACCGCATTGTTCCTCTTCAATCTGAGGTTCGACAATCGGCCGAACCCTCCTCTCCAGCACCTTGGAGTAAACTTTACCAGGGAGGCTGAGAAGTGTGATACCCCTGTACTTTCTTCATCTAACTATTTTAAATAGCATTTTATGATGTTGTATAGCTATATATAAATATATAATATACTATTATTATACTTGTTGTTTACGCAACCTCATATTAACTGAGACAATAGTTTATTTGCACTTCTAGAAAAAAGTTGACAGGTGATTAAGATCTTAAAAAATTTGAAGAAATGCTGATTTGTCACAGTACCTAAAATACACACTTTCCCTTGAACTTTCATGTACATTTTAACCTAATATCTGTCACTTAGCACCCCTGGATTCAAATTTGCGACTCCAGGGGTGGTAGTCATCATCTTTACTAGCTGAGCTCCCCAGGCTGGTGGATCCGTGACAAAAGGTGCATGATTGAGATATATTACTGTACTATATATTACTATTATAATATATATATAGTTTTCAGATGACAATAATATTTTAGTTTAAAGGTTTCCAAAAAATAACTGTGTGAATGAAAATTAGCTGATATCTTACAACTAAATTGGACAAAAAAGAGATCTGAATCCTTTAAAGTCCAGATACAAGTTAAAAACATATTTTCTACTTATGACTTATATTGGAATTACTGTTTATTTTGCTGCTACATTATCCACTAGTTAACAATAAAGTTTTTCTTAATAAGCTATACATTTATATTTAAACGTATTTAGAGGTTTGTGTTTCTTTTCATATTAAAGAGCACACCCAATTCCACACAATAATGTAATTATAAAACTGATTATGCAGAAATCAGCACTGGTATTGGATTGGGATCGATATTGGACAATACTGAGATTTCCGATATCGGATCGGAAGAGAAAATGTGGTATCGGTGCATCCCTATAGGAAAGTGCAAGCCTTGCTCACAACTGGTAGTTTTCATGCATATTGGGGATAACATTGCACATGCTCCAACAGGTCCAGTTCTTCTTGCAACTCTATGTGAATGTTTCAGAAAGTTTAGTTCCTACAGTCTATAATTAAGTGTCTCATATACTGTACTGTAGATCTTGATCATAAAAAGCCTCACTCCTTGTCCTCACTTAAATGTGTAGGCCTACATAATTAGACTTCCTTTTACACCAACTAGGTGCCAAAACACCATGTGGATGAAGAATATTGCTATTTATCCTCTTTCAGCCACATATCAGTAATACCAAATAACATTTTCCTCTAGTAGAGACAAATGTATACATTTTTATGTTTAGCTGTTCTGAAGTGCCTCTTCTAAAATTCTCAGCCAAGTAGGAGGTCCCTCTGTTGGGAACAGGGATCAGAAAATTAGTGTTAATTACTTTTTGATCTATTGACATTAACTCTGCAGACATTCAATAGGTTTGTTACATCTGTGCTGCAACTACACTCATCTATTCATTTGATTACCCAACTCTGAATAATGCATGAGCTTGGAAGCAGTACCATTTGTAAAATGCTGAAAAGGCAATGCCAGCAGCGTTCAATCATTTGAATCCTATTATTAAACCAATCATTTGAATCCCATTATTAAACCATAAAGTTTAAACCCTGTTGGATTTCAGTTGATGTTGTCCCTTAGAGGCAGTTCAGGGATAATCTGTTGATTATGTAGCTTCTTCTACAGAGTGTGGCCTTGGGACTATTGTCTACTTATTGTTTGTCCCACCCTTTAATTAGTAGTGACAGGATGCAAACTGATCCAATGACACTGCAAACATTCTGACTATAGGTACTTTTTGAATACTTTGAATACTCTTCAATGACCACCAACACAGTGCCGATTTTTGCTGGTGCCAGAGCCATTGCCAAATCTGGAACTTTTACCCACATTTCCAAAAAAAAAAAAAAAGATGCCAGGAACCAGCTGGGATAAATCACATGTCAGTTTCCAATCGGTCTGTATAAATTACTATAAACTATACCAGTCCAATTATAATAAATGAAGCGGTCTATATTGGAATTGTGCAACAATGTACTGTATGTTCAGTTGACTGTTCATGCACCACTTCTCCAGAAACTTTCTTATCCACATCCATCTGAAATAAAAATGATTTACTTTACTATATCATATTTGGGAATTGATTGTTATAAAAATTTTTTTATATATATTTAAATAACTTCTGCTCAGTATGATTTGGCTTAAAGATGCTGCATTAAATTACTTTTGGATGTTATAAACGTTCTAAAAAACAAAGTAGGACTCGTAAACAGACTATCAGTGCTTGTCAGTTATGCCATTTTTCTGATTGGCTTTTTAAATTACCTGGCCGTACTCCAGCTAGCATGATCACATGGGAACTCATCATGTTGCTACTGAATGTTCTGGTACCCTGATATTGACCCTATCCTGCAATGATATATATATAATTATCATTTTGTCATATTTAAAGATAACTATTTAGAATTATTTCATCATTATATATTGGATTATTGTTATATGAGGGGCTTTCTGAGCAAATATTTGTATATGCGATTAATCATGATTAATTCATCGGGACACCATGTAATTAATTCGATTAAAAATGGTAATCGATTGACAGCCCTAATATATATATATATATATATATATATATATATATATATATATATATATATATATTATATACATATAAAAGTACGCTGGATGTCTCTTTCGGACCCCCTGAGCTGGATGAGAGTTTCGCTGCTGTATTGGAGAGCGTCTTTGGGAGTGCCCGCCCAGTCTGAGGCCGATGCCGAGCTATCCGCTATGCTTGCCTGGGCTGCCTCGAGTGTTGGGCTGGACTGGAACCCTTCATCCTCCTCTTAGCCCTCGTTGCTAGACGAGGGCACAGGGCGCCGCTCACAGCCACGCCCACCCGGATGTGAATGATGAGCTGTCGAAGTCCTGGAGGGCACCTTTTACTACCCGAAACCGACTTCCTTGCTCATCTACTCTCACTACCCTTGACGGCGGGGGTGGTCCACGGGTACACAGAACTCCCTCAGGTGAATAAGGCTAAAACGCCACCACCTAGCATGATCGAACATCACTGCCCTCTGAGGCCTGTAGATTGACGTTGTCTGTGGTGACCAAGGCCTACAGTGCCGCAGGACAGGCCGTCTCCGCCCTGTATGCCATGGCCGTCCTGCAAGTCCACCATGCCAAGGTGCTAAGAGATTGGGTAGAGATTGCTAAGAGAATGCACTTGGGTAGTCCTGATTCTGATTTGTTGCATTAACTGCACTCAGCAGCCAACCTCGCCCTCTGGGCCATGAAGGCCATGGCGCATGCACTCGGACAGGCGATGGCCACCCTCGTGGTCCAGGAACGGCATCTGTGGCTGAATCTGGTTGAGATGCGGGACCCCGACAAGGCTTACTTTCTCAACACCCCCATCTCCCAGATCGGCCTATTCAGTGACACCATAGAGGACTTTGCCCAGCAGTTCTCAGAGGTAAAGAAGCAGATGGAGGCCATCCAACATATCATTGCATTGGCCTTCCAGACCCAGGCCGTGCCCGCCCCATTCCGGGTTCGAGCACACTCTACAAGGAGTGTAGCATCCTCGTGGACATTGACCAATGGCACCTCTATAGAAGACATTTGCAGAGTTCCAATATTCCAATATCTCCTAGCTCCCTCTGCCCCCCAGTCACTGTGTTTGTAGATCTCCTCCCCGTCGAGGTAGGACCTACCACCGCAACACTCCCATATGTGGCTGGTAAGCCCATGTGACGTATTTGCCACATGTTATCCTCACCTGCTGGGCAGGATGTGGTCTCTGCGGGGTATTTTCCCCCTGAAAGAATAAGACTGGAAAAGAATGCCTTCCCCGATGTGTGTTATAGCATTAGATGGCCCCAGACGCATCTAACACTCTATGGAGTGAAAACATAGAGAGAGAAAAGGCCGCTGCTGGCGTGGCCTGCTCCCATGCTGGTTATGTCGCTTCCCACCCTCTTGTATGTGGGGAAATATATGAAGTCTCTTGGGGCGTTTGGGAAGGTCACGTGCAGTCTAATGCACCTGCTATTTTCACACCAGGCAGCTTGCTTGCACCTTCATCAGCAGTTGTGCCCCTCTTGCCACAACACTGTTCTAAGCTGCTGACATGGGCGGGACCTTACTCTCGGCTCCTCAGCTCAAAACCTGTCTGAACAAATGCACGCTTCCCTCCTTATGTCCGGGGGAGGGGCATGCAAATTCTGTTTGCCAATTCTCATTTGCCTTTTCTTGAAGAAAGAAGTATCCAAGGCTCTCGAGAGAACCCTGGTGTCACTACATTGACACAACATCTCGTTCCCTCCATCAGGGAACAGAGGTTACAACAGTAACTGAGTATGCATGCGTGTTATCGAGATGATTAACAGGTGATTTCTTTATCTAAAATGTGATTAGCTCTTTTACCTGTGAGACGGGAACTCTTTTCTTCATCCATTGACCGTTGGGCATGCCATTGTCTCCCATTCATTTTAAATGAGTGGTCCCTCTCTGCTAAATAGTCTCTGGCCTGACTGAGTTTTCTTTTAAGAATTTTAGGCATTCTGTCCTGCTGATGCCAGTAAATATATTATTGTGGCACCGCCAAGCTGTGTGGAAAATGGAATACAACTTAGCTGGTTTGCTCAATCTGCTGTCATAATGAAATATGTGATGTCTCATTTTCATGCAGCCCTGCATGTTCAACTGGGACACACAGAAGATCTGAGTGTGACGATTTAGTTTCATTCACAACAATTCTTTGGTCTCTGTAAGCTTACAGTCATATACACCCTCACATAAAAGCCATCAAAGCTCTCATTTTAATCACAATGGGTGTAAAAAGTTCTTCTTTGGATGTTCTATGGAAAGCTTTCTTGTCATAAAGTCTGGAGTGATCGAGCTTTACGCTTTCAGAAATGATCAATTGGAATTATGTTCTCCTATCCAGTCTCAGTCCCGCTAATGACGATGGCTTTGAGCTGCAGGGATGGGAGCGTTGTTTTCCCCACTGAGAGGAAGAAAGATGGTTTGATGCAGTGTTCAGCACTGTCTGATGCTTGTCCTGGAACTTCCACTAAAGCTTCCCTGCATTATTACCCTCAGGAGAACATGGCTGATGAAATATTATAGCCTCTCACTCCATACTAACTTATGCTACACGATAGATCCTGACACAATACCTGAGAGCGAATGAGGGTGAGGGATAGAATATTTGTAAAGTTGTTGATCATTTGGTGTAGGGCTGAACAAATAATTTATATACATTTGAAATTGCGATTTGACATATTATCAAACCACAAAGGCTGCAATCTAATTAAATAAATAAATAATCTGTACGCTTGTTGTGCTAACTTTGTTTGCAACTCTGTGTTCTTTATTGTATTTACACATAAAAGCACATGTGAGGCTAATGAGCTGAATGCTTTAAATGTACTCGAGAGTAGATTCACGTATTGCACATTTGTGAAATTCCAAATATGCTTGGTAAAATTTACTATCCAAATCTAAAGTAGCCTCATAACATCAGTTTTTGTGGATGAGAGAATTTCACTGCATTAAAAGGCCATTATCAACTCAACTACAAACAAAAAATGTCCGCCTTGTCTCATGAAATTTACGTGAACATTGCAAAGTTTCTGCAAAACTGAAATTACGTGCTTCATAACACATTTGTCTGCACTTTCAAGAGAAATTTCCAGCAGGGGGCACCAAAACAGGCCAAAACGGGGTTGTAATCAGATTAGGTTTTTAAGGTGAATTTTAGATGTAGGTTTAAAAATAAAACGTACCTCCCTAACCTAAAACTTTACTCTAAACTTAGCCAATAGTTTCCGAAAAGAGAAGTGAACAAACAAAACTGATAGCATTACCCCTAACCAACACCTAACCTTAACTAATAGAGATTTAAACTGCAGAAGCGAAATAAAAAGCCAGTTTTCTTTTTCATTTTATGTCGCTTCTATGACTCTGTCGTGTCAGGCGTCCGATTGATTTTTTTGCTGGTTTTGAATTGGTTCTTTTGAATTGGATCTGTTTAAGAGGACTCAAGTGTGAACCCTTTTTTTTCCTTTTTCTTTTTTTCTTCTTTTTTTAACAATATTTATATTTTCAGTAGAGAATGTTTGCCCATGGATTAATTTAGCTTAAAAGGAAACATATTAACTGTAACTGAAACATATTTTTACTGTATAAACTAAATTTCTCTTTTTCTTTTGTCTTTATTTAATTTAGTTTTATAGGGACAGTGCACATCAATAAAAATGTCTGTATATGTGCCAGTTTAGCTACTGTACTATATGTAGTACTGCTAATTTTCAACAGTAGTCCCTGGGCAGGTATTCCATTTAAAAAGCAGAAATGAAAAGGTCTTGTATTCTATTAAAAAGCAGAAACAAAAAGGGATATAATTCTAAAAAAGTGAAAATCATCATAACATCATAAAACAAAATCATAAATACATACACCAAAAATTGGTGCCTGGGTAGTTCAGTGAGTACTGACGCTGACTACCACCCCTGGAGTTGCAAATTCGAATCCAGGGTGTGCTGAGTGACTCCAGCCAGGTCTCCTAAGCAACCAAATTGGCCCGTTTGCTAGGGAGGGTAGAGTCACATGGGGTAACCTCCTTGTGGTCATGATTAGTGGTTCTCGCTCTCAATGGGGCGCTTCGTAAGAGTAGCATGAGTCTCCACATGCAGAGTCTCTGCCGTGTCGCGCACAACGAGCCACGTGATAAGATGCGTGGATTGACTGTCTCGGAAGTGGAGGCAACTGAGACTTGTCCTCCGCCACCCGGATTGAGGTGAGTAACCGTCCCTTGAGGACCTTCTATGTAATGGTAACTGGGCATTCCAAATTTCGGAGAAAAAGGGGATAAAAAAAACAACAAATATTTGATTCGCAATTGATGATAATTATTGAGTATGATAACACATTGGATTTTTTTTTTAACCCTCTGGGATCGACGGACGCGCCGCCGCGTCCTGCTGGATATTTTCGTCATTACAGCAGAAACAACTTAAAATACTCCATAATTTTGGGGCATACAAATAAGTGTAAGACATCATTAGAGAGTATAAAGGGTCTACTTTTATTTGTGTACACTCACAATAACAACAAAATTGTGTGCTTTTGTAAAATAAAGAAAATAAAAAGGGTGAGCTTTCAGCAGTCTCTGTGTTCACGAGCATATTTCAGAAACATTACTGCGAATACTTTTCACACAAACATGAAACATATGTCTAAAGAAAACTTAAAATGTCTACTTTTAAATAAAACAATTCAAATTTAAAACAAATATTCTCCTGTAATGCAATCTGTTTGAAACAAACCGATGTACAGTTTTTACCGGTCCATCTCATTATCTGTAATGTGATCCCACCCACCAGCAGAGCGCGCCATTCATAAGCTAACATGCAGAGACGATCATCGCAAATGTACATGCCCCTGACTCTGAGGTTGTAAACACTTTTCATTCATTTTTCTGCGCGTTTGCAAGATACACAGGGGACTATGAGGTTTGATTTAAACACATTTCATTCATTTTTTTGCACGTTTGCAACAATACACAGACGAGAAAGCTCCAGGATAGTATGGAAGATTTAACATTTTCAGCGGCACTCAAATGAACGTTTGTATTTTGAAGAGTGACTTGATCCAGCCAAGGATACAATTTCAGACGAAAAAGTCAATTAATTTTCATTAGTTGACATCCTATTTTATATAAACATGTTCATATTTTACTAGTGGTACTGTTTCCAGACTTGCCAGCCAGGATTCAGAGTATTGACATTTTAAATATGTCCTAATAAGCAAGATTTAGTTACATTTAAATGCTGTTCAGGCTAAAGCAGGCATTTAAATTGTATGCTGTATGATATATATAGTATAAATGTTTAGATTATATTTTATCTAGTGTTTATAGTGCCTCATTATCATCAACAAAGCTTGTGCTTGCAAATATGTGTTCAGGTTAACCCTCTGGGGTCTGAGGGTGTTTTGGGCCCTGGAGAAGTTTTGACATGCCTTGACATTTGTGCTTTTTTCAGTTGCTTCAAAACATATTAATGTCTAAAGTCTGATAACACTGTCTTCAGCACAAACTGAGCTACAATAATATGTGAGCAACATGTATGTACAGGTTTGTATTTTTGAGAAAATAACGTTTATGCTTGGTTTTTGAAAAAACGAAAATGTTAAGTCACTGAAATAAGGCCATATAACACATACTAAACATTTGTCCACAAGACTTTTGAGAACTGGATCTTGTAGCCTTGAGTTTTTGCTACAAAATAATGTGAAAATCATCCTGATCACTCATTCATACAAAACAATATAGTCATTTAACTTTTGTGTGACAATTTTAGTGCTGAATGGTAATATGCGAGGAGGCGTGAACGATCATGAATATTGATGTGATTCACACCTGAGAGACACAAAGACCACTCCTCTGGGCCCATCAATGAGGAATGTGACAGAGAGAGAATTAATGTGAGGAGACTTAATGATCAAAATCAAGTTTTAAGTTAAAAGAAGTAATCTGACTATATATTTTCTTTAAATATTAAGACTTTACTTAATTTTAGACCTACACTACCATTAAAAGAAGTCTCTTCTGCTCACCAAGACTGCATTTATTTGATCCAAAATACATATGATAATATGCTGATTTTCTAATTTAACCTGAACACATATTTGCAAGCACAAGCTTTGTTGATGATAACGAGGCAGCATAAACACATTAAAATATAATCTAACATTCATATTATTTTTATATCATATTACATATCATATTTATATCATACATCATACAATGTAAATAACAACATTTACATGTAACTAAAACTGGCCTATTAGGACATGTCAATACTTTGAATGTCAAATGTCAAACTTTGAATCCTGTCTGGAAACAGTCCCACTAAAATATGTACATGTTTATATAAAATAGCATGTCAGCTAATGAAAACTCAATGACTTACTCGTTTGAAATTGTATCCTCTGCTGGATCAAGTCACTCTTCAAAATACGAACGTTCATCGGAGTCCCGCTCTTCTTCTCAGAAAAATGTTAGCTCTTCCTTAATAGCCAAGAGTTTGATCGCCTGTGTATCGTTACAAACATGCAGAAAAGTTGAGTTGTGTTGTGTTTACATCAAATCTCGCAGTCGGGGGCGTGTACTTTTCCCTTGATCACCTCAGCACATTAGCGTATGAATGGCGCGCTCTGCTGGTGGGTGTGATCACATTACAGATAATGAAGCTGAGCCAGGAAAAACGTACATCGCTTTGTTTCATACAGATTACATTGCAGGAGAATATTTGTTTTAAATTTGAATTGTTTTATTTAAAAGTAGACATTTTAAGCTTTCTTTAGACATATGTTTCATGTTTGTGTGAGAAGAATTCGCAGAGTTTAAGTTAATTTTAGTGACGTGTTTCTGAAATATGATCGTGAACACAGAGACTGCTGAAAGCTCAACCTTTTTATTTTATTCATTTAAAAAAAACCACAAGGTTTTGATGTTAATATGAGTGTACACAAAAAAAGAAGACCCTCTATAGTTTATAATCATGTATTGATTGTAGTTATATGACCATAAATGACGGAGTATTTTAAGTCTATGTTGCTGCTATGTGAAAAAAAAACAGCAAAACGCGCCGGCGCGTTTGCCGACCCCAGAGGGTTCAATGAGTAAAATACACTTTAAATATGCCCATATTAGAAAATCACCATCTTATAATGATTTCTGAAGTATCACGTGACACTGAAGACTACAGTAATGAAAGAAAATTCAGCTTTGATCACAAATTCCATTTTACAATATATTTAAATAGAAAACTGTTCTTTTAAATTGTAAAAAGAGTTCACAATATCAGTGTTTTTACTGTATTTTGGATCAAATAAATCCAGTCTTGGTGAGCAGAATTCTTTTAAATGGTTGTGTAGGTCTAAAATTAAGTAAAGTATTTATGTAAAGATAATATATAGTCAAATTACTTCTTTTAACTTAAAACTTGATTTTGATCATTAGGTCTCCTCACATTCATTCTCTATCCCTCATTGATGGGCCCAGAGGAGGGTTTTTGTATCCTCAGGTGTGAAATACATCCATATTCAAGATAGTTCACGCCTCCTCGCATATTACCTATCAAAACTAAAAGTGTCTTACAAAAGTTAAATTAATATATTGTTTTTTATGAATGAGTGATCAGGATGGTTTTCACATCATTTTGTAGCAAAAACTCAAGGCTACAAGATCCAGTTCTCAAACGTCTTGTGGACAAATGTTTAGTATCTGTTATATGACCTTATTTCAGTGACTTTTGTGAAATTTTATTTTTTTCATAAACCATGCATAAACATTATTTTCTCAAAAATACAAACCTGTACATGCATGTTGCTCTCATATTATTGTAGCCCAGTTTGTGCTGAATACAATGTATTCAGTAAAAAATATTATATGTTTTTAAGCAACTGAAAAAAGCGCAAATGTCAAGGCATGTCAAAACTTCTCCAGGGCCCAAAATACCTTCAGACCCCAGAGGGTTAACCATGATTTTAAAGTGCATATGAATGAGCAATCGAATTTACAAGCACTTAGTGACAAAATATTCCAGGTCCGTTTATTAACCGTTGTTTAATAAAATCTGTAAGAGGATGAGCTAACCCATTCAAGATTTTATATACAAGACAAGAATCTGTTAATATAATTAAATTACCCCAGCTCAATATATTTAGATTTTGAATAGATTGAAAGTGATGATATCTATTTGGCTTCATGTCCAGCACCTTGAGTTCCGGATTATATACTGATTGTACAGATTTAAGAGTTACATATGAGACTTAGCCCAGCATTAAAAAACAATGTTGCTGCTTTTGTAGTCTTACAAAATTTACAGATTCTGATATATCGGAAATGTGATAAATTAAACTTTACAATGTTTATAATGCATTTTGAATGTAAGGTTAGAATCCACAGTGATATCGAGATACTTAAAACGATAAACTACTTTCAACTTTTCTCCCAAGAAATAAACATTTGGTTTAGAATCATTGGTTTGTCTCTTGTTAAAAAAAAATAAAAAATGTCCTGTGATCATTAAGAATATGCAGAATAGCTTTCAAAAGGGTTACAGTGTTGCCTCGGCTATCCTGGCCCCATTTTCCACTGTGGCCTCCTAATAATCCCCCTTGTGTGAATAATTGTATAGCATGTCCTCCCCCATGACTGATGAATGCTGAGGGTATTTGCAACAGTTAAAGGTCGGGCAAGGAGGAGGTGGGAACTTGCTGAACAGTCAACATAAACTTTAATGATATAAATGAACTTAAAACAACATAAAGCATAAGGACACAGACACACATGCAACACGGCCACGTGCGACTCTCTCTCGAACTGGTGTCTCCAGCTGCCCCTTATCTCACTCTCCCGCTGATCAGCTGAGAGCCCCGGCCACGCCCTCCTCCTCATCAGACTTCTCCCTCACTCGATTCAGGACGGGGTGCCACCTGTCTGACAAACTACCTCCCCCATCTCTGAGAGGAACCACATCGCCTCCTGTGAACCTGGGGGGAGAGATTAGGGGAGGCATGGGGAGAGGGAAAGGGTGAGTGGAGACACACAGAGAGAGAGAGGAGAGAGAGAACTTGTTCGGTGGCTCCAGGATACGCTGTCGCCCGTTCCTCAACCGCACCTCCGCCCTCTGCCGGATGCCAGCTCACGGCTCCCCTGGTGGACGGCAGCAAGTCCTCTGGCCCCTGGTGGTTGGAACTGCTCCTCCCCTTCTTGGCAGGGACCCCTCCGTCCCCAGGCACACAGCCACAGCTTCTCCCCTGGACAGCGCATCCCTCATCCTTCCCTGCTTTCAGCACCACTATAACAGTTTAAGGTTGGGCAAGGAGGAGGCAGGAACTGACTGAACAGTCAACATAAACTTTAATGATATAAATATTAATAAACTTAAAACAATAGAAAACATAAGGACACAGACGCACATGCAACGTGGTCACGTGCATCTCTCTCTCGAACTGGCGTCTCCAGCTGCCCCTTATCTTGCTCTCCCGATGTTAAGCTGATCCGTCACGGCCACGCCCTCCTCGTCATAGTATACTCACACACATTAAGTGCTCCAGTACACAGCTGGGTTCAACACATTGATGAAATGTGTTTAATGTACAATGCTTTAGGAATTTAGTTTATAAAAGTAGGTATAAATGTGCTAATGCAGTCAGAGTAATTCTCACTTACCCAATCAAAAGTGAAATAAGAGAAAAAGGGGTATGAGCACCTCTTTAATCAGGAAGTGTTTCTCAAAATTCTAAATCTAAAGCATAACCAACCCCCCTTTTGCAAAGTGTTGAAACCTAACATGAGTAGTTTTTTTTCTTTTTTTTTTAAGGTGCACTAAAAGGCATGAATACTACTTTTAACAAATATAAGTGTAAGGTCATGCATACTCGCAGGAGATGAAGTCATTTCAGTGGTCTAGATATGCTATTTATTTCTACATAAGTGTTCCCCCTAATGGTGACTTGCATTTTTTATATGTTCAAATGCAGAATAAATACTGTATATCATTGATGACAAATATGAACACGCTATTGCTGCAGTGACTTTGGTAAGTGAAACATTTTTACTGTTGCGAGATGCTGCATCCACACCGATGTCCAGATAAAATCCAAGACCACCATTGCATCAGTGGTTTAGAAAAGACAATAAAAGCCAGTGAAATATAAAAACAAATCCCCAAAAACCTTTCATAAATGTATTTTCTGAAAACTTAATACAGTCTGAATTCTTGTTTATAATGACTTCCATTTTTTTATCTTCAATATCGGAGCTGAATGATTTTCATGACATTCGATTTAGTTAATGTTTCTGGAAACTGACATTCTTTCAATAATGCAGATGGATCACTAATAAAATATGCAATATTTGCCTTTGAGCTGTTGTCATGTATGCATCAGTATGCATCTTGTTTTATCTCAGTAGTGTGTGTAATTAATCTAGTGCTTAATTAATTGCGATTTTTAAAAGTCTGTGTGTAAATAATGTTTTGTACGATTGACCAAAATGACATGCATCAGAAAAACTATAGAGAAATAACAAAGACAGCAAAGTTGCTTTGTCTTTAAAATTACTAAAAAAGGTCCCTAACAGAAAAGTTAAGTAACTGGAATTGTTAAGTGGGTTCAGAATTGGAACCAGAATCTTAAAATGTCTTACGATCACTGGGGGAAAAACTGTCAACATCTAGAAGTGGACTTTACTAATTTGTTAGAAAGCTCAATTGAAACTAAGATTTTAACTAAGAAACTAAGAAACTCAATTTTAGGCTAAGAGCCAACAAAAGTTTTGTAGTTTCAACAGCATTATATTCAGATAAAGTAGTACTCTATGAAATCATTAACTTCAGTGTGGTGTTTGATTTTACAATAGAGCTCCTTGGAGGAGGAAGCATTTTCACCTCTACAGTCACCCCACTTTTTGTGAAATTGAACCACTCTCCTGCATTAGTTCTTGTCCTTGATGGAAGGATTAACTCTCCTCCAGTTCCATTAAAAGGCAGCCCTGCCCCCTCTGGCCTCAGTCATGTTTTCCAGTGCTGAGTATGGACAAGAAAGTTAGGTGTAAAAATGCAATATCCTAAAACCTTGCTTTGTAATTTCAGGCCATGACCTCCTTTAGTAGTGGGATCTTTACTTGGTCAATTAAATTATAAACTACAGCCCTGGTTCAATTTTGAACTTCTTTTTAGGTCCACCCAGAATACATCAGAATACTGAGGTTTTTAATTACAGTTTTGTTTGTTTGGTGCTTGTCTTGTGTTTGCCAGAAATCAATTTTTGTTTTGGAATAAAGAATGGTCGTATTCAATATAAGCTTGGAAATGTTGTCTGTGTAAAATGAAGTTAAATCATACCAGTTTTCCTCTTCTTTTCTCACAGCTCAGCCAAATCTACCCAAAATCCATGAGGGATGGTGGGCTTACAAAGAAGTTGTTCAGGGGAGCTTTGTTCCAGGTAATATTTGACATCTTTTATCAAGTGTGATCAGTGCATGTAATCAGTGCAGAGTGTGATTAGTGCACAGTTAGGGGTGTTCCTTATGCTCATGTTGCTGGACAGTAGCAATTATTCCGATGCTATGGGGTTGATGTAATGAGTCCCACTAAATAACATGCATACCTAAACATTTTAGTTTCCATAATTTCATTACCCAGTGCATAACACCATGACTGCAAATGCCTTAACACATATTTTCAGCATTAATAAATAGCCTGTGTAATTTTAGTAGTGAATACTTAAAGGAATGTTTCACACAAAAATGTAATCTGTCATTATGTACTCACCCTTATGTCATTCCAAACCCATATGGCTTTCTGTCTTCTGTAGAACACAAATATACAGAATATACCAATCAGCCACAACATTAAAACCACCTGCCTAATATTGTGTAGATCCACTTTGTGCCACCAAAACAGCACCAACCTTGAATTCAGAATGGCGTTCATAGATGCTCTTCTTCTCACCATAATTGTACAGAGCAGTTATCTGAGTTACCATAGACTTTGTCCGTTCTAACCAGTCTTACCATTCTCTGTTGACCACTTTCATAAAGAAGGCATTTTTATTTGCAGAACTGCCGCTCACTGGATGTGTTTTGTTTTTGCCACCGTTCCTTGTAAACTGTAGAGACTGTTTTACGTGAAAATCCCAAGAGATCAGCTGATTAGATAATCGGATGGATTTTTGTTGGTGCCAGATGAACTTGTTTGTGTATTTCTGTAACTGCTGATCTCATGGGCTTTTCACGCACATCAGTCTCTAGAATTGACTCCAAATGGTGCCAAAAACGAAAACACATCCAGTGAGCGGCTGTTTAGTGGATGGAAATGCCTTGTTGATGAGAGAGTTCAACAGAGAATTGCCAGACTGGTTTGAACTGACAAAGTCTACGGTAACTCAGATTACTGCTCTGTAAAAATTGTGGTGAGAAGAAGTATCTCAGAATGCTGTTCTGAGATGTGGGCTGGCACTGTTTTGGCAGGGGCACCTACACAACATTAGGCAGGTGGTTTTAATGATGTGGCTGATTGTTATGTGTGTATATATAGATTTTTATACAATAGCAGTTGATAGTGCCACACATTCATGCCTAAAGAAAGTTCCCCAAAAGCATCATAAAAGTAGTCCATGGGACTCGTGTGTCATATTCCAATTCTTCTGAAGGCATGCAACAACTTTGTATGATGAACATACTGTAATTTAAGTTGTCATGTACTATAAAATAAAATCAATTGTTTATAAACACTGTAACTCAAATATGGCAACACGAAAATAACATCTACCCTTAATGGTTCTTGCATATCTCCAATGAGATTTGATGTTTGGGACGTTTTACCATTTTTGATTTTCATTTTGATTTAAGTTTATTAATAATTTTATTTTAGCATGAAGAACAACTTAAATGATGGTCTGTTCATCATACAAAGTGGGCATATGCCTTCAAAAGACATGGAATGTTACGCACCTATCGGATGGACTACTTTTATGACAATTTTTGGTGCTTTTTTTAAGCTTTAAAGTGACGCACTATCCACTGCTGTTGTATTAATCAGTGATTGTGACTTTCTTTCAAATATATCTTTTTGTGGTAAAATGTGTTTAGAATGACATGATGGTGAGTAAATAATGAAGTAATTATTGTTTTTGGGTTAACTATTCCTTTAGTTTTACAGTTACACCTTTTTCTTATCAAAAAAGACTATATTTGATAAGTTCTCCCATGATAGGCACTCCAGAATTAAGCAATTTTTTAATAAAAAAATTTAGCATGTTGAAACATACAAGGTTACCTTTTTATTATATTTTATTTTATTAAAATATCTTTCCTTTTTGCTGTTTATTAGGCTTATAACGTCATGGTTATTGTCGTAACCTCCGTTCCCCGAGGGAGGGAACGAGACGCTGTGTCGAATGAAGTGACACAAGGGGTCTTCCTTGGATGCCGAATCTTTCGTCTGAACATGGGAAAAGGCCAATGTCAAGATGGCAGATAGAATTTGCATGCCCCGCCCTGGACATAAAGGGAAGCGGGGCAGTGAATGCCAGTCAGGATTTTGCACTGAGGAGCCGAAAATGAAGCATGGCCATTTACAGTGCTAGGTCTAGTGCTGTGGCAGGAGGGACACAACATCTCGTTCCTTCCCTCGGGGAACAGAGGTTACGACAGTAACCATGAAGTTCCCCTTCTGTCACTCACTCGACGTTGTGTCGAATGAAGTGACACAAGGGGTCCATAGAAAAGCACCACGCACTGACCGTGTTACGTGACTGTCGAAACAGGTGCACAGCAGGCTATTGCGTGCTAGAGTCACCTGTGCCGGCTGCACGTAGCCCTCCCCAATGCCCCCAACTCCTTTTTTTCTTTTTTTGCATACAAACCTTAGGTTTCCCACACCCCTGTGGGGAAAAGGTGTTACATGCCTAGCATGGGAGCAAACCCAGCAGCCGCAGCCTTCTCTCTCACTATGTCTCTCACACAGGACGTAAAGTGGCTGGGGCATATCTTAAGTCGGGGAAGCAGGAGATAGCATGTCTTTTAGGATGTCCTGAGGCTAGGGAGAAGACTTGAAGCCCTTACCCTGCTCTGCGCACCCAGCAGGGGGTGGATTTAGAGACTGAGGAAGAGGTCTAAGGGGGGCGTCTTCAGAACTCATCAGCGCTGGCGTGCCGGGGCTGTAGGTGAGGCCGGAGGCAAGGTAGCTGTCCAGTCCGAAAATGTCCTATTCTTTCAGGAGGGAAAGACCCTGCGGAGGCCATGCCCTGCCCAGTTTTAGGGGGAGGTACTGCATGGCAAATACACCAGGAGGGTTGTGAAGCCAGACGTCGGATATGGCGCGGTGGTAGGTCCAGCCTAATAAGGGTAGACTCTACAAGCATGGCGGCCAGGGCAGCAGGATTGTCCAGGGGAAACGTGGTTCCGCTGACAAGGGGGACCATACCGTGGAAAATGCATCACAGGGATTCAGCCTGGAGAGGGAACTATGCCCGTGGAGCCCGACCCCAGTACAGACCATTGAGACTCGTAGTGGGTCTGGCCACGAATTGCTCCACTGAATTCTCGGGCCAGAGGGCTAGTGAGGAGAAACATCCAGGCACCAACGCTCAGTGGCTGACCTGGGACAGAAGGCACACTGGATCAACTTGGTGAAGGGCCCAAGGTGCAAGTGGAACACCCGATTGGTTGTGTCGCGTTACGAGTTGTACCGGCTCGGACCTGACAAAACACGGGACGAGACCGACTCAACCCTCAGATTGTAAAACCTGGCAAAGGTATTGGGTGTTGCCCAGCCCGCAGCTTTGCAGATGTCTGCTAGGGAGGTGCCATGGCTCAGTGCCCACGAGGATGCCACACTTCTAGAAGAGTGTGCTCGAACCCACAAGTGAGTAGTCTGTGCCGTCCTTCAGGTCTACCGCCGCGAACCAATCTAGCTGTCGAATGCAGGTGAGAATCTGTTTCTGCATGAGCATTTTGAACGGGAGTCTGTACAAAGCCCGGTTGAGAACTCGCAGGTCCCTGCCACTTTTCTTGGGTACGATGAAGTAAGGGCTGTAGAAACCCTTCTTCATCTCAGCTGAAGGGACGGGCTCTATCGCATCTTTGAGGAGAAGGTTGAAGATCTCTACTCGTAAGGCCCTGGCTTGTGGCCGTGCACAAGAGTGTAGCAAATACTGCTGAAACGAGGCAGGAGCCGGGTGAACTGAATTGCGTAGCCAAGTTGGATGTCCTGGCCAACCAGCGTGATTGATTGGGAAGTGAGAGCCACTCATCCAAACTCTGTGCGAGGGAACTAGCGGGACGATGGTTTTTGACATACCGGGCGGGGCTTCTTGGTGGGGGGGAGCAGGTAATAATGCATAAGGAGGCAAAAGAGCGTCCCGAGGCTTGGGTGCTGAGAAAAGACTCAAAGCACTTACCTTGCTCCACACACCCAGCAGGGGGCAGGTTAGAGACTGAGGAAGAGGTCCTAAGGAGGCATCTTTGGAACTCATCAGCACTGGCCTGCCGGGGCTGAGCAGTCGCGGGGCCAGAGGCGAGGTAGTGGCATCCAGGGAACCGGGACTGTAGAGTTTTAATGCCGGGGTGCCGTGAGAATGGCGAACACCCACTGGATTACCCAGGGAGTGGGGAAATCGCTCTTTTATTGAACATGTGGGTACCGCAACCCGGAGAGGGTGCGGCCAATGAAAATAAGGAAAACAAGGATACTCCTCCCGGCCCTCCACCGGGGGATGGAGTGGTCTTGGTACCATCTTCAGTGCAAACATCCGACTGTTTGGGTTGCCAGTCTCAGGAGCGCTTTGGAGCTTTTCTGGTCCAGGAAGTGGTCCTGGAGATGGGGGAGCTGAGAGCTGGGCCCAGGTTGCGGTGCTGCCTGCCATTGTTTGGTCACAGGGGGACGCTCTCAGCGAGCAGGCATGGTGCGCTGGTTGGGCGGCGCTGCGGCATGATGTGTGAAATTGCCTCCGTCTGCTTCTTCACCGGCGAGAACTGCTGGGCGAAGTTGTCGAAGGTGTCACCGAAGAGGCCAAGCTGGGAGACAGGGGCGTTGAGAAATTTAGCCTTGTCAATGTCACGCATCTCGACCATGTTCACCCAAACGTGGTGCTCCTGGACCACGAGGGTGGCCATCGCCAGCCCGAGTGCCTGCACTGTGATCTTTGTGGCTTTGAGAGCAAGGTCGGTGGCAGAGCGCAGTTCCTGCAGCAGATCGGGATCGGGACTACCCAGGTGCAGATCTTTAAGTGCCTTGGCTTGATGGACCTGGAGGAAAGAGGCGGCCTGTCCGGCGGCGCTGTAGGCTTTGGAGGTCAGTGATGACATCGTCCTACAGCATCTAGAGGGGAGTACCGGACGGTCCCGACAGGTGGCGGCGTTCTCTGGGCACAGATGTATCGCATCCGCCCTATCCACCTGAGGGACTTCCGTGTACCCGTGGGCCGCTGCGCCATCCAGGATAGTGAGAGCGGACGAGCTAGGGGGTCGGTTACGGGCAGTGAGGCGCCCTCCACAACCGCGTCAGCTCGTGGGAAGAACGATGGGGGGGGGGCACTGGGCTGGGCTCAGACGAGCTTGGACAGAAGCAAGCAAGTGTGCTGGGGGGCGGGTGGTTTTACTTGGCAAAAGCGAGCCCGTCGTTATTCCTAAGTCGCCTTCATCGCCAGCCGGGTCGTCCTCAATCCCGTGGGAAGAAGGAACGACACGGAGGGTGGCTGAAGTGGCTTTCTCTCGTGAGAAAAGAAAGCCGTGACCGCAATGTTGCCATGGCTATGTTCTCGCACTGAGAACATGAACCATTCATAAAACGCTGCCTGCGTGTGATTGCAGCCCAGGCACACGAGGCAGCTTTTATGACCGTCAGAAGTGGAGAGGAATCACCGCATCCAGGAACTACACAGAGGCAGAAAGGCATCTTGAAAAAGACGCATCCTGAAAAAGAAGTTCAACACCGCTGTGTATTGCTCTTTTGTGAGTGGAAAACTCAGACTCTGTTAGAGGAAGTACAACTCTTTTAGACAGAAAGAACGTGCTGTCGAAGCACCCAGGGTCTTGAACTGCACAGCGTGCAGAGAGAGAGAACGTCAGCTGGAAATGTGCCGTGCGGATCCAACAGCAATGCTTCTCGCTAGTAGAGGTGAGTAGAACAGGAGTGAAACTCAGCTGCTTGCTGCAAAACCATTCAGCTCTGAAGAAAAATTCTGATTGGCATTCCCTGCCCTGCTTCCCTTTATACCTGTATGTCCGGGGCGGGGCATGCAAATTCTGTCTGCCAACTTGACATTGGCCTTTTCTCAGGTTCAGAGGTACGATTTGGCATCCAAGGAAGACCCCTTGTGTCACTTCATTCGACATAAGGTCGAGTGAGTGACAGAAGGGGAACGCTAGATTTTTGTAGATTGATGACTCTTAAATGTTCACAAGCTCATGTAACTTCTTTAGAATGTCAAATGTTTATAAGGAATACCTGATCCTTGAGTACAAATGAATCTTTAATGTTCTGTGATGCTAATGAAGATGTTATGACTTCAGTTAAAGAAAGTGAGAATGATAGCTTGATAACTTTCAAACTCCTGGCCTTCTGAGCGTTATATAACAGCTGCAGATGGGATGCTTCTTTCTATCTATCCTTTTCAATTAAAGGTAAACTTGTTTTTTTTTCCTCATTAAACACGTTTTGCACACAGACATGAATATCACTTTTGACAAATATGATAAACCTAATATACTGTACACTTAAATGAGATGAAGCATCCAGTCATGTTAGTGACCTAGAAAAAAGCAATTTTATTCTGCATGGCACAACAATAACAATAATAAGATATAGCGTGTTTCCAGTGCTCAAGGCAATTTTATAAAAGCTAAACAAAACAAGCAAACCAATCAAGGTAAAAACAAACAATGTATACATATTAAAAACACAACATAATAAGTCAACAGCATAGGGATGATATGGATTAGCATGTGTGTGATCCACAAGTTCAAACAGATTGAGTATGAGTGGAAACATTTCCAAACAAACACACTCTGCAGAGAGAGAGAGAGAGAGAGAGAGAGATATCAGGAACACAGATAACAGTTCTCTCTAGGCAGCACCGTCCTAGAGCATACGATGCAGTATACTTACCTTGGGCTGATTATCACTGCATCAGGGAGCTTCAGTAAGCCAGTGAATTAACTTAAAGTAAAAGCTCGAAGAGCTCTTTACGCTATTAAGAAAAAGTTCTATAATATTGAATTACCAATTCCAATCTGGTGTAAGATCTTTGATTGTGTCATACAGCCCATAGCGCTGTATGGAAGTGAGGTATGGGGTCTACTCAGTGATCAGAACTACACTAGATGGGACAAACGTCTAACAGAAGCCCTACACACAGAATTCTGCAAATTAATTTTGAAATTACAAAGGAAAACACCTAATAATGCATGTAGGGTAGAAATAGGATGATTCCAATTGATTATTAACATACAAAAAAGATCTCTAAATTTTTGGATGCATTTAAAATCAAGTCTCACAGAATCGCTACATTTTAAAGCGCTACAAACCCAAGAACTGAACCCTGAAAAAAGTCCCCTCAGTCAGCTGGTTCTGAGACTCACTAACCCAGTTAACACTACTAACATTAACCAGCCTCAGACCAGCACTGCTTTTCAAACAAACATCAGACTAAATCAGATCAACAAACAATCTAAAATCAGAGAGAGAGAGAGAGAGAGGTGTTGCTGTCAGCGACTGCACAAGGGCTACAGCAGCACCTGGACCTGCTGGAGAACTACTGTCAGAACTGGTCCCTCACAGTCAATCTGAAAAAAAAAAATTATGATTTTCCAGAAAAAAGCCAGATTACAGGACTCCAGATACACATTCACTCTGGGAAACACTGTAATAGAACACACCCGACACTACTACTCCCTCGGTCTAAAAATCAGTGCTTCAGGGGGTTTTGGTCTGGCAGTGAATGCACTAAAAGAGAAAGCTAGAAGAGCATTCTATGCTATTAAGGGCAAATTTACCCAAGTTGACATTCCTGTAACAATCTGGTGTAAGATCTTTGATAGTAATGTAATGCCTATTGCTCTGTTCGGGTGTGAGGTTTGGGGTCAACTCTGTCTGGCAGATTACTTGAGATGGGACAAACACCCCATAGAATCCCTGCATGCAGAATTCTGTAGAAACATTCGAAGAGTTCAGAGAAGAACACCTACTAATGCATGCCGGGCCGAACTAGGCAGATACCCCCTTATTATACATATTGAAAAACGATCCCTCAAATTCAAGTTCCCCTAACACACTGCAACATGAAGCCCTTAAAACCCAAGAGCTGAAGCCTAAAACCAGTCCCCTTCGTCAGCTGGCTCTGAAACTCACAAACCCACTAACAACTAACAAACACCAGTTTCAGACCAGCACTGCTGAACTAAACCAAATCACAATAAACCAAATCATAAAGGAAAGCAAAAATTCATATTTGGACCATTGGGAAAATTAAAGTAAAAACCAAAGCAAACTGGAATGTTATCAGTCCCTAAACAGAACATATAATCTGGCAGAATATCTGCACACTGTAAGAGATCCAAAACAGAGAAGGATCCTCACCAAATACAGACTCAGTGAGCACAGTCTGGCCATAGAAAAAGGCTGACACAGACAAACATGGCTTCCAAAGGAAGAACGAGTCTGTGCTCACTGTGACATGGGTGAGAGACACACTTTCTCCTTCACTGTGAGAAATGTACAGAGTTGAGAGAGAGATACCTCCACAAACTCTCAAACCTCATGCCACAATTTTCCAGTTTGGCAGAAACCAATCAGATCTTGGTGTTACTGGGGGAGAACCATCATGCATCAGTTGCAGGTAAATTACTCAGAAACCAATTACTGCCTTAATGTACTTCATTCACAGTACTTTTATTCTCTTATGTTCATAATGTCATGTTAAATGCTTATTTTATTTTATATTGTATAGTGTATATTGTTATTATAGTTTTTATTTGATTTGATTCATTACCTGGCACCTTATTTTAATTCTATTTTTATTGTTATTTGTTACTATCTTATCATTATTATTTGTCTTGTCATTATCTGTTTTGTGTATTAATGCATTGACAATATTGTATGTAAACACAATCATGCCAATAAAGTACTTTTAAATTGAATTGAAATTGAGAGAGAGAGAGAGAGAGAGAGAGAGAGAGAGAGATAGTAGTAGTGTAGACAAAGAGGAACAAAATAAAAGATAAACAGTTTATCAACCATAAGTATTTACTAGAAGTAAACATTTTATGCAGAATGGTCAAATTCAGTATAAGCTTGGACATTTTGTTTATCTAAAATTAACGTTAAGTTAAAGTATAATTTTCAAATAAATACATTTTCACTGTTTTCCCCCTCACACTCTGCCAAATGTACCCAAAAATCCACCAGAAATTACTTGACAACCACAGTTTTGTCTGTGTTGACAAATTCACTATTGCAACTGGAAATCAGGGCGGGACATATCGAAGGTTTCATTCCTTTTTACTATTTTTCTTTTTTTAATTGCCAAAAACCTTTTTACATCACAGCCATGAACATGAATTGCCACTTGAATCTGTTAGTAAAATGTAAGTGGTATCAGGGGAGAAACATTCTCATTCTAGACAGCAATTTATTGGACAGAATGAGTGCAAGATGAGTGGTCAATAATGTTTGGTCTGTTTTCCCAGAAGATACATTTGAAATTAATCTGTGAATTCTAAATGTTGATGTTGTGAACTTTTAGGAGAACACTAGCATGCAAATGGCCTCAATGGTAACAGACATGGAATAAAAGCCACAAATCTCAATTTCAGACATTTTTAGAAGAATCATACTTTGATGCAATAGTTTTGTGTCACATTGGTTAGATTCAGATTGACATAAAAATGATGATTAAAAAAACTGTAAAAATGCTTTAGTGCCACATTTCAACTCTACTTAGAGACAGTATCTGCAGTCAAACTACATATCAATATTTGCTCTCTCTAACTGTTTCTTACTCTCTATAAACCTCTTTATGTAGTGGTGTGATCAGGGTCTCTTGGGGTCAACAAAAGGGAATTAACATACATAACATATACAAGCTTGTAGTTTATGATACCTTATTTAGGATGTTGTTTTATTTGCTCTTTGATCCTTTTTAGAGGATTACATGTTTCACATTATAATGGAGAGTGAAAGAAATCTTGCGTTTCTGAGTCAGAGTCACATCCTCTAGAATATCACGCTGGGCTTAAATCACACCATCTTGAGCAGCTGAGAGGTGTGTCAGATTGGCAATCTGGTTCCTGCTTATTCACCAGTGCTGTTGGAAGGACCTCAATGTGAGGAAGAGGCAGCTGTATTGTGGTGATTGTTTAATGCTCTGTTCCCAGCAAGCCAGAGTTGCTTTTATGTTCGAGCTCCACAGTTCCTGTCTCTGAAAAGCTGTACAGTATGTTGCATCAATTCTAGGTAGTCTGTGCCCGAGGGGCTGAATAGAATGGATGGTGCCCCCTGGCCTTGACTGTGTTCTTAACATGGCATTAAATATTGCACACAGTAGCCTATTTTTGCTGAGGAGAGTGATGTGAAAGATTTGAAGATAGGTCTGTGACATGGTGTATATCACTAGAATTCTTCCTTTGTCAGAGTGGACGTGTGAAGATAGTTTTTAATCCCAAACTGTAAGTAAAGTTGCAATAGTAACACTTACCTTCTAGCAAGCACTACTAGTTAGTAATTACAAGGTATGCTTTTTTAAGAAAGTGGAAAATGATTTTCATTGTTGACATCTGGCCTTTTGCTGACAGTATGCATGTTATACTGGGCTGTTATCTTTGATGCTGTTTGTGTATTGCACTTATATCTGTCTATACCTTATGTTCTAGAGTCAACCAAAGCTTCGATTTAAGCCATGGTTAAGCTACAACAAAATCAATGAACGATACTAATAGCCAGGCACTTCCTGCATGTCAAGCAGTTACAAGTGGTTTTAGGATTGACAGCCACTGGTCGAAATGTAATTAAGGACAGAGAATAATGGCTGTTGGAGCACTGGTTGAACTGTGTCTGGAAATGGAGAATAGATGTGAACTGAAGGTGTGACTGACTGCACTGCACACTAATATTATTTCTGTTCATTTTCTTACAGATGGAATATGAAAGTTTTGTATGTGACAATGAGGTCCTTGCATATTGTTTTTCAAATATGGTTATTTTGTGCATTTCTGTATAGCTTTTAAATCACTAAGCTTTTGAGCCACCTTCCTCAATTTGTATTATGATTAGTTAAGTCCTCTCTTGAATCACTTATCATGCATATGGCTAGTGTAAAATCTGTAATGGTCACAAATTCCAAGACAGCCAAAACAAATTATGTGCATTGCCAGAAAGGGGCACAGATGGAGCAAGTCGTGTTAAGCATCTCTCCCTGCCTCCACGAATTAATGAAGAATCTCTTCACATTTTCAAATAAAATGATCATTACTGATCAACAGATTGTACAGTAGAAGATTCAGTATTTCATTTGTGGATGTTAACACCACAGAAAATGACTGGAATAAAGCAGACAAAAAAAATATGATAGTACTGAATCTGATAGTGATGTAGGTTCTATTTCATGGCAAAAGATTGGTTAGTATTGACTTTGTAAAATGTAGTTTGTATCAGGTATGTAAAAGTTGTATGTCATTATGCTTTTTTATTTATTTTTTTTGCTGTTCAGAATACAAAAAATTAAGCATTTGAGTCAAAAATAATCTGATTTTAGCTGCTTGTCTGAACAAAGCTGTAGACTATTTTAAAATCAAGACAATTGCATTTCATGATCGAGTAGTCACAGATTTTATGTAATGATGAGGGAAATATAATTTGACTTAAATAATGAAGTCTACGGACATAAATTCCCCTGTGCACATTTACATAGTTGGGTACTGAATGGCCCAGTATCCATTCACTTTATGCAGTATATGAAAATTGTGAACCCACCATTGCCTATTTTGTATAATCTTAGGTATAAACTACATATATATATATATATATATATATATATATATATATATATATATATATATATATATATATATATATATATATATACTTTCTAAAATAATTTTTGAGCTGTTTTTCAAGATCCGTGACCGTTTTAATAAAAACAATTTTTTTTTCAGGAAGCATAGGAAGGTAATATTAATCATGTCAGTTGTACTGTAGCATTCAGGGTTCCTAAAGTGTTGGAAAACATGGAAATATCAGGGAATTTTAAAATGATGTTTTCCAGGTATGGAAACTAATCAAATCTTGAATTGTACTAATCAAATAATTGAAATTCCTATTCTGAATATATTTTCTTTCTAGTTATGGTCTTCTTTAAAATGAGTGGTGACCAATAGATATATTGCAGAGGCCGATAAATATGCATGATCTACATAGGCGATACATTTTCCCCTATTTGTTTCTTGAGGGCGCTGAGAATTGACTGCTTGCATGTGAAGCAACTGAGACATACAAGCTACCATTCAAGGTTCATTATGTTGTTAAATGCCATCATGTTACTAAAATAATATACTGGTGTGCACCACAGTGCCATTTAATTGGTCTATATATCAAGCTCAATGTTAAAGTGCTCGCCTGTTTCATTCTCCCTCTCTCTTCTCAACAGTTGCCTGTAACTTTTAACTGTCTTGACTGATGATAAAAAGGCAAATATCAATAAAAATTATATCATATACTATCTGCAAATATGTGCATATCTCTTTTAAACAGATGTAATAAACCAACCTCACACAACTTCAGCAGATCACGCATCCTGTGGAACGCATGAAGCACGCATTCTAACAGTCTCTCCTCAACAGTTCCCTGTAACTTTTCTAATTATAAAAGGCAAATATAAAAAAAACTTCTATTATATACTGTCTGCAACTATGCAGATATCTTGTTTAAAAAGATGTAATTCACAAACTTTGCGAAAATCAAGCATTTTTTTCCCATCGACCACTCGTCTAATATCTTCCTCTGAAGCGCGTATTCCATCAGCCAGAATCAAAACTTCAGGATCAGGATCAAACGTTTTTCTGATTCACAAATCATGACAGTCACTCAGTGACAATCCAAGCAGGGGATCCAGGCTGTTTAAATTGTCAGGAGATTGCTGCTTGCACTTGATCCGCATGAGCATGTGAGTTCAACTTCAAAGTAAAAGTGCTTCACGTGTGCTGTAAGTAAATGTCTTATTCACTGTGCACTGTATGTATAGTTGGTTTGAATCTGTATTTTATTAGAAAATGCGATTGCTATTGTGGACATGCCATACAGTATATGGTTGCTGGACTACTGTGTGTATTGTTATTTCCTTCTTCCTAATATATGAACAATTTCTTCATGTGGAAATAAATTACAAAAATTTGATGACTACACAGAAATCAGAACTGCTATCTGCCATTTAAAATAAAATAGTGGTAAATAAGAGATTATTCATAAGAGTTATTTACTATATTCAATTGTGTGATATATTGGCAATGCTATTAAAAAGCCCATATCAGTCGATCATTATTTAAAATATTTAATCAATCAGAATGATTCATTCACAAATAAAAAAAATATATTTTTCCCTGAGCATTATTAGATCCTCCAGTATTTGAATTGAGCAATACCTGTATGGGATGTCTATCTGTTTCAAATTTTTGGAAACTGTGTCCACATCCCCAAAAATGATTTGGATATCCATTCACCCGGTCATCAAACAGGACACAGTCCAGTAATTAAAGAAAACTCAAGCAGTGCAGTGCCTGCCTTTTGTTTGTACATTGTGCTGCTGTGATAATCTCTAGGTGCAAGAGTCCCAACAACAAAATCCCCACCTCAGCTGAATGGTAATTCATCTCATTGACAGTCATCTTCGCTGTTTCCTGAAGGCATGCGGGAATGCTAAGTTTAGGTGGCATAACATATCCAGAGCAGCTAATTTTCTCCGCAGTGCAGAAATACATCACTTGGCAGTTCCTCTCACAATGGGTGACAGCTGTAGGTATTATGAGACTGCCTGATGTATGGGGTGTAGAGAGGAAGACTCTCATAACCCACTCTTTATTTACTGCCACTTGAGTGACAGACAAGTACGAGCACGATTAGTAGAGAGGAAGGGGACAATTGGAAGTGTCTGGACATCTTGGAGGGAAACTGTAGTCACTCTATCCCATCACTCAAGTCTGTGTGGTCTTTTATCATCCATCAATCAGAACACTGCTGGCAGAGACAAAATACATGAGTTTCAGCAGTCATGAAAAACCTGGAAATATCAGTGAATTTTAACATTTTGAATTCCAGTATTTAAAACGTAATGGAAATTTGTGAAATCTCAAAAAGTCATGTTAAAATCATTGACTTTTCTGTTCTATGATTTACTCTGCACTAAAGTCTAGATATTGCTAGATATTGCTCTTTGTAAGTGCTGCAAAGAGCTAATTTTTCCCTTTGTAAGTGCTTGTACTGTAAGAGTGTAGAGTTTAACTTAGTTTGTACAAGTAGTCATTTAAATCAATTAATTAAAAAAAACATGGGCACCTGACATACTGGAAATTGGCTTGGCAATATCTATATAAATTCAAACATGAATCCACAATGAATGACTGGAGTGGTCATGAAAAACTCATGGAAAACCTTTGGTCAAAAAGTGTAGGAACCATGAGCTAGAACCCTTAAAGCTTTAAATTATGTTCTTAAGTTATAATACAGTACGGGTAATAAACAGTACTTTAGACAAATGCTTTCCATTTTCATATGAGAGTTGGTGCTGAAAGAACTCTCGTTACTGAAGATAACTCTTCCCTTGATTTTAAATTCTTGGATGTCATCACCAACGTCATTTTAGCATTTTAAATTGAACTTTCATGTGTGGTTCACAGGAGGTGAATTTTGCTCTTTTAGTAAAGATAATGTACTATGCAGCAAGTGCGTCAGCACAATCTACTCAAGATGAAACCAATTTCACTCCAGGGGGTGGAAAGAGATGGAAGTGATTTTTGACTTCATCCTCATTTAAAATATAAACAGAGGTTTACATCTCAGCAGTGTGCTTCAGAGTCTTGCAGATCATTTTCAAAAGCTCCTATTACATATTTGTACATGCTTAAAAAAAATGCCCTTTTAGAGATTCTTTAAAAAGACACGAAGGGCTAATGTAATGGCCTCTTTAAAGATTTTATGTACATCCTTTAAAAAAGAATTTGTTAAAAAGACTGCTCTAAATGAAAGTGAACCTAGATCTTTTAGTTTCATTGCCTTTCTAGAGCTTTACATTGTAATATCTCTCCAAAAAAATGTGGGCATATCGTTAAGTTGTTTGTAGTCTGGAAATAAACATGTAATAAATAAGAAACCTGATTTAAACCACATCAATAGGTCTTTTTTGCGTGAAAAACAAGTGTTATTAAAAGTATTTTTTTTAAATACACAAAAAGCAAGCAATGCCACAATAATAATATAGTGTTGTCATTACTGATTTAAATGTTTCTGATTTGTCATTCCATTCTTGCACACAACAAACAAATAATATCTTGTAAATATGTTATTGACACTTTTCACGATTAGCTAATTATGACAGCTGTAATTATAATATTTATTTATTTATTTTTGTATTAATTGTGCAGACCTAGTCTAAAATGTTTTTGTCTTTTTTGGACATGTGGTTTAATCCGCCTCACTTTTTGACAGACAATCTGTAAAGGGTAACAGTTTTCCATCTTCTGTTTCCACAATAATTGTTATTTTTTAAGTCTCCTGACCTGGAGTCATGCTGTGATATACCAGGTATTGACTGCACCATCTGAACAAATAGCTCTGATTTCAACTATTGCTTTATAACATAATTATAACAGCATCACTCTGATGTGAATGCAGTGTGAACAAAGCCAAAGATTGAAAAGACTTGGCAAAAAAAAAAAAGGAATATGATGATGATATTGTAAATAACTCTACACCTGAGAGTCATCAAGGCTTCCACATTGTTGCACATTTTTTTCACAAAGATCAATTTCTAAAATTACAGGGACAATTTTGCATAATTTGATATATCCTAGAAAAAGCCCATTTAAAAGATGTTTTAAGTTTTTTTTTTTAAATGCCACGCACACTATCTCTAATACATGACAGAGAAAACAAAAATCAGCATTTAAAGCTCATAAACCTACATTTATACTAATAAAATAAAGTCAGACTTGAACAGTAACAATTTACAAGTCTAGCCATGCTAGACATCCATTGTGATCTGTAAGCCAGCTTTTAGGAACACCTTTTCCATCTTGTCTTGTCCGCAGTGCCCTTGTCTAACACTGTCATAACCCAAGGTAAATATAAGAGAAGGATCTAACAGAAGTTATGTTAATGCCAATAAAGCTTTCCCTCCATATTCTGCTCTGTTAGGATCTGGGACTGAACATTCCTCTCCATTAGACATGAATGCTAAAAAGCCCCACAAAAAGTCCCATTATGAAAAATTACCCCTACTGCTCAGGAAATCTTCCTGGCACATCTTAGAAGGACAAGATTATATATTGTATGAATAAAGTTATTGGCTTTGACTTGCCATGGGGATAACACACAGGGAATGTGTGTATAAATAGAATGTCTTCAAAATGTGATTTCATAGTGGGTATACAGTGGAAATGAGAGCACAGAGACTTGGATATCTTTGTTAGCTGCTTCAGTACAGGTTTTTGGTGAGGTACCATTTGGGTTGACCTTTTCTCTGCATCGGCAAGTGGATATAACAATATTTCAAGTGAATCTGAAGAAAAATCAATCTTTCTAAAAGATGAAAAATGGATGGGGACTCATCACGACCTGTTTTAAACAAGTTGTTTATTATTTTGTATGCGAGTCACTTGGTCTAGCTATTAAAGTATTACAAATGCCAAACAATTATCTGATTCATGGAGTGAAAGTTCAAAACCTTTCATCTTCATTTTGCTCAACTTGTTAGGGAAAATTTCATTTAGCTTCAGCTTTTTAAAACATTTTTTAGAAAGTTTGAAAACTACTGTATTTCAAACAGGGCTTAAAGTATTCCGGCCGGGGGCCGGATTTCCGGCTTGAGGGCAGGTCCGGCCTCCGGCGCAGGCAAAATTTATTAATCAGGCTGCAAATTACAGTCGGACGCACTTTCGGCGCGGACGCGCTTGGAAAAAACGAGTGCGCCGCTTCCATTATGAGCGCGCATACCGCGCGGCTGCATTTGAAACTGGGAACTTGAATGCGGTTTAATATTTTCGAGTCAATTGATTTCACCTACCAATCATATGAGAGGAGCGCAGCTCTAACTAACGTCACAAGCCTATCAGAAGCAGAGCAGGGCGGGTCCTGGCAACAGTGTGATTGAGATCCATACCTCACGTTAGCGTCGTCGGTGAAAGCATGGAGCGCAGAACTCCAGAAACAACATTAGGTGACTTAATGTCATCATGGATGAAAAGAAAGGAGATGTGAGTTGGTTGATTTCAGTAAATTAGCTCAGGTCAGCATAATCATATTTTCTGTCTACACCTTTTGATGTTAGCCTTACGTTGACTGAGCTAACATTAACATACACTGCTGCTAGGTAACTTCAGACTGTTAGTTAAATATTTAATGTAGAACATTCTGTGTAGCTTACTAAAAAAACATTACGTGTAGGCCTACCATGAAAACGAGTCCACTTTAAACCGCTTTATTTTCTGTCAGCAATGTATGACAAGTAACGTTGCAGTGTGTACGCACCTTTAGTGCTGTCAACGTTAACGTATCGCGATTTCTTTTTTTTGTCCAGCTTTAATGTTTTAAAATATTTAACACAATTAACGCTGCATCCGTTCTTTGTCATTCTTTAGCTCTTATTAGTTATTAGTTTGTCCACGAAATGCTTTAAACCATTAATGTGCGACAAGACAAAAGAGAACGCACTTCAGTAAATGTCCTCCTCACACACACACACACACACACACACACACACACACACACACACACACACACACACACGAGGCACAAAAAGTCGCGAACCAGTATCGAATTCTCTTTCGCGCTTGAACGAACAATAACACACACATTTATGCCAAAATGTCCGTTTTGTTGAGTATCCTCACGAGAATCAATCATTATTAACTTTAAATGAGTTAAATAAAATCTTAAATGGAAGTAAAGAGTAGTGAGAGAATGAGACGCGTGAGATCCTGTCACCAGCTATAGATCTTAAAGTGACAGTAGCCACTAATTCTGTCTGTCAGTAAAGTTAACCAAAGAACAAAGGGAACAGAAAAACTACTAACTACTCTTTGACTAAAGAACGCTTGTAGCTTTAATAAGGATTAATCGAATTTAATTTATAATTTATGCATTGCGGACTGTTTTATAACCCTAAAATTTAGTATACTAAATGAAATATCAGTGATACTGGCCTTCATTAATAAAAAGATGCCATTAAGATACAGCCGTAATACTTAAAAATAAATGGTTCCATTTGAAGATAAGTCCGTCTCTGCAAAACAACCCCCCAAAAAAAAGTTCAGGCTCAGCAACTTTTTTTCACTTTAAGCCCTGTTCAAAGACTATGCAGTGAATTAAGTAACATTGCTTCGGGGTAATATGAGGTTTTCTCAATTTTAGGGAATTGTACCATAGGCTAATCAGTGTTGTGGAGTTCTGATGTTCAGTTTTTCAATAATCTTTAAGTACATTTTTGTGTAAGTTCCAAAATATTCTTAACCTGATGCTGGCATAGCTTTGATTGGGCATGTCTGAATAGTTGCCTTTATTTGAGTCCTTTGTGTAGGTTCTTTGATGTTTTTGAATCTTAAGCTGTGTCCCAAATGATGCACAATGCACTCAGCCATGTACTGTAGTATCGTCCCAGCTTAACAGCTGATGGAAGTGACGTTTCATGCGCATGCGATGTATTGCTGCTAGCTTTAGCGCGATAGCCAACCTCAATTCAACACTTCTCAAACAACATAGATATTCACACAGCGTGGGTTGATGGTAAAGCATTTAAAGGTATAGTTCACCCAAAAATGAAAATTCAGTCATTGTTTACACATCCCTGTGTTGTTACAGAATAATACCATTTGAATTTGATTTTTCTTAACACAAAGGGAGAAATTATAAAAAAAAAAAGTCTTCACCGACCGTTGATCTACTGTGCCAGTTCAAGAGACACAAGTTTTTAAAGCTCCTTGCACGAGAGCAGAGTGCTGCAGCCACTCGCAGGGTTGAGCATTCAAGCGAAAACCCATTTTGTTTCGATTCAACAGTGATATTAACAACAGAAAACACAACACAGCAGCACACAAACCAGAGAACAACAGAACTAACAAACATGTCTGAAGAGTTTGAGGGTGAAAAATAGATGTACTTCTATGCCCAGAACTGGAGAGAAAGGCGGAGGGAGCATGAATGTCTCTCACCTCTTCTCCATTCTGAACATTTGACCATAAACAAGTAGTTTTAGCAGGCAAGTGAGATGCTGGCTTTAATATAATGTTATTAGGAAGCAACTCATGGTGCAATGCCAAATATAGAAACCGAGCATTTAACAGAATAGGGCTGCAACTAACGATTATTTTGATAGTCGATTAATCTAGCGATTATTAGAATGATTATTCGACTATTTGCCGATTATTGTAACGATTAATCATTAGCTCTTAACCGATTATTCAGCTTGTTTAAATGGTTGGATTAAACATGCTTACTAACAATAAAGAGGACAACATCATCTTTTAAAAATACATCTAAAAAACATTCACTGAATTAATGGTAAAAAAAGTTTTTTTATTAAGTTTAATTCAGTAAAGAAATTCACTGCAAATTTTTTTTAGCACGGGAAGACAGGCATGGGAGCGAATATGAGAACACGGGTAACATCAACGACATCAAAACAGTAGAAACAACGAACGACAGGATAATGGAGGAACAAACAGGGCTTAAATACACAGACACATGATTATACAAATGACAAACAGGTGCAAACAATGACATAGTGTTGGAGACCGGGAACCATGGTGACGGTGACATGGAAAACACGAGGCAGACTACCAGGGAATCGTGACAAATGCATCTTTTTTTAAAGGATTTTTAGATATTTTAAAATAATTGCATTTTATTAAAACAACATTCTCAGATTGTTTTTTCTTCAACAGTATAGCTGCTAAAGTAAACATACACTCTTTTAAAGGAGTTTTAGATATTTATATTGGAAAACAAGCCAAACAAAATCAAATCAAAAACGTATTTTGTAGTGTGTAATGGGGCGAAGACTTCCCTCTCTCACCTTTCTGTTCACATCAATCCATCTTTAACTCACTAAAAAACAAACAAAATTAAGATAAAACACCCTGGTGTTTTCTTTAAAGAGCTCCGGCTCCGCTTATTCCACAACGTTCCACAACATAAATTGCTTCTGGATTTACTTTTTTTTGTGTAATTCAGTCATACTTTGTGATCTACATCAGCTGAAACTGTTTGGGGGGGTGCATCTGGACTGTGAGCTGTGTAATTCTTCCTGTCCTCAGTCTTGCATGAACTGAGTGCTGCTAATAAGTTTGGTCATAGAAATGCATCTTTCTACAACTCTTCAGACATGTTTTGTAAGTTCTGTTCTCTGGTTTGTGTGTAGTCATGTTGTATCTTCTGTTGTTAATATCACTGGTGGTCCTTTTTTTAGCTTGAACGCCCCACCTCACGAGCGGATGCTGCGCTCTACTCTTGTGCAAGGAGCTCTAAAGCTTGCGTGCTGTCTGTCTTATGAACGTGCACAGTAGATCAACTTTTGTTGAAGATTTTCACTAAATAATACATTAGATTTTGGTTTGTTTCTCATCAAACCTTATCATTTTCCTTCAGAACAAGACATGAGTCACATATAATAATATATTAGATGTCTGTATATACATCTGTCTATATTAGATTATACTTTTGTGTCCTTTTGAAGCTTGAAGAGGTGGTCACCATAAACTACCATTGTATGGCATTAGTGAGAACGTTAACACTGCCCCTTCCGCTACGTATGGCAAGCAGTGAGCACTGAGTGCATGAAGTGTCCAACATTCCACAATCTGTTTTGACGACTGAAGAAGTGCATCATCCGGGTACCCATTACAGTTCTTTTTGTTGCATTTTCAGTGTTAACATACTGTACCACTTACACTTAAACAAATAAATTATGTAGAAAAGTGCAGAAGTGTGTGGTTTGGGAAGCACCTTTAGTGTATTCTCCAAACAGGATTTTGAATACCCTTTGAATAAAAAGAGCATCAACTGTGATATTTAGGTATACTCCATTGGTGTACTCCATTGGTGAGCTTACCAAAAGACACTTTTCGAATTTGAACATTGAAACCATCTCATGATTATATTCACAGACTTATGAATTAAACTGACAATACATTTATATAATACAACAATTAAAATATTAATAAATAAGAAAATGTCTTTAAAATTCAAGATAAAAAACATGCTTAAACTTATTCATGATCCTTATTGTCCTTTGCTTGGAATAGAGCATAGGGTGGAAAACGTTTGAACGGACTGCCTTTTTTTGTTGTTTGAAAAGAGGAATGAATTTATGACCTTATGAGAAGAAAATTCTTGGAGCAGTTGGCCATGCTAGTGGTTTTATTAGGGGGGTGGGGGGATGATATGAATACATCTACACTAAATAAGCCAACCTAAACTTTATCTTTTATGTTGATTTGGAAATCCAGAACAAAGTAAAGGTTTTGCTGACCTTAAGTCAGCAGAGGATTTCTCCTGATGTTTTTTTTTTTTTTTTTTTTACTTGTTAAGGGACATATTTATTTATAGAATTTATAACATAACACTTTGTGCATGAAAAAAAAACTCAGATTAGAACTGGCATTTTGTGGGCAATATGCATCAGATGATCAGTGAATAGACTGTGGGCGGTATGTGTGCATTGCTGTCTGAGCCTTAGACTACCCTATGTGTGAAGAGGTTGGCATGTTGTCATATTGACACTTTTGGCTGTATAAATTATAAAGATGATTAAAAATGTAAATGTAATCACTGACACCGTGTAGCTAAAAATATTTTAAAGGAGAAATAATTGATCTATAACTCAGCAATTCTGTATCGCATTTGAAAGTCAGTTTGCAAAATTGCTGTTAGGTTAATGTGAAGATAATTATCCTTTTTTCTTAAGGAAAGAGGAAAGAGGGTCAAAACAAAGAATAGGTGACACTTTATTTGCATATACATATTATTTGTTATACATATTACATGTAATGACTATAGTAATAACAGTAAATTTTGCATAATTACAAGCAACTGACCTCAAACCAAACCCTAAACCTATAGTAAGTGCATGTTGTTAATTAATATTACTCAGTACTTATGTGTGCAATTACACTGTAACAAGGACACTGTAAAATAGTAACCCAAGAATAGTTTGTAGATATCGACACCACATTTCCAAATAACTCTTTTTGTAGGTGTTTTTGACTGCTTGACCAATATAAAGCTTTTCAGACTAATGCTCAATTTTTTGGGTGATATTTGCTTGCAATAAAATAGTTTTTTTTAAAAGCCAGTACATAAGCAGCATTTTTGCAGTTCCGCCACCATTAACTCAGCCCCTGTTTTGCTATATTGTTCTCAGTGTCAGATTGAAATGGCTGATCTGTTTCACAACTACTTCACTACAGCTTTTCTGCTACGATAAAATTTTTAAGCATCCCATATGATAGTCTAGCAAAAACTTCATCATTATCATACAATAAGTACAACAAAGTATACTAAGTCTTTTGAAATTCACAAAGCCTGAAACAGCCAACAAAACCAACACTCTGGGGAAAATTTGCTATAGTTTTTGTCCATTTTCTCTGCTCTCTTTTAAATGGCAATACATTAGAAAGACATAGAAAATCAGAACATGCCTTTTAACTGCATACCAGCAATGTTTGATCTTCCCTTTTAACTGCTGCCAAACAACCAGAAACCCCAAGAGAGGTCCAGACATGTCTGCCTCTGGCTCCAGATTTGGATACACGCTACACATTCTAACAAGCTCTTTGTTACTTCTCAAATATTAAAACAAATAGTGCCATAATTCTCTAGTATGTTCTTCTTTTAGGACTTTGATGAGAAATGGAATAATACTTATTCAGTATTTTTCAGTCAAAATTAGAAAACAAAGGCCAAAGTTACAACAGTCCTCTACACTGCACGTAAATAACTTGCATAAGAGACCAAATTTTATGCTATGCGACTAAAATATGTCTGTTAGTAGCCACTGGCTAGTAAAGTTCAGATTTCACTTGACAGTGATTGAGTTGCAGTGCTGAAGAACTTAAGCACAGTGATCCCTTTACTGATTAAAATGTTGCCGTTTAAGAACCTGGATTCAGCCTTGTCTTTTACTGCATACTGTGTTTTGTGAGCATGTTACAAACACAAAGTTGTAATAAAATTTGTTTTATTTACAAAAATTTTAACAAGAATAACTAACAAAACCTACAAAATGGTACTAACATGCTAAACAATAAAATACATGGCAAGGTAAATAAAAGTGCATAGGATGGAAATATGCAAGTGGTTGAACTGGATGTAGCAATAGCAAAGTGTTACTATTATCTTATGAAAGGTAAAATGCTGTTTCTCAGTTAATTAATAAGGTGAAAACCTTATTCCTAATTAAACAAATAACAAATTAATTATTTACAAGACATTTTATACACAGGTTATATAATCTAAAGAACATTACAAAATCATAAACTGATAGTATACACTAATGCCAAGGTTTCTGTAAAGAGGTTTAGTAGTGATATTTACATTCTCCTTGATCGATCAAGGAGTTTGGAGATGGCAACATCTTCCACTGGGGCTCAGGGCCACATTACAGTGGGGAAGGAGCTGGATTTCATTTCAACATCCTTGGACTCAAAGGAGCTGTGGAATGCTGATCTCCTGGAAGCACAGAGAGGGTTCTTCTGGAACATGCAGATATACAGCCCTTATGTCGGTACAAGATTCATCATTTGGAACAAGCAGATGCACAAAACTTGCAGAGAAGGTTGGCTTGCCAGAATTAAACATTGTCGCTGTAGTTACATCCCTGGTATAGGGATTCTGAACTTGCCATTGCAATAGTCTCTTGTAGTGAGACTTGGTACTTGGTCAGTCTTCTTCTGTCTCTCAGATGGAGACTAAGAACGTTGGATCATCTGCTATTATCTGGTTCTCTTAAAGAGACAGTACCATTTTAGCGCTTGTTATACATATCAATGTAAACTCAATGAAAATCGTAAAAGTGACTATAAACAAACATGTAACAACATGTAGTAATCTGTAGTAAGTGTAATTAATGTGTAAATACAAACATTTAAAGGGACAATCATTCCAATATGGAAGAATTTAACAAATAGACTATTGCAGGGGTTTTTACAAAACCTAATGTTTTTACATGGTACTTTCCCTTATCAGGCTAATTAAGCCTCCGAGACGGATAAAGGCCGACTGCGGATGGTGGTGCGAGAGAGAGAGATCGTTTGTGTCTTTTGTTTAAGTTTTTTATTAAACTATTATTTATATTGTCAAGCTGATTCTCGCTTCCTCCTTTCCATTGAAATCCCTTTACAGTCCCCTTTTAAGCGGAGGTGCCTTTAAGAGCAAGATTACTAGACAGTGTCTTCAAGAAATGCAATAAAGTTAGACTAATCTAAGCTAGGCTGACCACCTCAATAGTCATGTACCATATACTTTAACAGGTCCAGTTAGCTGTTCTGGAGTGTCATTTGCCATCTTGAGGCTGCCAGTCTTCTTCACAATTACAGCTCTTCACTCTGACAGTCACTGCGTACCACCCTCTAGACATCTGACAACCTGTTTCCTCCCACACATACATTTATAGTCCTGTCACCAAAGAGTGCTTTGTAATGTGGAATATGCTTTTGCTCGTTGCAGCACCAATTCCTGCCCTGTTTCACCACATTTCTTTGTTCTCCAGACTCGTTTCCCACCCGAGAGACCGAGTTGGAGGAGGACGGTCACTCGATATTTCCTGCCTCAGCTATGAATAATGCTAATCTGGCACCGGCTTTTCTAGTTTGTTCAGTGTTTTCACAAGATGCATCTTTTATATGCACGTCAAGTGTCAGCTCTCTGTTGCTTGATGTGTTTTTGTGGAGGCAGGAGGTTTCGAACTTATAAAATTCAGCGCAGAAACTTGGCTTGTTAAAGGCAGAACCAGAGAGGTGAGAAACAACACCAGTTTAATCCGTTCAATACCGGTAATTGACAAGACGGTTTGGTTTTCTCTCTCATATTTCATCCTGGAAATTATCTGTTTTATTGAGCATCTCTTTACTGATCCATTCATCTTTTAATATCTATGAACTTTATATCTGTCTAGGTTAAAAGGTATGTATGCATATGTGTGTGGACAACAGCGGTTTCACATTAAACTGAAACATTTAGGAGCTAAATGGCTGTTTTAGTTGCCACATCACAACATTGCTTGATTTAGATTGTTGTTCAAAAACACGATAGAAAGCCAAAGAAAAGACAGCTGATAGATAATTAATTAGGTGTTTAATATATATATACTGTGTAGTTGAGTGCACAACTGTGCATTCCCCTTTTGTCTCATAAGTTTAAATGAAAAGTTATATAATCACACACAGGTGTGATCTATGGGTGTCCACATGTTTTGGGCCATATTGTACATGAGTGTAACATTAGAACTCATCTTAGGCAAGCAGGAACATAAGTTTTGTGAAGTTTCAGATAAGCAGCAGTATTTGATGGAGCTTTTCATGGCTATGGGTGTGCAGTCAGGTGGATCTGGGGATAGCAGAGAGGTCCTGGTGGCTAGCCTGCAGTGCAATAAATTTCCTTCTGTAGATTGAGAGGATTTCTTCTAGGAAGCTCTGGCCAATCACTGACTTGTGCTGCTGTGCATACAGCTCATTTACATTACAAAATTCTTATGAATGGGCTGTCTTCATTATATTGCCGGTGCTTGACATGAACTGGAATATAAAAATAGAATGCAGATGGTACAATAACTGGAGAAAAAACTCCAGTTATTAAATTATATTGATACATCCTATTAGCACTTGTGTGCATGGTTTCTTCAACCCACTTGTGCATAGACTTGAAAATATGAAAACTTCATGGCCATGCTAAATGAATTTACACGTATGATGTATCAATAGTAAAAAAAGTTTAACTCCTAAAGACATGAATTGTAATTTTCCACTCATGACCAATCACATAAAAAGTATTGTCACGATCCACTGTTGTCTGGCCTGTGTTTCTCCCCTGTCATCTGTTCCCAGACTACACTTCCCATAACTCCCTGCTCTCATCTCTGCCAGCTGTCCTTCATTGTCCTCACCTGTGTTTCATTTAGTCATTATCCTTTGTGTATTTAAGCCCTGTTGTTTGATCATTCGTGGTCAGTTGTTGTATGTGTTTGACCTCTCGTGTTTAACCAGTGCCCTTCGTAGTTGTTTGCTCGCTCCTGTTTATGTTATTGTTTCCCATCGTGGATGTTTTATTTGTTCCTGTGTCTACCAGTTATTTGTGTTTGTTAATTTTCATAAAAAATCCTTAGCTGCACTTAGATCCAGCTCTCTTGACTTCTTCCCAGCATTACATGTATCGTATGTTTGATTCATTTAAACACTCATCTGCTGAATACGGTTTGCTCTATCTTGGTAACCCCTTGTTCCCATAGGCCCATTAATGCACAGGCTTGCAAGGGCTGAAGCCCAGGGGCCCCCAACTCCCATACATGGTGTCCAGCACACTATTCTGCCCCGTCGACCTGTGCTGATATAAACATGGAGATGGTGCACAACAGCGAAAGCCTTCTGTGTAGCGTATGTTAATACAACAGTTCCCACCCACTTTTCGTAAGTCTGGGTTCCGGAAGTTGTCTGGTCTTCCCATAAATTTTTTCAATAGGCTTTTCATAAAATCCTTCAGAAATGAGTTCTAAGCTATGAACCAAACCATTCAGCTCTGAGGTGAATCACAACATTACAAACTTTGATTTGAAGCAAAAAGGTATTTGAAAATCAGACAAAAAGACAAGCGTACTCAATATTTTGTATGAGGGTACGAACTATAATCCAATGAAGATTTGTGAATGATGTAATCAAATAAAAAATTATGGAAATATATAAAAATTTTAAGTGGTTGATTACAAGTATAGAAAATATATAAAAGTTTACTTCAAAATATTCCGATATACAAATACTGTATATACTGTATATATGTAGTTTGTTGGTGTAGGGAGCGCTCATTGCTGGACTTGTTTGGTGGGCTTTATTGGCTGCGGTTCTCTGATTGGTTGAATTGTCTCTGCTGGACTATGGGTAGTGTAGTTCACCAGGAATTGCACTATTAAACACAATTTTTAAACAGTGAATTTGAAATAATGTGGACTGATGGCTTCAACTAAAGCATATACCATTGTTGAACAACCTCAGTGTCCAAGGTAGGTCTGTCTTAAGAGGATTCTAAATCATTGTTAAAAATAATTTAGTCTATGGAAAAAAATAATGGGATTTTTATTCTCGGAACCAGACTGTTGCGCTCTGTAGAATAATAGTCACCCCTATTATTTCATGCTACTGGATCTGTAGGCTTTCATTCTAGTCAAGAAAAGTTTTTACTTCCTGTTACTCCTCTTCAGTTTATTTCTAATTAATTTCAGATTATTTCATGTTTATATTTTCTTCATTTTAGAGCCAAGTTATGCAGGTTTGTCTATTCCAAGTAAAAGCATGTACTATTTGTATACAATATAAAACCTTCTATAACATATTTAGCATTCATCAGGCAAGAACATCCACTCCTTGCCACTTATATTACTTTCTATTTTCTTCAGCATCATATTTCATACAGATCCTTTTAACATGATTATGAAACAGACAGGGAATGTACTTCAAAAACCACAAACAGGAAATGAACCCCAGCTAGCTTTATTGTTCCTTTTTATAAAAAATAAAATAAAAATAGATAGAGAATTTGATTTCATAATTTTTTTTTTTTTCATTTTCAGCCAAAAGTATGATTGTTTGGGTTCATTTTAACCTTTACGGAGTGTAGCCCTGTAAAACATGTTTTGTATGAATAAGGTAAGTTTACTGATATCAAACACTTCTTGAATTGCATTGTGGTGTAGCAAGGCCATGATTATTATGCCAAAGCCTTGCATTCCTGTTGGTTTTATTAATGTATCAGTCCCTAGATCATGGCCCTTTTCAAATCATTTACGACAAAATCAGACCCCAGAAAGATGGGCCTTAGAAACTCTGCTCAAGGTTCCTTCCTCATATTAATTATCTTTTTTTATGATTACAGTATTATTATTATTCTGGAAGCCAAGCACAGATGAAAGACCTGGAAGAAGTCTTCCCTCAATGCTGTCCTCTGAGTATATCCATCTCTCTCTCTCTCTCTCTCTCTCTCTCTCTCTCTCTCTCTCTCTCTCTCTCTCTCTCTCTCTATATATATATATATATATATATATTACTTTGGGTTGGGGAGTAGTGGAATACATGTAATGGGATTACATATTTGAAATACAAAATATAATAACTGTATTCCACTACAGTTATAATTTAAATGTTTACATTTGGCAGACGCTTTTATCCAAAGCAATTTACAGAGCCCTTATTACAAGGACAATCGCTGGAGTTAATTGCCTTGCTCAAGGACACAATGGTGGTGGCTGTGGGACTCGAACCATCATCCTTCTGATTACCAGTTATGTGCTTTAGACCACTACACCACCACCACTCCAGTGTAATGGTCTAATTTAAATAATTGGTAATTAGAATAGCTACATTAAAAAAATATTTTGATTACTGAAAAGATTACTTTGCATTTTATTGTCAATTGTTTCATTTAATATTTAGTCCTTTCATATGGAAAACTGTTTTTTTTTTTCTTCTAGTAAGACCTTTGATATTAGGGCAAAAATCTTATTTCTGATAATAATTTTTGTATTGTTTTCCTGTAAAAATATCTAAAAATCCATAAAACAAAATCAGTTTGATTTATCTTGTTTTAGAAACAACACTGCATAAGATATTTAGGTTTTTCAGAGAATGTACTTTTAACATGTGTATTTATCTTACTGTACTGGCATTTTTTATAGTCAAAACAAGGGAAAAAATCTATCAGTGCTGAAGAAGTAATCCAAAGTATTTAGAATATGTTACTAAACTTGAGTAATCTAATGGAATACATTACAAATTACATTTTACAGCATGTATTCTGTAATCTATAGTGGAAGACATTTCAAAAGTAACTCTCCCAACTCTGCTTATATATACATGAAGCACACGCTTTCCTTCCCACTTTGTCCATAGTGTGTTGCTACTGGTGCATTTAAGCATATTGAGCATGTTTAGCAAATTTCTATATTGGGAATATTGAGTATATTATATAAATGTCTTGAAACAGCTCAGCATATTTTTTTAAGTTAACTCTAAGGCCACATACTCACTAACCTGTTTAGGTTTGAAAAGTGCTCTAAGTTTCCTTATGTAATTGTTTTCCAAAGTGTGCAGTCTTTGGTGAAGGAAAATGCAATTCTACTGTGGATAAGATTTGTAAACAAAGCAAAATCGAGATTTAGCATTTTTCCCCACAGTAGACATAACTGATCCGGTTTACGGAAGTAAACTACGGAAGTAAACCACGCCGTTGAAACATGGAAGGCAGCGAGTTAATTAAATTCTATAGCCTTTTTCTACTGTTCTTTGGACCCACGAAACATCTGACAGAATTTTCTACACTGCCAGGTTCTCTGAGATGGGTATAAATCTTTTAATACTTCCTGTTGAGGGGGTGTTGAGTGTTCCACGTCCTGGATAAATGAAGGGAGCAGTGAAACACCCAACTTTTTGATTGGAGCCTCTTTTACCCGAAACACCAAAGGCGTCAGGAATAGAGAGGCTTCACGGGGGTACCGGGGGGGCGAAGTGGAGCACGCGCCCCGTCCCGAGGGGAGCTACCCCCACAAGACTAGGCGCAAGACCATCAGTGTTTTCTTCTTTTAGAAATTAGGGTCCTGAGGTCTTGCTATGGGGGCTGCTGAGGGCGATGAGACCGTCCCCAATCCCTGGGAGGAGGAGCACGACTCGCCAAGCTTTACTTTTGAGCCTCCCTTCTAACAGGGCCGAGGCGGGTCTGGGTAGCCGACAGACCCACCCCCTGAGTGCGGTGAGGGAGGAACTGCGGCATCACTGAATATCCCCATGTCTCAGCACCCACGATAGTCGAGGGTACGTGAACACGGGAAGTATACAGGTTCTTCCATGAGCGAGAAAGCTCTTCATGGAGGTTATCAAAGAAGGGAAGGGACTGATGAGGCGTTCCCTTCCCCCGGTCACTAGACAAAAATCTATCCCCCAACTTGGAGGGTTTGGGGGTCTCTTGTTGGCGTGGCCAGTCTAACTGAAGTCTGGCCACTGCACGAGTAACCACATCGAGCAATTCCGCCACTGATTTCTTATCGCGGAAGGAAAGCTCGGAGGTGGGTAGAGATTCGAGGTCCCCCTCATGAACCGAAGAGGTGCAGGAACGTGCTTCGAGATCATGAGAAGGACCAGCTGGGTCTGGGGAGAGAGCAAGAGAAAGGGACGAACCCGTCTCTCGCTCCTCAGCCAAATCCATGCAAGAGCCCCACGAACGAAGTGTGGGTGCTGGCTCCCGGAAGTAAGCGAGGCGAGTAAGCATGCTCCTCCCCCAAACAAACAGAGCAAAACTGATGCGTGACCCCCTCGGCTATAGAGCGCAAACAAGGGAACATGCATCGTTTGCTCCGGCCTTCAATCATTCTCTCTCTCTCTCTCTCTCTCTCTCTCTCTCTCTCTCTCTCTCTATATATATATATATATATATATATATATATATATATATATATATATATATATATATATGCGATGGACTGGCGACCTGTCCAGGGTGTCCCCGCCTTTAGTCCAATGTTAGCTGGGATAGGCTCCAGCCCCCGTGACCCTGTACACAGGATAAGCGGTTGACGATGGATGGATGGATGGATGGATGGATATATATATATATATATATATATATATATATATATATATATATGTATATATAAATTTATTTTCTTTTTAGAAAGGAGAAAAGGTTCACTGCACACTGCCTAACCAAATTTTAACTCCTAGCAGAGGAAAGAAAGTTTGTGACAGGTTTGTGAGACACACACACACACACACACACACACACACACAGAATGGCACTGAAGAAAATAGATCTGACAACATGCTGGTGACACATCTGTTTATAGCCTGGCCACAGGTGCATCCAATGATCTCACCAGCCGAGGCTATAAATTCAGGTCAATGTTCATTGACATGTTACACACTTATTCACAGCTGGTCACAATGTAGGATTGTTCCCAAAGCACTTTTCTCAGCGCAGCATCCTAGTGAAGCTTTTTGTAAAGGGAACAATGTGTTTTCAAATGTAAAATTTTGTGTGGACATGGCTAATGGTATTCAACATATTGAAAATCCAAAAATATTTTTTTACCTTTTTTACTGTTTTGCACAAAGTCCTTCCAAAATAGATAGCTTAGGGTTCTACTGGATGATTTTATTTTTTATTAAATGAATTACTTTTGAAAATGCAGTATATTCAACAAAAACAAAAGCAGAATTTTCTTTTTTCTATTTTTATTATTTTATGTTGAGTAGCAAAACATCTGTTACCTATATCAAATTAAAATAACCACAGCAAGCTCCATGAACACACCTGTTTCAGACTTAAGACAAACTGAACAAAGCCTTCCATTGGTTAGTAAAAGAGTTACTAATAGTTTGTTTAGATTAGTAGTTTTATGATGTTTAAGATACCTATGTTTCTTCTGTTCCTGTAGCTTAACTAGTAGAGCATGTTGCTAGCAATGCAACGGTCATGGGTTCGATTTTCAGGCATAGAATTTATACGTACTGTTTGTGGACAAAATTTGTGGACACCGATTTGTGCTTGATCAACATTTGATCTCAAAATCATAGGCATATAACAGCTTCCACTCTTCTGGAAAGGCTTTCCACTATGCTGTATGTTGTAACATGGGTGCAAGGACACAAGAGCATCAGTTAGGTTAGGCACTAATGTTGTGGGATGGGGCCTTGCTCACAGTTGGCATTTCAATTCACCCCAAATATGTTAAATCGTGTTCAGGCTTTGTACAAGTTCTTCTACACCAGACACAGTAAATCATTTATTTTTGGACCTCACACAGGGACAGTACCATGCTGGAATACCCAGTTCTCCCTCCTAATGCATTAAATAATGCAACTTGTGCACAAGCCTTGTGCGTCAACACATGTACACCAAAAGCACCCTCGAGCTTCTGTTTCTGACGCGTCCGGAAATAGACTGTCAATAGACTGATGCGAAGAGCAACAGAATTTTATCATTGTGAAATTATATGTTGGGGTACAAATTTCATTTCATTTGAAATGAACAACATTTATTCATATTGGTTGATTTTTAATCAGCAACATTTATTAGATTGTAGTGGTGTATTGTATATGTGGTTTTCTGTACACATTCTGCTCTGCTGAAGTGACCTGTTTGATTCCAGATGTAGTCCATGTCTTCTTATCGCTTTGTGTGAAGGACCCAAATATACATTTTTATTCACGGTCAACCAGCATCCACTGTAACATCCTGCTCTTGACTCATTTGAACACATTCAAATATTGCCACCTCAAGAAGCATTATGGCACAGGTTTGATGTCAGTGATGTCAAATGCCATTGGCTCTCACATGTCTCGTGACTGATTGTGATGTATGTTTCGATTGAGATGTAACCATTAGGATCTGGATGTCACTACATTTGTGGAAGGAGAAGAATTTCTGCTATTTTAACCTTCACTTTCACTCTGGTTTGGAATACTATTGCTTTTGTATAATATTTTTTTTTAAATAAAGTATTGTGACTGTGCATTTATCTGCTTGGTACGTCTTTTATATTGAGAATTGTTTAGGTTTAGGCTTAGAGGTGGTGTCGGGTGCTCATAAATATCTATATAATGGTGTTGTTACGAATGGAGGCAAACGAGGAGAGCAGATCTAAATGCAACTACTTTTATTAATTTAGACAATAAACAAACACAAAGGAAAACCCTCAATGGGGAAATGAACACAAGACTGAGGAAACCGGGCAGGGAACACACACACACACACCAGGCTAACAACATTCAACGATAGACAGTGACTAAACAAACAGACAGGGTTTAAATACGTGGACATGGGAAGACAGGAACCAATGAACAAACAGGACTCAAACAAGATAACTAGGTGAATGAACAGAAACCAATGGAAAACTTATGAGGACAGGTGAAAACAATGACAGAGAACACGAACGCTAACAGGGAGACTGTGGAGGTAAACAAAGGACAAAAGTGAAAACTACGGAAAACAAAAGGGACAAAAAAGGTCAACAAAGGGCAACGGTGAAACAAGACAAGGTATCCCTAACAGGTGTAATATAATTCAAATTATTATGACTTAATTTACCTGTTTTATATTGTTAATTATATTGTTAAAATAATTGGTTAGGCTTCGGCTAAAGTGATTTTCAGGCCTGGAAATATCATAGAAGTTAGAAATATCTTAAGTAAAGGAAATGTTCTAGTTATTCTCATTTTCCTGTTATTATGTAAGGCTAGAAATGTAATGGAACATTTCTGGAAATTCATAGGTCAAAAATTGGTGGAAACCCTGAAAATTTTGCTTTAGATAAAAGCATCTGCCAGTTGTATAATATGTCCATCATAACCCAGAGGCCACCAGTAGGGTAGAGCATAGTGAGAGATGTCCATACGTGATTAATCCCAGCAGTAGGGCACATCACTGCAATGCTTCTTCAGACACAGAGGTAAACATTATTATCACCCTTTCATCTTTTAAAAACCCTGAATGTGAGATGCATTAATATGTTCTCTGTAACGCCCCGATCATTTGGCATGGTGTCATTCTTTTCCCTGCAATTAATGAGAGGAAAGAAAACAAAGCAGCAGGGTCCTTTGAATTATTTGATTAAGTAGCTGCAGCTAATGGAGTTTCAGGATTTAAGGGCAAATGATGTATTACAGATGACTTATCAAAGCATTTAATTTGCCCACTATTCCATTTATGCATTGTCTTATTCATATGGCCATGTACCTTCATTTTATCTTCATTGAATAGCAAGCCTTTCAGTGGTTGGGTTGGGGGAACGAAGAGGGTGGTCAGTGAAATCTAAAGGGAATTGATTTCTTCATTGCACCATTGCTTCTGAAGATGTTTTTTTCTTCTTTTGCTCTCTTGCTTGATAGTGTTTATGCCACTGATAAATCATTTGTTCAAACAAAAAAATAAAAATTATTTTGTGATTTACTCACTTATCGTTTCAAACCTGTGTGATTTTCTTTATTCTGTGAAACACAAAAGGTAAAGAAAATCATTATAATTTTTCCATATAATGAAAGTGAATCAGGACTGGGGCTATAAGCTCTAAAATGAGGAAAAAGCACAAAAGTAGTTTAGTTATCTGTTAATAAATCATGAACTCATGAATGTCAAGGTTTTCAGTAAATAATTTTGGTTTGTACCTCACACAAAACTATTAAATTAAATAAGAAGATCTGCTAGGCGATTTGTCATATGAGTTCCCTATCTGTCACTCACTTGTCGGTGTGTCGATGTAGTGACACTAGGGGTCTCTCTTGGGAGCCCCAAACACCTCTGATCTTTGAGAAAATGCCAATGGGAATTGGCAAGTGGAATTTGCATGCCACTCCCCCGGACATACAGGTATAAAAGGAGCTGGCTCGCAACCACTCATTCTGATTTTTTCTGTAGAGCTGAGTTCTACTGCCGGTCCATTCACCTCTGCATGCTGTTGGATTTACGGTGCATTACAGCGGTTTCTCCACTTGTGCAGGGATTGAGTGCAGAGAAAGCCCCTGGGTGCTACAACAGCCTAAAAGTGTATATATTCTTGCAATAAAAGAGTATTTTTAACCTTAGAACCCTCCACCCTGCTCTGAACCTTCGCAGCTTGACAATTGGTTACTGATTACGGCCACGCCCCACCCCAGTCCCATTCTTCATGGAGGTGCACGAGGAGCTCACAAAATTGTGGTAGGCTCCTTTTACTGCCCGGACCCGATCTCTGAGCTCCTCCGCTCTCACTATACTCGATGGTGGGATGGCCAGAGGGTACTCAGCGATTCCCCAGGTGGATAAGGCAGTTGCGGTGGACCTGTGCCCAAAAAACACCGCCACCTGGCAGAAACATCTAAGACTCCCGTACAGGGCCTTGAAGCTCACGTCGTCCCTGGTGACCAAGGCGTACAGTGCCGCTTTGCAGGCAGCCTCCGCCCTGCATGCCATGGCTCTCCTGCAAGTGCACCAGGCCAAGGTGCTGATAGAACTGCATGAGGGTAGTCCTTACCCAGTATTGATGCAGGAGCTGTGCTCGGTGACCGATCTCATGTAATCTCAGGCAGGTGATCTCGCGAACTCTCGGGCAGGCGATGTCCACCTTGGTGATCCAGGAGTGCCACCTGTGGCTTAACCTGGTCGAGATGAGGGAGGCCGACAAGGTGCATTTCCTTGACGCCCCCATTTCCCAGGTTGGCCTATTTGGCAACACCTTCGAGGACTTTGCCCAGCAGTTCTTGTCAGTCAAGAAGCAAATGGAGGAAGCCCAACACATCTTGCTTTGGTGCGGATCAAGGTCTCGCACCCCGTCTGCTTGTCGCCAGGGGTGGCCCGGCCCCGGCGTAGAGCCCCCTGCAGGAAGCTGACACCCCCATCTCATGGTCTGCCACTAGAAAGGCTTCAAAGCACCCCTGAGATGGGCAACCCAGGGACATGGAGACCCGCTACAAGTTTGGAGGTGGTGAACAGACCACTCCATATTGTGGTGGAGGGCCAGGAGGAGAATCCTTTGTTTCTTTTGATTTTGCCGCATGCAAGAGGGGCTGCGGTACCCACATTTTTCAAAGAAAATCGGTTGTGTTTAAGGCCGTCATTGTTATGATGCCCCCAGATGCGGCACACCCACACCCAGGTAAGTGCTTCGATGTTCCCCTCAAAACAGCCATGAGCTCTGGACCTGAGGCTCGGTAGAGTACTCGCCATGGCTTCTCCTGAATGATTTCTACTTTTTGGGGAGAAAAAAGAAGAGAAGAGGCCATGGCAGGTGCAGCCTGTACCCATTATGGGCAGTTGGCTTGTTCCCAAGGTGCAGGGAGCATTGGGGGAGGTTACATTTGCTACGAGGAACGGAGTGGTTTGCCCGAACCTGCACCACGTAACACAATTCAGCTAGTTGTGGCATTTCGTATAGGGACACCTAGTGTCACTACATCGACACAATGTTGAGTGAGTGACTATAGGGAACATCTTGGTTACTGTTTTAACCTCCATTCCCTGATGGAGAGAACGAGACGTTGTGTCCCTCTTGTCACTGAACACTGAACTACCCGCTGAAATGGCAGGGACCCTGTCTCGGCTCCTCAGCGCAAAACCTGAATGAGTAGTTGCGAGCCAGCTCCTTTTATACCTGTATGTCCGAGGGAGTGGCATGCAAATTCCTCCCAAGAGTGAACCCTAGTGTCACTATATCGACACAACGTCTCGTTCCCTCCATTAGGGAACGGAGGTTATGACATTAACCAATACATTTGGCACAGCATGAGGTAAATAATGACAGAATTTTTATTTATTAAGTAAATTAGATTTTAATCTGTGTCTGTGATGAGCTCAAAAGGTTCAGTGGTCCTCTGGACGCAGTCAAGCTGCCTCTGAAATCCTTTCAGATACCACATGCTTATTTATTGCTTCAAGCTTAAAGGATCCATGGCTGGGGCACATAATCACTATTCTAATCAAGGCATAAAAACAGCATTTTCTCACACACATCTGTTTTCCTGACAAAACACACAGGATTTTTATATCGCACAGCTTCACCTAGTCGTAAGTTGTGACCGATATGGCTGAGGTCATACGCCAGATTGAAATTCATCCTTTCAACGTCCATAAGGTCATTCACTTAAGTTTTATCTAGATCTGTGTGATTAGAGGGGAGGCTTAAATAGATGTTTAGTTGTTACATGGTGATTGCAGAGTTTGAAAGCTCTTTGTGGAGGCTTAAAGGGATGTTTAGTTGTTACATGGTGATTGCAGAGTTTGAAAGCTCTTTGTGCAATTTACTGTCTGAAGCATACTAATAAGTGTTTTTATGCTTTTTGTGTCTTGTTTTCTCAGAGCAATTGGCCTGGATAGTTAAAACTAAACCATAAAAGACTCCATGTATGATCGTAATCCATTTGGAAATTAGTTATTTATCAGTACGGTTCACCTTTGAAAGATGTTGCTCTATCCTTACAACCACCACAGCCAACTGTCAGAGCTGGAGGTGCATCAAGCGACATCAAGAGACTGCATTTCATAAAATGGCCTTCACATTCACCTGCCAGGTCGAACATACTCAAATATTGATCAAGTCCAGTGCGCATATTGATGTGTTACAGCCTCTGTGAATATAAGCACTGTAATTTTGCCCGTCGTGTATTCCTAGCACATAGACGCTGCCAAAAGCAGCCTCGGGCAGCCTTCTAGCATCCAATGCCATGCACAAATACAGAGAGCCTCCAGAAGTGATACCTTAGACATGCACACAAAGGAAACTAGCAAGCAACCTTGAGCCATGACTCAAACACTTCTCATCATAGCGAGTTCCCCTAATTCAACATCTCCTGGTTAAATCTGAATGGCAACAGGTGAATAACACAAGCGATTCCCATGAACCTCATCAACAGCTGCACGTGTATCACAACACCATTATCAGGCCGGGCTTGCTCTTGAAAAGATCATATTTTAATTCTGCAACATGTTTTTGCTTACAAACGGGGGAAAATGAGAAATAAAAACTTTCTGAGAGAGAGCATGCTTTTTAAAAGCAGTGGTTTGAAATGGAAAAACAAATATGGCACTAAAATTTACGTCACTGGTCGCTAGTATTTCTTTCATCAAAAAGAGCACACACCAAATGGGTTAAAATGTATGCATTACCCCTGCAGGGCTGGAGGGATCAACTTTAGACGAGAGACTGACTGGTATCAAAATTGGCAAATAAGTCAAAACCAGGTCTCTGTAATTTGCAAGCAGTGATCCTGGACAAGAGAGATTCAAATCTTAAACCAGCTGCTAGTGTTTAAAAATGAATAATGTCATTGCATTGACAACTAGATTTAGTTTCTCTAAGCAGATGTAATATAAATGTGGATTCAAGAATCACTATCTTAAATTTTTGGCAGTGAACTCTGTGTATACTAAACAGGACTCACAACAGGACTGACAACTGTATTTAACTGCATTGTGTATGCTGAATGGATGATTATATTTGGCCATATTTTTATTAAACTTACACAGTCCAACATTATTCAGTTTTTGCAGCTGACATGCTCTGATTAAGTCAGGGTATGAGAAATTTGCTCCAAATGCATTTACTGTAGCTGCTTTTGCTAATGCTGTTGACAGTCGGAATTGCTCTTAAAACTCAATTCTACAAATATTTTAGTATCCCAGTACCGTAGTGCAAAGCCGAGAATTGTCATTGCTGTTGAGACTTGATTAATATTTATTACTCTGATGCTGGATCAGAGTGCTCAATAACACGATATTGCCAGCATGGTTGGGTGTTGAAGAGGTGGAGTAATTTTTTTCTCAAAAAGTTGCTGGATTTCATGATGGTTAAATTAGCTTAAAGGAATGTTCCAGATTCAATACAAGTTAAGCTCAAACGACAGCATTTGTGGCATAATGCTGGTTACCACATAAATTTATTTTGACTTTTTTTAAGAATTCCTTTTCCCCAAAAATCGAGGTTCTAGTGAGGCACTGTCACGATCCCCTGTTGTCTGCCCCGTGTTCTCACTTGTCACCTGTCTTAAACTACACTTCCCATAATTCCCTGCTCTCATCATTGCCAGTCATTCGTTGTTCTCACCTGTGTCTCATTTGATCATCATTATCCCTGTGTACTTAAGCCCTGTTATTTGTTCAGTCTTTGTCGGTCATTGAATGTGAATGTTCCAATGTCAATATTTAAATGCTATGTTAAAGTCTTGTAGTTTCTGGTATGTGTTCCTGCCTGAGCCCGTCGTGGATGTTTTCCCTTGTTTATATCTTTTGTTTCCCCACGTGGATGTTTTGTTTGTTCCAGTCTTGTTTGTCTCGTTACTTTCAATAGACCACATTTAGATCCTCACCCCTTGTCTGCCTTCATCTACATTCGTAACAGAACGACTGACCATAATGGATCTAGCGGTACAACAGGCGAACTATAGACTTCTCTGCCTCAAACAAGAGAACCGTCCAGTGGAGGATCACATTCGCGACTTTCTGGAGCTGGCAAATGTAGCGGACTTCCCAGAATACTCCCTGGTGGTGTTCTTCAGGGCAAATCTCCACAGTTCGCTAAAGGAGCGACCGTCCCAGAGCCAGCGCCTCTCGAGCCTCCCAGGGCTCCGCCTCTCGAGCCTCCCAGGGCTCCGCCTACCATGGCTCTGTCTCCAGAGCCTTCTACGGTTCCGCTGCCTGAAACTTCCATGGCTCCGCCTACCACGACTCTGCCCTCAGAGTTCTCCATGGCTGTGGCCCTGTGGCCGACTCCCAGGCCTCCTGAACCTGTCCTGTGGCTGACTCCCAGGCCTCCTGAACCTGCCCTGTGGCCGACCCTCAGGCCTCCTGAACATGTCCCTGTCCTGTGGCCACCTCCCAGGCCTCCTGACCCAGTCCCTGTCAGTGGCCACCTCCCAGGCCTCCTGAACATGTCCCTGTCCTTTGTGTCCCCCCTTGGACTGCCTGTTTGCCCTTTGTGCCCCCCTTGGACCGCCTGTTTGCACCTTGTGTTCCCCCTTGGACTGTCTGTTTGCCTCTTGAGCCCTCCTTGGTCTGCCTGCCCCCCCCCCTCATTCCTTGGACAATTTTGTTTTTGTTTGTGTGGGTATTTTTCCTTTTTTTAGGAGCGTCTAGAATCCGCTCCTTAGAGGGGGGGGGGGGGGTTATGTCACGATCCCCTGTTGTCTGCCCCGTGTTCTCACTTGTCACCTGTCTTAAACTACACTTCCCATAATTCCCTGCCCTCATCATTGCCAGTCATTCATTGTTCTCACCTGTGTCTCATTTGATCATCATTATCCCTGTGTACTTAAGCCCTGTTGTTTGTTCAGTCTTTGTCGGTCGTTGAATGTGAATGTTTAAATGCCATGTTAAAGTCTTGTAGTAAACCACATTTAGAACCTCACCTCTCGTCTGCCTTCTTCTGTCTTCGTAACAGACACTTACAATGGAAGAGAATGGGGGCCAATAATTTTAAGGTTAAAATATTCACTTTTTCAAAAGTATAACCACAAGACATAAAGGTTGTGTGTGTAAACATGATTTTAGTATGATAAAATCACTTAGAAACCTTTTCCTTAAAGTTATAGCCAATTTTATTGCCATGACGATGTAATGTCAACAAACCCTAAAACAAGTGTAAAAATTACAATTTAAACAACTTTACAGCTCAAAAAAAACACAAGTTTTAACAGAAGAATGAATGCAATTGCTTTTATAAAATTATTAGCTTCACATTTTGTAACGCACACAAGACGAGATAGTCACAATGCGGGATAAAACTGCTTTATTTGCAGACAGGCAAACGTACAAAGGGGCAAATCCAGATAAGCGTAGTCAGAGGGAAGCGTAAAGTCGAAGCCGGGAGATCAGAATAACAAATACAACACAAGAGAAGGTAAACTGGGGAAAACTAGCGAAACACTAGAGTTGGCAAAGTGAAGGGGTAAACTAAACAATAACCAACAACTGTGGGGAGAAAGGGCAGGATATAAATAGAGGAATAGAACAGTGCAGGTGAAACTAATATTCTGGTGATTGGGAGCGAGTGTGAGAGCCAGAGGGGGCGGAGTGAACTTGGGGATTAGAGTTCGTTACAGTACTTCCCCCTCTGCTGCGGACGGCTCCAGACGGCAGCGCTCGGTTGCGAGGAGCGCAACCTTTGGGGAATGGCGCGGGACGATCAGGATGCTGGCGATGGTAATCAAGCTTGAGAGCTTGGTCAAAGACATCCCTCGACTGTACCCACGACTGTTCCTCAGGTCCGTAGCCCTCCCAGTCTACCAGATACTGCAACTGACCACCACGACGTCTGGAGTCCAACAAGGCCCGGACCGCATATGCGGGCTGACCTCCAACGTCGAGTGGTGGAGGGGGTGTCTGGGATGCAGTGGGAGGGAACATGGGGCTGTAAAACACTGGCTTAAGTTGGGAGACATGAAAACAGGACAGATTTTGTAGTGGGGTGGCAAAAGTAATTTATAAGTGACAGGGTTAATTCTCTTTAAAATCTTAAAGGGACCTACGTACTTTGGGCTCAGCTTTTTCGACGGGAGACGAAGACGGATGTCTCAGGTCGATAACCACACTCGCTGGCCTGGATGGAATAGAGGCGTGGGTCTGCGTCGGCGGTCAGCCTTGGATTTCTGGGTTTGGCTAGAGTGCTGGAGACGGTCATGGGTGGCTCTCCAGACCTGGGTGCACTTCTGGGCCCAGGTATCCACCGCAGGAACATCACTGGGATTTGCCTCCCAAGGAAAAAGGGGAGGCTGATACCCCAGGACGCATTGGAATGGGGTGAGACGGGTCGACGAGCTGACCAGGCTATTTTGGGCGTATTCGGCCCAAGGAAGGTAGGTGTGCCAGTTACCCTGGTTCTGAGCACAGTAGGCTCTCAGATATTTACCTATCTCCTGGTTGAGGCGCTCAGTCTGACCATTAGTTTGGGGGTGGTATCCCGAGGAGAAGTTTAGCTGGATGCTTAGTCTGTCACTGAAGGCTCGCCAGAATCGAGACATGAATTGGGTCCCTCTATCCGAAGTAATCACCTCGGGGATGCCAAAGTTGCGGAAGACGTGACTGATCATGAGGTCGGCCAGCTGGGTTGCATTGGGTAGTCCGGGTAGGGAAATCAAGCGGCACATCTTGGAAAACCTGTCTATCACCACTAGGATCTCCGTCTGACCATCTGAAGGAGGTAAGTCGGTAATGAACTCCATGACGATGTGGGACCACGGCCGATCGGGTATGGGCAACGGTTGGAAGAGTCCAGCGGGAAGGTGACGAGGAGTTTTGGACTGAGCACAGACCGGACAGGAAAGGACATAGTCGTGGACGTCGTCCTTGAGTGAGGGCCACCAAAATTTCTTAGTGAGCAGCTCAGTGGAACGGGTGATACCCGGATGACCGGAACAAAGGGAAGTATGGACCCACTGCATGAGCTGAGGGCGAATAATGGTGGGTACATACATCTTGTTGGGGGGGGTTTGAGGAGGCACGGGCTCGTTACCTTGAGCCCGTAGGATGGCCTCCGTCAATTCCCACCTAACGGGGGCTATGATGCACGATGTGGGGAGAATAGTCTCTGGCTCCGGAGGTTTAGAGCCGTGGTTGAAGAGTCGAGAGAGAGCGTCAGCCTTGGTGTTTTTGGAGCCTGGGCGAAAGGTTACCGAAAAGTTAAAACGAGTGAAGAACATGGCCCATCTGGCTTGTCTGGGGTTCAGCCTCTTGGCTGAACGAATGTACTCCAGGTTCTTGTGGTTGGTGAAGACAATGAAAGGGAACCTAGAACCCTCTAACCAATGACGCCATTCCTCTAGGGCTAGTTTAATGGCTAGCAACTCTCTATTCCCGACGTCATAGTTTTGTTCGGGGGAGACAGTTTATGGGAGTAGAAGGCACAAGGGTACAGCTTCGCGGGAGTCCCGTGTGGCTGCGAGAGTACCACTCCCACCCCCACCTCAGAGGCGTCCACCTCCACCACGAAAGGGAGAGTAGGATCGGGTTGCTGGAGAACAGGGGAAGTGGTAAAAGCGTTCTTTAGAGCTTGGAAGGCCTGTTGAGCAGATATGCTCCATGTGAGGGACTTCGGGTTGCCTCGTGTCAGAGCAGTGAGGGGTGCAGCGATCTTCTCGAAGTTTCGGATGAAGCGCCTGTAGTAGTTGGCGAAACCCAGAAACCGTTGGAGCTCCTTCAGCGTCCTAGGTTCGGGCCAGGACAGGACTGCAGCAACCTTGTTGGTTTCCATCCTCATGGTACCTGCAGACAAGACATAGCCCAGAAAGGAGATGGAGGAACGATGAAAGGCACACTTCTCTGCCTTAACAAACAAGTCGTGCTCACAAAGTCTCTGTAACACTCTCGAGACGTGGTTAGTGTTCTGAAAGTGTAGAGGAGTGAATTAAAAGATCATCTATGTAGATGACGAGGAATTGGTCCAGCATGTCTCGGAAGATCTCATTCATGAAAGACTGAAACACCGAATGAGAGTTAGCGAGGCCGTACGGCATAACCAAGTACTCGTAGTGCCCCCTGGTGGTGATGAACGCTGTCTTCCACTCGTCCCATTTACGACTGCGCCCGAGGTTTTATGCGCTCCTGAGGTCAAGCTTAGTAAAGATTTTGGCTTTGCTGACTTGCTCAAGGGCTGGCTGGATGAGGGGCAAGGGATAGGCGAACTTTACCGTTACCTTATTTAGGGCACGGTAATCCATGCAGGGACAAAGCCCGCCATCCTTCTTGTCTATGAAGAAGAAGCCCGACGCTGCTGGGGAGGTGGATGGTCGTATTATGCCGAGACTGAGCGCCTCGTCGATGTAGTCCTCCATGGCCTTGGTTTCAGGCAGCGTTAAGGGGTATACTCTGCTCTTAGGGAGCGGGGACCCCGGAAGAAGATCGATGGCGCAATCCAACTACGATGTGGGGGGAGATTAACCTGGGTCTTTTCGAACACGTCAGCATAAGAAAAATACTCAGGGGGAATGGAGACCGGAGATCTCACTTCGGGGCTCTCTACGGAGGTTGAGCAAACAGGTAGGTGAATACAGTGAGACAGACAATGGTTATTCCAGCGCAACAGCTCCCCCGTGCGCCAGGAAATATGGGGGTCATGGAGAGATAGCCAGGGGTGACCCAAAACTACTGGGTCTCTAGGTGATCGAATAATAAAAAACTGAATGATCTCCTTGTGGAACAAACCTACTTGAAGGGACAATGGCATTGTTCTGTGGGAAATTAATCCCGATCCGAGAGGTGCACCATCTAAAGAATTAACCTTGAGAGGTGGTACAACTGGACTAAGCGGGATACCAAGTGTTTGGGCCAAGCCATCATCCAAAAAATTCCCCGCTGCCCCAGAATCAACTAGGGCTGGGGCAGAAAAGGAGACATCATTAAGGATCAAAACCACAGGGAGGCAGACTTGTTTCTGGGAAATGTTAAGAATGACAGATGTTCTGACCTGGCTTCTGGAGAGAGAAGGCTGAGGGCAGACCGGGCATGAGGCAATACGATGACCCGGCTTGCCACAGTACAGACAGAGGCTCTGTGTCAAACGTCTAGTGCGCTCTGCAGGGGTTAATGGAGCGCGGCCAAGCTGCATGGGTTCAGGATTGGAAGAGCTTTCGAGAGGGGGGGGTGAGATGAGTTGGAACCTATAGTACGCTCTTGGATGGCCGAGGAACTTCTAAAAGCGCGATCGCGTAGGAGATTATCTACTGTAATGGAGAGTTGAATATAATCCTCCAGCGACAATGATATTCCTCGACAGGCTAGCTCCATCTGCAGTTGACTACTCAAACCCAGGCGGTAGACAGTCAGAAGAGCGGTGTCGCTCCACCCGCTACCAGCGGCAAGGGTGCGGAAATCAAGGGCATAATCGGCTGCAGTGCGTGACGCCTGTTTAAGAAACACGAGGCGGCTGCCCACATCTCTACCAGCTGCAGGGTGATCAAATACTACGGCAATCTGGTGACAGAATTGATCATATGAAGCTAGAAGTGGGCTATCAGCTGTCCACAACGCGGTGGCCCATTGCCGCACTTTGCCAGTGAGAAGTGAAATTAAAAAGTGAACTCTCTCACTGTCAGAGCGTAAAAGGGGGTGATGCTTCATGTAGACACTGCACTGCATTAAAAAACCCTGGCAAGTGTCAGAAGCGCCATCAAACCTCTCAGGAGGTTGAAAACTCACAGCGCTCGGAAATACGTTGGGAGCATCAGCGGGTTCCAGGACATGCACAGGTGGAACAGGATTCAACTGATCAGAAAGAGCACGTACCGTTTGTAGTATCTCTTGGATCTGCTGCCCCTGGGTTGCAAGCGCTTGATCGTGTCTCCCAACAGTAGATCCTTGGGCAGAAATCGCCGCACAAATCCGCTCTAGTGAGCCGTGAAGGTTTTCCGCGGAATCCATTGTGACTAATATCTGTTTGGGTTGGTTATTTTGTAACGCACACAAGACGAGATAGTCACAATGCGGGATAAAACTGCTTTATTTGCAGACAGGCAAAAGTACAAAGCGGCAAATCCAGATAAGCGTAGTCAGAGGGAAGCGTAAAGTCGAAGCCGGGAGATCAGAATAACAAATACAACACGAGAGAAGGTAAACTGGGGAAAACTAGCGAAACACTAGAGTTGGCAAAGCGAAGGGGTAAACTAAACAATAACCAACAACTGTGGGGAGAAAGCGCAGGGTATAAATAGAGGAATAGAATAGTGCAGGTGAAACTAATATTCCGGTGATTGGGAGCGAGTGTGAGAGCCAGAGGGGGCGGAGTGAACTTGGGGATTAGAGTTCGTTACACATTTATATTGAAACACTCCAAATATTGGCCCAATTCACTTCCATTGTAAGGACCTCACTGTTACCTCGATTTTATTTTATTTATTTTTAAGAAAAGGACAAACAAGTCAAAATAAATGTTTGTGCTAATCAACATTATGCCACAAATGCTGCTGATTGAGCTTAACTTTTATTGTATCTGGAACATTCCTTTAAGAGTGAAGGGAGATCACAAACTGAAACATCTACCAGCAGCAGTTTATTGTACAAGTCAATATCAAATCAATTCAGGTCAGGTATTTATTGTCAAACAACCTACAAATGGCACATGTTTTGTAACTATTGCAATTTACTGTCCATATCATTACCTTTACAGCACCTGTATTACTAGTTAAGTGGTGGTTGTGTGGTAGTTCCCATCTCAACATATTAATAACCGCTTAAAGTATACTAAAGTGTCCACCCACAGCTGAATTTTCCCACAGGTGTAAATGCCTTACAGTATTGTAAAAGGGAACTTGCTTTCAAAGCAAAGACATCTAGCATGGGAACATTTGTGAAGAGAAGGCATTTGGAATTTCATTCACAGGGTGAAGTGGTTTCTCAAGTCAACATGCATTAGATTAGACTGCCAGTGCTCTCTAGGACATGAGTGCTTTCTTGTCTAATGTAGTCAATACCTTGGTAATTAGAGTTAGAGATGTGCTTGTTGTGTGTTGGGTGCTGATCCCCAAAATGGGATACTGGTGTTCCCACCAGGCTCCTTAACCAGCTTGAACAGCAATGTCAACCATCTTCAGCAGAAAGATCACAGTGCTCTTGATCTTAGCTGTGGACCTTATTCAGAATTATTATTTTATTATTATTTAAAATGGCTTACGGGAATGACGACGAGACTGTGAGAGATAGATTTACAGTCTCTTCATGGTTGTACGGTTGTTTAGAGTGTTTTGGATTTTTCCGCTGACCTAACTTTGAAAAGCATTATATTATACAAAATATACATTATTTAAAAAATTATGTTATATAGTAATGTACATTGCATGCCATTGTAGAGATGAGCTTGTTTGTAATTGTTTCCTGCCACAGTTGTATTCAGTTATTATCCATTTTGATGTAAGACTTGCACTGAAATAAAAAGGAGTCAATACTCTTAGATGAGTTTCTAACCTAAAGAGATGTCTGTGCAGCCTACAAGATGAATCGCTTACCTCTGTAATGACACATTTTATGTCGAACTGGTGAAACTGTATATTGAATATTGGTTCATATGAACCCCCGATACTGTTCGTAGTCAGTATGAAAGCAATTTATTCTAAATTGTGAATGTGAACCACTATTGATGATGTATAATTTGCATCTTTGTATTCTTCTGGTCACACTTATTGTTTAATGTATTTCTCATCACTACTTGTGTAAATAAATTGCTTTAGTAAAGCAACTCCCATTTTTTTTGCATCTCTTGCAATGAATTCGCTGCAGACAAACACAAAACAATTTTTGGTGACATTAAGTTTTGGTGGTAAATTGAAAGGGACCAAGGCTGAATGCAACTGAGCATCTTCTTGTCTTGTGTTACCTAGTTAGATACAGTAGTAAACAGCTACCACTAGTTCTCACTGTGGTTCTTGCATTTTTCTGACCCAAAATTGCAGATGTATGGGTTACAGTTGAATTCTGGTTAGGACTAAGCAGATGCAGTAAGTGTGAAAATATCCTCTGGGATAATTGTCATGCTCAGTTTACTATTGCAGATTTTCCTGTTTCTTGTTCTCATTCGTATTCTTGTTAGAAAAGCTCTCTTTGCCGCCATGTAGGATATCCCTGCCCATTAACAAATGACAGGAGGAGTTAACTTGACTGACATGTTTATTGTTCTCAGGATGGACCGGCTTAATGAATCCCATCAGCCCAGAGTGATGAGATTACACTGGCATTAGCACACAGGTTTAGCTGTCCTCTGCCATTTATTCCAAGGGACTCCATGTTTGTCCTGGCTGATGCCACTTTACCAATGGAACTGTTCAGCTTGGCAATGATAGCTTTTGAATGATTTGTGGTGTGGGCCACTAATCATTATGAGGGGGTTGGTACTCCTACTTGCACTGATAAAGTACTACTTTGATTAACTGCCCCACTTAACAGGTAGGAAGCAAAATTACTCATGACATTCTGACTTTCAAAGTGCAAGACAGTTTGTTTGAGCAGCACCACCAGCCTGAAATGGTAACATTGACAACTAGTGAGTTTTAGGTGGGGCAATCTGTTCATCTGACTAACAGAAGATGAGAGGAGTTTTTGGGAAATCTGTTCCTTCACCTTTAAAATGCATGAACTAAAGTTATATAATTTATTGTAGAGTTTACTTTTTCCAAGGAATCTTGCTCAACAGTTTGACAAACAAAGTTGTTAACCAAGAGTTTTCATGTTTTTTGGTTTGGCAATAAATGAGTCCTCCATGTTGGAGTCTTGTTTTTAACTGTCTCTGTTTAAGTATCAGTTAGTTATTAATTTTAATAACTTCCAATTAACATTTAGGATCATTGAGATATTACAGTATATTTACACCCTTGTTTTAGTATATTTATTTGCTTTCTGCATTCCTGCCTTATTCTTATTGTAAATTCTTTGCTTCAGCACATCAAAACAGACTTTAAAATTATTTGATGTTTGTCCAAGATTCCCAGGGACATAACTGGATGTTTCAAAACTCGCTGTTTTTTCACACACTTTCCTTTTTTTTCTCCCTCTTCTAAGAAACCTTTAATATTTTTGCTCCTCTTATTTGAATGTTAAGTGCATGGCTCTGCTGTTGTTGGCTGCAAATTGGAAGAGGATGCAATTAAATGGAGTATTAATTGGTGCAAGTGTGTCTTCTCAGACCTAGCGCCTGCTTTTGACTCAACCCTGAACTTTAATAAACCTTGAGTGTGGCCAAAACATAAGCTAGTGATTATAAAGAGGAAGGCAATAATTAGTCTGTTAGTAAGTCGTTTTCTATTGTCAAAGAACAAGAACCACAACCAACCCTTGTTTCAATGGGAAAATATGTGTTTTTTTGTCAATGCTTAACTTATCCTGTGCTTAGACAGCAAGTTCAGATATTAAATACATGATACGTTGCTATTAAAGTGGGGATAAATCAAATAACAACCGTACATAGATAGGATTAGTTAACATAAAGAGGAGTGAAAATTATGCAGGTGGGCAATGGTCAGTAGATACTGAATGTGTCATAATTCTGATCTCTACATACGGCAATTACAGTATATGTATATGTATGAACATAATGTATTCAATGCTTATGTGTGCATGCAGAGATCAATTGCATCTGAGACATTTGAACTATTGTTTACAGAGTAAATTGGTTTCTGCTGTAACAACTTGTGATAAACAAGAATTATTCACATACAATGTTCATGCATACTGAGACAATTGATATGTTATTATTTTAATTGGCTGCTTAGCTTTGAACGTGTCCTGAGATCATAAAGGATAAAATTGTGCACTAAAGAGGGTACTTCAGTTTTCAGATGTGAGTTTTTACAGGTTGTTAAACAGAACAACCCCCTCTGACTATTTTAAAGACCAACTCAGAGTTTTATCATCACTGCCTGACTAATAGATTTGTTCAGAAAACTTGCTATTTACCTGATGCCATTAATGATGTGTTGTTATAGCCTCTGTTGGCAAACTACTGAATTAAATGAATATATACATATTTTGTGTATATTTTCAATTTGTCATGTGATTCGCCAAATGATGATCAAATTGTGGAGCAGAGTGTTACAACCGGCATCTGTCCAGATATGGAGTGTAGTCAAGCACACTTTATGCTTTTTAAAGAGCAGTTTTATGTACCTGGGCTGTAGTGATGAAGCAATGCTGTACAATCCCGGCAAAGTATGTTAGATCAAGGTAGTCATCTGCATTTTCCTCAACCTAGCACTTAGAATCTGAACCAAACGGGAGTTGCATCATGCAAATTGAGTTCAGTACTTTACTGATTTGCATCATTCCTTTAGTGATCGGCTTTTAAAACAACATAGACAGTCCATGAAAATACACAACGCTATCAGCAGGCACAATTCATTCTTAATGTTTTTTACATGAAAAACAAAGGATGAAAATTTTTAAATATACCTTTTCAATCTACTTTAACCCTTGTGCTTTCTTGAAATGTTTTACCTAATTTGGTGTTCCTGGTCAAAAATGACCGGCCTATTAAAAATTACGCTCTCGTTATGCTACATTATCACCAAATATTGGATTAGATATTTTTGTCAACTTGTTTTCTTTCAATTAGCACAGGTTTTGTATTTCGTTTTGGAACTTATTGATCCTTTTGAGTATTACATGATTTTTTAACTGAGATTAATTTTATCCTACCCTAAACTGCATCCAACATCCCCCCATGAGGATGCAAAGTCAGTACGTTTTAAGGGATATTTTTTTAGGATTAAAAGGCCACTCTAATTGTAGTGAAGAATCAACTTGATCATGTACACATGGTTTCTATATGGGAATTATTTCCAGCAGATTACCAGCAATGCTTGATGTTGTCCACAGGTGAAAAGCGTTGCCACCTTGGTGATTGTTCTTTTATAATCACCAATGGGTAATAAGTATTTTGCCATTTATGACATGTGACCTGTATTTAATAAAACAATTCCATACGCCGCAGCCCCATTATGAATAGGAATGTTGGATTTCTTGTCATTTATCTGAGTGATGTAAAAGCATCTGAATTATTGCCATTTTTCTGCCCGTGTATTGGAGGATATTACCACCCAATTCAACACTTTCCCATCTAAGAGATGACTTATGCTGACTTTAAGTGGACCTGGGAAGCACGTACCTCTCAAGCATTCGTTACTATGACATGTCATGCATTCAAGTGGGAAACAAAATAAGGAAGAAGCTGAAAACAATGAACCACTGCAAAAGCTATTTTTCTGTTGTACCTGTGAATAAACATGTCAATAAACCTGCATCAACAAGACATATATGTTTTATTCATGCATGGTGTCTAAAATATTATTAATTAATTTGCTTTAAACAACATGCAAAGGTCGAGTCATTAGTTATTGTCATATACTGTATAACAAAAAATATATGATTGAAATAATGTACAGAAATTGAAATAATTAGGCAAAATAATTGGTTTTCATCATATTTCATGTCAACACGGCATATCCAACGTACTACCTCGGCAACACGGGTATAAGAATTCTGAGTTTCCCTTTTGCAAATACGACTTTGTTGGGTCATTGATGTGCTCGGAACTTGTAATTACGATATTTCCACTTTGAAGGGCACAATCAACTTTTCCCTTCTCCTTTAGTGACAAATAAGAGCCCCACATAGTTTGGGTGCAGAAAAGGCCTTTACAGTGTATTCGTAGTGTTTTTTTTTTTTTTTTTTATTGAAATTTTTGCTGTTTTGTTTTTTTGGGCTGCTTTTTTTGTGTTTTGAGCTTTTGCTTTTTTGTGTGTTGTTGTTTTTTGTTTGTTTTTTTCTGGTCCTGATCTTGTGCGTCTTGTGTTATTCTTATTTAACATATGTCAATTAATTGATTAATTGTATTTGAAATGCAAGACATGCTCAGTGTGAAGAAAATAAATGCCTTATAAAGTAAAAATGCCCCTGAAATATTCCAGGGGGCAAAAAATGGTTAATTTCTGAGTCTGACAGCATCCTGTTGATATTGAGAAAGGGTTGCTGAAGTAATGGCAGACCACACCGTCCAGGTATACTTTTATGAATCAAAAAGTTACTCTGCTGTGGGTCCCAGTTAAGCCACACTTTTGTTTATAAATCATTGTCCCTGAACAATATGCAAGCCTTCTTAGCTTAACATTTGGGACTTATAGAGATTACACAACCTGTGTGCTTGTCAGAGTTTGTTAATGCATATATGAAAGTCTGTGCATGTGCTCTACTTTATCTAGTTCTTTTCTCAAGGAGAATAGTTGAACAATCACATGCCAGAAAACAGCAGTTGGTGGTTGTTCTGGAAAATGCAGCCTCAAATTACTGCTTATCTTTGCTATGAACCACCTACTTGGACATGAATATCTGTCTAACTGACATAAACAGCGACAGACCACAGTAGAGGAAATTGTGAGAAGCTAAGAATTACTGCCTGTTTTTATGTAAAAAGTAGCCTAAAGATTATTTTATGGGCATAACTCGGCACATAAGACATAGTAGTAAATGCAGTTCTATTCCTCCCCTGTTCCTGCTTTTCTTATAACGGAACATCTTCTGATTGGCTGTGATTGTGTCACATCACGCAGCAATTTTGCATTCAGTGTTGACAAAATTTGCTTAATGTTGGAATCTTATCGCGTCGCACTTAGTTAGGATCTGGTCAAGAAACATTGATGCACTACTGTATGTATCATCACTCTTCTGCTATAGGACAAATGGTTCATGTGACCAGACCAACATTTTCCAGTAGTGGAATTTACTTGATAGAAGATGCGAGCTTGGAGATCCTTAACCACACTGTTGCCTGCTCATAAATTATTGATAAAAAAAATCCTGTTTAGCAGGCTGTCAATTATCTCATGTAATGGTTGTCAGCTGGAGGTGCATGTAGCGCATCACTGTAATCCAGCTCAGCCTCCACATGAAAATGCCAACGAGAGCACTTTGTGTAAATCTTCAAAATTGCTTGAAATGTCATGGGCTGCTGGAACTCCAATGTTAAATGAAGTTATTCAAATAATATAAGGTTCCTGTAGCTCTGACTCTCTTATGTAAAACTATAAAGAGTCTGAAAGTGATGAAAAATTCACTGTTAGTTTTTGTGTGGTTTCACTTCGTACTAGAGCACATAATCTTAGCTGTGAAGACTCAAGTGCTTATTTTGTGTGCAGTGCTTTAGTCAGTCTCCATTCCTCCTTTAGTAAAGTATTAACCCTTTGATACATGACATTCACTAGAGTGTAAAGATTTTTAACCATTCATGCTGTTACATTAAACCACCATGGGTGACCTTTTACCCTAACTCATAATTCTACTTGTTTCCTATTTATGACAACATAAATTCAAAATAGCCTCTAGAATATATATTATTATATTTAATTGCATTTAAAAAATATATCATCAGAAAATACATAATATACATAAAAAAGTGAAAAGAAACAAGGAAACATTTTTGTCCTTTTGGGATTACATACATTTATTTTTTTATTCAGTTTATTCCAGTGCATGCATCAAATTAATCAATTTTGAATGAATTTGCTGAATCAAAGAATATGCATTATTTAGTAGAGCTCAGCTATTGGCAGCTTGTTCTGACAAGGTTGAGATTTTCAACACTAATAGTGTGATTTTAAAAATGATATCTCATTATTTTTCAGCAAATTGATGATATTCAATATGTATATTTAGATAATTATGTTTTTGCTCTGAAATAGCATAGTTTTTAAAAATTGTTTTTTTAATTAAATCAGAGGAACCATTATTTCTTCTAAACAACCATTGTACCCATGTAGAATTACTATTTCAAAGGCATTAAATAAAAATATATTTTAAAATGATGAAGGCTGGTTTCCCACAATTTTTGAAGTGTAAAATGTAATAATTTTCATTGATTTGCATCTTTGTACTTTACTATATTTGGGATACAATCATATATGGACGCTTAATAAAAATCGAATTTACCTTCATATATTTTTACAAAAATATTTTTAAATGAACAAGGTGTGGAAAAAAATACTACAAAGTATATTGCATAGTACTAAATTATTACTGTGGAACATTTTCAAGTTTTTTTTTTATCATAATATAATACTGAAATATTATTTTCAGGATAAGATTTGTTAAAAATAAATTTATATATTTATGTCCTGGGGTGTTTATTTTGAAACTGCATGTGCAGTCGTTTTTATTTCACCTTCACCAGGAGCTTTTATTATGAAACAGAAAGTGCAATTTTTGTTTGACTTTTATGAGTTTCACATCTTGTGAACCGCTGTCAAACTCTGTTTTACTGTTCCCATGTGTAGATTTGTATAATAACATTAAAGTGGTTGCTAATGTTTGGAATAGCTCGAATGCTTTCACAATGCAGGTGAACTACGCTAAAAACAGCAGCCGCCCCCGCGCGTGCACAGATCAGCGCGTCGCAGGTTCATTCGCATCACATGAAGCACATACAGACATAATTTGTCTTTAATCGCAGCCTTTGATTAAACACACAGCCCTGATGGATCGTTGAATTAGTCTACCGAGGCACTCTATGAAACTTAATGGCCAAATAAAAGGCACACAATATTGTTGAATTTTACATAGTCAGCAAAATCATCACGATTATATCGTGGGCATTCGATGTATCGCCCAGCCGTAGTCGTGTGCGTCAGACAGTGCCCTGGAACCGAATTGACTTGATGCTCGGTACTACCGATACTACTGGATCAATGGTATCCTTATTTATTTATTTATTTATTTATTTTTAGTGTCGACTTGGTACGAAAATACAGATATTTTTGACATCCCTATAATTATTGTTTTTTTTATTTTCTTGTAAAACATACATTGGCTTTAAAGTAAGTGTAAGTTTACTGGAATATACTGTCATAGTTTTTCTAAAAGTTTCTCACTCAGTATAATTTACATTACCAAAACAATTTTTTTTGTAATGCAGTTACTGTACTCCAATAAGATCAGAGAAGAATTGATTGACTTTATAGGTATATGTCTTCATTGCATGTACTTTCCCTTGTTGCAGTGCCATCTTTCTGGGGGCTTGTAAATTCTGCCTGGAATCTGTGTTCTGTGGGTAAGAGACAGTCTCCAGTCAACATAGAGACCAGCCATATGATTTTCGATCCCTTTCTGACACCGCTAAGGCTCAACACTGGCGGGCGAAAGGTAAGCCATGTCTTATATGATGTCTGCATTGCTGCAGTATCAGTGCGCCGAGTTGCTTGGTAAACGACATTGTTTCCAGTTTCAAAGTGCTGTGATTAGCTGTGAAAATGCTACTTCAGTGAAAACATGGGGAAATGCATCCCATAAGGTTAGTGGTTTTGCTAGATGCAGAATGTTTAAGGAGAGGTAAGTATAATGCTTAGTTGAATTGAACTATTTGTAAAGTTATTCATAGCTTTCACTACTGCTTCTACATAGTCATTTACTCAGCAGTCAGGTTTTTAAAAGTCAAGAACACCAAACTCGTAGTTTATGGTGTCTTTAAATATGTACAGTGAAGTCCAAAAGTCACATTGGAAATCTTGGATTTTTTCAATGTAAATAAAAAAAGTTTTTAACATTTTTAAGATTCTGTACTCAGTCACTAATTAAATGTAATGAAATGATCAATGTAGCAATACAATTAATTAAACTATGTTAAATTCTTACAAAGCATACAAGATATTCTTTGAGAACCTTCTCAAATCATGCTTAGATAAGAGGGATCATCAGGTTTTGGAAAAACTTGTGGGGTCCATGGCAGCTCGAGTACATGCTGCCAATGACCACGTTTTCCTGCACTTAAGAAATTGTTATTCCATGGTTCTTGCTGTAAGTGGCATTCTGAAGCATTCTTGTAAACAAGAACGGCAATTTCCTTATTCCGTTTAATGGATTAAGAGAAAGTGGTTTAACACACCCAGGTTTCTCTTGGAGAATGTGGCTTATGTTTTCATGTAAATGCATAAGCAGTGTTGTAACAGGTTTTTTAAGAGTGTGCATGTGCGTGAATAGACCAGATAAACACATCAGGGCCTGATATTCGCCGTGGGATTGCGAGTATAGCGCACGATTTTAATAATTCCCGCAAGTTCCACATTCATTGCTTGGGAAAGTCCTGCACACTTGTATTCATTTTACAGTGCAGCTGCAAATTATTAAACCAATAGATACAGATGAACAAATCACATCAATAAACTTGTTTTTGTATCAAACTGTAATTACAGAAGATGCGCAAGTAAATCTCTCCCTCTCTATCATGTGCAGTTGTCAAGCAGCGAGTTGAGCACTTGTTGAATTTAGTGTGAGCACATGCAGTGAGAGAGTGCATTGTCGCTTTGATGTATAAACCTTTCTAAACCCATTCATTCGACAACCAAATGGCATTATACCTCGTATACATAAGCTATCGCTCCTGTTTGTAATTAACAATTTTCGCTGAACATTCCAATTTTAGCTGACAAATAATGTTCGTGCCGTCCGTTGTGTAGATGTTGCCAAGTCAGTGGCGGATGCTCGCACCATAAACAAACACAGATGGGCATTCCGCTTCTCATGCTATGCATCAGTTCGGTGTCGTGCTTGCATGCTAAATTACATGACCGTTCAGACAATTTATTCAAAATATACTATCCAAGTAAATAACACGCTCCCTGTTATAGCCTACTTCCCTGCACATCGGATCATCTCACTTATGCGTCTGTCTGTCTGAAAAGCCTCCTCACCATCAAGAAGCCAAATAGATGTTATATTAAGTTTATAAGGCCTGAGAGAACACAAAATATGATGTAACTGGAAACACGTGCATGTAAATGGGAACACTGCTTTCTTGCAATACACCATTATAGCAATATTCTTAGGGATTCTTAGAAGTTCTGCTATTCATATAACTTTTTCTGTTAAAAATGTCACTCAAACCGCCATGCAGGTATCTTTTGATATACAGGTAATTATATTACATTAAAAAAATGCACAACAGAAGCATTATGTTTTTCTGACTTTTGAACCGCATACAGTACATGTGCCACCATTTTTTCATAAATGTTGTTCAAGTGTTTGAGAGGGTGGGATGTTTTGTTTGTTAGTAAGTTCTCTCTTCAAATGCATCATGAATTGCATTTAATATTGAAAGGAGTTCATACTAAACAATAACGTTTTGTTTAAAGATTAATTGCTGTTTATAGTGGCATATATTTATACTTAACTCTAATTGAGTTGTAACAACATACAGTATGTTGTTTGTTACAATTCCATTGTTGGTCTGTAAATCATTACATCATGGGGTTAAATTTCTTCGTTACTCAGCATTTAAAACAGACTAATGTTCTTCAATCTTTAACATCCTGTTTGGATTATGGAGCTGCACAAGATTTGAACTTATCAGCGGTTCAGCTTTTAGCTGTTTCAGATCATTGAGACATTTTATAATGCACTTCCTGTTTATTGATTTCCTGGAACATGTCTGTTTTTCCACATAAATATGCCAACATCATTGCATATACAGTAGTGCTGAATTGTAGTCCTTGGTGGGGAGCTGATGTCTGAATCCACAGAATACCAAAATATGCATCTTGAGAGCTTCTGTCAGAGTGGAGTGTATATTGGCAGCTTTTCCACAGCATGATAAATGGTTTAATTAATAGTTAAAGGAAATTAAAATGACCTCTGAATAAAAAAAACAATTAATCAAAAGCAGACATGCATCACGTTTATGTGCTTTGGATTGAGGGAATCACAATTATTAAATTGTTTGTAGTAATTGAATATTTGCTCTGCTGTAAATGAGCTGCAATTACTTGAAGAGCTTTTAATGTATTTAATCGCTTTTACATGGGAAGAAGATGACAGTATCTTATCCCTTATTGAATTCACATATTAGCAAAGTGCAGAATTTGAGACATGAATATTAAAATATGTAAATATGAAAAACATCTCTTTTTCCCACAGTGTCATTAGCTTTGGGGTACTGCAGATATAAGATAACTGCCATTTAACATAGACTAGTTGTAGTACATAGCATACTACAGCACGTGTCCTTCCTTTGTCAGTTGTGATAGAACAGGACATATTCATGCGCAGAGTGGAACAATGATATGACAGCTACGATCTACACACAGATTTTATTCAGTTATGTGAATATCATATTAGATTACTCAGTGAAACAGCCTTGACATTGCGATTTCATTAGCTTGAGTAGTTGACAGTTTGAAAAATATATCAGCGTAATATTTGTTGGCTGTATAAACTGATGGTTATCAGTCAGCTTTAAACCATCCCCTGCTTTGAATTTAGACTTAGATGAGCTGTGAAATAAAGTGGATTGGCACATAGAAATGTGTGTATGCCAGATTCTTCAGATTCATAAACATATTTTTGGCAATTATAGAGCCAGCATCTGAAGTGCACTACATAACTACTTCTTCAGTTTAAAAACAATAGCACAATAGACATCACAGGTGTAGCACAAGCTGTGGTTAAACATATATGTTTGAATTGGGGAATGCATGACATACAGAGCACCAAAAAAGAAAAAGATTCACGGTGCTGAATAAATGTAAATGAACACCAGATTCTTTGTCTTTTCTCCTTTTCTTTAATTAAATAATTTGCTCTCAGGGTGTATTTTTGTAAATTAGTAACTAATGTAAGGGATGACAAAATTGTCAGTTATACAGTATAGTAGTCAACCAATATATTGCCGTTCTGACTTCTTTAATTAATTTTTCCATTTGGCCGATTTGTTTCTTGAGGGCGGCGAGAATTTTCTTGTTACGTGCCATTGTGCTACTACAATAATAGACCGGTGTGCAACATAATCTCATTTATGGTATGCATATCAGAGACAGATACGTTTGAGCTCATAATGTTGAAGTTCTGTTTCATTCTCAATCTCTCTCCTCAACAGTTCCCTTCTTGCCGAATGATAAAAAGGCAAATATCAATAAAACTTCTATTATATACCATCTACCAAATGTGCAGATATCTAATTTTAACAGATGTAATTCACAAAGTTCACTTTACAGTGAAATTTCCATGCCGTTTAAACTGTCAGGAGATCGCTGCTCACGCTGGATCTGCACTAGCACGTGAGTGAAACTTCAAGGCTGCGTCTGAAACCAGGAAAATGCTGCCTCCTGAGGCTGTAGACGGAGGTAGGGTGAAAATAAGGTGCTTTTCAAACTGTTTCTAAAAAGTTCCTTTCATTTATAACAGCTGTCAGTTAAGCCATTAACTGATTAGGCAGGAAGGGAGCAAGTTAGCTGCCTATGTTTTTGGATGCAGCCCAAGGTGAAAGCTCATCACGTGTGCTATAAATAAATGTCTTATTCACTGTGTACTGTATGTACAATTAGTTTTATTGGGTATTTTTTGAGAAAATGCGATTGCTAATGTGGACATAGCTGGACTACGGTGTGTATTGTTATTTCCTCCTTCCTAATATATGAACAATTTCTTCATGTGCAAGTAAATTACAAAAATTTGATGACTAAAGAGAAATCTGATGAAACCTCTATCTACCATTTAAAATAGAGCATTATTTGTTAGTTTTGTGTGAAAATGGGTAAATCTAGTGCTAAAGATTGTTTTTTTTAATTTTTTTATGTTTGTTATTTACTATATTTTGTTGTGTGATATATCAGCATTGTATCGGCCTGTCGGACACCCTGCTCTCTGGATATCGACCTCGGCCATTAAAAAACCCATATCGGTCTACCACTAGTGTACAGTGTAAAGTGTCTATATAATAATCTGTTCACCCGAGTTCAAGGATCAGGACAGTGATGCCATTCTTAATGTAAGCTGGCCAATGAGTGAAGGTGATTTAAATAATTTAACATGGAAGATGCATGGATGGCCAGATGGGAAGTTCTTATGCCACGTGGAGAGATCATCCTTCTAGCGGCACTGAATCTGTATAATTATCCTGAGAACATGGTGGAACAGCAAACATGGAGCCATGGGATGACATCTGTAGTGATCTACAGGGAAACATGCTGTTGAAAGTGTCATTTAAAATTTTTGGCCCTTCTAGCTCTCATTTCTTTCACGTATGATTTCATGTTGGCCCTGTACTGATGATTTTCAGTTTCTTGCAAATGTTTGCACTCATGAAGCAAATAGTTTCTGTACCCTTGTTGCTAGTGGTTTATATTGCATGAACAACAGACGTTATGCCAAATCGCTCCTAGAAGATAATTTGTATCCGCTTTAATGCTGCAACTCTGTCGAACATTCAGCTTACAGGCACAAACACTTCATTTCCTTAGCAAGCATCTTGTGTTGGCAAACCCTGGGGGAACATTCACATAAAATATGGAGTCAAGCAGCACCAAAACTGAGCATTTCTAAAAGAGGCTCAAAATGAGGGTGGAAAATTATCATGTTTTACAAATATATTGCAAATATATAACTTTACTAATATTATAAGTGAACCTCAAGGAACATATTCAAATAGTAATAACAATGGCATATCATTTTCCCTTTAACTCTTTGTGATGTGGTTGTATGCATTATAAATGAGTTGCAATAGTTCTTATGATAAATAGTAATTTTGCAGCATACATAACTCTTGGTTAATGTTAAAGAAATATTCAAGCTCAATCTAACACACATGTTGTTTACATCTTGTAGCTCTAATTTTGAAACCGCAAGTATTTTAACAGTTAAGGATCCACCTTCATTTGTAAGTGCCGCACTTTAACCCAGTTTTTTGCTTTTTATATTTAAAAGGAGAGAAAAGTTGAAGTTAATATTTGTAGTAATTAACAATATGCCACAAATGGTGTCTATTTGAGCTTAACATGAATTGAACCTAAAATATTCCTTTAATTTCTACATATATATTTAACAGCAATTACATTTTTAGCCTTGTTTTTTTTTTTTTATTTATTTATTGTGCAAAAGGAAATTGCTGTAAAATGTGACAAATTTTATTTTGCCAAATAATAATGTTTTTGATGTGTTTCTTTTTTTTTTTTTTTTTTGACATTTTTATGGTCTTTAACATAATGTTTGTCAAAGAATTTAGGAAAAGGAAATTATCCCGAATCCTTACACTTGCTCTAATAAAACTAGGCCTACCCTTAAAATCCGATGGAAATGATAGTCTGATAAGAATTGTGTACATAGCCCTAAACCTAGTACCCTACCATTTTCCCTATCCTTGAAATCTGATTGATTTACTGTAAAGTAATGTTGTTCCAACACCAACAAGAATGTAAATCCAGGAATATATCCTTCTTGGCAGAATTATGTTTACCAAACATACACATGTGTACATGAAAATCAGGTTTGTTTTTCATTGTAAATGTAATAACCACAAAAGACACAGATGTTAATAGCTGAGTGTGAAACGCTTTGTGAATATGAGAATTTATTTAGCAAATGACTGATTCAAATTAATTTGACTCAAGTTTGTGTTGGCTGAACCTGCTTAGCTGCCGTAGTATACAAAGAAGGTTGCGCATGAATATCTCAAAGACTGCAATTACGGCTATCTCACCGCTGCCTCTTGCTTGTCAAGGCATGGGATTTAATCACTACTCCATCGTGAGAGCTCGAAAACTCTGATTCGTGCACGCCTCTACCACAATGAGCTGAATATATGCAACCTAAGCTGACGTTTGTGCAGTGTCCATCCGTGTGGGTGTATACATTTAAATAATAAACAAGGAGCTAAAAAAGGATTAGGAAATTATTACATTCAATCATGTTTTGTGAGGTCCAGGGGTTGTGAGGCAATTTCACTGTAGCATGAGAGAGGAGAGTCGGAGGAAAATGGGTCACAGGGTAAGAGGAAACATGGGCAGCCGTCTCCTGTCCTCTATTCCCACATCAAAGACAGAGTGCTCCACTAAAGCTGAGATTTTCGGTGTGCCTTCATTTTCTGTACTACTCAAATTCTAGACATCCTATCCCAACACTACGATAGCTACGATAGATTGAAGTATTCATTAAAGATTATTACACTTCATGGTTAATGTACAAGATAAAAAAAGAAAAGAAATAATAAAACAATATATTTTGGGCAGCTTCACTTCTCAGGACAAAGCAGCGACTAATGAATAACTATCACTAGGGTTGGAAAGGTATGAGATTTTCACGGTATGATAACTGTCTCAGAAAATATCACGGTATACGGTATTACACAATTTGTATTATAAGTGAAAACAGAAGGGTTATTTTATTAATTTATTTATTTTTGAGCAAACACTTTATTATAATTGAAACTAGAAACCATTTATTTTATTGAAGTATGTGTAAAAAAAAAAAAAAGTCTCCCTTTGGAAATTAAAATAAATGGAATAAATAAGAAAGCAAACAGAATTATAATAAACAGAATTATAAACATTATAAAAAAATATAATGTAACTATAACATGTTATACACTCACCTAAAGGATTATTAGGTACACCATACTAATACTGTGTTTGACCCCCTTTCGTCTTCAGAACTGCCTTAATTCTACGTGGCATTGATTCAACAAGGTGCTGAAAGCATTCTTTAGAAATGTTGGCCCATATTGATAGGATAGCATCTTGCAGTTGATGGAGATTTGTGGGATGCACATCCAGGGCATGAAGCTCCCGTTCCACCACATCCCAAAGATGCTCTATTGGGTTGAGATCTGGTGACTGTGGGGGCCATTTTAGTACAGTGAACTCATTGTCATGTTCAAGAAACCAATTTGAAATGATTCGAGCTTTGTGACATGGTGCATTATCCTGCTGGAAGTAGCCATCAGAGGATGGGTACATGGTGGCCATAAAGGGATGGACAGAAACAATGCTCAGGTAGGCCGTGGCATTTAAACGATGCCCAATTGGCACTAAGGGGCCTAAAGTGTGCCAAGAAAACATCCCCCACACCATTACACCACCACCACCAGCCTGCACAGTGGTAACACGGCATGATGGATCCATGTTCTCATTCTGTTTACGCCAAATTCTGACTCTACCATCTGAATGTCTCAACAGAAATCGAGACTCATCAGACCAGGCAACATTTTTCCAGTCTTCAACTGTCCAATTTTGGTGAGCTCTTGCAAATTGTAGCCTCTCTTTCCTATTTGTAGTGGAGATGAGTGGTACCCGGTGGGGTCTTCTGCTGTTGTAGCCCATCCGCCTCAAGGTTGTGCGTGTTGTGGCTTCACAAATGCTTTGCTGCATACCTCGGTTGTAACGAGTGGTTATTTCAGGCAAAGTTGCTCTTTTATCAGCTTGAATCAGTCGGCCCATTCTCCTCTGACCTCTAGCATCAACAAGGCATTTTCGCCCACAGGACTGCTGCATACTGGATGTTTTTCCCTTTTCACACCATTGTTGGTAAACCCTAGAAATGGTCGTGCGTGAAAATCCCAGTAACTGAGCAGATTATGAAATACTCAGACTGGCCCGTCTGGCACCAACAACCATGCCACGCTCAAAATTGCTTAAATCACCTTTCTTTCCCATTCTGACATTCAGTTTGGAGTTCAGGAGATTGTCTTGACCAGGACAACACGCCTAAATGCATTGAAGCAACTGCCATGTGATTGGTTGATTAGATAATTGCATTAATGAGAAATTGAACAGGTGTTCCTAATAATCCTTTAGGTGAGTGTATAACTAAAGCATGTTAGTTTACATGTTAAATTAACTACTAAATGAAAAATAACATCAGCTGTGTGAGCTTTTGTCAGACCCCCTCACCTCACTTCTCTGGCGCAAGTTGACGAGTCTGACAGACAGTCGAGAAGGAAAGAAGATGCGCACGTACATGTGAGAATCTCCGTCCGGTTGCATTTTTTTCTCAATACTGTAGATAAGCAAATGTACATGGTATGATAACCATAAATTTTCAAACTGTGGTATACCGTGAAACCAGTATACCGCTTCAACCCTAACTATCACATGCCCTTGGTGCTTAACACATCATATTAAGCATCTAGGGGATGTACATTTTTGAACAGGATCATTTGTGTTTAGTTTTTATTTTGTCTTGTGGAATATCTGTTATGTCAAATAGATTCATCAGGGCATTACTAACTAAAAAACAAAATGCAATTTGTGTGTTCCCTATTTTTTTAAAGGGGACCTATTATGCAAAATTCACTTTTACTGTACATGGTGTTTGTACATAAATGTGAGTCGGCAGTGTGTGTACACAACCACCCTACAATGTTAAAAGTCCTCTATTTCTTTTAATCAAAAACAGTGTGTCAAAATGTATGCTTTTCGTTTCTGCTTTAAAGTGACGTCACTTTAGAGCAGGCCTCGCCCAGGACTCCACCCTATTATCATAGATCCTCCCTTGAGTGATAACACACAGTCCGCCATTTTTTTCCGTGCTGGAGCATATACAGTGAGAAGAATAATGTCTCAGCTTAGTAAGTGTCATAAGTGTTCTCTTGTTGGCTGCAAAAGTGAACATAAGAGTCTTCATGTACTCCTACCATCAAAGCCACTGAAGACACAGTGGACAAGTTTTGTTTTTGAAGTAAATGTGCCCCAAAACATACAAAAATGTGTGTATGTTTTTGCTAATCATTTTACACTGGACTGCTTTGTGAATGTTCATTTTTTTACAAGTATTACACTTTATATTTTGTGAATGTTTGCAAATCTCCTTTCCGAATGTGCTTGTTAGCTGATTCCACGGCTAATGCAGCTAAAGTAGTGTTTACCAACCTTTTTTCTGTCACGGCACTCTTTTTACGACTAAAAAATTCTATGGTACACCACTATTCCACATAGTATTCCATTCAAGAATATGTCCACGTTTTCTGTCCATCTTAGTAGCGTGTTTACTTTTAATGTTTGAAATTTGGCTATGCAAAATTTAACACTGAGCTAAAGTTACCATTGTCTCTTATTGTATTCACGGAGACAGATATACATATACAGTGCATCCGGAAAGTATTCATAGCGCTTCACTTTTTCCACATTTTTTTAGGTCTTATTCCAAAATTTATTAAATTCATTATTTTCCTCAAAATTCTGCAAACAACAATACCCCATAATGTCAACGTGAAAGAAGTTTGTTTGAAATCTTTGCAAATGTATTAAAAAAAAAAAAAAATCCTGTTTTGATCCTGTTTCCACTGATGATCCTGTTTCCACTGATCATCCTTGAGATTCTACAACTTGATTGGAGTCCACCTTTGGTAAATTCAGTTGATTGGACATGATTTGGAAAGGCACACGCCTGTCTATATAAGGTCCCACAGTTAACAGTGCATGTCAGAGCACAACCCAAGCCATGAAATCCAAGGAATTGTCTGTAGACCTCCGAGACAGGAATGTATTGAAAATGGCTGTGCACCGATGCTCCCCATCCAACCTGATGGAGCTTGAGAGGTCCTGCAAAGAAGAATGGGATAAACTGACCAAAAATAGGTGTGCCAAGCTTATAGCATCATACACAAAAAGACTTGAGGCTGTGATTGGTGCCAAAGGTTCTTCAACAAAGTATTGAGCAAAGACTGTGAATATTTATGTACATGTGATCGTTTGACATTTTCACTTAGGGGTGTACTCACTTTTGTTGCCAGCAGTTTAGACATTAATGGCTGTGTGTAGAGTTATTTTGAGGGGACAGCAAATTTACACTGTTATACAAGCTGTACCCTCACTACTTTACATTGTAGCAAAGTGTCATTTCTTCAGTGTTGTCACATGAAAAGATATAATCAAATATTTACAAAAATGTGAGGGGTGTACTCACTTTTGTGAGATACTGTGTGTATATATATTCATACATATATGGCTGAACTCCGGTTTTTACGCTGTCAGTCATATTGGTTCTGAATTGTTGTTGCTGTAGTATCCGAAGTACGAGCTGTAAAGGCGCAGCCCTCTTCTGGAAAGGTAGAGGGGTCAGCGTGTTTTTGATTCCACCCAAAAAGAGTCATTTATTACATGGTATAATAAACGATCCGTGGGGTATTTTGAGCTGAAATTTCACAGACCATTCTGGGGACGCCTGAGATGTTACATCTTGTAAAAAGTGGCATAATTGGCCTCCTTTAAATTATTAACATTTGTCAGATTCTGCAAGGGGGGGGGGTGCAAACTTATGCACTCAACTGTGTGTCTTCTCAAAATTGCAAAAATGACATGTGATAGCTTTGGCAGCATCAGTTCATAAATTATTAATCACTTTACACCATTGTTTTCCGAAATAAATTATGTATATGAATTTATAGCTGAAATAACATTACAGCAGTATAATGAGCAGCTATTATTTTTTTTAAACCTAATAAATCATGGTAAATTGTTAACTTTTTTTAAAGAAATATTAACGATTAATGAAAAATGTAAATGCATTTATAACTGGTCCAACAATTATGTTGCAAAAAATAAAATGGATATTGTAATGTACTGGTGCTTGTGAAATGTCAAGTAACAAACCTTACTGTTGAACCCTAATATAAAAATGAATGTCCATTATGTTTGAATAGATTCTTTGTTTCATTTGATAAAAAAAGACATCTCTGTATGGCTATTCAATTTGAAGGCATTCCTGTCCATCAGGTTAGTAATTGTTATAAACTAACCCGAATGGATATGTAAACATGCAGTGGATATCCTGCTGTAAATTGTCTAATCCCCAATCAAAGGGATAATCTAGTTCAAACCTCCTTGATCTTGTGTAAAAGATGCTAAGTCATTTGGAACAAGAAATTGGACATCATCAAAAATACTGTCCGCAACTGTCTTATTATCCATGGTATTTTGCTCACTGTACATAGTGTTTAGAGAATAGACAATTACCATTGTCTGTTCAACACTTCTTGTCATGTCCCTCTTCTACCAAAACATTTCCTGCCTCTCTGTTACCATACCTTTTAATAAAAGTGACAAAAAGTCAAACATAAAATAAATAATAATAAACCATTAGAGTATTGTAACAGCAGTTAACAGATACTTAAAAATAATCTCATGCATGCTTGTCAGTTTGACATTGGTTGACAATCCTGTTGTCTCGACTGCTTAAACGTAACCCAATATTAAGATTGTGTGGTGGGTGAAAAATTTAATTTTTATGAAACTCTTATATCGTTGTGCAATATCATAAAATAAACAGAACTGCAGTAGCAAAGTTTTACTAAGTTGTTGTATAGATTCTCACAATTTTGCTGTATTCTCCAGGCCTATTTTTGTCAATCCATAACAGAAATTAATGCCATGGAATAGCCATTAGATGTGAATGCAGGGAAATGTAACACATGTTTTGCAGGTCTATGTATTCTAACAGACTGAAAATGGAAGAGAATTACATACATAACCAGTAGTGACAAGGGGCTGCTGAGTTAAGTTGTGACTCAGTGGAGGGAATTGCATGTTCTTACCTTGACAATAGCTGGTAATAATGTCAATGAACAACCTTATTTAGAAGGAACAAATCACACCAGTTTCGTATCAGATTAGTAAGCACAAAATTCTAAAATCTTTGTATCTAAAGGCCCCATTCATTTCTATTAGATTTAGGTTGGTGTGATCTATTTGTTTAACATGAGCTCATAAAACTGTAATATGGCTTATGATATAATAAGATCATTAGGTTTTTCCAAAACCCAGTGGAACAGTATAACAGAGATTAAAGTAACTATGGGTGTGCTGTGCCTGTGCAGTATTCAATTCAAACAGACTCTGGGACGAAACCTTAGTTATTTGTAAATTAACGGAGTTCTGCTTTTAGTGTCTCAGGCAAAACAGCTAATATATTTGCCTCAGTAAATGACTGTATATTTAAACCATGCATTTCGTCTTGTGAATGCATATTACAATAATTATAAAGAGATGTATGGTTCCATAAAGCCCAGGTAAAATTAGCAAACAATGGAGCTGAGTGTGGTGGGGTTGGTTTAACACCAGCTAAGCTCAATGGCTCTCAGTGGAATTAATTCACATTCAGTGTGATGAATTCTTGAGCCCATGATTTCATATGGGTTTTGTTCTATAAAAGTGTTACTATAACAACATTTTTGCAAACTTGAGTTAGGGCTGGGCGATATGGCCAACATTTTTTTTCATAGTTCATTTTTAACTCTTTCATATTGTTTGATATCGATACACATTGCACTTTCTTTTTTTATTTCAAAGTTGATGGAAGAAAAGAAGAAAAAAATAATTCTAAACAGTCAAAATAGTCTCTAAAAAACTGTGGAATGATGCTGAATGTTGGTTCAGGGGTGTCCCAAGAGAATATTTAGAAAACATTTTAAAAAAAATTTAAAAAACATTTGTATATTTTCATTAAAGTGAGAGACTAGTCTACCAACTAGTAATTTTAGTCTTTCCTTATCCATTCCAGACATCTAAATCATTTTCACAAAATTAGAACAGAAATCAATTTGTTTATTCGATTTGTTTATTATTAAAGGCTCGATGGAGTGCGTACTCCAGGTAGGGAAGGAGGTATTGCCCCAAGTGAAGGAGTTCAAGTACCTTGGGGTCTTGTTCACGAGTGAGGGGAAAATGGAGCAGGAGGTTGGCCGGAGTATCGGAGCAGCGGGGGCGGTATTGCACTCGCTCTATCGCACCATTGTCACAAAAAGAGAGCTGAGCCGGAAGTCAAAGCTTCTTGATCTACCAGTCAATTTTTGTTCCTACCTTCACCTATGGTCATGAAGGCTGGGTCATGACAGAAAGGACTAGGTCGCGAGTACAAGCGGCCGAAATGGGCTTCCTCAGAAGGGTGGCAGGCTTTTCCCTTAGAGATAGGGTGAGGAGCTCAGTCATCCGTGAGGAGCTCAGAGTAGAGCCGCTGCTCCTTTGCGTCGTAAGGAGTCAGTTGAGGTGGTTTGGGCATCCGGTAAGGATGGCCCTTGGCCGCCTTCCTAGAGAGGTGTTTCAGGCACGTCCAGCTGGGAGGAGGCCTCGGGGAAGACCCAGGATTAGGTGGAGAGATTACATCTCCACACTGGCCTGGGAACGTCTCGGGGTCCCCCAGTCAGAGCTGGTCAATGTGGCTCGGGATAGGGAAGTTTGGGGCACCCTTCTGGAGCTGCTGCCCCTCGACCTGACTTTGGATAAGCGGTTGAAGATGGATGGATAAAGGCTTGTAACATGCTGATTAATAAAGATAAGTTTAGAAGGGAAAACGTTAATGTCTAAAAGGTGCTTTCAAACCATGTTTACTCATGCGGCGCGCTTCATGTCTACACACATGCAGGGAAAAGAGGCAACGCGTGAGGAGCGGGAGAGGGCAGAAATGATGCATGTTTGTTAGAGAACAATATTCAAGATTACAGCGCAGAAAGCTCAGAGCTGTTGTCCACATCACTGTTGTTCTGTCACACTCTTACCTAGAGACGATTAGAGGGCACAACCTTTGTCATGAAGTCTTACGGATGGAATCAATCTGGTGTCCGATGTAACATAATTGTTAGCAAGGCAGCTAGCATTAGCAAGTTCATCTAGCCTGACCCTACGTTACCACTGGCGCGTTGTGAGCGAAGCTGAGAGCGTTTTCAATTAATACCTATGAAAGCTGAGCGGCATGCTCGCAAGGTGGATCGCAGGATTGGCAGCGGTGCAGAGCAAGCTCTCTCCTAGCGCTGTGAGCACCTTTGAGCGGATTTCGTCCGCTACAAGGGGAAACACAGCCTGAGAAAGCCGAACTGCTTGTGTTTTAGCGACCTCCTGTAAATATGCATTTTAGAGACATGCAGTAAATGATTTTCTATATTGTGATATATATCGATATTGTTTTATCGTCCAGCCCTAACTAGAGTTTTACATACCGCGCTCTACGTTTTGCCGCAGTTTCTTTGCTAAATTAACACTAGGCACTACAACAACTGTGTGTTTTATTCACTTTCACAAAAATATTAAGTACTGTGGCTGATTATTTTTTTGTGCAACAGTTAGTTCTAGTCCACAAATTTTATTATCGAGAGGTGTTCCAAGTGTGCTGATAGCTCAAACCATCAGCACTGTGAAGCTTTACTATTTGTATTACTCCACTTGTGTTTGTGGCATTCCAAACATGTAAGAGCTGTGCAGATGTATAAGAGCAGCTATATGTGTGAATTTTCATTTATCCCTCTAGGGCTGGGCGATATGTGTCAACTGATCGAGAGTTTGTTTTACCGTGTATATTGCAATATGTAAATGTCCACGTGCGCTGTGTGTGCGTCAGTGGTTAGGCCTTCACATGAGACTAAAATAATTGGAGAGACATGGACAGAGTTTTGCAGACATTGAAAATTTCAATGAAATTCAGAAAATTCAAAATCGTGGCCAGATGACAAATTATAGTTACCCAAGATATAGACAAGAATTAAACTGGCATCCTCCATGTTTTCTCTCTGACAACAAAACACTTGAGTGTGAGTGAAATACTTGTAGGATAATTCTGATAGCACATATGGTAGCATTACTTGACAATCGGAGCATATTTCTACCACACTACAGCTGAGGAATAGAGTCAAACTTGCAGCAGGTTCATCACTGCAAAAGACACAGTTTATCACATGCAAAGTTGCTCTGTCTCTCCCTTTTAGAAACACACATGTTCCTTGTTTCTCCACAAACTTGTTAGAAACAAAGCTGTCATTACTAGTACTGAAATGTGGTTTTCAAATTGGTAGTGGAGGCTTTGGTGAATCTTTCAAACCCGCAGATCCTGAATCCGTGGTGTAAGAATGTATTTCCACATACAAGAGCGTTTATTTTTTCATACTTTTGTATGAAATTTACTTTCCCTACTTTTTTTTTTCACTTGTTTATTGAACTGTTTTATAAAAGCAATATCACACTCAAAATCACAATGCGGCCTCATGCCTACAGCCGAATCACAGCCGTGCTGATTTGTTATGATATTAAAACACTCTTTAACAATTTTTAATGCATCATTTGAAAAACGATAAATTTTTATGCCTAAATTAAAGGCCCACGTATATTTACACAGTTATTCCAAGGTTTTCAGCTTGTCCAGTAGCTCACCTTAAGTTGTTTTGGACTTTGAACTCACAAGACTGAGGCTTAAGCCCAGCTATGCACTTAAGCTGACGTGAGACAAACGTGTCAAAGAAGCGACACAAAATGATGTGGTTGCTTCAGAATATGTGCTTTTAGGACACTATCAGTCAGGTTTAGGTGTTGGTTTAGGGTAAGGATGTCTGTTTTGTTTACCTATCATTTGCTATTAGGACACTATTGGTTAGGTTTAGGTTAAAGTTTTAGGTTTGGGAGGTACGTTGTACTTATTAAAACCTCCATCTAACGTTCACCTTAAAAACCTTATCTGATTACAACACCATTTCACTCACTTTTGCCACCCCTCGCTGGAAAACTGCAGTGAAACATGTAATGAATTCGAATGTATTCTTTAAATGGTAATTAGAGATTCAAAATAAAATTATATTTTGATTATCATATTATGTAATATTATGTCACTTGTGTATCACTTAATTATAAAATATATTTTAATATTATAAATAAATATTATATAGCTCAACATTTTAATGTTCGAGTAGATGTCAAGAGCATTGATTCACAAACCATATTGATACCTTAGAAAATTGGTTCCTCATTGATCCAAATCCAGCTTACTTTCTTTTGTTGAACAATAAAAGAAATGTTAGGGAGGAATCCTTAGTCACCATTTACTTTCATTGTATCTTTTTTTTTTCTGTACAATTGAATTGAATGTTCACTTAGGCTAACAATATGTCTTTCATCTACTTGTGTTTTCCACATAACTATCCCTTTAAATTAAAGCAGATGATAATCTAAAGATAAATAGCATAGCTTCAAAGCATTATATTTTTTCTGCTGCGTATAAGCGTATGTACAGTAATGAGTAGCAATCGTGTGCTACTACTGTGCTAGTGATGTTACAGCTAAGTGCTATTGATCCCCTAATGCATTATCTTCACTTGCAGCTGCTGAAAACATTAAGCAGTAGTGAGTTAGAGGTTATGGTAACTTTTGTGATTGTATTACCAGAATGATGAAACACAGAGATTACATTAACAAACACAAGAGCAAAGCTAGTTGATAAGGATATCAAGTGAGAAGAGAACAAGATATAAAATGTCAGTAAGTGTGAATGTTAGCATGCTAAAGAGTACTGCAGTGATGCCTCTCCTCTATCCTGATTGACACATTTACCTGATCGGTTCAGAATGCATACTGGTCTGCTTGAAAATGTCTCAACACACAGTGCAGAATACTACACCACAACATTCATTAGATGTAGTGTATATTAAAAGCCTAAATCTGTCCATCGATTTAGACATGCTGGTTCTCAATGTGTGTTCTTTTTGTGTTCTTACGCTCTTGTGGACTCGTTCAACGTCATCATACACTGCCAAAGTTCAATTCCAGTCCACAAGAACGCAAGTACCTAGAATGCATAAAATTACACAGATGTGCTCTTGATTAGGCTGAGTATTAAGGATGCATCGGATGGTGACTTGTGGGCAAGAACCTGGTACTAGGTTGGCAGATGAAGGACATTTATTGTTGTATTTTACCCACTATATCGTATACATATCAGTGGTTTTATTTCAAGTGTTTCCCTCAGAATATTTGTGAAAGTCTGATGGCTTGTGAGTGTTGTCCTACTCCGTCAACATTGGTTGTTTTTTTTGGGCATTATTTTATTATGGTAATAAACACTTCAGACTTCGTTATTTTAATGTGTAACTAGTCCTGCAAAACCTCACTGTTGGAATGATAGGAATGCTGTCACTGGTGTGATAATGCCAGAAGTTCTTTTACTGGCTTCGAAAGAGCTGTGACAGTTAAATGCGGGAGGATCGCAACACATTTCAAAGCTCGCAATAGATGCGTTTTACGTCCTCCTGTCTTTCCGAGTTCATTCTTCCACGGTGTCTTGACAAGTTTGGTCTCCACAAGAATGCAAGTCTGTTCTTTACTTTCTTAGAATTGAGAAAGACTCATATTTGTACATATACTGTACATACAGATGTTTTGATGGTATCTTTTTTTTTTTTTTATAAATATATTTCAATATAAATTGCCACTGTAGGACTGAACAGAGGATTAAGCCAGTATCTCTATAATCTGGTTTTGTGCTAGATGGGAAAAACAGACTTTTAACTTAGTTCTGCAGCATTTCATGTGTGTTTAAGAAAATATTATAATCACCCTATCTTGCTATTTGTATTGCATGTAATGAGAAAGGTGATAATCAGACAGGTAATTCACAGGAATCTGTTTTCTGTTAACGCAACTATTTCACATTGGCAGACCACTGGAACAAAATTTTGAAAATGTAAATGTTTACATGCTAACTGGTTTCTAGGGAACATTGCACTTATTTATGTACATTACATTTAATTAAGGAAATCATGGGATGATTCAATGAGTTCCCCTAAGGTTGCTCTTACTGTATTTTAAGTCATATTAAGATTATTCAGTTCTTACCCATCTCCCTATTATTGCTAGGAAACGTACTCTTGCTCTTGGTTCAATATTTTTCCATTCATTTTCAAAGCTTGCTCTGAAAAGGTTTGAAATGTCTTACAGAAGCCCTTAAAAGTATTTTTCAGCTGCCCATATCTCTTGCCTTAATGTGTGAGAATGAAGGATCCAGACAGAGACATAATGGAATGGGCCTTTTATCCCTTATAAAACATCATCACATTGAAATATTAATCATATCAGCTGTTCTTCTAACCCTCACTCTCAGTGCTCAAACTTTTCTCTCCCTCTGTAATTTCTACACCTGCCACTTTGCTATCCAATTTTTATATATATTTTTTTGGTGCCAGAGTCAGGCAACCGATGTAGCAATAAATGTGGAACAGCCTCTTAGCTTGTCAGTTGCGTATTCTTTTTTGTGCTTTGAATCCATTCAAAGCGTTTCCTTTTGCTTAAATTTGTTTAAATACATTCTGTTGCTCGTGAGCAATGTCTGCAAATGCAAGAAAGACAACTATTAAAACATAATTTCTGTTCTTTTTTTATGAAAAGATGGCCGTGGAAGCTTCAAAGGAATCTCCTATGATTTTTTTTAAATAATTGATTCAGCCCTTGCCAGCACTTGGGCTGATATAAGGCAAAAGGGAGAGGATGGATTGAGGTGTTTCACTGACAAAGATTTGGATATACGAAATCCAGCTATTAAGGCCAGGAGAGCCTGTTTTAATGGTTTTCTTCACACCTTTATTTTTCTGCCCTTTACAGAACTTGTATATTTTGACTCACACTGGGTACGTGAGCTGTATTGATCTCAAGATGTATCAAGTGGGCATTATCTTCTAAAAACTATTAGTATACTGCTTTCAGGAAGACTTAAAGGAATAGTTCACCCCAACATGAAAATTATGTGGTAATATTCTGACCTTCCAAACCCATATGCTTTTATTTTTGTCAGTGGAACACATAGGGAGAATTTTGCAGAATCGTCAAACAGATCTTTTCCATTCAACATCCATGGCTCTAAAAATTTGCTCCAAAAAAGCTCCCAAACAAAACCATAAAAGTAGTTCATATGACTTGCACACTATATTTTGAATCTTCCAAAGTTGACACAATAGCTTTCAAGAGTGATCCAATACATTTAAAGAGTCAAAATAAAAATAAGAGTTTAGATGCATCCAGTGAGATACAGTACATGACCTTTTATTAAAGTCTGACATGACATGACAGTGTTTAGGTAAACTCATAACTGATGTACTTGATGAAACAGCTCAGCTCACAGGTTCCTTAACTGCAGGACATCTATGCATTTCCCAGGCTGCTCTGTGCCAAAAGATCAATGCAGATCTTGATGAAGTTGCACTCAATGGATTTCTTTGCTGTCATCTTCATCAAAGAATGAATGATGGTGTAATGATTCTTAACTTAAAGTTCTTATCTCCGGTACCTTAATTTCTGTCTGGCCATGACAAACCGGCAGTTACTTAATAAGATGCAAATGGGAGAAAAGAGGAGTATAAATCATCTCCCTCTTGCTCCACATATGGCACTTTTTCACTGCAGACCAGAAATTCAACGTCAAGTGTTCAATATGTCTGTGATGCTGGCAAAGGTCGTGACTTGTGGCGCAATTGGAGGATCTTGCTAATACGTTGATCGATTACAGCCATGAGTCGAAATTCACTTATTTGGTTACAAGAATCTGTGACGTTGAGAAACGAATCGATTAGCTGGAGTCATCGGTGAGGGAATTTGCTGCAAATCCACTTGCGACCAAAGTGGATTTGCAACGCGTTTGGGAAAAACTGGAGGATTGTGAATATTGTAATTGATAAAACAATGTCTGAATTGTTGTAATTCCTGAGCATGAGGAAGGCCTAGATATGATAAAATTCCTAGATGAGCTTGTCACGAGTCTATTTGACATAACAGGCTATAAGCTAGTTCTGCTGAGGGAGACATCTGATCCAATCTGGCCAAACTTCTGAGATCATCCGATAAAGATCTTGTGTTATGCAAGGCGAAGAGTAAAGGAAATCTTTCTTGGAAGAACCACAGCATTTTCTTGTTCCCAGAATTTGAAAATTTACAAGAAAAACGTGATTGATTAAAAAAATGCAAGAATCTCTTACATCAACGGAAGGTCGGTTTTGCTCTGATGTTTCCTGCCAAACTGAGAATAGCTTCTAAGGATGGACATAGAGAATTTACATGCCCACAGCAAGCATTGTCCTTCATAAAAAAAACATTGGAATGTTTAAGCTATTTGGTGTGACTTTCTTGTGACTTTCTGGAGTTTTGGCTATGCAGGGCAATACAGTCATACTTTAAGTTGGGGGACAAAGCAGGGAAGCTTTTGGCTAGATATATAAAGCAGAAAGTCTTTTTCTACCATTCCCTCAGTGAAATTTGCTGGTGGTGAAATATTTACCTCAGTCATTGATATCAGTAATGCTTTTAAAGGATTCTATCTTGATCTTTATAGTTCCACATCTTTGTCTACTGATGAATATATTAGAAGCTTTGTAGAACCATTAGAAATTCCTAAACTGACAACTGAGCAAAAAATTCCCTTGATTCTGAGATAACCTTGGAGAAGCTCAGCGATGTAATTAAGACCTTGCCTACAGGCAAGGCTCCAGGGCCAGATGGCTTTGCCGCTGAATTTTTTAGATCTTTTGCTACAGAACTGACACCACTTTTGTTAGTTTATACGGAATCATTAAATAATAGAAAGCTTCCGCCAACCAGGACACAAGCCCGTATCAGTCTGATTCTTATAAAGGATCCAAGGGAGTGTAAGAATTAGCGTCCAATTTCCCTGATCCAGCTAGACGTAAAGATATTATAAAAAATTCTGGCTAACCGATTAAGTAAAGTTATGACATCTCTTATACATACAGATCATGTGGGGTTTATTCTGAGCTGCAGCTCTTCTGATAACATTAGGCGTTTCATCAATATCAAGACTTCTGTTGCGGCCATCTCACTTGACGTCGGAAAGGCTTTTGATATGGTAGAATGGGATTATCTTTTTAAGATTTCGTAAATATACAGGTTCGGGAATACTTTTATTGGATGGAATAAGTTACATTATAGACACCCAGTATCGGCGGTACAAACAAATGGATTCATATCAGATTATTTTACTCTGGATAGGGCACCCAACATCATTGTCCTCTCTCCTCATTATTGTTATGTCTTGCCCTTGAACCATTAGCAGCCACGATAAGAAAGGAGGATAATTTCCAGAGGTGGTGGTGGGAGGTGTGGCACGCATAAGCTTCTGCTTTACACAGATAACATTTTATTCTTCACCTACCCCACTAGATCTATGCCTTGCCTCCACAGAATTAGTAATTCCTGTTCTAAATTCTCGGTACACAGAGTTAATTGGTCTAAATCCGAAGCTTTGGCTCTGACAACATACAGCGCCATTCACTGAAGCGCTGGCGCGGAGTGTGCATTTTATGTATTTACTTATTAAACACAACTTTTTGTGATTCACAGAGCTATCGCACATCTTCAGGTGGCTTTGAATAAAATGCATGAGTCATATGAACTACTTTAATTGTGTTTTTATGGTTCTTTTATGTCATTTTTTGAGCTTGACAGTAACAAACATGACTAACACACAGTATCAGATTTGGATCGGGCTCGTCGGACTGATGCCCAAACTGTCTAAAAGCTTCAGTATCGGAGCTAATAATTCAGAGTCTGGAGGACGGAGCTTCAGCTTCTCTCAAAAGATTATGGGAGAAATATTTAAACTTGGTATTGGAGGAATGAGAGTGTGCTAGGATTCTAAGAAACATTAAGTCTGCATCTAGAGATGCAAGGGTGAGCCTTATGCAATTCAAGACTTTACATCGATTTTATTGGACCCCTTCTAGATTGCTTAAGCTGCATACACACTGCCAGCGACATCGCGCGCGACAGCGACTCAATACCATTCATTTTCAATGCGAGCACAGCGACTTCCGGCGACACGAGCTGTCGCGACCGTTGGCGCTAGATGTGGAGCTCACGTGATCCTTCTCTCTCTCTCTCAGTTCCTGCAGTAACGGAAAGATGGATGAAAGGCTAATTCTTGTTGTTAGAAATTTTCCAGTGCTCTATGATATGTCTCTTCCCACGTACAAGGACATTTTTAAGAAAAATACTGCGTGGAAAGGTGTATCTGAGATCACGGGGATTTTATGGACCGGCATTTGCATTTTCGCCTCAGATAAACAGCCGCTATGGCAAACAGCACGCCTTGTTTCTCATTCATCTTTGATTTAAAGCATTTTATGTACTGATTCCATTTATATTTAGTCTTTTCCCTCCAAAATGTTTGTTTTTAGTGGCAAGAAAAGAGATTCGCTGTCAACAGCAATGGAATGGCATCCGTGAATGTCATTTATTAACGTTACTAGGCAACCAGTAGTGGGAACGCCCACTAGCGACTTCACCACCAGCCACTGGCGACCTGGAGCGATAAAGTCGCTGGCAGTGTGTACGCACCTTTAGGCTTAGTCTTAAAGACACACTTAGCTGCTGCTGATGAGGAAGGAGACATAACCCATGTCTTTTGGGTTGTGTTAAGATCCAGGAGTTTTGGTTGAAGATTCCGAGTCTTGTGTTTGATGTATTGGGCACTTGGCTTTCATTTTGCTCCAGACTCTGTGTTTTGGTTGATGGTGTGGTCATTGACGTTGAGAATAGGCACATAAAGAGTTGGGTCCTAACTAGCGTCATGATCGCCAGACAGATTCTTTTTAAGGTGCTGGAAGTTGGCTGGTGCACCCTCATTTCAGGAGTGGTGCTGGGAGATGGGAAGGGTTGCAGACTTTGAAGAAGGGTCTTTTAGAAGATTAGGAACATTTTATTTGTTTATGGAGAAATGGGGCAGAATCCTGACATTGTTGGATGTGTTACTGATAATAATTATTAATAAAAAAAAAATTATGTTTCTATAATCATGTGTATATACTCATATGTGACCACATGGATGTTCGAAGTTGACCACAGGGGGTTCAGGGCGGGGTGCAGGAATAACTTTTTTCCTGAAAAGTGTAAATACTGTGGCTAATGTATCTATACACTGTTCTGTTTGTTTGAGCATCCCAAAAAACCTGACAAAGCAACATTGGGGGAGAATAGGACTACCTGTCTGTGTGACCAATTTCAAAGAGTGGAGTATTCAGTAAAACCTGATGGAAAACAACAATTATTTTTGCAATTCCATTTGGTGATGCTAGTTTAAAGTAACCAGGCAACACAATAATGCAAAAGTAGCAGATTAAGTGGATTTGAAATCTTAACGGTGTAGTCTTCAATTTGGCCATTACAGTCTGTCTAGAGGATGCTCTTTTGATGCAGGATCAGGTTCTAAAGGAAAAAAATCACCTGAAACCCTGATAGAAATACATGCTGGGGGAACAGACGTTAAGTGCTCCCCTGAGGTAAATAGTAAAGCCTCATATTCTAATGCTGTCTGTCAGGCATTGTTGTGATTTGGTTTTCTCTAGGTAATCCCATCCCATTCTGATATCTGAACGATGGCTGCCTGTTGGAGCCCCCCTCCTGATATCATTCTATGAACTATATCAATACCAATGCACCATTACTAAGGTTTCTCCTTAATTATATTCTGTAAACAGTACTCAGTAGTATACATAAAGATTAGGTTAAAATGTAGGTTTCAGTTAAATGTATATTTTTATAAATGCATACGGTTTATACCTTTTTTGTGGTTTTGCACCACTTTTTGATTTTGCTAGTTTATATTTAATGGTCCTGCAGTGTGATGAATTATTTTTTTAAACCATGAATATTTCATGTTGTCTAAATTAAAATGAGCTTATGAAAACTGCATACACAATAATTATGATATTTAAAAGTTGTTTATAGATGTTTTAGATGGACTTAAACTAAGCCATTTCAAGCTTTAAAGCTAACATTTACCTTCCAAGCCCTTAGGCCCTGTTTCCACCTGATATTAAGATTAGTCTCGGGTGATCCGATCACATGTGGTCAGGTAAAACACATCGCTGTTTACATATGGTCACTTAAATGCGTCTCCTGTGACCACTTGTGTTTGGATTTGGAGGGAGGGTCTCTGATTCATGACGACATACATCTGTCACTATGTCAGTGTGTTACTGCGTGATATTAAATCACAACAAAGTAATTTCCTTTTAAAGCTGCTTTTAAACTTGTTTAAGCACAGCAGTTGATTGACAGGTGAGAGGCAGTGCTTCACTGCTGCCGGCAAGCATACAGTACGGATTAGTGTTTACACCTCAAATGTGATCTGGTCACATGCATTTTTGACCACATTCATATCCCTAAGAAACCTAAAATCACAGGACTTAATAACTACAGACCTGTCGCCCTGACATCTGTGGTCATGAAGTCATTTGAGAGACTGGTGTTGGCCCACCTGAAGGACATCACTGTACCCTTTCAGGACCCCCTTCAATTTGCTTATCGAGCAAACAGGTCTGTGGATGATGCAGTCAACATGGGATTGTATCACATCCTGCAACATCTGGACAGACCGGGGACATACGTAAGGATCCTTTTTGTGGACTTCAGCTCGGCTTTCAACACAATCATCCCAGATATACTCCGGACTAAGTAAAACCAACTCCCTGTTCCCACCTCTACCTGTCAGTGGATTACCAGCTTTCTAACGGACAGGCAGCAGCTTGTGAGGCAGGGAAAATTCACTTCCACCATCAGCACTGGTGCCCCCCAGGGATGTGTGCTCTCCCCACTACACTTCTCCCTGTACACAAATGACTGCACCACCAAGGACCCCTCTGTCAGGCTCCTGAAGTTTGCAGACGACATCACTGTCATCGGCCTCATCCGAGATGATGATGAGTCTGCATATAGAAAGGAGGTTGAACGGCTGGCTGTGTGGTGCAGTCAAAACAACCTGGAGCTGAACACACTCAAAACGGTGGAGATGATTGTGGACTTTAGGAGGAACACCCCAACATTGTCCCCCTCACCATTCTAAACAGCACTGTGGCAGCAGTGGAGTCATTCAGGTTCCTGGGCACTACATCTCACAAGACCTGAAGTGGGAGATACACATCGACTCCATTGTGAAACTGGCCCAGCAGAGGTTGTACTTCCTTCACCAGCTGAGGAAGTTCAACCTGCCACAGGTGCTGCTGAAACAGTTCTATACAGCAGTCATTGAGTCTGTCCTCTGTACTTCAATAACTGTCTGGTTTGGTGCAGCTACGAAATCAGACAACAGAAGACTACAAAGGACAGTTCGGTCTGCTGAGAGGATTATTGGTTGCCCCCTGCCCCCCCTTCAAGAACTATACACTTCCAGAGTGAGGAACACTCTGGACCCCACTCACCCTGCCCACTACCTTTTTGAACTGTTGCCTTCTGGGCGGCGCTTCAGAGCTCTGAACACCAGAACCGTCAGACACAGGAACAGTTTTTTCCCTCAGGCTATCCATCTAATGAACAATTAAATTGCCCCATTGAGCAATAATTATGTGCAATACACAGTTTAATTCTATTTATATTATCCAACATATTCACTTCTTCCATTACATACATTGCTCTGTACATAATGTACAGTTTTTTTGTTCTCTATATAACAGACTGTAATAGATTTGCACTACGTGTGTGTATGTGGGTATGTATGAAGGTGAGTGTATGTACGTATGTGTATAATTATTTATTTTGTATTCTTTTTTGTTTTAATTACCTATGTCTCGCTGCTGTTTTGTTTTTTTTTGTATTGTTGTACACTGGAAGCTCCTGTCACCAAGACAAATTCCTTGTATGTGTAAGCATACTTGGCAATAAAGCTGATTCTGATATATGGTTTTTATGATCCCATCACAAAATGTTTTTAGACCCTGTTTATACCTGTATTTAGGGCTGACCATATGTGATAGGATCACCCGAAACACTGCTTAATACCAGGTGGAAATGGGGTCTTGGTGTAAATTGAATTATCTTCGTAAATTCAACACACTAATGAAAACAACTGTTGGAATATTTAAAATGAACTGTGTCACACTGTAATAAAATGATAATTTTAATGGACAATTTAAAACTCTGTTTTAGATCAACTGTATGAGAGGCTAAAGCATAGGTTTATAGATTATTCTCAAGATTGTTCTGAACCTTTTGTCTTAGGTCCAAGTCAAATTTAGGAGATGTGTCATCTTTTAAAACAGACCTCTATCATTCAAGATATTTTAATTAGATTTCAACAAAAGACCTAATGAGCTTCTTATTTGCTCTTCAACACTGGGGACATTCTAGGCAAGGCTATATTTCGATATTCCACTTAAAATTGATGAATTTGATCAATGATGAAATTTACATTTACATTTATGCATTTGGCAGACGCTTTTATCCAAAGCGATTTACAGTGCAATTATTACAGGGACAATCCCCCTGGAACAACCTGGATTTAAGTGCCTTGCTCAAGGACACAATGGTGGTGGCCATGGGGTTAGAACCTGTGACCTTCTGATTAACAGCCCTTGTGCTTTAGCCACTACACCACCACCACGCAATTCAAAGTGCTTACATATACATTTGAATGAAAATACAAGATACATAAAAAAATTTAAATCAATTAAGGACATGAAATAAGAGTAACAAGTAATACAATTAATTAATTTTTTTTTAATGATTAAAACGAATAATAAGAAAAATAATATTACATTGTTAACACCATCCATAACTGTTTTTAACCTTCCCTGATTAAACGGAGGATAAGCAAAAATTGTTAACACACACTTCAGTTGTTGTTAAATTTGCCTGATTAAACAGAGATAACTAAGTTGTTAATTCCATCTGTAACTGTTGTTAACCTTCTCTGATCTAACAGAAGATAACCAAAAATTGTTTACACACACATTGAGAAAAAGTTATATAAAAATAAAATAAAAATAATTAAATAGAATAATTAAAATGAAAGAAAGACAAAAGCAAAATGATTCCGTAAAATCAATAAGTGCAGCACAATGCTCAGTCAGAAAATACACAGCTAAACAAATGTGTTTTCAGTCTGTATTTAAATGTGGCTACTGTTAGGGCACTTCTAACCTCTTCTGGAAGCTGGTTCCAGCTGTGGGTGGCATAATAGCTAAACCAGGGTTGGGAGGGTTACTTTTGAAATGTATTCCACTACAGATTACAGAATAAATGCTGTAAAAAGTGTTTCATTAGATTACTCAAGGTCAGTAACTTATTCTAAATACTTAAGATTACTTCTTTAGCACTGGTAGATATTTTCACTTGTTTTGACTATAAAAACTCAATACACAAAATACACATGTTAAAAATACATTCTCTGAAAAACCTAAATATCTTGTGCAGTATTGTTTCTAAAACAAGATAAACAGAATACTATGTTTGCCCTAATATCAAAGGTCTTACTAGAAAAAAATAATTATGATCCAACGTGAATTTTCAAGATAAAGAAAATATGATCGTACCTGGTAACGTGCATGTAAAATGGCTAGAAATAGCATTTTAGCTCAGCGTAAAGCTGACAATTTACCCAAGGTTTATTTCTATTTTTTGTGGTCCAAACTTACTTCAAACTTACTTCTTGGTCTGCACGTATGAATGTAACACATAATAAGAAAGTGTTTCACCGCTGTTCAAATGCACTTTGGATCGAATCATTTATAGGTATAAATGTTTTCCATCTGAAAGGACTAAATATTAAATGAAACTAATGACAATAAAATGCAAAGTAATCTCTTCAGTAATCAAAATACATTTTGAATATAACTGTATTCTAATTAACAATTATTTAAAGTGTAACTGTAGTGGAATACAGCTACTTATATTTTGTATTTTTAATACGTATTCCCGTTACATGGATTCCGTTACTCCCCAACACTGAGCTAAATGCTGTCTCACCATGTTTTGGGTGAACCCTCTGTATGTATAACTTACTTGATCCTAATGATCTGAGAGGCCTGTTTGGTTATATTCAGCAATCATATATGAAATGCATTTAGGTCCTTGGCTATTGAGTGATTTATAAATGAGTAAAAATCAATTCTAAATGTAAATGTAACTCCAGGCATTTGCTGGTGACAGAGAGCACCTGCGGGTCCCCAACCCTCTTATAGAGGTGAGCGTTATCAGGCGTGCCATTTTCAGTGACAGAGTGCTGAGTTCGGCCTGCTCCAGGGGCTCAAATGGGGCTCTCTGTAAGGCCAATAGGACCACAGACAAGGAACCAGGCTTGGTTTGGGAGGATTCAACATCCTTGCGCCCTTGAGGAACCTGATGATCAGGTTGTGCTACCACGAGGGTCTCCCATCCAGTGTATCTTGATATGCTGCTATAGCAGCCACGTACACTTTCAGGGTAGAGAAAGACAGTCGTCTTTCCAGTGCCTCCTGTAAGAAGGACAACACAGACCCGACCGCACACCTCTGTGGATCTTCCAAAATGGAAGAACACCAGTTCGCGAAAAGATGGCACTTCAGAGCGTAGAGCTGCCTAGTGGAGGGGGCTCTGGCCTGAGTGATCATGTCTATCACTGCTAGAGAAAGGCCTGCCAGGTCTTCTGCGTCCCATCCTGGAGCAGATATGGAGGTTCCAGAGGAATGCCAGGAGCATCAGGTATGAGAACCAAGTCCAGTTGGCACAACCATCAGGACATGCTCCCATCCTCCTGACTTGGTCTGTGCAATGAGGCTCACTGTGGGAAATGTGTACTTGCGCAGACACCCGAGGTCAGCTGTGCGCCAAGGCATCCATGTCGAGGGGAGCCTCGGACAGGGAGTTCCAAAGGGAGCAATGAGAGGACTCTCGGGTTGTGAACAGGTCCACCAGTGCCTCCCTGAATCTCTCCCAAATCATCTGGACTAAGTGGGGTGGAGTCTCCACTCTCTGCAGAGCATTACATGTTGTGAGAGCGCATCCGATGCATGATTGAGGTCGCCCGGGACATGAGTGGCTCGCAGAGAATTCAACGTCTACTGACTCCTAAGGAGGAGGTGGCGGGCAATTTGCGACGTGAGCATACTCGGCCCTGGTGGTTAATGTATGCCATGGTCGCTGTGTCCGGACCAATATGTGCTTGCCCTGAATCAATGGCCAAAGCCTCCGCAGGGCCAGCGATACTGCCAGCAACCCTAGGCAGTTGATATGCCATTGCAGGCAGGGTGGTGTGCTGCTCTGGGGCGGGCGAATGGCCCTGAGAACCGCTGAACTTACCTGTTTGCTGGCTTCCCTTCGACAGAGAACAAGGGAACATGAGGTACTTGCATCCCAGTTGCTGACCGGGAATGTTTTCAGCGTCTGGCTGTCACAAGAGCGAGGGCCGAGCCAAGAGAACGAGTGAGGAAACTGCTCTCTTACCAACAAGTTGGGTGCTTTTTGCTCTTTTACTCCTGTGAACTCAGCCGCCGAAGCACCCAGGGGAAGAACAACAATCGACTTGCAAATGAACGCTGATGTGTGCCTTAAATCCAGCAGCAATGAATTTTGTGTTTTTTTTCTTTTTATGGTGATGGGACGAACACACATGTGTACTCTGTCCCGAAGAACAAGTCTGAATGAGTGTTGCATGCCATCACCTTTTATAACCGTATGTCCGGGGCGGAGAGCGGCATGCAAATTCCATTCGCCAATACTCATTGGCCTTTTCTGAATAAATCAAAGGTAATTGAGCTCTCAAGAGTGAACCCCTTGTGTCACTACATTGACACATCATCGAGTGACAGACAGGGAACAACATTTTCAATGATTTTGCATACGAAAGGAAGATTTGAAGTTGGTCAGTAGTTGTTCAGTATTGAGTTATCTAGATTGCTCTTTTTAAGAATGGTCTCGACAACAGTTTTCAGCGACATCAGAAATGTGCCTGAAAAGAGTGATGCATTTACTATTTTTAACAGATCTTTTTCTAGACAGTTAAATACATTTAAAAAATGGTGTGGGGAGTGTGTCAAGACAGCAGGTCTAAGTTTTAAGATGCTGTACTATTTTTTGCAGGGATTTGCCATCAATTTCCTCAAAATCAGACTTTGACGGGGTGGAGGGCGGGGCCGGGTCGTGATTCTGCACACCCGGCCCCTAATCAGGCTAATCAAGCCTCAGAGAGGGATATGGGCCGACTGGAAGCAGCAGTGCGCACGGAAGAGAGATTTACGGACAGCTGTCCGACATGTGTGTGTGTGTGTGTGTGTTTGTCTTTTTGTTTAGTTCTTCATTAAACTATTATTAATATTGTCAAGCTGGTTCTCACCTTCTCTTTTCCATTAATCCCTTTACACAGACATAGTGACTAATTTATGAAATTTTTGTGGTAGGTGCTGTCTAACCTCATGAGTACGGGCTGATTGCCATTCTAATATTAGTTATCTTCTTCATGAAAAAGATGCAAACTCCTTGCATTTTCTGTCAGAGAGCATTTCACAGGCAACCTGTGTTGGGGGTGTGTTATTCTCTCTACAGTAGCAAAAAGAGTGCGGGTGTTGTTTATATTGCTGTTAATAATGTTTGAGAAGAAGGTCTGCCTAGCTGTGCCTAATTCCAAATTGAAAGCGTGAAGGCTGTTTTTATAGATATTATAATGGACTTCAAGTTGTGTTTTCCGCCACATTCGTTCTGCTTTCCTGCATTTTCTTTTCATGTTTTTCACTGCTGTTGTGTTTCTCCAAGGTGCTTTATGCCTGCCAGTGATCGTCTGGACCTTTACAGGAACAGTGCCATCAATAGCATTTTTTAACATTTGCGTTAAGTTATCGAGGAGATCATCAACACAGTCTGCGGATATACTCTGTTTCAAAGATATAAACTTGATCAATTGCACACTGGTGTTCTCGTCTATGTACCTCTTTTTGACAGAGACAGATCTAACTTCAGTGGCAGGAGAAATCACTATTTAAAAAAAAATACATAAATGGCCAGACCCTTGAACAGATCAAGAGTTTGTCCGCGATTGTGTGTGGATCCATCTACATATTGACACAGATCAAAAGTGTTTAAAACTGTTTTGAGTTTTTTGGCAGTGTGTTCAGGATTGGCTATATGAATGTTGAAATCCCCAAAAATAACAAAACAGTGAAATTCAGATGAAGTTGTTGATAACAGTTCACTAAAATCATCAACAAATCCGGGAGAGTATTTTGGAGGCCTATAAATAATTATAAATAGAATGCGTCAGGCACCTTTTAGTACAATACTTAGATATTCAAAGGTCAAGTAATCACCAAGTGACACTTGATTGCATTGAAAGACATCTTTAAATATTGCTGCTAATCCTCCATCTCTCCTAAAAGCTCTACAGACACTCATGAAAGTAAACTTTGGAGGGGCTGATTCATTGAGGACTGTTGCACTGCAGCTGTTATCTAACCAAGTCTCATTTTGAAACATACAGTCCAGGTTGTTTGTGGTGATGAGGTCATTGACTTGAAATGACTTGTTCTTTAGTGAGCTGATGTTTAAAAGTGCTAACTTGACAGTACTTGTTTTAGCCCCACAGTTATGTTGGATTTACTTCTAATATTCAACAGATTAGATTGGTTTGCCAAACCTATTGAGAAAGCTTAAGGCTTCCTATGACTTAACATAACAGATATTGAAAAAGCTACTTGCTCAGCAGGTTCCCAATTGTTCTGTTACAAATTTGTGATTTGTGCTGCAAAAATCACAAATTTCAGTTTTTTGTTGTTCATCGAGAGCAAAAGTAGGACAAGATGTACCCCTGTGTTGTGGCGGTGGCCGGAGAGCTCTTTCAGAGGGAGGTGAGCTGGACCTGAAGGCTTTTGTGTTAGAGGGGGCTCCTGTTTTTTGGTTGGTATCTGGGGGCTCACAGCAATGGAGTGGGAGAGCTTTCTAGCAGCATACACTAGTTCCTCCATTTTCTCAGAGAAGCTCAGGAATCGGTATGTTGACAAGAGGGAGAAAGTGTGTGGTGACAGAGACTGTTGTTATCTTGGATCCCTTGTCTTATTTTCCGGAAATCTTCCTTAGGTCCTATATCTTGCAGCAGTTGTAATCATTGCAGTCTCACTGTAATATGCTCTGTGTGGGGGGCTCAGACTCATGTTGTTGTGTCTTCGATGTGTTGAGGGATTTGTCGATGAGATGTCCATCCAAGTGCTGAAGTTCGATCTTGTGGTCATCTAGACACTGCGGTGGTTTTTGTGTGCCATCCAGTTTGAGTGAATTTGTGCATGTTGCAGATGAATAAAGGAGGGAGTAGAAGATATTGACCTTTAGCACTTTTTCACCGTTTGTTTGGGTGAAGGCCATCTGATTTAAACAGTTCTCTTTGACTCCAGAAAATATATAAATTCTCAATGCAGTTCTGTCCTCTTTTAAACAGGAAGTCCTGTATGTGTGTCTATTTGTAAGCAAGTTCACAGTAGTTTAATTCTCTTCTTATTCTCTTCTTATTCTCATTCTAAATGCATATTATATGTGAACCGAACTATTGAGCATCTGTATCTGAGATGTTGTTCATGAGTAGCGCTCAAATATTGCGCACCGCGTGAAGGCTAAAAATTGCCGTTGGTGTGTTTGTGTAAACAGAGCAGCCATACGCTGACGCACTGGATCTGTGCATGCATTTTATATATTTACTAATTAAACACAGCCTTTTGTGATTCACAGAGCTACCGCACGTCTTCAAGTGGCTTTGAATAAAATGCATGAGTCATATGAACAACTTTAATTGTGTTTTTATGGTTCTTTTATGTAATTTTTTGAGCTTGATAGTGAAGAACATGACTACCACACAGAATCAGATTTGGATCAGGCTCGTCGGACCGATACTCGATCCGTCTAAAAGCTTCGGTATCGGAGCCTATACCGATCCAGGTATTAGATCGGTGCATCCCTAGTAGTTGCCCCCTACCTATGTTTCTGATAATGGAGTCCCCCACTATCTGAGTGCTGGGCTCGGCTGTGGTCTCAGCTGCCTGCTCGAACTTGAGCGCTTGCCAGCTGTAGTGTTAGCTACTGGCTGTTGTGATCTAAGGCTGATCATGTTTGTGGTTTCTTCCTCCACATTCATTAATGATTCAAATATATTTTCTAGATGTATCGGGGGTGAAAGAATACCAGTATTGGTTAGTCGAGTCATAAATGGAGTGGAAGATGCCAATACTGCAGTGCGATGAATGTGACTGTCTGATATGTTGAGTAGCTAGCTCCTTGTTTATTCCATTGGTTTTTGCTCTCACTTTAATCAGTTACATTTGCCATCTGTTTTTCTGGGTTTTCTAACTCAGTATAGCCTGTCGAGGAACGTTTGATTCACAGGACTCACGGGCTGTCCACAGTGTCACTCTCCTGTGTATTCCGTCAAGGTTGGCAATACTGCAAGTAGTTTTGTTTCAAGAACTGTGATTTTTTGTAGAAGTCTATGGCAGTTTGTGCAGCAAGTGGAGTTTGGTCTGAAAGGAGGCATTTTCTTTCTCGTCTGTCTGTGTGAAGGCAGCTGCGTTGTCCCTTTTCAGGAATGTAAACTGCCAGTTGTAGGAGGCTGGTAGAATGCTTTCACAGGATACTCCCTTTTTGTAGTAAAATATCAGTCCCAAAAGTCTCTGGATATAGAGTGGGTGCCAAATTATGTAATTTTGAGCACTGTGCTGAACTTCTGATATGAAAATGTGAGATTAAAATACAAAAGCAAGGGAGCAAAGTGCGGACAGTAAGCAGATGCATCCGAACAGTAGCGAAGCAGGAAACTGAGAAAGTTGAAGAAAAAAACACATATTATCCTTATATTTTTTAGAAAGGGACAGTAAAACATATCCACTTATAGATTACACTGTAAACACTAATAAGTTGAGTTTACTCAAAGCAAGTAATGGTCTCTTAAACTTAAGTTAATCTAATTCTATATTTTCCTTAGCTGAATTTAACAATTTAAGTAGATGCAAGTAAACTTAACTAAGATTTTCGATTTAAATATTTTTTAGTTGAATTAGCTCAAAAATTTTGAATAGATTGTCATGCAATAACCCAGCAGCACACAGAATGAAAATTGTGTAAATCTGTCGTTAAATAAACTTGTTTCCTACAGAAGTGCACAAAACTGTATTTCAGCTATACATTCACATGCGCATGGAGATATTCACCAAAGGAAAAATCTATCCCTAATGGTGATTTCACATTAAATAATTATAGTATTTCCAAAACAACATCAATAATACTGTAAAAAGGATTTTTCAGCCTAGAAAGTTCAAGGAACGTACATACAGTAGATAATTTGTTATGAATCAAAGACTTGATGTTTATTTTAATTAGGAAAACTTGATTATTTCAGTAATGACAACATTAGGGTTTACAGCACAGCTCAACACAATTACTGCATGTAAAGAATGTGTTTTGTTTTCTGGTTTGTTCTGTCTTTCCTCTCATTCTTGGCCACTGTTTTGTGTACTTTTGGGCTAATGGGGTGGTAGTTGTGTAGCGGTTAAATCTCTGGCCAAAGATTTAAATCCTTGAAAGTATGATCCATTTCTTTGGAAACTGCTGAGTTCCACATGCCTTCTGTCCCTAAACACGGTATTTCACCCCAGGTTGTTCCAGGTGTAAACCGAAAGTTGCATTAGATGAAAAGTGCCTGCTAAATTATGAATATCTGATTAATTAACCAATGTAGTTTAATTTACACTAGTTTTTTAATTTACATTTTATGCAGCCATGTGTTGATTGATGTTTTGACTGTTCTTAGCAACAGACTGCTGAGGGATGGCAGGTTAAGGACCCCGTGTGACATAGATCAACCATCATGTGATAGCACATCCTATAAAATAGGAAATATTAATGAGTGATGCAACATTATTGAGGGAGGGAATTGTAGTCTTGTATGTCAAACGATGTAAGGTACTGTTGCCTGTGGCACAATCTGTCTTACTATGCATTGACTTCACTTGAGTACACAGACCCAGTGTTTATAACCAGTCGGAGCCCTCCTATGATTACATAGTTGGTTGCATTCCTGATCAAAGAGATGTAATATTTTACTAAAATATCTGATGTCAACAATGCTTCGTAAATCTTATATAATCCAGTTCCCATGGTAATTGTGCCATTATTATTTCATTCTTATGAAAAGAGAAACTACTTTGTGATAAGAGATGAGGTCAGTTGTTTGTTATTTTACCTTGATCAGACATCTATTTGGCTCCATTTTAGCCACACTGTGAATTACTGGAAGGTGCTGTGTCTGTGTGCAGTAGATAAAAGATTAAAGGTATGTCGTAAGACAGCATAGTCTGCCTGTTCAATGGCACTTCCTGTGCACAGAGCTGTCAGCTCTATAGATGTGTTATGGTGGTCAACTAATCGACAAGTTGTCCAACTAAACTATTAGCATTAATATATTAGTGGTGGTGGTTTTAATGGAAGACACAATTCTCAAATTAATTGAGAGATGGAACTTATTGGAGAGTGTTTTTGATGATAGCTCGCTGTGCTTAAAAAAACCCTCTGCAAGAAGTTTAATCTCTTTAGTGATTTAAGTTTAGTCCATTCATGCACCTCTGCTGTTACAGCCATCAAAGCACTACATCAACAACACAGTACAAGATGAGCACTGTTGGATGTTAAATCCTCTGCTGTGAGTTATGTTCAGTATATGTGAGGTGTTGTGGAGAGATTAAAGTCTTTTGCTGATTCTGTCTGACACTGCTTAAATAAATAGTCGCAGATAGAAAGGATAAACTGCTTGATGTCATGAACTAGATGTGTACATGCAATGCTAAAACACATAACTGGTAAGCAGAAGGTTGTTGGTTCGATCCCTACAGCCACCACCATTGTGTCCTTGAGCAAGACACTAACTCCAAGTTGCTCCGTGGGAACTGTCCCTTTAAAAAGTGCAATGTAAGTCACTTTGGATATAATTCTCTGCCAAATGCATAAATGTAAATGTAAATAAATATTGATCTTAAACTTGGATTAAATCAAGATAATTCTGTTGCACCAAACTTTAAACCTTGTTTAAAAATAATCAGGGTTACATTTTAACCATCAATTTGATCCTGATTTAAAATTCACTGTAAATCTGAATGAACTTTAATCCTGTTGCTCCAATAGCTTTAAATCTTATTTAAATCTCAGTTAGAGATTAACTTTAAACTTGCAGCTGAGGTGGTTTAAATAAAAAACATATCTGCATTTAAACATGAATGACTTGGTCAACTAACAGTAGATTGTGCCGTTAGCCTTTAGGGACTTTAATCATATTATTTATGTTTATCATGGTCTGAAATTTTGAGTTGTCGACCGCGATGCGTGCTTTCAAATTCGGGGTGCGAGTGTGGCAGCTCGTCTTGATGGCGGCGCGATTTTCCCGTGTCCCTATCCTTTACATGTGGGGACGTGTACTTTTCCAACTATGATAGTTTTGTGCAATATGATATATTAAATGTTATCTTTATTTAGCTTATTTATTTGTTGAATATCCGTTAGTTACCATATTGAAGTGCTGCACTTAGCATCTGTATATATCTCTAAAGCGTGTCTGAATGGGGTCACGTGAAAATAACGGACCCTATATTATTCATTTTTATCCCAAACACTGACTAGTCTACTAGTCGTTCATACAACCTACCAACTAGTTGATTATGAAAATTTATAGTTTTGCACATCCCTAATCAGCTCATCAAATGGATCATCATCCTGCAGCTGTTGACTGACCACAAGACTCAGTGGGCACACATTCCCCTCAACTGAGCTTCCTGATGAATCCAGATTTACCCTATTCCAAAGCGATGGGTGCTTCAGTGTACAAAGGGAAGCGCATGAAGGATGCACCAGTCACACTGTACAAGACTCTGGAGGCAGTGTTATGATCTGGGGTTGCTTCAATTGGTCAGGTCTAGGCTCAGCAACGTTATGTGGTAATATAATGAAGTCAGCTGACTACCTTAATGTACTGAATGACCAGGTTATCTATGGATTTTTTTTTCTTCCCTGACAGCACAGGCATATTCCAGGATGGCAATGCCAGGATTCATTGGGCTCAAATTATGAAAGAGTGGTTCAGGGGGCATGAGAAATCATTTTCATACATGAATTGGCCACCGCAGATTCCTGACCTTTGACCCCATTGAAAGTCTTTGGGATGTGCTGGAGAAAACTTAACAGAGTAGTTTGACTCTCCCGTCCTCAATACAAGATCTCTGCCAAAAAATTTATGCAACTCTGGATGCCCCTTTGTGTGGAGATTTGCTCTAAAATTTTTGCTGTTTGAACCTCTCATACAGCAAATAACAGGGCCTCGAGTCACAATTTCTAGCATCTTCATGCATGAACTTACGAATCATATTCTTTAGGGTCTGATTAAATCATTCGACCAAGCTGTCTGTTTGGGGGTGGTAAACGTTTGTCCGCATCGATTTAATCCCTAATCATTTACAACATAAATTGTAGTGCCCTAATCAGTGAACATTTATTTTGGAATCCCAAGAGATTATTCTGAAGAGTGCCTCCACAACACTTCACGCTGAAATGATGCACATAGGCACTGCCTCCGGATATCACGTTGCATAGTCCACCAGAACCAATACAAAGCGATGTCCACGGGCCGATGAGATCCATACCAATTCGGCACTCTTGGGGTGGCCGGCTGATTCACCAGCTGACATTCACCAGCTTGACATGCACCATGCACCGTCACTACCACCTGTGAACATCCCCGTGAATGCCCGACCAATAGATACAGGCCATTAGACGGTTAAGTGTCTCTTCCTGCCCTAAGTGACCCTCCATCGGATAATAATGAGCCATCTGGAATAACATTTCCAAGACTTCCCCCTCTCTTACGTCATCCTGACGAGGAGCTGACATAGATGCACCGAGTAGGTAAATCACACCCCACACACGATGCACTTTGTTACAGGACCCATCCACACAATTTCCCCTCAATAATGTAGTAAATGCAATTTATACGCAAGATTAGTGGAGTGGTAAAGTGGGGACTAATTGCAGCCTTGACACTATGCTTTTGTCACCGAAATTGAATAATGACCGTCACTACAGGGTAACATTGAACATCCCTGTGCACACACCTTAGAGAGAGGAGGAGAGATAGCGTTGGAGACAGAGAAGGAGAGGGCTCACTGGCCCCTGAATACACTGCCAAATGGTCCTCAGCCAGCTGGATTGCCTTCAACAGTGAAGCTAGGCGGTGGCACTGAACCCACTCAGCCATTTGGTTATCGGCTGACGAAATGCTCCAGTAGCAAGAGGTCGATGACTGCTTCTGCATTGCGATCCTCTGCCTGCAGCCACCTCCAACAGGCATTGCGGAGCTGTTGGGCGAAGGCAAACGGGCAACCACATTTGCTGTATGGCAGTGTATGGAAGTGCTGCCGGTGTTGTTCGGAATTACAGATTAAATTCTGCGTTCTCCATGACGTTTGCGAACAGAAGCTGTTGGGCCGCGAGCTGGGCTTCCCCAGACAGCAAGGGCTGTAATCTGTCTGCCCACTGGGTGTTGTGCCAGCCACCCGCTCGAAGAGCTAAATGAAGGCCTCTGGATCGTCTTCTGGCCCCATCTTCATGAGTGTGATGTGGGACTGGGCTATGGTTGCAGCCAGGGTCATGGCTGGCGTACTCACCTGGGCCATCAAGTTCCGCAATACCTGTCGATCCTCCACCTAGGCTAAGAGCAGGACCTGGAAACACTAATCCTGCTCCACTCGTAAATCTAGGATGGCTTGATGTTTGGTCTGGTGGATTAGCTGAATTCAGCTAATGGCGAGGACTCCATGACTGTGTTTCTTCCTCCTAATCTGGGGTTTCGGCACCACCGTGACAAGTCACAAACTCTCTTTGAAGGAGTAAGCGAGGGCCATGTGAAATGTCAACTTTTTTATTTTTAACCCAGGTTGGCTTTTCAGTGTAATACACATAAATAAATGCACACATCCACACTGCTTTGTGCAACTCTATGGCGGTCTGGATTGCCTCTTTTATACTTCTCCAGCTCACACTGCAACACAGAACAGCTGTTAGAGATAATTTCCCACAGGTGTCAATCCTTACCTCTCTTTCTATCCTGGCATTGCTCTCTACAGATGTCATTCTGCCACACCCCCATCACCACAGTGTCTAATATTTATAATTGTGTAGTAGTCCATAAATGTTGACGGAGACTCGAGAGGCTGCTGATTTACTGTAAAACCAAACCGTTCTAACTGTAGAATCACCCAGCTCCAGACACAGAGATACATGGAAAAATAAAAAAAACGCTTCCATAATTTTGGCTGATAACCAGTTGTTCCATAAAGCAATTTTCAGCACTGATTAATAAAAAAAAAACGATATATACGTCGACCTCTAAAACAAAGATTGTGATACAGAATATTTGTTTTTGGGTAGGTTTTGTGGTAACACAGTCAGTTACTTCATCATTCAGCTATTAAGTCATTGGAAACCTTTACATTTTTTGTGGTCAATGGATAATGAGCTGATGTTTGAAAACAATACTCTTTTTGATAATCAAACACCTGCAAAACAGATGCTTTTTTTTGGCATTTTGTTTCTTTATATGTAATCTTCTCGAAACAATTTATGGTTGGCAATTGGAGATATAAACTATGAATATCTCTCATCTGACTTCTCTCAGATATGATATTTACGTGAACAAGACACTGTAACAGCGAGAAAAGCTCCAGGCAATGTAAAGCACGAACAAAAATCTTTTCTATTGAAAAAAACACAACTGCATACAAATGCTAGCATTGCCATTTTTTTCTTTGTACTGTGTGTAATTTTCCAGGAAAACTTGGTTCAAGGTCGAAGATATCTGATATACTTGTCTCTTTCAGATATGAAACTTGCGTGAACATGACAATGTAAATTAAAGAAAACCTCAGCAACTTTGAGGGCTTATTGTCAGCCAAACACCATGCTATCTGCTCGGTTGGGTACCAGGGGAACAAGGGATCCAAGGAAGGGCTGCTATTTGTATGCTGTGACAATTTAAGTAAATTACTCCATTACTATGCCTAGTTTCCTGACCCAGTTAGTTTTTACTGTGACTAATCTCCATCTACATTACTGTTACAAACTTTTATGATGTTTGTTCTCTTTTCATGTCTGTTCTTATCTCCTACATTGTGTTACGTGCCAAGCATGACACGTCAAGTATACAGCGACAAGTAATTTATGTTTAAACTGCAAATGAAAATTACAGCAAATGAGCACATATCTGATGTTTAAAATAATGTTAAGAGTAGTAGTGGGAATCACTAGGGTTCTGGCAATACAGTATTATGTTGATGTATTGTGATACATAACTGTTTTTATTATTTATGTTTCCTTTATTGTAATTAGGGACATCCTAAGTAAAATTTGTCTTCTTCCCTTTTTGGTACTCACTAAATTGATTGTGATATCTGTTTTTTTGTTCTTTTCTTTTTATCTAAATTACGCATCAACAATTTTCAGGTTTTATCATCAAAATTGTGCTTAAATAATGAATTAATTAAATCTATAATCAAATGAAAATGTATCAATTAATTTTCAACATAATATTATATTATTGCTTTTATACAGAACACCACAGCACAATCCAAACTACAACACTGGACAACCAAACACAATGCTATCTGTTCAGCTGGATACCACCAGTGAAGGACATTTATTTTGTATGCTGTGACAATTGAAGTAAAAGACAACTGAAGTAAACCCCTTCTGGCTGTACTATATGTTTTTGATGTCTTTGTGAGTGTAATTTTGTTTGCCTGCCGTACGCCTGATATTTTTAGGACCCTATAATGAAATTGTTTAAATGCACAGAGATAATCTGTACAGTTTTTCTGTTTAAGCTATTTTGTACATACTTTCCTCATACCATCTTGATACACTTTTATCTCCATGCAGACAAGAATCAGCTGGTCACCTGTCTCATCCAATAACATTTCATCATTAGAGATTTCTATCAGTTTTGTTCATTCCCTCAGTGGTTTGTTCTCTCACAAACATTCCCTCTGTGGTTTGTTTTACCTCAACTGTCACAAATTTAAGTATAATGGCAAACAAAATTTTCAATTTGATCTGTTTTGATTTACGTAACACCACAACCGCTGGAATCCCCACATCCTTAATGAATTCACAAAGGCTGTTGTGTCCCACTATAAGCCACAGCAATGAGGAGAGCAGTTGTTGTATATCCACTTGTGACTTTTGTCTACCAGTGCCTGCCACATTGTGTCAGAATGAAGCCTGACACGACTACCTCTAGGGGGTAGAGACTCACTCCTGGGGATGTTTAGCACAGTAGGGGTGGAAACTGGGCTTAAAGGCCACACAACCTCGATGAAGCCGGCATACATTTCTATCTGCCTCTCGCTGCTGTTTATCGATGATTTATCACTGAATTAGTATAACCAGTGGCTCACAGAACTGTCGTTTAGTATTATGATAGAGATGTATTGGTAATGTGTCATTTGCTCGGGGAGACTGGAGGAGATCTATATAAGCCTCTGAGATGTGCAAGGCCAGAGGGCAAATAGGCCAGAATCAGATCACCAGTCACTCCATCAACCAATCAGCAGTGATAGGCATTACTACAAATAGCGAAGCTATTAGCTTAACTACATCTCTGAGTAGCGAGGTGAAAGCTTCACTAGTTTTTAAATCAAGTAGAATTTTTTGACTAGGTAGTGGCGTAGCATTGACAAAAGCTACACCGATACATCATGCCTTGTACCCGTGTTTACTATCGCCAGTTTTTAATCAAAACTAAAGATGTCCGATCACAAATAAATCGCTCATTGAGTCGGTTCTTTAAAATTAATTGGTCACACATGATAGGAATGTAGTCTGATTCAGTTCACGATTCAATCTGAATGACTCAGAAAGCTTGCACGTGCGCTGCTGAATCATTTGTGCACGCTCTCACTTGCCAATGAGCTCATGGAGTATTTTATAACACAGAAAATTTATTCTATTGATTTCCAGTGATGAAGACTTTTGCAGCTTGTAAACGACTACTTGCACGTAAATACATTTTCCAACCAAAAGAGTAACAAAACACGTTTTAGCCTACACGAAAACACAGATCTGCCCAGATGTGCGCGCACACACACACACACACGCACACTCAAGAAATTTGGCCTCTGATGATATATCCTGTAATTCTGTGTCTTGCTGCTTTTTCTGTATTTTATTTTGTACAGATGAATATATACAGGTGAAACTCGAAAAATTTTAATATCGTGCAAAAGTTCATTAATTTCAGTAATTCAAATAAAAGGTGAAACTAATATATTATATAGACTCATTACAAGCAAAGTAAGATATTTCAAGCCTTTATTTGATATAATTTTGATGATTATGGCTTACAGCTTATGAAAACCCCAAATTCAGAATCTCAGAAAATTAGAATATTACATGAAGTCAATAAAAAAAAAAGGATTTTAAATACAGAAATGTCGGCCCTCTGAAAAGTATAATCATGCATATGTACTCAGTACTTGGTTTGGGCCCCTTTTGCATTAATTAATGCCTCAAAGCAGCGTGGCATGGATGCTATCAGCCTGTGGCACTGCTGAGGTGTTATGGAAGACCAAGATGCTTCAATAGCGGCCTTCAGCTCTTCTGCATTGTTTGGTCTCATGTCTCTCATCTTTCTTTTGGCAATGCCCCATAGATTCTCTATGGGGTTCAGGTCAGGCGAGTTTGCTGGCCAATCAAGCACAGTAATACCATGGTCATTGAACCAGGTTTTGGTACTTTTGGCAGTGTGGGCAGGTGCCAAGTCCTGCTGGAAAATGAAGTCAGCATCTCCATAAAGCTTGTCTGCTGAAGGAAGCATGAAGTGCTCTAAAATGTCCCGGTAGACGGCTGCGTTGACTCTGGACTTAATAAAGCACAGTGGACCAACACCAGCCGATGACATGGCTCCTCAAACCAACACAGACTGTGGAAACTTCACACTGGACTTCAAGCATCTTGGATTGTGTGCCTCTCCATTCTTCCTCCAGACTCTGGGACCTTGGTTTCCAAATGAGATGCAAAATTTGCTCTCATCAGAAAAGAGGACTTTGGACCACTGAGCAACAGACCAGTTCTTTTTTTCTTTAGCCCAGGTAAGACGTTTGACATTTGAAGCCCATGTCCAGGACCCGTCTGTGTGTGGTGGCTCTTGATGCAGTAACTCCAGCCTCAGTCCACTCCTTGTGAAGCTCCCCCACACATTTGAATGGCCTTTTCCTGACAATCCTCTCCAGGCTACGGTCATCCCTGCTGCTTGTGCACCTTTTTCTTCCACACTTTTCCCTTCCACTTAACTTTCTATTAATGCTTTTATACAGCGTATGTAAGTTGTTATACAGGAATGTGCAAATTAAATTATTATTATTTTTAAATTGGTATGGGTTTGTAGAGATAGTAGTATAAATTTGAAAAATAAAATGTACAAATTGTGACTTTAAATGTTGAACACATGGGTTTGTATATGTAGATTGTCTTAATATGAATGTACTTTTTTTTTCTTTTTTTTTACGTGCACATACCAGTACGTATTGCACCATACTGTGTACTTGTATACTGTATCGCACTAAACTGTAATACACTGTATCATGTCTTTGATAAACATCATGTGAATACGTCTTTTAGATGCTTTGTCTATGACGTATGCTCCGTGCATCTGCGGTTGATAAAAAATATGAAGTAGCTTAAATGTAGAAAGCTACTTTTGGCATATAGCTTGCAGTGTAACTTACAACTTTCTCTGAAGTGTAGCTTTTAGTTTAACTTAACTAATTTTTCTGTTGAGTAGTTAGTAGCTTAGCTTGCTAAATTTGTTTTGAGTAGCTTGCCCAACACTGCCAATCAGCATGCACAGATTGTTTCTGGAGAAATCAGAATGAGGTGAGTTTCACTTTATTATTCTCTCTCATCTCTATTCTTGACATTTAACCTTACCTCTGCTGGAAGAATTAGAATGCTCTGGGCTTTATTTAGTGTCAGCATAAAAAATAATGAAAAATGGTAAGAGGTAATATCTGCCTGGAGGTTTCACTATTTTTTATTCATTCCTAAGGAAGAATGGCAGCATAATTGCAGTCCTTCTCACTTGCTTTGCTCGTCTTTTTTGCCCTGCATTTCTCAACATGTGTACAACTTTTCATTTATCATACTTATTTAAATCCTTGGAAGTAAACCATTTTGTTGAAGCTCTGCCGATCCATTTCTCTACACTTCAAAGGAGATTAAAAGATTTATACCATATTAGAAGCAGAGAGGTGAACCACCTTTATTTTCTCTTTTACTCTGTGCTGAAGTGTTAGAGAGTATTGTCTAACACATCCGGTAAATGATAAATCTTGTTCCTTTTCAATATGTCACAGGTACTCCAATTATTTTTCAGAATGATAAATGATAAAATACAACTAATAAATAAAGACTAAACTAAATAAAATGTATCGATGGATATAAATGATAAAAACAAATTAATTGCATGTATCAGATAATGTTAATTATTTGCAATTTATCGCATATATCAATATTTGCTGGAAAAAGTCCCCAAATGAAGATCATTAAAAAACAATACATTTTGTGGCTGATGAAAGCATTGATAGAAAACTTTAGCTTTAGAAGTCAATATATTGTTTATTTCACTATGTCAATTGCCTAAAATCCACAATAATCCATTTTGCAATCAAGTTTGTCTGTCTGTCTGAGGTAGACTTGGGGCTGTTCAAACCGGATGCGTTCAGACATTCTGTTTTTACTTTTTTCGTGTGCAAACTGATCTTGTTGGCCATTGTGTCGTGTCTAGGGGTATAACAGTATGAGATTTTCACAGTATGAATCGTACCAAGAAATACCACTATATGGTATAACGGTATTAAGGAGCATTGCATTTGCTAATATTATAAGCGGTTTAATATTTTGTTATAGCTAAATTTAGAATAAAAAAAGACATGTTGCCTACTGAAAATTAATCAAATATTATTTTTGTATTATTATTATAAGATTTATGAAATTTAATTTAGTGTATATATATATATATATATATATATATATATATATATATATATATATATACATATATATATATATTCTTCCCATAGTTCATCCTGCTGCCATCACTTCTCCAGGTACATCGCTTGCACACGCACCCGACCGTCCACGTGTTCTAAAAGAAAACGTGATTCATCAGACCAGGCCAACTTCTTCCATTGCTCCATGATCCAGTTTTGACGCTCACCTGCCCATTGTAGGTGCTTTTGGCAGTGGACAGGGGTCAGCACTCTGACCGGTCTGCTGCTACGCAGTCCCATACGCAGCAAGCTGTGATGCACTGTGTTCTGACACCTTTCTATTATGGCCAGCATTAAGTTTTTCAGCAATTTTTGCTACAGTAGCTGTTCTATGGGATCGGACCAGACAGGCTAGCCTTTACTCCTTGGGAGACTTGGGAGCCCATGACTATGTCGCCGATTCACCATATGATTCACCATATCCCTTTGGTAGGTACTAACCACTGCACACCGGGAACACCACACAAGACCTGCCATTTTGGAGCTCTGACCTGAAAATTTATTATTTTGAAGCTTGGCAACCTAGAGCCCTCAGAACAGCACATGGCCCTAGAGCCGGTTGGCAGAAAAGCTCTATGGACCATTTCAAAACGTAGTAATAAGAATGCCACTGTCCATGTCTGGCCTTTAAGCATTTCCGGTAGCAGCAACTCAACTGTCAAAATAAAATGACCAGCATGTCCTTTTAGAGTCTAGCTAAACAGAACAAAGAGATATTTGCAAAAAGTGTCATTACCGGATCCTTTAAATAAGATCAACACATTTTCTTAAAGAACATCAAACGTTTACCTGAAGTGACTTATCCAGATGTGTTGTTGATACTGAGCACATCTACGCGAGAGAGTTGATGAAAGCGTACCATAGTTTAGATGCTCACAATTATTTCCTCAGCAGGGAGATTGTGAATATTGCGTAGCCGATACTAGAAGCAGAAAATGAAGATATAAAATAAACATATTAATCTCCAGTTTGTAGAAAATAAATAAAAGGTGACCAGATTTTATCAAATAACATTATTTTATCCTTTAAGATCATTTTAAGAGTTGGAACTTTTTTAGCAGCGATTAGCCCATATGAAACAAACTGTTGTTGTACCGGTTTAAGTCTCAAATATTCTTCCCGAAACGGCAAATATAGTTAATATAGGATCCAGTTCAAAACATATGTCCAACGTATCTGAAAATTCTGTTCCAGAAACTTTGTAATTTAGGACACGATACATAACAATGAGACAGTGTCAAATCCACAAATAGATAAGGCCATTCAATTTGGTCAAATGTCTTCTCCGCGTCCAACTATAGAATGGCTAGAGTATATGATGTTGAAAAGCTGGGTAAAAAGCTGGTTTGATCTGGTTTCACTAGTTTTCCAATTACAGCATTTAATCAACGTGCCAACGTTTTTTTCAGAATTTTATTTATGTGTATTTAGGAGTGAAATCAGTCTGTAAGAACCCACCTCCTCCAGGGTTCTTCCTTTTTTCGGAACCACAATAATAATTGCTTCATCTAAAGAGGGCAGAAGAGACTGATCTATAAATGCCTGAGTATAAACCTTATTTAAATATGGTGATAGTAGCTTGTTATATACCTTGTAGCATTCATTACAAAATCCATCTGGACCAGGAGTTTTGCAGCCTTTTAGAGATTTTATAGTATCTGTAATTTCTTTAGAAGTAATTTCTGCACCTAACTTGTCAACTTGTTCTTGATTTTAACCAGGGAAACTGAGCCATAATTGTAGGATATATACTTCCCTTAGACGTGTACAGGGATAAATAAACCTATTATTTATATCCTAGGAGGAAGTGAGAACCTCTCCATTGTCCAAAGTAATTTTACATATTGTACGTTCAGATGCTGTTTTCCTAAGTTTACATTTACATTTATGCATTTGGCAGACGCTTTTATCCAAAGTGACTTACAGTGCACTTATTACATGGACAATCCCCCCGGAGCAACCTGGAGTTAAGGGTTTTGCTCAAGGACACAATGGTGGTGGACACAAAAGTTGTCGAGCTAAAAGTTTGAGGTTTATCACTGAATTCAAAATATCTCTGCTTTACATATTGAAAGGATTTAGAAATTTTAGAGAAAGAATTTGGTTAAATTTGTATTTAAGCGCGCACTATTTTTTATACTTTTCAATATATGGCTGTTTGGCATTTTCCATATCCATTTCTCAAATTTGAACTTCTATTACCTCTGCTTCAGTTCTACTTTTTTCCCTTTGATATCCCTGATAGGAGATAATACACCTTAAGTACCTTAAGTACCCCCATGGATATGTCAGATTTGTTGTTGAACTCAAAAAGGTCTTTATATCCTGTTTTAAGTTATTGATAAAGACCTTATCTGCAAGTAAATGGGAATTTACCCTCTGGGGTCTGAGGGTGTTTTGGGCACTGGAGATGTTTTGACATGCCTTGACATTTGTGCTTTTTTCAGTTGTTTAAAATCATATTGATGGTTAAAGTCTGATAACACGGTATTCAGCACAAACTGGGCTAAAATAATATGTTAGCAACACATGGGTACGTGTTTGTATTTTTGAGAAAATAACGTTTATGCATGGTTTTTGAAAAAACTAAAATTCTAAGTCATTGAAATAAGGCCATATAACACATAATAAAATTTGTCGACAAGACTTTTGAGAACTGGATCTTGTAGCCTAGAGTTTTTGCTACAAAACGATGTGAAAACCATCCTGATCACTCATTCAAACAAAACAATTTAGTCATTTAACTTTTGTAAGACACTTTTAGTGTTAGAAAGGTTGTATGCGAGGAGGCTTGAACTATAATGAATATTGATGTAATTCACACCTGAGGAGACAAAGGCCCCTCCCCTGGGCCTATCACTGAGGAATGTGACAGAAAGAGAATGAATGTGAGGAGACTTAATGATCAAAATCAAGTTTTAAAGGGGTCATGACATGAGAAACCAAATTTGCCTTGATCTTTTGGTATATAAGAGGTCTTTGTATCATTAAAACGTCCTGCAAGTTTAATATTTTAAGACGTCCTCCCCATTCTAAACGAATCATTTATTTAATCAAGCTCAAAATACAGCTCGTTCTGGATTCATGGTTAGAAGTGACGTGACGGTTAGAAGTGACGTACCAGCGTTTGCATATGACCGCCTCCAGCACAAGATAACTACGCTTTAAGCGCAAGACAACTACGCTCATTTCAGTATCGCCGTCGCCTCACAAGTGTTCAGTCGATGGACAGCGAGCTCTGACAGAGACTACTTGTGCACAGGAAAATTACGATGCCACACAGATGTGCTGTTCCTGGCTGTGGTCAAACAAAACCTCTGAATAAGCTGCCGAAAGATCCAGACGTCAGGGAAAAATGGATGCAGTTTATTTTTTGCGGACGTCCCAGTCACGGCAGTGTTAACTTAAGCGTTTGTTCTGTACATTTTAAGGATGACTGTTTTGAGAACAAATCTCAATATGATGCTGGCTTTGCCAGAAAACTGTTGCTCAAAGATAAGTCCGTGCCGACTATTCTGGGAACAACGACGACGCAAACTGTAAGTAATCTATTTTAAACTTTAAACTACTTTTTAAAGCGCAATTTCATTCATTATGAATAATCACAGTGTTTTTACTTAGTTTACTTGCATATTGTTCTGGCTGGGGCGTCAATAATTGATACATAGGCACTGGCGTTAGCCAATCATAACAGTGGGCGTTAACACTGAAGTCTTAAATGGAAAACGCCCCCAAAACAGACTGTTTGAATCAGAGGATGAGAAACAGGGTGGGAAAAGGTCATAAATCACTAGATTTTAAAAGTTTTTCTTAAAAAAAAATATATTAATACTATAATTGCACCTAAGGGAACATAATAATACAATAAAAAAACCCATGTCATGACCCCTTTAAGTTAAAAGAAGTTATCTGACTATACATTTTCTTTACATAAAGACTTTACTTAATTTTAGACCTAAACTACCATTTAAAAGTTTTAGAAGAAGTCTCCTCTGCTCACCAAGACTGCATTTATTTTATCCAAAATACAGTAAAAACATTGTGTGAACTCCTTTTACAATTTAAAATAACAGTTTTCTATTTGAATAAATTGTAAAATTAAACTTGTGATCAAAGCTGAATTTTCAGCAGCATTACTGCAGTATTCAGTGTCACATGATCCTTCAGAAATCATTATAATATGCAGATTTTCTAATATGGGCATATTTACATCACATTTGACACATTGGGGAGTGGTGGTGGTATAGTGGGCTAAAGCACATAACTGGTAATCAGAAGGTTGCTGGTTCGATCCCCACAGCCATGACCATTGTGTCCTTGAGTAAGGCACTTAACTCCAGGTTGCTCCGGGGGGATTGTCCATGTAATAAGTGCACTGTAAGTCGCTTTGGAATAAAGCATCTGACAAATGCATAAATGTAAATATAAATGTACAACCGAATGCATATTTGCAAGCACAAGCTTCATTGATGATATTGAGGCAGCATAAACACTAGTTATACATTCTAAACATTCATATTATTTATATATCATATTACATATCATATTTATATCATACATCATAAAGTTTCAATGCCTGCTTTAGCCGAAACAGCATATAAATGTTACTAAAACTTGCCTATTAAGACATATTTCAAATTTAAATTCTCTGAATCCTGATTGGCAAGTCTGGAAACAGTCCCACTAGTAAAATATGTGCATGTTTATATAAAATAGCATGTCAACTAATATTTAAGTAAAACTAAATTACTTACTCATCCGAAATTGTATCCTCAGCCGGATCAAGTCTCTCTTCAAAATGCAAACATTCATCCCGCTCTTCTTCTGAGGAAAATGTGGACTTTTCCTAACCTGTGTATCGTGTCATCTTCCAAATGTGCAGAAAAGTGAATGAGCTTTATGTTTTTAAGGCACAGTCAGGTGTTTACCATTTGCATTGATCACATCAGCACATTACCATATGAATAGCGCCCTGTGCCCGTGGGTGTGATCACATTAGGGATAATTAGCTGAGCCAGTTGAAATTGTACAAGCAGGAGAATATTTTTTTAAAATTTTAATTATTTTATTTTAAAGTAGACATTTTAAGCTTTCTTTAGACATGTTTCATGTTTGTGTGATAAGTATTCGCAGAGTTTCAGTTAATTTTTGTGGCGTCTTTCAGAAATATTCTCGCGCACACAGAGACTGCTGAAAGTGCACCCTTTTTATTTTCTTTATTCTGTTGTTACTGTGAGTATACACAAATAAAAGTAGACCCTTTATAGTCTTTAATGATGTTTTGCACTTATCTGTATACCCCAAAATGACAGAGTATTTTATGTCGTTTCTGCTGTAATGATGAAACAATCCAGCAGGACGCGCCACCGCATCCGTCAACCCCAGTGGGTTAAGCCTCCATGTTCTTTGTGGCATCTTCATATTACCTGTTTTAATCGAAAAGGTCACTGGGCCATGATCAGAGATAATTATGTTATGATATTTAGCCGCGCATACCTGGGACATAAGCTTACCATCCAGAATGAAATATTCAGTTCGGGTATAGACATTATGGACTTGAGAATGAAACAAATATTCCCTAGCAGTTAATGTAACCATCTCCACACATCAAACAGTTGGAGCTAACTATTTTTGTGGAGGAGGATTTGTCCAAATACAGATCTAGGACACAATTAAAATCCACCCAATTATGAGATTTGTGTCTGAAATATCAGGGATTATGTTAAACAGTTTTTTAAAATAATAATTTTGGCGCGTATAAAACATTGACTAATGTCAAAAACACAGAAAATACTTCAACAACTATTACATATCTACCTTCTTTGTCTGGAATAGTCAAATTATGTTTAAAAGGAACTCCTTTACAGAAAAGGATAGCTGTTCCTCTTGATTTTGCAGAGATATTAGAGTGATATGTTTGTCCAACCCAATTGGTCTTCAGTCTAGTATGTGCAGAACGTTTCAGATGAGTCTCTTGCAGTAACATAACATCCGAAGACAGCAATTTTATTTTCCCTCTCTTATCTGGTTCATTCAGACCTTTAACACTCCAAGATGAAAAATCTAGAGAAACCCCCTTTGTATTTAGATTTGTCTCATTGTACATTGACAGTGATTATAACAGACATCTTACTCTGCTGTTGAAGTTGTTACAATGATTATCGTTAGCACTTTCCCACTCTCCCAACCGAACACTAAATAACAAAACATGACCAGCTGTTACAAGAACAAGTGAACAGCATGACTTACTACAAAGTATATGGCAAAAGAAACATATAATAGAGACAAAAAGAATAAATTAACAGCCAACCTTCGCATATTTCTTCTCCGAGACTTCAGAAAAGTCCAAGATTGAGTCCGCTAAATAAGAGGCATTTATGCAAAACAACATAAGTTCCTTTCTGAGTTATTAAACATCATCTAGCTCTTTGCGCCAAACTGTTACATTTACATTTATAAATTTGGCAGACGCTTTTATCCAAAGCGACTTACAGTGCACTTATTAGAGGGACAATTCCCCCGGAGCAACCTGGAGTTAAGTGCCTTGCTCAAGGACACAATGGTGGTGTGTGGATCTGTGGGGATCTAACCAGTGACCTTCTGATTAACATTTATGTGCTTTAGCCCACTATGCCACCACCACTTCTACTGTTCAATTGCTAATTTCCATGTTTTATTCAAACGGTGAAGATCTTCTCTCCCTCGCTGCAAGTCACTCGCAGCTTCGCTGGATATAGGATGCCAAACTTCACCGGGTTTGTCATGAAGAATCTGCCTTACTTTAGCAAACGCTGCCCTACGTTGGACCACAGCCAAAGGGTAATCTCTGAAGATCTGAATGGAACGGCCATTAAAGGTTAGCTTTGTGATGACACCTTTATGCATGATGTTCTCCATGACATGGGCTTGATGCACCCGAACAATGAGCTGTCGCAGAGGGTCACTGTCCTTCAGATGGGAGCGGATCACTCGGTGAGCACAGTCTAGAAAAGGGAGCTTGTTTAGTTCAAGCTCCTCCATGAGCAATTTCACTACAAATTCTCGAGTACCTTGACCATCTCCCAGTCCCTCACGGACTCCCGTAATTCTGATATTTTGCCTCTTAGAACGGCCTGCCAGATCTATGCATTTCTATGTTAATTCTGAGACCTCCGCAGACAGATTTTGACTTGAGCTTGCAGTGTTGCAACAGCATCCGACGAGGCCATAGCGGCCTGTTCGAGATTTGTATGGTGATCATTCACAATTAATTGTATTGCATCAAATTTCACATCACCCACTCTCCTCTCAAGCTTTCTTTAATTTCCGTTTTATCTTTGTACAGATCAACTTGCAAGTAGCACTGGGTCATTACTTGATGTTGGGATGACCTCGTCAGGCGTGCCCGTGGTCTCAGCCAAGCCTTCTCCCTCCACGCCATCTTTTTTCCTGGTTTCTTCTGAGTCATTAAAAGCTGTATAAAACCCTGTATAAGTTTCAAATTACCAACGAGCTTTACATATTCTTGTTTAATGAAATTTAAGTGAAAATAAGCAGATCTGCACAAAACAGGTCTTACTCCATCGCCAACTCGGAAGTCCCCTGAACTTAATTCTTAAGTAATTTTTATTGGAAATACAGTTTGAAGTGATCTTACATCATACTATCATGATTTGTCTCCCTTCAAAGTGCCCTTCAGATTGTGATTTATCCCATTTGGAATGCAGTCTTGAGTCTGCGTCTAGCAGGAAATGGTCAAGGAACAAAAAGACAGCACTTCCTTAAACCATCTTGACATGGTCTATAATAATCTTCTGTTAAAAAAAAAAAAGCATCTGACAATTTCCATAATTTCAATGAAATACCATGGTATGGTCCACATAATTATACAGCACTTCTTGCCAAAGCCATTGCTTAACATCAATAAAAAGCCATCACAGACTGATGAGGTAAATGGCTCTGCCTCCCAGTAAATTGTGGCCTTTACCTGCTTCTACCAATTTTCTCTTGCTTTATTGTTTGATATCATTAAAATGTAAACCATCTATTTCCATGGGTGGTTTCTCAAGCGATGTTCAATCACTCTTTATTGCGTTGGGCCTTGGCTGTACAAAAGATTCGGAGGAATGCAGGGAAGATTGAATGGGTCGGTAGTCTTAGCTGGGCTATTTCCTCTAATGTGTGGTGGGCTTGAAGGCTATCCAAGAGATTAATATGGCTTCAGTCTTTTTGGAACAGTGACATTTATTCTTCCCCAAAGTTTACACTCTTTGGCACTTACTCATTTTTCTGCACATCCATGTTTCTATTTCTCTGCTTGGTTATCTCCTCTTTATTCCACCACACTCCTATTTTACTCTCTCTCTCTCTCTCTCTCTCGCTCTCTCTCTCTCTCACTCACTCACTCTCTCAGTCTTAGCTTCCCATTTTTATTTTGGAAGCTTACAAAGTTCTGGCTTTCGCAGATGCACTACACTACAATCTGTCATTTTTGTAACATACTCGTTTATTATACATTGTACTTCAAAAACACTGGAGTGAAATATATGAAATTGAACAAGAAATGCATGGGATATTTGGTCTCATTTACACAGTTCCTGCATGCAAAATTGTCTGCCAGTGTGGTTCTACTTTACTGTAAAACTTTGATGCAGAGAAGTTTCACTTGAATAAACCCCTGGCATGTACTGGATGTTTTTGCACACATTAAGATTAGATGTTCTGTAAAAGCATGTATGTGTTGTCACAATATTAATTTCCAGTACCTCAGCAAAAACAAATATTCTATGGAACATATTAATTTACATAAAAAGTTAAATATTGACATACACTTGAACAAGTTGAATTAAAGCAATGGACTGTAGTCTTTAAGTAGATCTCAGTTAAGCACACTTTGTTTAGGTTTTTCCAAGTAATTAAGTAAAAAAAAATAGTAAATAATTAAAGAAAAAAGAAATACTAGCCAAATAATTAATAAAATTAAAAGAACAAAGATACAAATAAATATCTTGAAGTTTTTGAGGTATGTAAAAGCAGTAAGTATTTAAGATTATTTTTCAAGATATTGAAAAATAATTAAACTGCAAGGTACAATGAATTGATCCAATATTTTGACAGATATCCAATTTTTGTCCTGTCTGCTTACATTCACTTAAGACATAAACAGCTAGGTTTTCATCCACTTATTTTTATGCGCGTTTTGGTATGGCACATAAAAACTGCTGGATGGAAACATCAAGATGCAAACAGAATCTCCAAAATGTACATAAAAAACATATATGCTCGCTTGAGGTGGATACATATATTATTTGAAAAGACGAAATGTGCATAAACTGTGATGGAAACACATTTCCAGAATAACCTCCTATTGAATTTCAGGAATACAAGATGCACATCAAAGTCGCAGTGGCACAATTTCTCAGAAAGTGACTATTTTGTTGTTTTGAGCACATGGGATGGAAACGTGGCTTTAATCACACATTGTTTTTGTGATTATTATGGTTTTTCACAACTTGGATGGAAACATAGCTACTGACTGCGTTTACATTAATATCCGACAAGATGGGTATTTTGACCACAGGCATTTGACCACTCAATCATTTATTACCACAAGACAAGTGAACCCTTGGATTTAATAACTGGAAAATCTACCTTTGGCAAGAGTAAGTCATTTTTATTTGTATAGTGCTTTTCACAACACACATCGTTTCAAAGCAGCTTTACAGAAAATCATGCATTAACAAAAAATAGAACTGTTAAATGTATGAAGTCTTAGAATGATCATTGTGTAGTTTGATTAAATATGATTGTAAATTGTATACACAAATTAAATAATAATTGCATTTAGAACCACCATGAGCAAGCTGAAGGCAACTGTGGCGAGAAACTCAAAATTCCATAAGATGTTGGTTAATGGAGAAAAATAACCGTGGGAGAAACCAGGCTCACTGTGGGGGCCAGTTCCCCTCTGGCTAACCAGCATGAATATAATGCCAATATTAGTTATTTATGTGCAATGCAGGTCATGGTTTAATATTAATTAACTAAGTAAGTGTTAAAGTCCAGTGTTTAAAAAAAGTGTTTTTTTTCAAAGTTCACAAAGATGCATTGTCCTTTGTTGGTTGGCTGATGAAGGCTTTTGTTGGCTATTAAATGATAGTCTATGTATTCCATTTCAAGAGTGAAGTCAATAAATCGACAAAGTTGATGCAGGCAGAGATCAATGAGGTATATCACAGTTCAACCGGCAGGTCATTTTGCTGTGGTTCGGTGGGGTCCATCATAAGTCCAAAGTTCAGGCAGTGGCATATGAAGTATCCGATGTCATACAGATGGAGTTGGCATCAGTTCATCCTCTGAAGTCCACTGTAAAAGACTGAAGTGATGTCTGGCTAGCAACGGCTGCATTTAGTCATCATCACTCAGAGACACATAGCAGTGGAGTCAGACACCAAGCAGGAACGGAGCTGTATCTGGCCGGCTATGAATCTTTAGGTTGAGACATGGAAACAAATATCTGCAAGCAGTTATACTTTGGTCAAGACAATTATCGGAACCATAAGCAGCATAGCATTTTTAGAAATAGCATTATCATTTTTGACCACAAGGTGGCACTGTCCCGAAACTTTTTGAGCCTTTTCAGAGCATGGTGCCAAAGACACATACCGAGTTTTGGAAAAAGCATTTTATGCCTAATTTCAAAATGGCAGACACAGGAATATGTGGTATCGTTCGACTCAATATGTAGCACTTGCTCTAAAGAGACAATTTTCATTATTTTCAAAAGTTATAAGCCCAAAAAAATATTTTTGTGAGTGCCTCAAGATGATGCAGACCAATTTTCGAGCAAATTGGACAAAGTCTAGGAGGAGTTTGAAAAATATTTAAAAATGGTGGACAGGAAGTTTGCTCGATCATGACATAATTGGTATCATTGTTCTCAGCATGAACCACGGAAATCTAAGACCAGTCTCATGACAGTAGGCAAAAGGAGTCAATAGCTATTAGCATTTTTAGAAATAACATTATAATATTTGACCACAAGGTGGTGCTGTCCCAAAACTTTTTAAATCCCTTCAGAGCACGGTGCCAAAGACACATACCAAGTTTAACAATGATACGACAAATCGTTTGTAAAATACAGCATTTTATGCCTAAATTCAAAATGGCCGATGTCCAAAATGGCCAACATAGGAATATTTCATAACGCTGGACTCACTGAATTTGATGATTTTATGACAAACTCTTCAGAATTTATAAGCAAAAATGTGCTTTTTTTAATATTACGTGAACAATTGGCACTGTTCCGTGACTGAGCAGGCACCTTGAGTCATGGTGCCTATGACAAATAATACGTTTGGAGGAGGAGATATACTCTCACGTCCATTTTGGCATGCTTTTCATCGAATTTGTTGAGGCGTCATTCGAAAATGGTATGGTTTATTAAAATTCTGTGAATCACTTTTTGTCGTGAGTGCCTCTTAATGATACAGGCCAATTTTTGTGCAAATCAGACAAACAGCCTAGGACGAGTTTGAAAAAAATATTTGTTTCAGACAATTCAAAAATTGTCATGATGGAAAATGACGACATAGGGTGCAATTAAATCGACTTGAGTGAAGGAATCAGAGGAATTTCGTTTCTAGGACTCACTGTTCAAAAGTTATTAACGTAAATGTGAGAGCAAATTTGGGCAGTTGATGGCGCTAGAGGGTTTGAGGTAGAGACGCCAAATTTGCTGTGGTATTAGATGAGACTGTCCTCTATCTGTGTGCCAAATTTCATAACATTCCCGCATGTGGTTCTTTGGGCTGCCATAGACTCAAGAGCGGAAGAAGCATAAGAATAATAATAATATGAAAACTAACGAAAACAATAGGGTTTTTTGCCCATTTGGGGCTTGAAACCTAATAATACTAGCGAAGATGTGATTCAGTTTTACGCAGAGTTATAGATTATGATAGATGTTTCTGGTTCCGGCAGACATAACTAAAGCAGCCTAATTGTGAGTTGATGGATAAATTAGGTGTACGCCTGGCTAAATAGATGAGTCTTTAGTCTAGACTTAAACTGAGTTAGTGTGTCTGCATCCTGAACAGTGTTAGGGAGACTATTCCATAGGATCTACCTCCTTGTGTGGAATTTGATATTCTAGGAACTATTAACGAGCCAGAATTTTGTGATCGTAATGAACGTGATGGAATATAGCATATCAGAAGGTCACTTCAGTACTGTGGAGCTAGACCATTCAAAGCTTTGTATGTTGTTAACCGAGTTTTAAAATGAATACGAAATTTAACATGTTGCCAATGTAATGGCGATAAAATGGGGCTAATATGATAATATTTCCTAGTTATGGTCATCTCTCCTGCTGCTGCATTTTGAACCAATTGAAGAGTTTTTATTGAACTTGCAGGACATCCTCCCAGTAATCATTACAATAATTTAGTCTTGAGGTCATGAACGCATTCATTCGTTTTTCAGTCTATAACTAGCCAATTTTCCAGGATAAAGCTGTGGCTTCTTAATAAGCGGTTTGATAACTGTCATTTTAAAGTTTCTTGGGACATCTTCTAAGAATAGTGAGGAGTTAATGTTAAGAGGAGGTTTTGAGATTACCGGAAATACCTCTTTTAAGAGATTAGTTGGTATTGGATCTAAAATACTGTACATTTTGTTTGTGACCTATGACAGAAAAGGAATGATGTTGCTTGTGAGGAAAATTATGAGACACTTTTCTGAGATGCTGTGACAATTGATTGCATAGTTCCAGTTTTATTTCTGATTATTTCAATTTTATCAGTAAAGAAATTCATGAAGTCATTACTATTGTGCTGTGACCGAATATCTGGTTCAGTCGATGATTTATTCCCAACCAATTTAGCCACAGTACTGAAACTTAGGAATGTTGTGGTTATTTTCTATGAGTTTGCTAAAATATGCTACCTGGCAGCTTTTAGTGCCTGTCTGTAGCTACAGACACTATCCTTCCATGCACCATGAAATACCTCTTAAATTTGTATTCTTCCACTTGCACTCCATTTTCCTAGCTGCTCTTTTTTTCTTAAGTTTTCTTTAATCGAAGGGGGGGGGGGGGGCGCACTATCAAGAGTGCTGGAGAAGACTGTATCTATATTTTTTGTTATTACATCAAGTTCTTCTAGACTTTTTGGCTTACTGAGTTTGTGAGACATTTCTGGACTATTATTAGTGAAGCTATCTTTAGTGGTCGAAAGAATAGTTCTGAATTATAGTGTGGTGTAGATTGAGTGACATTAGCTAATCGCAGCAAACAAGAGATGAGGTAATAATCTGAGATATCATCTCTCTGCATTAAAATTTCTTTAGTATCAACTCCATATCACAGAATTAAATCTAGCATATGATTATAGCGATGAGTTGGTCTTGTCACAATTTCTGACTCCAAGAGAGTTGAGAATACCGATAAATGCTAATCCCAATGTGTCATTTTCATTTTCTATGTGAATGTTGACGTCACCAACAATTTAATCTATACTAACTACTAGTTCTGATAGAAAATTCACCAAGGAAATCTGAGTATGGCATGGGTAATCTATATACTGTTGCAAGGGCAAAATACGACAGAGGTTTTTTTATTTATATCTGACAGTGTCACAGGTTAAGAATTATTAGTTCAAAAGACTTAAACTTATATCCTGTCCTCTGAGTTACAGCAAAAACTTCACTGTAAATTGTAGCAACACCTCCTCCCTGACCTTTCAGACGAGGCTCATTTTTATAGCAATATCCTGAGGGAGTAGATTCATTTAAACTAATATATCCATATGTGTATCTGATTGGTCCAGATGCTACACCTGTAATAATTTAATTTACAATAATTTTTTGGTAGAAAGAGATCTAATGTTTAGTAGCCCTACCTTTATATGATGTTTATCTTAAATGTGTTTTTTTTTCCCCAAGTTTGATCTTAATCAAAAAAAAATCTAAATGATTTAGTGAGGAGTTTGTGTTTGGTAGTTCAGGTAACAGAAACTGTCTCTATATTATATCTAGGTTTATGTGACCTGTGTGACATTTCAAGGCTGCTAGCTGACATTTGGATTAACCAGTTTGTCTGCTTCTTGACCTGGGCCCCAATTAGTCAAATACTATCACTATTAAGACTATGGAGTCTGTCTCTTTTTAGCAGGTCAGGTCTATACCAATTGTCTAAATCATATGCTATTCTCCAGACACCACTCAGACATCCAGCCATTCAGTGACACTAATCTACTAAAAACCTCATCACCACGATGAGCAGGTAGGGGGCCAGAGCATTTTACAGTGTCTGACATTGTTTTTGCAAGTTGAAACACCTCTTTAACATTATCTTTAGTGATCTCTGACTGGCAAAGCCAGTCATCATTAGTGCCGACATGAATAACAATTTGAGAAAATCTTCGTTTAGCATTAGCCAGCACTTGTAATGCAATGTTTCAGTTTTTTTTGGAAAGCAGTGGCTTCCTTCGTGGTGTCCTGCCAGGGACACCATGCTTGATTGATGTTTTCTTTATAGTAGACTCATGAACAGAGATGTTAACCAGTTCCAATGATTCCTTCAAGACTTAAGCTGTCACTCTAGGGTTCTTTTTTTAATCATTGAGCATTCTGTAATGTTCCTTTTGTGTCATCTTGGCTGGATGGCCACTTCTAGGGAGAGTAGCCACAGTATTAAATTGTCCCCAATTATTGACAATTTGTCTAACAGTTGAAAGATGAATATCAAAGCTCTTCAAGATAACCTTGTAATCTTTCCAACTTTATGCAAAGCAACAATTCTTGATCGTAGGTCTTCTGAGATCTCTCTTGCGAGGCATGGTGCACGTCAGCAGATGCTTCTTATGAAGAGCAAATTCAATGTTTGAGTCTTTTTTCAAAGTATCTCTAACCAACATTCATTTCATTAATTAGATGTCAGGTTTGCCAGATCCTGACTCTAATTAGCTTTTGGTGTCATCAATAGCCTAGAGCAGGGAGGTCAAACTCAGTTCCTGGAGGGCCACAGCCCTGCAGATTTTAGTTCCAGCCCTTTTCCAAAATGCCTCCTTGTAATCTTCAAGCACTCTTGAAGACCTTGATTAGCTGGTTTCAGGTGTGTTTAATTATGTTTGGAGCTAAACTCTGCTGGACTGTGGCTCTCTAGGAACCAAGTTTGACACCCCTGGCCTAGAGGTTCACATACTTTTTCCAACCTACACTGTGAATTTTTGAATAATGTATTCAATATGTACAAGAACAATACAATAATTTGTGTATTATTAGTTAAAACAGATTGTGTTTGTTGATTATTGTAAATTAGATGAAGATTAAACCAAATTTGAAGACAAATTTATACAGAAATGCAGGTAATTCCAAAGGTTTCATATATTTTTCATTGCCACTGTACATTGCACCTGTCTGCTGTGTACTTATTATTATAATTTCTTTTGTGAATGTGTCTCAGCAAACATTTCAAAGTTTTTTTTTTTTTTGGATCCCAGTCAACTTGAATGTTATATTATTGTGATAAAACATTTAATAATAATACTAATTCATAAGTTATTATTAAGTTAATTAATTATCAGGTTGTCAATGCACATAGCACACTGAACCAAACTCAGAGCACACTCTGTCACTCAGAAAGTGGGAGAATCTGTGCGTATCAGCACAGAACCACTCCGAAACCACTAAAAACTCCATCATGAGCCTGGTACATGCACAAAGTATGCGTAATACACTGACCCCATTTACGTGCACTTAAAAAAGCTCTACATACTACAGACAGGATAGAGCTACATTCATAAGTGCAGCACATTGGGCAGCACGTTCAGACTATTTATTTAATATAATCACAGCCCTCATGGATTGATAATTGCACTAAAGTAGGTAATACTGTGATTTAGATTTTATTTAGATTAATCACTCTGCCTTACTACTTGGTCCTAAAGTATGTACTTTTGACATCCCTAATGTGGAGAATGTTTGTATAAGTGGGCCCACTTATATGTACATCATAACAACTCTTCATTCTTATATACTGTATGTTGTTCATCTCATCTATTATGCACGCAATACACTGCACCTGCTGAACCTGCTATATTTGTCATCTTGAGCTGTTTGTGATTGCTCTTCTCCTATCAGTAGCCACTGCTGTGGTAACATTGAATATGGTAATTATTTTGTCGCTCCAGTGAATATTACTCACTTAGCCAGAGGAAGTACAGTTCTACATCAAACCAATGTAGTGATGACTCAGGCATCCTAGAATGTCGCCGTTCAAGAATGTAACATTTATGGGTCAAGGTTAAGATAAATCAGACATCAGTTTGCGTCGTAATTATTTTGTGCAGATAGAAATAGTCATGTTGGGTCTTAGATATGAACTCGAGAAAGATGATGGCTTTCAGTTTTACACCGTGAATGGCATTCAACTTGTGTGGCCCACAGTAGGTCTTATCAGACATTATAAAATGTTTAAGGATGTTGTTAGCCTAATTGCTCAGAAATGGGAAGAGGGGTCAATCAGCACATGTCTAAAGCATGTCCCTAAGGAAAGCCAACACTAGTGGTTGGCCATCAAGGACTGAATATAGGACTACAAGGCCAATGGGGTATCATTGTCTTTGGAGGCCTCCTGTTGTCGCAATTGCAAGATGTAATATCCAAATTAAGATATTAGAAAACATTAGAAATATAGTAAATAATGTCACAGGTATGATATATAAAGGAAGAAATACAACAAATAAAGGTGCAAGAATGAACATTTCATAAGCCTGCTCCATAATCTGTCCTTGTCGACCAATATTGTTTTTTAAGTTTTTTTCAATGGTCGAAGCCAATACCGATTCCTTGAGAGCACGATGTCCAATGTCTGACATAATTCTAATATAAATATATATTATTTTTAAAATTCCAACATAGCATCAAATAAAATTAAAACATAATCGCTGAAATGTAATGAACATGTTTTTCTTAATTTTTTTACATATACTGTACTTTATATATAAATTCAGTAATAATCTATTTTAAATATAGATCCAGCCATTCATGCATGGTTCGTAATTAGGTTTATGGTGCTACAAGAGAGGTTTTAACCCTATACACCGATCAGCCACAACATTTAAACTAGCTGCCTAATATTGTTTAGTGCTGCCAAAACAGCGCCAACTTGCATCTCAGAATAGGATTCTGAGATACTTTTCTTCTCACCACAATTGTACAGAGCAGTTATCTGAGTTACTGTAGACTTTGTCAGTTTGAACCAGTCTGGCCATTCTCTGTAGACCTCTATCATCAACAAGGCATTTCCGTCCATTGAACTTTTCACTATTTTTGTTTTTGGCACAATTCTGGGTAATCTCTAGATACTTTTGTGTGTGAAAATTCCAGGAGATCAGCAGTTCCAGAAATACTTAATCCAGCCCGTCTGGCACCAACAATCATCCATGTGATTATCTAATCAGCCAGTTGTTTGGCAGCAGTGCATAAAATTATGCAGATACGGGTCAGAAGCTTAATTTAATGTTCACATCAACCATCAGAAATGGGACAAAATGTGCTCTCAGTGAATTGGAGCGTGGCATGATTGTTGGTGACAGATGGGCTGGTTTAAGTAATTCTGTAACTGCTAATATCCTGGTATTTTCACAAACAACTGTCTCTAGTGGACGGAAATGCCTTGTTGATGAGAGAGGTAAACAGAGAATGGCCAGACTGGTTCGAACTGACAAAGTCTACGGTAACTCAGATAACAGCTCTGTACAATTGTGGTGAGAAGAATAGCATCCCCAGAATGAGGGTCGACGATGTTTTGGTGGCACAAGGAGGACCTACACAATATTAGGCTGGTGGTTGTAATGCTGTGGCTGATTGGTGTTTATTACTTGCATCCTGCATGATGGTATATGCAAAATTAATCTGAAAGTCAGTCTTTCATTTAAACATTATATTTTCATTTATTTATCTCTCATGTGTACTGGAATTCAAAGCGGGCCAACTGACTTAGATAGTAACTGAATGTTTCACCAGTTTTCACAAAATGACATCTCAGACTGCTAAACCATGTTATATCAAACAAACTTTGGAGCAAGCTTCATTTATCCCAGGTCTCTTGCTCCATATGGTTGCCTGCTCTGAAATATCTGAAGCACTTTTTTCAGATCTGACAAACTGTGAACATGCAGAAGATGTGCTTCGTCCATATGCTTCCTAAAGCGTGAGAAAATCTGGTGATTTTTATCTTAAAGCACTGAATGTGTCTTTGTACTTCAAATTTTGCTGCAGCTTTTTTTAGTTAACATACTCATTAGTCATTTCTAAAAAAGTAGAACTTTCTACTAGAAGAGTAGAAATTTTCTTCTCTGTTTGACTCTGTCAGGCTCTTAATTCCAACAGAATTAATGTTAATGCTGCCATTTTTTTCTGCCATTCTGTTGCCAATACACGTCCCTTAATAGTGTTTTTTTTTTCTCCTACGGCACCCCAAACACTAAAAAAATAAGTAAACGTAAGTAAACAACTTTTAGGAGAAACTTTAAGTGTTTTTAAATTATTTAAGAGCAGGAATAAAATAGAGAACGGAGTAAACAGTGTTTTTAGTGTATCAGTAAAGGCCGCATTGGCAGGGAGACATAATATTAACCAGTAATATGATATTTTCAATTACTAATATCAATGCCTCCATATATTATTTGTAGCCCAAAACTTAATAATCTTACAGAAAATAAATGTGATAAAATATTGTTTTATGTTGTTTTTAAGTGCTGCTTCATTGTCCTGTTGCCCTTAAAATCTCCACAGTGAAGGAAATCAGAGACAGCGCAGGGCCTCTCTGCATTGTTGGGAGACTCAAATCGTCAGGCTTTGGATTATCTACGTGCTTAAACTGATTCAGGATTAGGGGATGCAAGTCACAGCTCACTAATCTTCCTGTGTCGGGTCAAGGGAAAGCTCTCTGGAGTCAGTGAGCCAGCACTGTTTGGATTCTGCTGAGGGTTATTAATTCCCTTTCTTGCCACAAGCTTCTCTGTCAAAAATCGATTGTGCTGAGAAATTGACAGCAGAGGGCCCTTAACTTCCTATCATTTTTTTTTTTTTTTTTGTCTGTTCTTGCTAATGTCTCCTCTTACACTCTCTATTCCACTCTTTCTCCCTATCCTCCCTCTTTCTTTCTTTTGTTAGCTTTTTTTTCCACTGGGCTTTTACTTCTCTTCCTCTCTCTTCTCATCTCTTCCTATCTAATTGACATATTTAGGGTAATAGTAAAACATGTTGGGGGGAGTTCTCTAAGAAAGAAATGTGCCTGCTGATAGCATGGTTTATTTGGTTTATTATCCACTGTCTGTGTTGCTTTAGTGCCTGATTCACTAAAGGAATTGTACAAATCAGGTAAAGCAAGCCAAGGCAAAACACAGGCAAAATCTTTAAAAGGCCGAAAGTGTGCTTGACTACACCACTCATCTGGATATGTTCCTGGTTAAAGCACTGTTCTATAACATTTAATAATTTTATAATTATTAATGGAAAATGAATAAAAATATTGCTTCTTAATAAAGTTCTGATTCCCAAGTGTGTTAATTGCACTAAGTAGTGTTAAATAGTGCAAATTTTTTGCTCTAGCGCTCTTTATTGTTCTGTGCCTACAGCTCAAATATGATGTTAATGTGACCACAACTCATTTCTCAGTTTTTATCATGCTCAATCCCTTGATTACCTCCCCCACAGCTGTAATTGGTGAAGGAGATGCGTGCAAGATTTAGGCTTCTTCCCTGCATTGATCCCTTCTCACTGTATCAGAGCACACGCAACAAGAGCAGCATGAGGCGCAAGCTGCAGGAGAACACTCAAGTGGTTTCATGTCCATAGCTGAAGTTCTGCTTCTTCCTGTGTAGCCTTTGTAGAGAGTACCTTGAGAGGAATTATGTATAGAACTCTTATAAAAAGTTATTCACACGCTGAGAGAAAAGGAGATATCATGCACATGCACACACATGCATGCACACATTCGGACTTAGATGGAGGAGAAATGCAGCAGCGGTCTGAGAAACCAAGTGTGACAAGTGAAATTAGGACATGATGTTTGCATCAAAGCACAGCTGAACAAAGCTTGGATCTTGCAGCGAAAGTGTCCTTCACCTCTTCAAGTCAGTGTGGAAAGCGCCAGAGGCCACTGTTAGTGTACGCTTTGATCTTCTACCACTCAAAACTTTGTCCTTAGTGACAATAATAATGATGTTTGGTAAAAATACTTTTTTGTAAAGATCTTTCATTTTTTAGCTCTAGCCTAGTATCAAGAAACAAACAGCCAGCTAAAAACTAACGAGTAAGCCGAGCATAGTTTTCTCTAAGGTCCAGCTTTTTAGACATGAATTTCCCACAAAAAGTTACAGAAAGCATAGAAAGATCATTACAGGGCTTCCACTCCTGTTGAACTTGAATATATTAGGACATTTTTACATTTAAAATTGTTTTCCAGGTCTGGAAATTCATGGAAATTACTATAGCAAAAATGCATTTTTGTTCTTATGCTCTGCTGTAAAATATTTAATTGGCTAAATATTGCTCATCTGTAGAGTGATGTTTTATTTTACACCAATGAGACAAAATATTATAGCTACTCACATGTGAATCGAATAATATAGATCATCTCCTAACAAGGCCACATGTCAAGGTCTAGGTAAATTAGATGAACAATCAGTTATCGTAGTCAACATGTTGATTGAAGGAGAAATGGGCAGGGTGTAGGTGGCACGTGTCAAATTGGCATCCACATGAATGGCCGGACCCAAGGTTTCCCAGCAGAACATTGCCCAGAGCGTCACGCTCCCTCCACCTGCTTGTGCATCTTCCCACAGTGCATGTTGGTGCCATTGCTTCCCCAGGTAAACAGCACACGTGTACACGGTTGTCCACATATTGTAAAAGAAAATGGGAATCATCAGACCAGGCAACCTCCTTCCAATTCTCCATGGTCCAGTTCTGACACTCGTGGCACAAGGGCAAAATTATTATGGCCAGACGAAGGCTATCCCATATGGTCCGAACCGACAGAAGGTCTACTTTGGCAGAAGTCACCAAAAATTGTAATGATGGTTATGGGAGGAGTATTCACATCACCCAGTGCATCGCACCCTGCTGCGTATGGGGCTGCCATCAGAGTCAGAGTGCCCATGATGACCTCTGTCCATTGTCGAATGTGCCTACAATGGGCACACAAGCATCGGACCATGCAGCAGTTGAAGAAGGTCCCTGGTCCAATGAGTCCCGTTTTCTTATACAGTACATCATGTGGACGTCCGCGTTCATGTTGGTCAAGATGTCGAAAACCCCTTCTTCTGTGCTCCATCCTTGTCTTCTGTGGTGTTTTTCCCTTTTTGTATCCCATTTTTGAACAAAAAGCTAATTTGTACACTAGAGAGGGCAATATTTGTCTCGTATATCACACTACGCAGTTATGTATGTGTGTATAAATCTGTGCTCTGCTTTGTTTTCATCCCACCTGCCCACAGACTCATGCCATTATCTCAGTCCCTGGTTGGACGATCTGGTTGATTGTCATGTCTACAGAAAGCATAGATCACAATCTTTACGTTGGTATGTGATGCGTCATATCCTCATCAAAATGCAAAATGAATGGGCATCAGTGAAAAGTAGAGGTTCTAGTCTTTCAAACAGCACCACATATGATGGTTAAAGTTCACCCTAGACATTTCAATTTTAAACGTACATTTTGATGAGTTGAGAGGTTGTTGAGACATTGAATACACTATAACAGTGAGAACTTGATTGTCTCTCTCACTCAAATATGCTTTAGTTGACCTGCTGAAGAAAACAGGGTTTAGTTTAGACAATCACTCCAGCATCTAAATGAAATTGCCTGCTCCTATTACCTGGAAACATATACCTCTTACCCTTTCCCCTAATGGAGTCTAGTAATACATGCTACTTGAGCACTTAGGAGAGAATGTGTTTGTGAGTATACTCGAGTATGTGTGTGTGTGAGAGTGCATTATTGCGCTTATACTTTCAGTGTCTCCTGTGATTTAAGGTACACATGACCTTGATATCAACAAGAGCAAGAAAATTATTCTGCAGTCCACCCTTCCATTCTTTACCAGCTGCGTATGGTTGAAATATGAATAATAGATTTGTGTTTCTTCTCTTATCTGCTAAGTATAATATACGTCTCACTCACATTCCATCATATAATCTCTGAAACAAGAGAACATGTGATGTGATGGCCGATACTGGAAGCTTTTGAATCTGTTGTTTGCTATTTATCTTTGTTTGTAAGTGGCTCTCCCCCGCACAACTGTAATATAAACCTTTTCAGATCACTTGCTGCAAACGCTGTGGTATGACGAATTGCAGCAATACAAGCTGCAAAGTGCATCCTTGGTGCTCCTTGATAGCTTTATTTAAGTTTGGGGAAAGTGCACACGCAATGATCAAGCCAAGCATGGAAATTTTGAATGGAGGGCAGTGATGTCTGGCAAAATGAAATGGAAAATGTTCTGTTTTAGTTAATACGAAATGAGATGCTGAAATTCCTTTTCAAAGGTTTAATTTGCTTATAACAGGTTGAACGATACATATGCAACGCATAGGGGCACCACACAAGGGGGTGCACCTCATAGTTTTTAAATCTCTTATAATACCTTACAAAAAAACAAAACCACAATTTTAAACAATAACATATTTGTAATATAAAAAGGATGTATTTTATTTAACTTTAATTTTATAATAAAAAAAATACTTAAAAAAATAAAAATGCGTATTTGAACTCATTTAAAATGCTAAGAAATGTTTATTTTATCAAGAGGTACCTTCATAGCTACCGCATCCCCCTCTGATCACAAAATAATCAGAGGGGGATGCGTTCTGGGGCGCAGAACAGTAAAAGGAAGATGGAAATGAAAAACAGTGCATTACAATTAAGAAAACTATGCCCAGGTGGATAAAGAGAGATTGATTAACTTATCACATTATCACTGAAAAACTTGAAAAAAGGCTTGAAGTTAATCGACATTTAACATTGCTGAGAGGTACAGATGGCCAGCTAATATAAATATCAGTTCATTTCGGAGTGTCTTTTCTGTCACAGTTATGCAATAAGTCGCAGTATGTGTCACTTTACAGTTAGAGAGGAGAGCTTGATTAAAGTTGTTAACTGACCTTCTGCCATGTCCAACCTATACTTAGGTTGGTTTGGGTGGTTTATGACGACATTTTTTTTAGGTTACATCTGGTAATTACAAAGGTATTATGCTATAAATTTAGTTTATGAGGACATTTCTAGTGTCCCCATTATTCAAATAGTTTAAAAACATACTAAACTATGTTTTTGGAAGATAAAAATGCAGAAAGTTTTTGGTGAGTGTTAGGTTTAGGGGTAGGGTTAGGGGACAGAATCTATAGTTCGTACAGTATAAAAATCAATATGTCTATGGAGAGTCCTCATAAGGATAGCCGCACGAACGTGTGTGTGTGCGTGTGCGTGTATGTGTGCGTGCAAGCATTGATGTTGCATACCCCTCAACAAATGTGTAGTTGCGCCCCTGCCTAAAGTATCATGTCTACAACATTGTAGACATAATTCTATACAACTAATGTTGTATTACAGCCTGTAATAGAAGGCAACAAGTACAATGATCACTCCAATTTATGTCTTCATAATTTATAGTGTTAAACCCATCACCATGTTTATGTCCAAGCACTTCAGATATTCCTTTGCCCCATATTCCAAAATCATTAATTAGTTCTAAAGTTCTTGTCATAAATTTTGTAAGACAGTCACCTCAGTCAGATCGATATGAACACTGTGAATGGATGGGTTGAGGACAGATGAATGAAAGACAGGCATTGAGAAAGAGAGAAAGATTGAATTGGTTGTAAATTGCCCTTTTGTTCAGCTAAAAGCATTGACCTTTGAGCCTTTATTGGCAGACTGATCTGTTGACACTGCTGATAGGTTGCAATCATACCAGGAGTGTCCCAGAAATAGCACAGCTGGTGTACTGTACGTGTATGCAATGACTCTTCTCGGCCATTAAACGTGATGAAGGTTGGATTGTGAAATTCACAGCCTTGTGCCAAACAGATGACCTACCAGTGCTATTAAAACAGCCTTGCTTGAGGGCCAAAGTTTATTATCTGTGGTGAATTCCGACAAGACAGCCGTTAAAGTAGAGGCTACATAAAACAGGTGATCTTTGCTGTTTCACAATCTTCATTCACATAAATGTATTATTTGTCTCCTCATCTAAATTCTCCTCAAAGTGCAGGGCACAAATACAGCATGTTTGCTTTTGTCTGCCAAGTAGAATTGATTTTTTTTATAAATGTATTTATCTATTTTTGTCAGTACAGAGCTTTTTGCTACACAAGCAGCATTCATTCATGTCCACATGATAATTTAAAAATAATAACAGTTTAAATTAAGATTTAACTGAAAAATGTGTATTGTGTGCCAATGTTAAATAACCACCTTCTGTCTTGGTCATCATTTAAAATGATAGCTTTAATTAAAAGTTGTGAGGCAGTCTATTATTGGTGAACATTTTCAAAATTGTCAATTTAGATTCAAATAGGGCTGTCGTTACCTGGCATGTAGCACTTAATGTTCAGTTAAATAATATGAAGGTAAAGGTGTCATGCTGCTTTACCTTTTTTTTTTTTATTATCCTATTTTCTCCTTTTTATTATCCTATTTTCTCCCAATTTGGAATGCCCAATACCCACTACTTAATAGGTCCTCATGGTGGCACGGTTACTGATGTCAATCTGGGTGGCGGAGGGCATTTTTTAGTTGCTTGCGCTTCTGAGACAGACAATCCGTGCATATTATCATGTGGCACGTTGTGCATGTCACCGCGGAGACTCCGGATGTGGAGACTCATGCTACTCTCTATGCTACTCGCTATCCACGCACAACTTACCACATGCCCCATTGAGTGACCACAAGGAGGTTACCCCATGTGACTCTAACCTCCCTAGCAACCGGGCCAATTTGGTTAGTTAGGAAACCTGACTGGAGTCACTCAGCACACCCTGGATTCGAACTCGCGACTCCAGGGGTTAGTCAGCGTCAATACTCCCTGAGCTACCCAGGCCGCCATGCTGCTTTATCTGTGCTCACTTGTGAACTACGGGATTATAGTTACAATTAGGCTGCAATTACTTAGTTTCAGTATGTAAGGAATTTAGCTCAAGGTGGAAATTAATTATTGATTTAGGGAATATTTTAAGAGTTAATGTTTGCGTCTGATCAACTTATTCTTATTTAGTGACAAGTTGAATTTCACTCGAGTGATGGTAGAGATTCTAATCGTTGGCCACTGACAAATACAGTAAAAGCACTATTTATAAGCAAAGTATACCTTAGGGATCTAGCATGTTTTAAGTGACTAATAGTTATAATCATACACCATAGTGAACATCTCTTTGAATATAAATGAGACTATGTTGACTAATCTACAACTACTACATAAAACTAAGCTAACACATATACTGTAAACACAGGCTAGTAAATGAGCTTCAACAGAAAATTAATGTATATAATCTTGTGGAAATATAAACAGACAGTAGCAGAGAAAAATGAACTTAAGAAAACATGATTCTTATATGGAGTCTGTTTACCATGCCTTGAATGAACCAACACAACTTCATTTAATACATCTCGATTTGAGATAGGGTTACGCAAATTATATAATAAAGCACCAGTTTAGTGAAAGACTTGAGGTCTACTTGCATGTCGCAAGGAAGTTCTTTGGCTTGGTTAGTAGAATGTCTTTGTGTTGGGTCGTTGGTCTGGAGTTCCGATGGGCAGAAATCAATCGTGGATGCAGGATGGGGTGATGGAATGCAGCTGCAGAAGAAAGCTCAGAATTTATACATTTTTCAACCTTTGATAACTCTAGAACTAATTGTTTGGTTGTCAGGAATTATATTTTAACCCTTTCTGTTTGATCCAACCCCAAATACGATCAATGCTAATCTTGTCAACGAAATCACTGACGAAAATGTTCATTGACTATTTTTTTTATTTTGTCAACGATTACGAGGATGAGAAGAAAAGGCGCATCATGATGATAATTAAGAGATTTTATTTTAGCACTATTGACGAATATATGAAGAGATAAAAATTATACTGCAAGATATTAACAGTGCAAGATATGAAAAGGAGAAGAAATGTCTATAGAATCTTTATATAGAAAAAGATTTGATATAAATTAATCTAACCCATTAATAATTGGTGATTTCTCTATTTGAGCTGCGTGAGTTCAACACAGCCTAAATTAACTGTAATGCCTCTGTCAAACGCATCTTATTTATACATGATTTTAATCACTATAGTAGCCTCTATCCATAACATATATGTAATATAACAACTTACATCTGCACAGTGAAGCGAATGAACAGGTGAACTTGAACTAAATGACGGGCTAGTCAGAATATGCGTAATTTGTGTTGCGTAACTTGTGTTGTGAATACACTGTTTCTGCAAGAAACACGCTACACGCAATGTAATATACTTTCACTGAAAATTAATATGTCTCTAAAGCATGAAGAATTCAGAGTACAGTAGGCTAACTTCTAAAAAGTTGCTAATACTTCAGTCTATTCATTACTATTTTAGGAATTTTTTTTTAAACAGTTTTATTTATGTATAGTTATATGTTTGATACATTTTTTTAATTAATAACTCCCTAAATGTTTGAATATTTAATTAAAGTTTGGTCTGTTACAGTTTGACACACTTTTTTGTCCATTTTGCTAAAATTGTAATTTTTGTCAGACTAAAATGAATGAATATGAGATGGCGAAATATTTACTAATTTTAAAGGACATTTTCATCAAAAGATTAAAACTATGACTAAAACAAAAAACTGTGAAAATATTATCACTGAATACAATTGAGCCAATCAGAGTTCTAGTGTATAAATGAAGGTGAGTCCTACCATTGTGTGTCAGAGTTAATTGGCAAAGATTCACAATGAGATTCTGTTTTGAATCTATTGTGGTGTCTCCCCTGATAAATGTTCCTTTATTTAAAAAAACACCAGCTTTGTGCAGTGGTGTGTGCAGGAGATTTTTTGGGGTAGATGATAGACTTTGGAGAGTGAGAGGAAGAGACGTTTTCTGAATCCTGTGCCTAAATGAAAGTTCAAAAGTCTCAATTCAGTCTTTGAATGTCCTTGTGAATCATCCGCCTTTGGCACATCCTGATCCTCACATGTTAAACTCGATTTAAACAGTCTCATGATCCCATTTGAGCTATTAGCCATTAGGTATGAACAACCAAAAGGGGGTCTAGACTTTGCAAAATAGTGTAGATGTGCATTATATCTGAGTTACGCCAGCCATCTCACCACTTTAGCAACAGAGGCTTTAGTTTTATAGCTTAGGGGAATCCTAGTGTGTGGATTCAAGAAGTCATTCTGCAAAAATTGTTCAGTTTTTCTATCTGTAATCTCCTACAAATGAATGGGATTTTTCCTTGGGAGAAAGTTTTGAGTTCTGAATTGTCAGTAGAAATTTCATAGTACAACTCATCTCAAAAGATCAAGGAAAATTTGATTCCTCATGATATGACACCATTATCATTAATAGTACCATGATGATGATGATGATGTTGATGATTTGTGATTGTTATAGTTGAACATGTGTATATAAAGATAGATATACAACTATAATGTATATACTGCAACCATGTTATATGTGTATGTCTGCAAAATCATTTGTGCAGAAATTATGTAAAAAAAAAAAAAAAAAACTTTCCTCTTTCTTTTTCCACCTATTTTTTTGTGAAGCCTTGGTGAATAACCTTCTTCGTGCTTTCTGAATGGACAGTAATTAATATGGCAAGTACTGTCTTAAACCTCCTAGAGAAAGAAGCAGATATTTCTAGCCCAGTTGTACTCTGAGAAACCCACGCATGGCTTTGTCGGCAGCTCTGAGTCCAAGGCTTTGAGCACGAAGTACTGACTTACCAAGCCAATGCAGTATAGTGGAAGGAAATAACTGAAATAATATTGCTGCTTACATTATCTTGTAAAGCTCAGTGTCATAATGTTTAATGCCAGTTGTGGGCTGTTAGATCTGATTGGCTCCCCACCTTTTTCTTCCATTTGATGTTCATAAGGCTAATAGAACACCATTTTCCTTACATTATCAACAAGCAACCAATTTTATAATATATTTGTATATTTATATAAAACATATGAATAATTAAAACAAAGTCATTTTAAAGTTTCATCAAGTGTTCATCAATACGTTTTTTAAACATACTGGAATATTATGAATCTGTTGTTTGCTATTAATCTTTGCTTGTAAGTGGCCCTCCCCCACACAACTGTAATGTTAACCTTTTCAAATCGCTTTCTGCATAACTGTGGTATGAAGAATTGCAGCAATACAAGCTGCAAAGTGCATCCTTGTTGCTTCTTGCTTGTTTTTAATCTAAGTTTGGCATAAGTGCACACGCATTGATCAAGCCAATCACAGAAATATTGAATAGAAAGGAGGGATATCTGGCAAAATGTATTGGAAAATTGTGAAAGGTGTTAAATTTGTTTTCAAAAGTTTTATTGGCTCAGAACAGGTTGTACAATGGATTTAGTTAGTGTATAATTTTATATTTAATCTGTTAGATCAGGGTTTTTAAACCTTTTCTGACCTAGGGACCCCAACTCAGGGGGTTAGAATTTAGTGCTCACAGCCTTAGAATCCGGGCTACAGACAAAGCCATGCATTTTTGTATATTTATATAAAGCATACTAAATATTAAATCTAAGCCCTAGTTTATCTAGTTTATAAATTTTTAAACATTCTTTACATTACTTCATAAATAATACAAAGTAAAAAAATAGTGCACTACAATAATGCAGATTGGCTATAATTAGTAGTAGCAGTCTTTTGGATCATTAGTTAACAAATCCTCAGTAAACAACACATTTGTCATAAATTTGTTCATACAGTCATATTATATCTGTGCTGAGAGGTCTCTAAAAATCGACTCACGAATCATCGTTTCCAATACATTTCAAGTTGATTTCTTTTTTGTGGTGATTATTCAGTGGGTGAGTTGTTTGCACTGTAATTACTCAATCCATTCCAACTCAAACCATTTGTGAACATGATTGACAAGCATTATTGCATTAGCCAATCACAACAATGGCACTGTCTACTCTAATGTGACTTTTCGTCTGTATTTTGACATTACTCCTGGTTTCGCTGTTGGACTGTTTACATTATTCTTAATACATATTTTCTATGTATTTTCTATCTTTTCTTAATACATCTTAATACCTGTGGGTCAGGTGGTAGAGCGGGTTGTCCACTAATCACAGGGTTGGCGGTTCAATTCCTGGCCCACATGACTCTGCATGTCAAAGTGTCCTTGGGCAAGACACTGAACCCCAGGTTGCTCCCAATGGCAGGCTAGCGCCTTGCATGGCTGCTCTGCCATCATTGGTTTGTGTGAATGGGTGAATGAGACGCAGTGGGCTTCAGCCAGCCGCTTTGAATTCCACTGATGTTAGTGGTGGTGGCGTAGTAGGCTAAAGCGCTGAACTGGTAATCAGAAGGTCGATGGCCACCACCATTGTGTCCTTGAGCAAGGCACTTAACTCCAGGTTGCTCCGCGGGGATTGTCCCTGTAATAAGTGCACTGTAAGTCGCTTTGGATAAAAGCATCTGCCAAATGCATAAATATATAAATATAAAATATATTTTATGTTATTTTGTAAATATATATATATATATTTTTTTTTTTTGTTTGTTTTGAGGAGGCACTTCTCTCAGAGAAAGCACCCCTGCTTCCCACATATAGGTACACACAATGACATTGAAGTTTTTTATCATGTGTTGACTACCTCAAATAGCAAGCTGAAGGATTTTACTTTGATGCTTGACTATATTGACAGAAAGAATATTGCTGCTCAGTGAGTTCTATTCTTCAGTATATATAACCGCTCACATCAAAGGAACCACAGAGGGTTGGATGATGAAACCGTTGTGTCACAGGAGACGTGAAGCCATCTTATTCCATTGTGTTTACTTTGCAGAGGTGCATTATCTGTCCTCTTGCTGGTCTTGTTGCTTCCTCACGGCAATTGGGCTTCAGCCTAGCTTCCCCTTGCAGGAGAGTCATGTTTATGGCATGTTATTAGTGGTACTCGCATTATGACTGACAGCTATATGAAAACAGCTCTGTTTTAGTATTGATGGAGACGCCTAGCAGTGTAAACTGACAGTCAGACCAGCCTGAGATAGAGAGATGAAGTGCCACTTCTATGACATGTTTAGCTTTCATGTTTTACTGGACTCAGACCCAAGTCTTCTGCATTAAGTCCAGCACTATATCAGTTTAGCTACTGTGCACCTTAGTTACACTAGAATAAGCTTGTAAATGTAGTTGTTTTTGCAATGAAAGTGCTAAAATGTATCTTTAAAATCATACGTCATATTAAAAGTGTTTTGTTGTCACAAGATAGCATTGTGAGAGCAACAAAGCGAAAAATTTGTTTTTATGAAACTGTTAATCTGCCGATTTCCTCATAATTTGCGTGAAAGTGAATAAAACTCAGTTGTTGTGTTAATGTTCATTCAAATAATTAGAAATGTCTTGACATTTTTAAATAAAAGTTTACATTTTATAATATATCTTGTCCACAGCTAACCTGCAGGACCTTCTCTTACCCCCTAGATGTTACCGCTCTGTTAAGATTGTAATCATGGCTCCGTGAGTAGGAAACGAGATGCTGCATTAGTAGGTGATGCAATGGGAATTACCCCCCTTTTAAAAATGTGATGAAAGGAGCCCATTGAAAAAAATAAACATTGGCAGTCAAATTGATATTTGCTGATCACAGCTTTAAAATATTGGTTATCATATTAAGTGACCACACAATAGACATTTGTATTTTGTCTTTGTGGTTGCCTAAGGTATGATCGAGTTTGTGAACACAAACATATCTGAGATAGCATCTATGGTGAACTCTGCGGTCAGATAGTGTTGCTTTACTGGTTTTAAAATTGCCTCTGTAGTTGGTGGGGGATGAACAGAATCTTTCCTGTACTTTCATCCATAGCTAGGTGAGGTAATGAGGTCATTTGTCAAAGTTATGGAAAGCAGACCAATCCAATGTGCATTTCTATCCCACTGAAAGATGCGTTTCCAGACAAATTGCCTCTGAGTGCTGATAGCAGTAATCCCTTAAAACAGACATATTTCAATGCCACCAACAGCACTTCATCCGAGGCAAAGTGCAGAAGCTATTAAAAGTTTAAAATTTGCTCATAATGTACACTGAAGGCAGACAAATACAATGTTCCATTCCTGCCTCTAAAGACATTTTACCCTAACTTGTTCCGTAACACGAGCCAGATTGCCCACTCACTTTCTCTCTCTTTCTGCTCTGTTTAAGATGTCCAGTGCAGAGCAAAAAAGCTTGATACACAAAGAGCTACACAACCCACTTACAGTAAACACTGAGTGATAAATAGAGGGGAGAAATCAATAGAAGGGAGACACTACAAATCTGTCGATGGAAAGCAGCGCTGGAGCCTGGCACTCGGATTAATTCCACAAAATACTGCCTGTTAAAGAAAGACCATAAACACTCCTGCCTCGTCCATGTACCTCAAGTTTTTTTCAGTACTCTATTTTGTCTGCTCTGGCCTCAGAATTTTGCTCTGCCCAAATTAGAGGGATTTATTGAACAAAGCTGTACTGATTGAGAAAGCTCGAAAAAGTTGCCAGCAAGGGTTGAATTATCTTGAGGTAACATGATGTGTAGGACTGGGCGATATAGCTAAATAAAAATGTATATTGTTTGAAAATCTCATATTATTAAGCCTTTTGGTGATATCACTATTTATGTGTTTGCTCTGAAATGGCAGTGATTTTTTTGTATTATTTTTTTTATCTGAGGAACCATCATTTGAATTAAACAGGCAAGTAGATTAAAAATTTCAAATGCCGTAACTACAGTAAATAAATAAAATAGCCAAAGCATGTTTCCACACTGTTTGTAAATAAATTAACACATTATATGCTCTCTGAGCGCTTTATTAGGTACACCTGTATACATACTTATTCATGCGATTATCTTATCAGCCATGTGACAGCAGTGCATAAAATCACACTAGGTCAGGAGCTTCAGTTAATGTTCACATCAGCCATAAGAATGGGGGAAAATGTGATTAAATGATTTTGATTTGAGTATTTCTGTATCTGCTGATCTTCTGGGATTTTCAGGGACAACAGTCTCTAGAGTTGAATCAGAATGGTGCCAAAAATAAAAAACTTCCAGGCAATTTTGTGGACAGAAAGGCCTTTTTTGATGAGAGAGGTCAACAGAGAATGGCCAGAATTGTTTGAGCTGACAGAAAGGCTACAGTAACTCAGATAACCACTCTATACAATTGTAGTGAGCAGAATAGCATCTCAGAATGCACAACACGTTGAACATTGAGACGGATGGGCTACAACAACAGAAGACCATGTTGGGCACTTTATTAGAACCATAGTGTTGCATCAATATAACACTGCAAAATATTAAACAGCAATATTTATCTACATATATTTTATTAAAGCTAATTTTAAACCATTTTATAATCAAACATTTAGATAAAAATATTAAAACTATGTTTTCATAATTCATTATATTCTATAAAGTTATTAAGATGGACCAAAATCAGGTCTCCTTAGCAACCAAATTGGCCCGGTTGCTAGGGAGGGTAGAATCACATGGGGTAACCCCCTCGTGGTCGCTATAATTTGGTTCTCACTCACGGTGGGGAGCATGTGGAGTTGTGCGTGCTTGCCGCGGAGAAAAGCGTGGGCTGCCACACTACGTCTCCATGGTAACACGCTCAACATGCAGCATGATAAAATGCACGGATAGATGATCTCAGATGCGGAGGCAACTGAGATTCGTCCTCCGCCACCACTATGTCACTATGCCACCACGAGGACTTAGAGCACATTTAGAATTAAGCATTCCAAATAGGGAATTAAAAAAATTGACCAAAATAACAGTAATAGTAAACTGCAATATTTACCAAAAATATTTTTAATAAAACAATTTGAAAAATGCCACGCAGACACTTCCATGAAAATCTTTGAGTGATGACAAATGAATCGATGAAATCAGAGTTTTAAATCAGTTCATTTAAAATGTCAGTTTGAACTGATTGAAATTCAATTAACTTACGAGCTGTAATGGCGTATTTTGTTACTGCTGTTTAAAAAAAAAATGACAAATTCTTAACGCCTGTATGCATGCCACACACAAAACAAGGGAGGATTGGGAATTTTAATGGCCAAACAAAAAGTGAATTACAATTATTGCAATATTCATGATGTTGCTTAATTTTATTTATCAAAATCATTAGGAATATATTCTGAATAGTGAATGGTTCAAGAGAGGGTGAGCCATGTTATGTATTTTCCAAAGAAATACTTGAAACTGCAGTTGGAGATGAGACCCCCCCTCCCTCAGCCCCTTCCTCATCCTCTGCTGCAGCAGAGTTCCCATGAGGTGCTGGTGAAAAAAGCGGCAACAATGTTTTGTATCGACAGCTTCATGTAAAATTCAGCAGGGCTCCAACCAGCCACCACCTCGCTGAGCTCCCCTCCCCTCAATAGCCCCCATCAACCTTTCTGTCTGCCTTCATCACAATAGGTTACTGCCACAAGAGAGACAGTTACCAGCAACATTTTTGCCACACCTTCCCTTTGTTCTCCCTTCTTACTTCACAGCAAGACATGGGCTCCGATAAGGAGCCAAGACCCAGTGTGAACAGCCAGCTTCTCCAGATGGCAGTCTGACAAAAGGGAGGAACAACAGAAAAAACACACTTTGAATTTGCTCACAGGGTGAGAAAAGATCCAGTCTAGTCGGATTTGATCAGTCGACAGTGTATGAAATGACAATCCAGTGCTAGGCTGCTATTATTTCATAGATCAAAGCATTTAAATAGATATCATCTGTTCAGTGTATGTGCCTATATCAGGAATGCTGTCCTGTAGTTTTGTTATTCCTGCAAGCTTGATGAAGGTCGCTGTTCATTTACCTTTTAGTCTGCACACTCCCTCTGCTGGTTGTTCATTGGAAATTTTATGAAGAGAGATTAAGGTGGGGAGCTCAGTAAGCAAATGGATGTGTAAGGGGCCGGTAGGAAAACAACATGTGCCAGACTGCTAAGGAGAATCTTGAAATGAGGCACTAATGATAGGTGAATTCGCATTCCCAATGTGTTTATGGTGGAGTCTCAGTTAGAATCTAATAGTGTTATTAAAATGAGGGGTCAAGTGCTCCCTGTGCTGTTTACTGACTCTCAAAGAAACTTTATGTAAGTGGCTGTGCATTACAGTAACCTTTGTTTTTCTCACCTAGTGTGACCTGTTTGTCCTCAGCTGTGAAAAAGCGAGTTAAAAAGCTAATCCCAAGAACTGATTACAGTACAGTTATTAGGATTAAATCTGAAATGTGTAATATTTTTCGATGTTATAATGTTTTCTCTTATACTAGCTTAATATATATAACTATAAGAATAATAATGCTTTTGTAGGTTTATTTTCACTGTATAAACCCTGTAGCTCTATGGTAATGGTCATGGAAATCCTGAAAATATCAGCAAATATTAATAAAATATTAAAGGTAATGGAAAACTTATGGAAATGTTTGTAACACTTTCTATGAATCCCATATATATGATGCATTTTAAAGGCATTATAAATACATCATGCTGAATTCATAATGTCTCATAATACACCTTATAATAAGTTATAACTTCTCATAAATAATTATAACTACAGTTATAATACATTATAAGATTTCTCCTATTCATAGTTATACTTAAGAGTTTAGCACATTTTAACACAAGCAACATCTAATTTTAATACAGCAGAAGCAGAATAAAGTTAATCATATAAGTGCTGTAAAGTGTAAACAGTCAAAAGGCTTTTTGATGTGATCAAATTATAAGTGTTCTTTGCCTGCTTTAAGTAAAGTTACAAAAGCAGTATCTTTTTATAAACAGCCTTAACATAAACTTATAGCATACATTACATGTCAAACTTATATAATGGAAGTTATTTATAAAATAAGGCTCCAAATAAGATGCGCAAACATTACAATTTATTGAATAGAGTCCAATATAGAATCAGTTTAATTTGTATTTATTTATTATATAATTCTTGGGTGTGTTTAGATTGACTACATGTGTGATTAACATACATATGAATTTCTGATATATTTTAACCTTTTTTCATAATATAAAAAAATATCAATAAATCATTTAATGTTGTTATTTTGCATTTTGTGCATGTGTAATGTATATAACGTCCAGCTTGACTTGTATTGTCTTAATAAATATCTTATGGATTTTTTATTAGAAGACATTGCTTTTGTCACTTTTCTTAAAGCATACCTATTATATATATATATATATATATATATCACAAATATATACATTATAATTTCTGCAGATAAAATCAAATGTTGCATGTGTTAAAATGCATTATACTCTAAGGTATAACTTTGCATAGGTAAGTATTATAATGTAGTACAATTGTGGTTCCAATTATTTATGAGATGTTATAACATATTATAAGGTGTATTATGAGACATTACTTTACAATGCATTATAAATATGGGCTTCATTAAAAGTGTTACTGAAATTTCTATAGTAAATATATATATTTTTTGCAATTATCCTCTGTTCTAAAATGTTCTAAAATATTTTATCATTTTATCTCTAGATATCACTTGTGTAAATGAAACTTATTTTTTTGTGAATCGAACTTTTGAGTAGGTTCTTTTAAATGAATCAGTCAATCCTGTTGACAGATTGGTCTGAATAATTCATTTGTAAATTGGTTTGATTTTTAATTATAATTTTTTATAATTTAGCTTTTAATTTACAGGAAAACTGAAATAGACCTCATTTTTTTCACTGGAAAGAATTTGTGTTACAATGAATTCTTCAATGAATTCTGCCACTGCACAAGGTGTGAATGTCTCTCACTTCCTCTGATAGTCTGTAATCACAGGTGTGTTCTGAGCAGACAAGAGCATCTGGGTGTCTTTTTGAAGTTCCCAGGTGTGAGCTCCCAGGCAGCTGCTCTTCCTCCTCCGGTGGTATCTGCAAAACATTGGAGAATGATGAGTTGAAAATCCTTCACACTCTCTTCAAATAGTTTCCCAAAGATTTCTTCCCCTTTCTTGCAATAATTCCTTTTCCCAGTCTGTCTTAGTGTCCCTCACACTGAGCCACCTTAAAATGAAGACAGATGGACTAAACAGCAGGTAGATAAATGCTGATAGTACCTTGACAAGCACTCAGACAAAGCAGAGGATCATTGAATAGAGTTTAAATGAGGCAAAGCAGCTGCTTCTCAGTATCTGAGAGATTTGGTTTGAATTGGTTCATCCCCATTTGTTGACTCCCAAAAAAAACATCCTTTTAAGATCTTCACTATTGCTAATATGGCAATATTTTTGCACTTCAGTGACGCTAACAACCCGAACATTGTCTCTTGCATTAAAGAATGGACCGTTGAAAAGCAAAGGAGCATTCTCTTTAACTAAAACTCTTAAAATTAATTGGAAATTGTGCAGTTCTGTGATGCAAGTAATTAAAAACAGATTAATGAGCTAATACAGTCATCCACCCAGTGAGTGCTCAGCACCTTGGAGAGCACCACAGCTCAAATTTAAGGCAGCACTTTTCAGCACCATGGCCAGCAAATTATTAGGGATAGTGCAGCAGTTACAGTCGGAGAGCCAGTATAGTGAGTGCCCTGTACTAACTCCGTTCTTCTGACACACTCAGACGAACAGCTCCTCTGGTACCCGGCACTCACCTCTCGCAGGTAGTTTGTCTGCTCCTCATGCGGTTCCATGGCAGAAGTCTTTTGCCTCTCAGCTCTGTGAGCTCAGAGTAATGGGATCAACCTCCCAGTGCTATTAGACCACCATGCTCAAATTGCCCCATAATTCTCCACCCTGACTACTGACTCAGTGTATCATTAGATTATGTGATGCATTATCTGAGCAATTGATATACTTTTCCTTTTATTTTCACCCAGTGTGCTCTGGAATGTTCTTGAACTTGTCCTTGACAAAGGGATCTTGTCAGATGGTCTCTTTGCAGTAGTAACTGTTATCCACTTGGGAAAGTACAAGCTGTAGGCTGTAGTTCTTCTGAAAAGGACCAAAAAAGTGAGCAGCAAGGCTTTTGTTTGGGATTTTGCCTCTGGCCCTCTGGGGGCATTGAGAGGCACCAGACAGGATAAACACCACTGGCGTGTTATGATTCAGAAACGACTCTTGCTGGGGTTAGCTCATGGCCGGGGATTACGCCTGAGGAACGTGCAGAGCTTTCCAACCTTCTAGACAGGCCATGGAAGAACACAGGGCTGGATTAGCAGCCCCACACTCCCTCTTCTTAGGTTGCGGTTCTTACATTGATTAGCCTGACTCTCTATTCTCATTCTGTTATGCATTATAAGAGCACATGTTTAGAACATGCCGTTATGTTGATCCTGAATCCAGCCTTTGCAAACAGCTGTAGTGAAGACCTCTAAAGAGCTTTTTCAAGCTGCAAACATCTCTCTGTGCCTGATGGATCAGCCCTTCTCTGGCAATACAACAACAATTATGTACAACAAATCATGTGACACTAGGCAGCTGCTACACTCCTGTTAGAGGTGAGTTATATTGAAAGCATGCATCTGCCAAATTCAAAGATATTCTTCATAATCCTCAAAACTCAGGTAAAGATTTGTTGTAGGTAGGCATGGGTAAAAAATTTTAAGTGAGTTTCACAAAGTTTATCTAGATTATTTCTAATAGTGGAAACGGGCTAGTTGTCACATGAGGAAGTTTCTACAAAGATAACAATGGTACATAATTAAATCACACTGGCTATGAGGCAAGGGTCAACTACTGTATGTTAAGCAGGCAGATTTCTACCAAAAAGTTTAAAGGGGTTCTTAGGACAAAGGTATTGTTCATTAAAGTCATGGAGAAACACGTCACCTATAATGTTCACATGAAACCTTCACTGGTTTAATGGCAAGTATTACTTAGGCATCTTACCCCATACAGTGTGACAACATACCCTGCTACTGGGTTTAATTCAACTGTATTTTTTTTTTTTTCCTGGGCAAGAACATTGAAAACCCTAAGAAGTATTCACTGGAGTTAGAAGTTCCCTCAGTGATTGCAATCTGTCCAGGCCCCGATGTAGCAAAGCAGTCACAATCCATGATGCTTCCTCCACCATGCTTCACAGTTGGGATGGGATTTTGGTGTTGATGTGCAGTACCTTTTTTCCTCCAAATATAGTGTTGTGTTCTCTGACATTTGTTCTGATCAGGGCATGGTTCACATGCTTCTTGAGATGTTCAGACTCTGTTACTACCCAGACTGTACTGTTTGTATACAGCAGAGCACCAGTCCACACCTACTGTCTCAGCGCATTGAGTGGAATACCTGCCTCCAGGTAACTTTGTTTAGAAGTCAGAAACCCAGAGGTTTACATACTTTTTCAACCCTAGACTATGAATGTATAAATTTTAGATTTAGTATTGACAAGAACAAGTGCATTATTTTAAGCAGATTGGGTTTGTCTATTATTCGGACTTGGATGAAGATCAGACGACATTTTTGAATAATTAATGCAGAAAGGCAAGTCATTCCAAATGGTTCAAATACATTTTCTTACCATTGTAGCCCATTCAAAGCGCCGCCGTTATACCATGTCTTGCATGAGTGTTACGCTTTTAAGAAGGCATGTCAAGTAAAAACTAGTCCAACTTTTAAAAACATGTCTTTCAAACCTTGCATTCTGTTCCTGCATCTTATATCAGTGTCCTCTAAGACGTGTTTAATCGGAGTCAGGGTAACCAAAAACCAGTCAAACTATACAGGGCTTTCTTTAGAAAGATTAGTCAACTAGTTGTTCAGGCAGCCTACCAACTAGTCCTTTTTGAATATATGTAGTTTTGCACATCCCTAGTTGAAAGCTATACATACAGACCTTTCAACTGTAATTACCCAATTTTGCCAAATACAGCCAAAATGGCTGATTATTGAGTGGTAGCAGATGCTGGTGTTTCAGTATTTGTTTTCAGTGGAATGATCTTGGAGCATACACATTTTTTCAGGTTCAGGTTTTTTGACAGCAGCACCATAATATACTGGGCTAGTCCTGTTATTGAAAATCTGACTGGCTTTCAATTTCCCAGCTGCATTATCCCATCTGTTATTCATATACAGCTGCAGGGGGACCGTGGGGAAGAATGGACGAACAAATCAATCTGCAGACCCTATCTGCTACATAGTTTTACAGAGATTATGACAGCGAATAGTGTCATCACTTCTCCCAGTCTCCAAATCAGGGGGGTATGTTTGGCAGAGATGACAGCACAAAAATGACACATCTGTGCCAGTGTAATGAAATCTGTTATGTTCTACAGTGAAATGTGCCTTGAACAGATCAGATTAACACTGATTGCCAAAAGTCTTTTCAAATATTGACTACACCTAACATTCTGACAAAAGATCTCTAGTAACCTTGTCAGGAGTGCAGTTTTATGTTTTTTATGCAATTTTGGTACATGACAATGTTTCAGACTATTACTTTCCAAGACGTTCTAAGTACCAATTAAGCTAACTGTTTTCTCCGACCCACTCTTTCTCTCTAGCCCTCCTAGTATTATCCTTTTTTTTTGCCTCTTGGGCAGGATTTGTCTTAAATTCTTCACACAACGTCTGGTGTAAAAAAAATAATAATAAAAAATGTGCTATTCATGGATCAACAAGGATTCTTCTTCTGAACAACTTGTTTCAAAGTTACTCGAGCCTTCATTAGTCCCTTAATGTCCTTGCCATGTGTCTTCATACACTAGAGCAAATGCTGCCCTTGAGACCCTTCACAAGATCCACTTCAGGCTATTTTTCTCCTTTTCTCAGTTCAGGCAACAGTCAGAACTCCTTTTTTCTCTCTGCCATCATAGTACAAGAAGATAACTCCAGGGAATTTTAAAGCAGAATTAAAATCTTAAGCAGGAATAGTGGATGTGGGAAAAAGCTCTCATAATCTCCTTTTTCTGCTCAGTATTTAAACAATAATTTATCAGATGTTGGGAAGGTGTTTCTCAGATGTTACAGTAGTTTTGTCTTGTATCTGAATATTGTTGCAGCCTAGAATGATCTAAAGGCTACAGGCAGAACAAAATGTGCCCTTTGCCCCAATGTGGTGTTGTTAAAATATCCAACCTGAAGCAACATACCTATATACTCCCTCTAGGGTTTTCCCCATTGAAATTATATCTGTTCTTACAAGATTCCTCAATCATACATGAACTCTGTGATAGTGGCCAACCGATATGGATTTGGATATGGACACTTTTGGACGCTTGAGTCAAACTAAAAATATCTGAATGTCAACTCATTCGATATAAAATAACTATACAAATAGCTTTTCTGATGCTAGACCTTTTTCCAGAACTAACTTCACTTTTCTTATTCATTTTTAATAAGACTACCTGGTCTCAAGGTGATATTAAGTGGATGTATCTTAAGTTCACACAGGTAACCTAGCAGAGTGACCACAGATGTAGTTGAAGACATTAACTATAGGCATGTTCCACAAAGTTTGACAGCTAGAAAGTGTCCACATATTTTTGTCTGTTTTGAACAGTTAATTTATTGTTTTGCATTTAAAACCTAACAAATTAATTTTTTTAAATGTTCTGCTTGAAGACTGTAAATCGGATGTAGGCTAATACAGATTAGTATTAGCAATGACCGTGTGTTATGACCTTGTCTTATTCAATTTTAGAGCTTTTAAATCTTATGCTCTCTGTGAGTGTATATGCACAAACTGTGGTTCTATGTAAATGAAGTGCCGTAAAATATAATTTTATATATTTTTGTGAGAAATATTCATTGCGCTTGTGTCAGTAAATTAATATGATTAATTATACTTACATTATCTATAACTTACTATGCAAAATAATGTACAACACACATTTTCTATATTTTTATTGTTCACTTGTTACCAATGTCTTATGAATGGTCTGTCCTCATTTAAATTTCTCTGTTCTAGGTGTGTTTGATTAGGGAGATATCCAAAATGTGTTGTATTGGGGGGCCTTCAGGAACAGGGTTGGGAACCACTGGCCTAGTGCATACTTGCATGAAAATACTAAAACTTCATGGCTATTACCACTGACTTGCATATATGGTGTTGCATAGCACTATGCTTAAGACGTAGTAGTCTTAATAGGGCCCATAATGTCATATATACTGACATTTAAAACATTTTGCACAATATGTTCTCGAAATTCACAAATTATTTGAGAACAGAAATTGAGTATTATCTATTGACTAGTCTGTTCGACATAATAAAGACCTAATGCTTACATCGTTGCTCAGCCAAACTGGCATGATTTTTTGCTAATGCAGATAATCTCAAAATGGCCACATTTCACACTACTTTGTGATACTGCAATTAAAGAAATGGAGTGACTATTTGAACTAGGTGTAAATACTACCTGTCACACAATGCGTCTATTTTCAGTCCAATAGTCTGGTGGAAACACAAAAACTTAAGACACACTGCACCCTCTGAGGTGCTGCAATAGTGTCACAGGTAGTGACGGTGTGGCTGTGCTTCTTTTCATGCAGACAACCTGGGTTCTAATCTGCCTTCTGTCCCACTCTGTTTCCTGTCTCCACTATTAATATTTCCTTTAATACGACTTATAATAATACATAAATAATAACTGCTTGATTTCCTGACAGTGATTTAGTCATGGTGAAGGTCAGGAGTTGAGGGAAAGGTTTGTTCCTGGTAAAATTAACCATAGTTTTGTTATAGTAATATTGTAGTTCGCAGGTATTTTGTTGGAAGCCATAGTTTTAATGCAAGTAATCATGGTGTTACTAAAATAATATGGTGGTAATATAGTAACCATGTTTAATTTTGTGGTTACTGTGATTTTACTGCAAAATACCACAGTGGTACCATAGTTACTGTAGTAAAACCATGGTTCATTTTTGTAAGGGAAGGTTAGGGTAGGGGTTAGTGTTTTGTGTCTGTGGGACTCTTAATAAACACAATTAACATGCTGCAGTGATGCCCCTATACTGTATGTTAGTATTTAATTAGAGGTGCAAATAGCATCTATCACTAGTAAAAAAAGAAGAAAAAAATGAAATAAAAAAATAGGCCTGCTGCAAAGGTATCAAAAAAGTATAGCCACAGGTGCTCATTGGAAAATGTGGTAACAAAAAATTCAAGGCTCTCACGTGGTATGAATTAAAAAATATATATTTTACTAGGCTACAACATCTAAAATGGCCAACGCGTTTCAGCTCAGAAAGCTTAATAGCTGGTTGATTGAAAATATACAATTTGGCCAGTTTCAAACACTTTTCAAATGAAATGATTTTGAAATTCAGTTGAAATATATGTTTCATAGATTGTTTACCGAGAAAATATGACTCTCAGACACTCACACGTAACACTGAAATGGTCAGATCTATAATAGAGAGCAACTACTGATGAAAAAACAAAACAATGATACTCCAATAATTGGGTGCACTTAATGGAATCCTATAGCTGTGAAACAGTACAAATAAAACAAATCATTAAATCTAACTGGAAAATTGTCAGCATTGATAGTGCTACTACTATTTGGGATAAGGTTGTTTGTAGCTATCTCTCTGCTCCTGAAAAGAGAACATGGTAAAGGCCCTCAGCAGGCAATCATAGTTGTGGGGATTGAAATCACTGCAGTAACATGGTTAAAACAAAAACATTTACTGATGTTTTCTCAAACAAAATACACCCAATTAAGTCTTTTATCAATTGTTATTTCCCCTATGATGTCTATTAATTGGAGAGTGAATGTGGCCATTTTTACAACAAAAAGGAAGTTCAAAATGAGAGTGGCCGACCGCAAAAATGCCATTCGTACTTCCAATTTGGTATACCCAATGGCAAAACATTATAAGAATGCTGGCCTTTGCAGTGATAGCTCCCTTCGAGTAACAGGAATATTATTTTTGTAGGTTCTTATAAATATTGATATAAATTAACATGTATATGTATGTATGTAAATACTGTATATATGTATGTGTGTGTGTGTGTGTTAAAGGTAGGAAAAATATTTATATGATAAAGTATCGTGATATTTGTCCTCATGATATTGTTTCAGTATTTGCATGGCAAATATCAATATTATTATTATAAATTTTCCCCATTTAATAATATGGTGATGTGGGGAAAAAATCATCTTTGCCAAATCAGTCTAGTAATTCAACAACAGTCCCTAAGAAGGTGCAGTTATCATGCTTTACACATCCTCCCTTACAAAAAATGATCACGAATTTATAGTATTTTGACAATGTTTGTATAATATTAAATAGGCTAACCTTTTAAGTGAAGTTAATTATACCTTTGTTCATTGAAACTGTGTTGTTATTAAAAACAACGTGTAGCATCATTGATGAGATCATCATGATAAGATCAATCTTATGTGAAAAATAACTCTAAAATGACAACAAAAATAAAATGTGTGTGTGTGTATGTATGTATATATATTGGTTTTGGAAAGACAAGATTGACAAATGCTTCTCAATAATACTCTTATGGCTAAAATGTTTACATTGTTCAGTGGCTAAAATATCAATATGACTAAATGTTACTAAAATATGACTAAAATGTCAACAGTTTTCATTGACTAAAACTACATTAAAAAGCCCAGTAAACAAAACACAATTACAGATGTGTTTGCGAGTGTCACGCCATATGACAAGTCTTCACAGAGATATAAACAGATATGATGCAACGTTAGCAAAGTGGGATTTCAGAAAATGATCCACACACTGGACAAGTGGTACCAGCTATAAGTAGAATTTTTAGTAAGAGGATTTGGAAATACCAGTTGGTCATTTAAAAAAAATCCCACAACAACAACAGTTTTAGTGGTTTGTTTGCGTGAACCACACTTTTATATCCAGTTTCCTTTTCAAAAGAGTTTATAGTAAGTACATGTTACATCCTGATTAAATGTCCCTGTTTGTTTGGACAATCTTATTTTCATGAAAATGTGTATGTTCTTATTTATTGTTCCATTTTATTTAGGTGTAATATTGAGAAAATAACAGGTTTGCAGTAATGCAAAGAAGTTATTTCATTTTGTACAAATATTTTAATTTGAAAACACTGCATTTATAGTTGTTGTTGTTGCTAGTTTGTATGTTTGAGTTGAGATATACACATTTCAGCATTATCTGTGCATTTTCCTTGATAACCAAGCAAGTAGACTCATGTAACTATTTGTTTATTATATCGCAATATTAGCCTCAATAATTGCAATATGACATTTTCCCCAAATTGTGCAGCCCTAGTTTAAGTGTAGTATCTGTTGTTTATTTTTTACTTCATTTGAATATTTCACAACTTTACAGCTAGTTTGTGAGCCACTCCCACTCGTTGTTCAGCTGTTGATGTTTTCACTGATGGCCAAGACTATATATTGTGCCTCTCTGTAATGGGGAATTGTACCCTGATGAAGGCTTTCTTTGCCGAAACACAAAATGTTTTCATCAGAAGAGTGCTCGAGCACTGAAAGCGCACACCCTGATTTTTCGAACCACGCATCTTTGAATGCACTGAATGCGCATGCATCTGGAATTAGGGTTTGGAGATAACTGCACTTGTAGGACTTGAGTCTATAGGATTCTAAAGATATATTTATAGGTCTAAACACTTGAAGATAAATAGACCAGTCTCTCATAGCAGTTGTAGTGCGCATGTGCCAACTGCCTGTGTACTGTATACACAAAGTTAAATAAAGTCTACTTTGTCAGGATCGCATTCGACTGTATGCAGGCGCTAAGTGTTCACGTCAAAACCAAAGTATATTTTGGGCTTTAGTTTAAACCTCCTCTGCCTTAAAGAAAAAAGGTGGTCTTTTTTTTTTTGGCAAAAAAGTTTATGTCTGATATACATGAGCTACCTTGGAGCAGTCTACTCTTGGCATGATCATTGCTGATTCAGATTTCCCCAGCTGCACATTCATCACTGGACTTCAAGAGAAGTGAAGATGTTAAAGAGAAGCTGAATCCGAACAGGTGTTTGAAGTTCCAACAATTCACAGGCAATTACTTTGTCAACGGTTTACTAAGTGAAAGCCTGTACTTTCTGGCCCCTTTAAAAATGGAGAGAATTTAATTTCACAATGATTGAGAGGAACTGGCTTTATACACAGTTGGCACTGGTCCTTGTTTTCTTTGTGTGCGACTCCTTGCATTTAAGTTGTTTGTGTGTTGTGTCTGAGTCACAATGTGTGTAGTGGTGCTTTGGGAATGACCCTGATGTAGATGAAGAGGTAAGGAGACCAATATACTGTAATGTGTCCCAGAATGTTTTATAAACAGCTTAATTTTTAGATGATGCATGCACTTTTAAATATAGATACAGTGTAACGAAGCATGGATGGAAACATTTGATGTTGGGTGAAACAGAGTGACAATCACAGTTTTGTTATACTTTGCATGGTATCCAAATGACCAGTATTGATTTAGTTAATATTCCATTTTAACTTTTAAAGAACCCCAATAATAACCTCACTGCCAGCTGTTTTCTTTGGAAAGTTTGGTACTATAAGTTTTTGATGGCTGAGAAGAAAATATGTTAATACTTTCACACTCACTCACAAGGTTTTGAAGCATTCAAATTGACTGTTGATAAGCAGCACCATTTACATACTGAAAGCAATATGAAAAGTAGGTCGCTTTACTTTTTTCCAGAATCCAACAAGCTCTGTTTACATGACCTTGTTGACATTATGCAGGCATGTCAAATCCAAGATACAGTTTAATGTCAAGCTGCAGTGAGTTCAGTGGCAATGGCGGTAGAGACATTTGATGTGTAGATTATTTTTAATATGTTTTAACAATTCTCACAGGGTCTGCTGGTGTATTTTGGTTCTGAAGGTACCTGCCAACACCTCCAAATGTGGTTGCACTGAACTGAATTAAGTGTCTCCACTCCCTAATGACATTGCACACATCATTTGCTGTGTCACAGTATGTCATTAAATTTCTTGTCTGATTTTGCTGGTTTGAAATAGCTTCTGTTGGCTATGATTCCTCACCCTTTTCCAGAGTGCCCTTCAGTTCAATCAACAATGCAGCAGATGCTGGTGGCATGATTACCGAGACTGAACAAGGAATCAAACACATCCACTGCACTCTTTCACCCATGCTTTTTTCCACTGAGATAATGCTGTGAGAAAACAGAACATGCAACTAACCAATTTGTGCACCACTATCAGAAAATTGTTCCTGTGATATCTGGATATTTGATTGCAGCAATTAAGCCTTTCATTGCATTTTGAAGTCAATTTGTTGTTTTAGTTACACAGCAATGTCAAATGATATGAACACGACTCATTCATTTTATCTTAAAGAGGAAGGGAGCTGTTAATAATTATATTGGCTCTCTACCAACTGGAGCAGAGTGCAAGCTTTCACTCTTTGTTTCATCACCCTGTTTAAATAATACATTTTTGTCTATTATTCTGCTTGGTCCTTAATGACCATCCACATGCTCCGATATCCTTAGTTTAGGGTTTTTGAAGGCTTTATAATATGACAGAATAAAACATGTCTGGATAAGTAGAGGGATGTGGAGGTCTTAAAATCACAAGATAGCTAATTAGAAGGCTTTGCCTTTAATCAGAGTTTCTGTATGCCAATTCACACATCTCCTACACAAGCCTATAGAGGACTACCATGCTCGATCCCACTCCATGAATATGCTAATTTGTTCAGAGGCCATCCCTCTGAGTTACCATTCCCCACTTCACATTTCAATATCACCGCCTGTCAATGTCATAGCTGCTGACTAGTTTGGCCCATACTGACTAAATGCCAGAAGACAAACATGATAGCTCCTGGCTATGCTCTCCAAGTTGTGACAAATCTCTCCATGTGTTTTATTAGTACAAAGGGTTCAATATGTATTTTCTATTGATTTACTGTGAATAAGTAGTTAAGTGTCACACTACAGCTTATTTGTGTTGCCATGGCATTCTGCCTTATCTTCTTTCTGGGTGTATAGAACTAAACTCAATATCTGGTTATGCAACCCTTTATTAAGAACATATTCTCATTAATTTGTTGGCAAATGTGTGATGGTTTACACTTGAGCGTAAAAAGTTTAGCTGATAATGAGATTAAAGGGGTCTTGTCATGAGGATTCCAATTTTCTTTAAATTTGACATATAAGAAGTCATTGTACTATGAAAACCCAATTTTCAGAAGGGCATTTTTTTCTGTAAAAATGTTTGCCTTTTTTTGTAATATTTTAACATTTAAAGGTGAAGTGCATAGAAACCGAGTGTTTCAGACAGAGGGCCAGAGACATTGTTGAAAAATGTCATGAAATACTGCATTCTGAATGTTCTTGTGCAAAATAACTACCAACATTATAAATAAACCTTAAGGAATATAATTAGAGCTGTCAAAATGTTTAAAGTTTAATGTGTTAATTGTTCTTAATCATGATTAACACATTTGCCGTTAATAAAGCATTAACCAGCAAATCTGTAGTGGGGCAAGGAAGGAACCTTTGTGATGTGTCCGCCCATAGTCATTACATTGACAGACACACATTGGCTAAGGTCCTCTTATGTACAAACCAATCCCAGATGGCACTTGTTACAGAAAGCAAGTACTTTGCAGCCTCTGTAAGGCACAATTTAATTACCACAGAAGCAGGTCAAGACTTAACCAGCACAAAAACGCAGAATGAGATGTGGTTTGCATTGCTTTTAATGTGGAGATCAGAGACATGCGGTTGACGCTGACATTGACACGCGCTCACATGAATCATGAAAGCGGATTCAAGATTGCAGCAGCAAAGCAGTTTTCTGGGTGATTAATATTGTGGAGGAGTGTTTAAGAGATTTAATGCCCAATGCAATGAATATGCAACCTATGGGGGGACTATTTCTTTGATTATATTCAACCTCCCGCTTGGATATTGGGAAACGTTTAATGTTACTTAATGTGTGCTTATTTAGTGCATTTCTATCTTTATACAGTGGAAGGCTCGGAAAATGTCCATTAAGCATTATATTGTTACATATTGTTTTGCTTTTTTCCTAAAAAGGAAATAAATGCATTTTGACAAGGAATAAATTATATTTAGAATCAAATCATAAATCTTGGATTATTCGCAGTGAACTTTGACAATTTATGCAGTTAAATGCGATTAAAATTGAATGGACTGACAGTACAAAATTAATTATACACCCATATACAGGTAATCTCTTCCTGATGTCTTAACATTTTATTGATAATTAAAGACCTGCTATAGCCGGTAACACATTACAATAAGGTTCCATTCTTTAACATTAGTTGATGAATAACCATGAACATACAATTAACAATGTATTTTTTACGTTTTGGATTTTTATTTGTTTGTTTATAAAAAATAATATTGTTCATTGTTAGTTAATAAAAACACTATTGTTCATTGTTAGTTAATAAAAACACTATTGTTCATTGTTAGTTCATGTTATTTCTTAGTGCATTAACTAATCTTAACATATATAACTTTTGATTTTAAAACTCTAAGAATAATAAATGCTTCGTTGACTAATGTTAACACATGAAACCTTATGGTAAAGTGTTACCCTATAATCTTTTTGATCAACAACTCTCACTTGTCAATAATATTGACAAACTATGGGAGATATAAACATTTTAAATTAATGTAGAGCCCCATTCCATCTAACATCTACTCAACTATGTGCTGAGGAACTCCATCCTCTGCTACTTTGTTGTGGCAAATGTATATGTATTTGCCTTTAGTCTTATTTGTTCTGAAATCCTTTATAATTGGGATTTATCTACTGTATATATTGACCAAATATGAAAGTAGTTCTTCATTTGTTACATCACGTTTAACCACAAGCAGGCTAATGATGCACTGAAGTGCAAGCTAATTGGCTTAAAATGTTATCTCTCATAGGTTATTTATGTGGAAGGAGACAGATTTTTGCCTCCTATTTGAATTTTTGGTTGCATTTTTAACTGAAACAAATGATCTTGCATCATTTGAATATCTAATCTGATTGGTCAATTTACTAACGAGAGGAACCTTTATGCTGTCTGCCTACTTTGGCATTCATGCACTGATTAAAACTTGTCTGGGCTAAAAATACATCTTTTTATATTATATATGCATCTGAGTTAAACACATTAGTGAGTAAATTGATTAAAGCAACAGTTAGTTTTATCACATTAGATGTTGTGTACATATTGAATTCATTTTTGCTCATGAATTGCCACTGCTCACTCTCCAACTCATTTTGTCCTTAAATGACTGCACTGGTAAGACAAGCTTGCTGATATTATAGACCTCCTGGGCTTCAATTCTGAATTAAGAATATATATATATATTTTTTTTATAGATGTTTTCATTTCCTGTTATTTTCCTTCAATCTTCCATGGGGTAAAACTCCTGGGTGAACTCACCATTAATCAAGGATGTGCTGTAACGTAATGTGTTTTTGAAATCAACACAAGGATGATCACTTTCCTGTCCAGCTGGAATAGAAACTCCCAGTGGCATCTCTACTTCATCGAAAATCAATCACAAGGGCACACAGGGCCAAGCATACAGATGAGAGCAGAACACTGCTCTTAACCTTTAGCCCAGGTTTGCTGGTTCTAGATGGTTTAAGCTGTAAACATATTTTGTCAGGTAACCTAAAAATGTACTTCATGTAGTAACATCTAAACTAACTGGTTTAAGTAAAATAAATACCATTTTACATAACTAAATCAACCAGAATACATTGTTACACCAAGAAAAGTATTTTTTAATGGGTTAGATTGATTTGAAAAAGATTCTTCAAGTAAAAAGTGCATGTTACCGCTTTCCCCTACAGTATAGGAACTATATATTTTCAAAATAACTAGTCGGTAATATTCTTATAGGAATATGGTGGGTTCAATTCAAGTTAAGCTAAATGGACAGCATTTGTGGCATTATGTTGATTACCACAACAACAAAAAAAATATTAATGCAAAAATCAATTATTCTGTTAAAACTCACTCTTGACATTACATCATCATTACAACGAAGTTGTAAAATTGGTTATAACTATACACAGAAAATGTAAGTGATTTTATCACACTATAATCGTGTTAACACACATATAGTTTGTCTTGTGGCTATACTTTTGAAATGGTAAGTATTTCTATGTTTACAGATTGACTTCCATTGTAAGTACCTAATGTAAGGTAAAATGTCTAACTGATGAAACCGCTCATTGTTAGCATACTAATTGTAGCAACACACCTAAAAACAATCATTTTAAAAATCATGAAAAAAAAATAAACCTCACTAATCGACTAGTCAGTTGTTGAATGACTAGTAAACTATTGTGACCAGTCCCTATCAGGTACATTAACACTGTATATTGTCAAATTACAGTGTTATTTTACCTGTTATGGAAACCCAGCACAAATTATTGCTGAGATGTTAGTAGAGTCTGAAAATAATATAGCAATTCAGAGAGATGTTATGTTCATAAAATTCTTACAATTTGAAAACTTTTGCCTCTAAAGGTTATAGTTCAATTTATGAGAAGAGAATAATGTAGAAGCATGCACTGATTCAAGAATCAGAAAAATAAAGCTCAAAGCTGAATACATTTGCAGATGGAAAATAAAGCAAACCTCACAATCTCTGCTGTGTTTCTGAATAGTGTCAAAACACATGAGGTAGCGTGTGCCTTCAAACATGACACACAGGGCTCAGAACTGGAATTGGGGAATGAATTAAAAAACAGAATATTTTTCACACTCAAACTTTTGCCTGTACTGTGTGTGGCATCACACTAAATTAGTGTGTATATATATATATATATATATATATATATATATATATATATAAGTTCTTTTCTTTTTCAGGTGCAATATCAAAATTAATTTGTAATGCTTAATCTTTAATGGACCACAAAAAAAATGTGTCCATGCCCTCCTACTTCACAGGACCAGCTCTTAATGAGAGGTACTCTTTTCTCTTTTGAGGATCTACTGTATATAACCAGGAAGGTTATTTCTGAATCTTTTTTTCTGTCAGAATGTTTCCTTCAGCTTTCTAACGATAACATTGATGGTGCTCATGTATCATATAACACCCATACACTATAGTAAAAGAAATTTGCAGTTGCTATTTGGTTTATATACAGTGGGGTCCAAAAGTTTGAGATCATTACTGAATATACTTTGCATTTTTGTCATAGACGATTCCAAATTATAATATAGCTGCAAGCAGCAATGATAGGGCCAAACCCTAAAGCCATTCTCTACAAAGAGCTCTGGCACAACAGAGTCACAAAATGTATACCAGCTGAAGTGGGGTTTACCAAGTCCTTTGAACTGAAGCCCAGAGCTCTAACAACTGTGCCACATAATCAAGTCCGACTGAGGTCAAAGAGACATTCTTGGTTGAGAGTCTATAGCTATTTCTGAGAAAATATTTATTTAAATTTGTTTATTTGAAGCTGGAAAAACATCTGCATTGTAGTAAGCGTAACAACATAACACCTTTAGTGTTTGGCCCCAAATTATCAGTACAATAATTTTAGTGAAAATCTGAAAAAGTAACATACTGCGACAGGGTGGAGGGCGGGGCCGGGTCGTGATTTTACACACCCGGTCCCTTATCAGGCTAATTAAGCCTCCGAGAGGGATAAAGGCTGACTGTGGATGGTGGTGCGATAGAGAGAGATTTACGGGCAGATGTCTGACACCTTTGTGTGTTTGTCGTTTTGGTTGAGTTTCATATTAAAATATTATTTATATTGTCAAGCCGGTTCTCGCCTCCTCCTTTCCCTTATATCCCTCTACACATACATTTCAGAAGTTATTAGTATTTGTTATATCCACAACTTTGTGCAAAACCTAATGATCCATTTTGTCCCAGCATGACCTGAGATCTTGTGTGCTTCATTGGAAGCAAGGTGAACTGACAAATGATTTGGTCAAAGTCAATTTATATGATTTGTGAACTACAAATAATGCATATAAGAATGTTTCTAATACTTTTCTATACATTACTTTATTTTTCATAATCCTTATACTTTGTTTATTTCCAGGTTTAACCTGGAATTTTGAACCCCACAGTATGTTGCTTATGTGGTGTAGTAAATTAATGTATAGAAACTCAATTTACTATATTTACTTATCAAGAATTCAGCTTGAATGTTCAAAGAAACATGTCTGGGTTCCTAGATATCACACACTTCAGACTTGGTTCTACAATTTGCCATAAAATTGTAGACATGACTAAAAATATCCACAGCTTGGAGCACAATGTGGGAGTAAATTATCAAGTTTTAAAATCATATGCAGTTAGAGCATGGAGTCTGGCTAATTATTGGAAGTGACTCTCGAGTCAATTTATACGACTCCTACTGTGAAGGCTCTGATGATGTCCTTTAGTCTTATAGTCTCTACAGAACTGAAAAACGGTTAATGATTCAGTTCCACTGGTTAGGACTTGAAGCACTTTATTAAGAGAGTAAACTGCTATCCCTTCAATTCATCAAAATTAGTGTTGTCATCTTGATTTTATTATAATGCTGTAGTAATTTCTGTAGATTATATGATTAGCTAGCAGACTAATTAGCTAGTGGCATGCCAAGCAAATAGTCTTACCAGATAGTTTGCAAGCTAACTGGAACAACAGTGTTCCATGATGATGGCTAGCTGTATGCTAAGCTGGCATGCTAATTGACTAGTCACATGGTGAGTTAGTTGTATAACCATTTAGCTTGGGAGCTAACTGAATAAGCTGGTCTTTTCAGCAGGGAAGCCTCATGATAATACTAACGTGTTTTGCATTGACTGTTTTGTTACACATCACCTTTTCTGAATTACCATACACATTTTATATAGCACATCTTTAGAACTCGTTGTGCCTTTCAGGATTTTCTCAAGTGCTCATGTGTCAAAAGGAGTTACAATTTCCTTGTTATGAGTGTTGAAACACTCAGAATCATCTGCCAGGTTGTACAGATTTTCTGCTTTGAGAAGCTCGATAATAATCGGCCCAAATATCTTTTTTCTAACCTAAGAAGATACATTTCCTTCCCACATTTTGAGCAGATTTGGCCTCTATAATGGGGGTTTAAACAGTATTAGACACAGAGGCCCTCTATACACTGTATGTGACAGCTTTGAGTCCCTAGTGAAGGACATGTGAAAGGCAGTATGGCTGTGTGCATCTGGGAAAGATGGGGAAGCAGACAGGAACAGCTGGCTTGTACTCAGAAAATCTCCACAACTGGGAGCCAATGCTGCCTATACATTTAATGTGGCCCTTTTCCAAGCTTTCCAAGCTGCCACCTGATGAATAGGACTGTGATATTGAGCAGTGAAACGTATGCAGACATTTTTACATTTATGCAGATGCTTTTATCCAAAGCAACCTTCATGGTATACATTTTAGCAGTATGTTTGTGGGAATCGAACCCATGACCTTGCTGTTGCTAATGCCATGCACTACCAGGTGAGCCACAAAAACTGATATGAGGTGGCAAATTCCCTTGGTTGAATATAGTTATATGGTATTCATAATGTTCAATTGGATGTTTACACTGTTTCTGGTTTAAGGGCATATGGAACACCATTTACCTTACACTACCAACAAGTGAACAATAGCTTAATATGTTGTATGTTTTTATTAACACACCATTCACAGCAAGTAACTTCATAGTCTTATCAAGTCTAAGTGATCAAGTGGGTGAGTTGTGTTCTGTGTTATTTAAGTTGGCTCGATTAAGCTAACAAACTAACTCCCAGAGCTTTCAAACAAAATCCAATGAACTCGGCACAGACCTTCATATTGTTCTGAAGTAGTGCGCTATCTATTCTAGTGGATAATATTTTTGCACAGCTGACGCAATTTACAAAATGTTCATGTGGGCCAACAGTATTTCTCGTTAATTTAAACTCCAACCGTCTAAAATTCAAATATTTCTGTCTATCTAGTGGTTTATTTGTCTGTCTGTCTGTCTGGCGGTTTATCTGACTATCTATCTGGTGGTTTATCTGAGTATCCATGGGATGATTTATCTGAGCTAGATAGCTGTTTGTCTTGCTGTAATGTCTATATAACCATCAAATTTAAAATGTAAAAAATGTTTACATCATAGTTAGTCCACCATTTTGACCTATTCACGCCGATTTATGGACCAATTGTGAACACGAAGGTAAACATAATCACATCAAGAGTGTATTCAGTCAATCACTGCCTCCTCTTACTTATTTTTTCCTGTATTTTGCTGTTTTCCCCTCACATTAACACTTTAAGACCAGAATGAGAACACAATAAGCAAAAAGGAGGCAAAAGAGATGCTGTTTCTCTCGCTCTGAAGCATTTTACTCTCGTCAAGAAAAATTTGTGTTTTTCAAACTATTTAATAATTTATTAAATATACAGTATTGTTTTATTTTTTTGTACTGTTAATTATTTTCCCATACAAAGCCTTGTAGACTCTTATGTTTTATGTATGCTGATCACATGCATGTGTATAATCTGTCACTGAATGCTGCATGCGAGCATGTATGGCTTATCAGCAGCTGGGATGAGTTAGTGCTATTCCTTGACACCTATTGCTTCTTTTTTCCTCTTTGTTGAATGGAGAGGCTATTCTTTGACATTCCCAACCTGTTTTAAATATCCCGCACACCTACAGAGCCTGACTCCTATTGCTTTGCCGAGGAGCAAGTTCAATCAGGCATTTCAAACGTTCACTCTACCCTTGACATTTGAGATTGAATAAAGCATTGCTTATCCATCTAAAACAGCAGGTCACTACGTCCCAGGAGCATGACACAGAGTGGTAGAAGAGAAGCAGATAGTTAATCTTTCACCTCCCCTGGAAAAGAATGGCAGCCCATAAACTGATGTACCTACGATAGCGTGCTCCCTCCCCTTTGTGGCATATGTTGTCTATGTGTTTTCTTTGGAGCGTTGATAAAATATTGCCAAGGAGCATCATTCAGAAAGAGGGGAAGAGAAGATTTCCCACAGGGCCACTGGGATGACATCCCATGACCAACATTTCACTTTTTTCCCCCTGGGTAACAATGGAGTAAAGAGTGAGGTATGCAAGCAATTCTCAGGTTCATGGAGTCAACACCCTTCATAAGTGTGCAGATAAATCATACCTTCCTCAATTTTTGGCTTTGGCTGAACTTGTTTAGTGTCGTTATGGTCAATGGATATACCAGGGGATTGGTTCCGGATGGGGGCGTTGTGAGTAGATTGATTCTTGACTAATTCACAAGACTGCTTTATCGGTTCAGAGACCCTTAACCTTTTATGCACTCCCACCCAAAGGACTGCATTAATGTTTTATTTCCGGAAGAATGAAACATCCAGTGCATTCAAAAAGCAATGGGGCAAGGCAGAGAGGCTGTGGATTGGAAGTGCTTGCAAGGTGAGCATTATAGTGATATTTCTCTTGTTTTTATTATAGTGCTTGCAAATAGGGCTGGGCGATATATATAAATGATATCTCAATATTTTCATCTTTTTGACAATATTTGATTAATATCTTGATAATTGTGTATTGGTTCCAAAGTGGTACTAAAAGTTTATTTGAATGATATTTAATCATTTTCATTTTGATGCACCAATGCAACAATACAGTAACACAAATCAATATTTACCTACAAATATTTTTACTTAAACACTTTTTTGTTATTACAAGTTCACCCCCTTTTGGAACCCAGTTGAATTTTACTATACAGTACAACATAATACTGAATTACTATTATTATATTTATTATTATAATTAGGATTATATTTGTTTAGGACAATAGTAATATATTTTTGTTGAATTTACTTAACCTGGAGCTTTTATTTTTGCAGAAAGCTGAAAGTGCTGTTGTATTTTTTAACTTTCACTTGGAACTTTTATTTTGGTGAAACACTGAAAGTGCAGTGTGCATTTGACATCTTGCAGTGTTGCTCATTACTAATTGGATGAAACACTGTCACCTCCTTTTCTGTGATACATGACCTGTTTTTATATTTATGTATAACCTGTTGCAGTTACAAAAGTTTGGAATTGTGTGAATGTGTATACATGCAGGCTTTGCTTTCACAATTCATTCAAACCATTCCAAGAGTGCTAAAAACACTGTCTTGAGCCATCAACTGTTCACACAGACCATGTATTCATTGCATTAAAACACAGCCTTTTGTGGTTTAATAATCACAAATAATAATAATTATATTTTGATGTTATTTTGATGAAATATGCAGCCCTGAAGGATAGGTAAATGTATATAATCACACACTCTTCAGGAAACGTATTGGCCAAATAAAAAGAAAAGTACAATCATTGTGATTTCCTCGACAATGCTAAATTTTAAATCACCAGCAAAATCATTGTGATAATATAGTAAATATTATATCGCCCAGCCCTTTTTGCAAGGCAGCCTTGTATTGTATTGATATACATTAAAAATTCTGGTTGGGATTTATTTTAAACCCCTAAACCTAATTATTAAAATTATGACATTTTTCTATTAATTTAAATTTGATACTTTTAACCAAGTAGAAAGTGTCTTTTAACTACCATTTTCTTCTTAATTAACCCATGAGTATGCTGATCAGACAGTTTATTCTTAAGAAAAAAATGTGGATGTTCTTAAGAAAATATTTGAGAACTTAAGAATTTTTAAAGAATTACACTTAAGATGAATTGTTCTTCTGAACATTCTTAATTTGTATTTCTTAAGAACATTTTCATGAATCTGGCCCCTGTGTGCTTTGATAAGTGCTAATTGTGTTAACTGCTTTTAAGAAATGTAAGTTCAAAGTTTGAAAATGTCCTATTGACTTAAATGTCTTTTCACACAAAACACGTTTTTGCATAAGTCTGCATTGTTTTTTCAATTCTTTTTCTATTTGTTTTTGAACACTATTTATTTACTTATTTATTCATTTTTAAGCAAGAATACATTCAGTCTGAATTTAGAATGTTCAATATTTAAAATCAAATTGACAATAATGATGTCATCATTCTAATTGCATGCATAATTGTGGTGGGTCTCTTGTGACTTGAACCAAGGAAAGAACCAAAGCCCAAAATCTGAGCTTACTTAAAACTTTATCAGTTTATTAGTTGCAAATGTAACTTCATGCAGTTTTCTAAAACTAAACTAAACTGTCACCAAATATTTTATTATTATTATTATTTTGTACTTCAGCTGCTTTCAAAGCCAGCTATGCCAGCACGTACCGAGATGGTTGATCAAGAAAATATTTATTGTTAGAGTGAGCTATATGACATCAGTTAAGACCACAAATTCCAATTCATATGTCAAAAGAACATTTATTGACCCAGATCACCGCTAATCCCCACACCAACATGATTAAACCCATAATTTCCCTTCATTGATCATCCATTGATCTCTGCTAATGCCACGATTATTCCCTTTCAATTAGACATTTAGTGATTAATTTCAATAATGAAAGCAGCAGACTGTGCATTGATGTAAATAATATTGACCATTCTTGCTCCCTTAGGACAGTGAATCTCAGTGTCCTCCATACATTTATTCATTCCAGGTTGTGCCATATATTATTCGCATTGCCCGATTTGGAAAATTACAAGTGCTGCACATTCTACCCATTAAAAAATATTTTTCTCAAAGAGATAATGTGCTTGCTTGTGAGTCACAACAAAGAGAGAGACCCAGAGTTCACGCTTTTATCATGCAGGTCCACCTCACCTAGCCAGAAGCAATGCACTTTGCTTAAAAGCAGCTTCTCTTAAAGCCCAACCAAGAATCAGATAATGACTCACAATGCTGAGCTTTAGCAATTGTGCCATTCATATATTCATGATGAACTAACTCTGATCTGATCTTTTTCATGTTATTTATTTATTTATTTTGGTACTTGTTAAGCTTTTCTGCTAAGACCAGAGTACAGTAACTGGCTACCTCTCTTGATGCTATAAACCAAAAAAAAAAGAGCAAGTAGCACTGATGAGTTTTGTTTTATATGTATATTGTTTGGCCAACAGTGGAATGCCTGCTTTGTCTGTAGCTGGAACATGAACCACTGCCACAGGTCCTTAGAGATGCATCTGCAGGAAGGGAAATATTCCTGATTTGTGTTCAATGTGTAACCCCTTATCCTTTGAGCTGTGAAGCTGCAGACTGCTGACAGCCAACCCCCAAGGTGAATGTACAGTGCATTATTTATCATAGGCTGTGAATACTTATGTGCATGTGAATTTCTATGTTTTTATTTTTAATAAATTTGCAAAGATTTCAAACAAACTTCTTTCACATTGTCATTATTGGGTATTGTTTGTAGAATTGCAATGTAATACTGATTGGTCAGCATTTTTGTAGAGCTACTGTGCAATAATAGGCAGTTTTGATTGGCTGTCAAAGAATGTTTCATACAAGTTCAAGTTCGTCTGTACCAGACTGAGTAAACCATTTCTTTATAGACCTCACTTTGAGCACAGGGGTATTTGTCATGCTGGAACAAGCGCCTCTCCAAAGGGAGTTTGTTTGTCTAAGGAGATGGCATGGCTATTTTTATGCACCTGTTAGTAAAAGGTTTAGCTGATCCATGCATCCAAAAGGGGTGTCAAAATACTGTACTTTTAGCCCTATGGTGTACACTCTATAAGCACTTTAATAGGAACACCTGTACACCTACTTTTTCATGTGATTATCTAATCAGCCAGTTGTGTGGCAGCAGTGCCGTTCATAAAATTATGTAGATACTGGTTAGGAGCTTCAGTTAATGTTCACATCAACCATCAGAATGGGGAAAAAACATTTATTGCAGTGATTTGATGATGGGCTGGTTTGAGTATTTCTGTAACTGCTGATCTCCTGAGATTTTCATGCACAATAGTTTACTCAGTTCTGCGGACGGAAACATATTGTTGATGAAAGAAGTAAACTAAGAATGTCCAGACTGGCTAAGGCAATGGTAACTCTAGACAACCACTCTGTACAATTGTAGTGAGCAGAATAGCATACCTGAATCCACAACATGTCAAACCTTTAGGCAGTTTAATAAGTTTAAAAACCATAGTGTTCCTAATAAAGTGCTAATTGAGTGTATATGCAGTACATACCACATGTACAAACATTGCATTGTCTAGTCTTCCAAGTTTGTTTGAAAATGAAAATTGACATACTGTACATTTTAATTACTTCTACTGTCAATCATCCCATCAGGTTTATTATCCGTCATCTGGCTGATTAAAGGAGATTTACTATTTTTGCTTATCTACTGTTCAGCCCTTAAAAATTGTATTCACTTAGAGAGGAATGGGTTTGTTGTGTTTCTTTGTTAAATTCCCTGTAGAGCCACCATTCTCTCTCCCACTCAAAACAGCCCTCAATACACAGTTCTGCTTCAAAATAAACCCTCAGGCCAAGAATGGCAGTTTCCTGAAGAATGAACTCATCTGAATGGCAAGGCAAATAAATAAATCAAATGTTAAAAAATTCAGGTCTACAGGCACAGTTTTCACTGTATTACTAATTTCATAGAGTGTTACAATGCTCAACATTTTTATACAGAATATAAACTTTCTTAGTTTTTTTGCAACTTGCTTATAAGAAAGATATTTATTAAAACTTCTGTTTGTTGCAAACATCTGTTCCTCTAGATTTAGAGTGCAGTAAGAGTTTTGACAAAGACTTGTCTCAAAGAAAAAGTGCTGTGAAAACGCACACTTATATTTTATCAGTTGGTAGACGCCTTTTTACAAAGTGACTGGCAGTGCATTTGAGGTATACGTTTTTATCAGCCTGTGCATTCCCTGAGAAGCAAATCCATAAGCTTTGCATTTCTAGCTCCATGCTCTACCAGCTGAGCATACATAACTTTAAATCTAACCACAACTGTCCATTCAGCATATACAGTAAAAGCTGTGTCTCAAATGATGCACTATGCACAGTACACTTACAGTATACGCTATGCACTCGGACATCTAGTAAATACATTTTCAGAGAGTAATATTGTCTTAAATAGAACACTAACATTTATTTTCACTACACGGAAACATTTCACAGTTCTGCTGAAAGAAGAGATGTTTTGAATGTGCATGATGTGATGCTGCTAGCTTTAGCACATTAGCCAACCTCAGTACAATGCTTAACTCAAATCACATACATATTCACATAGCTTGGGGTGATGGTAAAGCAATCAACTCACATTTGCAATGTGCTGTCTTCACAGAAGTTTCACTAGTGAAAAGATTTACAGTGCCAGATTTACAATTAATTTCAGTTGTTTTCTTTTTCACCCATCCAGTACGTAGAGCAAGCTGCATGAATGCATGAAGTGTCCAACATTCCACACTCCATTTTTGTGGTTGAAGAAGTATCGTCCAGGTACCCATAGTACTCTTCTTGTCATTGCATTTTTCAGTGTGAACACACTACTAGCACTACATACACTACAAAATGACATAAGTATATTGTGCAGAAGTAAGCCATTTGGGATATTGGCTTAAGATTATCTTTTTGAAGAGGTTTTTTACACCTGTTTATATATTTTTGGAAATGGTATCAATCTCTACTTGAAAGAAGTTTGAAGTGTTTCACATTCAACGACTTGCTAAGCCACTTAGCATTGGTTATTTACTCATTGGAGTCCCCTGAAGTGTTACCTTTATGTTGTTTAGTTATGCAATGACAGCAAATTCATAAGGGGTGGCTGAGTGCCATTTTACCAAATCAGCATAAGCTTTAGGCTACATCCCTAGCCCACCCCCTGCTCCCATCCTAGCCTCCTATAATAACTTATGACTGTAAACTTCCCAGTGAAAATGTGTTCCTGCTGTCCCAGCTCACCATGATATGTGGCAAGACATCAGTTTTACAGCTCACCTCTGCCCTGCATCCTAATGAGTCCGCTTCACTGTCAACAGCAGTCCTGTGAAATTGTAGGAAATTAGCGACTTTGTGGCAGGGTATATTTACAACTGCCAGCATTCATCACCAATAATATGTAATAGTTGTATAATGTAATTAGTTTAGGAATCTTGGCCATGTTCGACCACCATTATATGAAGGATAATTGACAAATGATCAGATTACAAATCTGAACAAAAATGATCCACCATTAAATATGTAATACAACATGGAATATTATCTCAAGAAGGGAATTATGATTAATTCAGGGAAAATTGACAAATTAAGCATTGCTTTGGTTCTTTGACTGGGTCCGTAGAAAGTTCTTGTGTTTCTACATCAATGTTTTTGATGCAGGATTGTTCGGGGCTGGAATGGCCAGACAGAGCTTTGAAACGAGGCCTCCTGCAAGGGTCATGTGTGTGAGTCATAGCGCATTGAAGAGAACCCCTCTGGGAACTTTGCGTTCCGAGCTTTCCTGAACTCTACATTGTGCGGAACCTGGGCAGAGAGGCGCCAAAGAGAAGCCAGCCGAAGAAGGGCTAAGAGAAGAGCAAGAGAGAAGAGTTCATCCTAGGAGGGGATGTTTTGTAGAGTTGAGGTTGGCCACACCCCAAATGTGTCTTGAGCCAATCAGAAGTGTCTTTACGATGTCACATGATCACCTCTTTCTCTCTTTTTTTAAAGTTGATTTACAATATTTTGTGTAAAGGCCTCTTAAAAAGTTTGCTAAAACTAACTATTTCAACATGTATAATAAACTCAGCTGCTCAACTGCTTTTTTTCAGCAGATTTAACATGTGTAAATATTTGTATGAACATTAAATGATTCAACAACTAAGACATAAACTGAACAAGTTTCACAGAAATGTGACAAACAGAAATGGAATTATGTGTCCCTGAAAAAAAGTGGGGTCAAAATCAAAAGTAGCATTCAGTATCTGGTGTGGCCACCAGCTGCATTAAGTACTGCAGTGCATCTCCTCCTTATGGACTGCACCAGATTTGCCAGTTCTTGCTGTGATATGTTACCCCACTCTTCCACCAAGGCACTTGCAAGTTTCCAGACATTTCTGGGTGGAATGGCCCTAGCCCTCACCCTCCGATCCAACAGGTCCCAGATATGCTCAATGGGATTGAGATCCAGGCTCTTCACTAGCCATGGCAGAATACTAACATTCCTGTCTTGCAGGAAATCACGCACAGAACAAGCAGTATGGCTGCTGGCATTGTCATGCTGGAGGGTCATGGCAGGATGAGCCTGCAGGAAGGGTACCACATAAGGGAGGAGGATCTGAAATGGATACTTACAATGGCAACAAGCTCAGTCCGATGATGCTGTGACACACTTCCCCAGACCGTTATGGACCCTATGGATTCTATGCTTTCCATTGCAATCCTGAGAGTTTCTTGGGAGAGTCTCTTGCAGATGGTCGAGATAGCAATGTCATGTGATGACCATTAAGTGAAGTGGTATTTCCTTTTTTATAACATGAGTAAGGAGGGGTCTGAAGGAAGGTTATGTGCTATCCTGAAAGGTTTCCTTTATTCAGACGATAGTTGAGAATAAACTGATGTGCATTCCTACACAAGGTTGATTCAAACTGTAAGGCACCATTTTGGTGTCATTAAATTGATGATTTTGAGGAATTTCTTGGTGGATGAGGGTTCCTGTGTCCCAAGTTTTATAGCCTGGAAGAAAATATCAGTTTACATCCTGGATTTGTCATTCTTCTGCCCATAACACCCATGTGCTCCTCTGCCCTTTAATTCTCCACCCTCTTCCCTCCCAGTCTGGCTCTCCACAGCTGCGGGCAAGCCAAGGGTGTGTTTAAGTGTTAATTTGTCAACTGCTGCAGAGTGGCATCAGGTTGCCTGTGTTGGCATTAGTGCGATGGGAATGCAACGGTAACAGATGGACTTCAGACGTGGCTCCTTAATCGTATGCAAAAACGCTGCCGTTGTCCCTGTCTGAGAGACTCTTTAAGATGCATTTAATTTAACTACCCATTTGGATCTTAGGTACAAATTAATGTTAGCTTTTTTTTATACTTTTTGATATTATCCACATAAAGATAAAGTATCATGGAATTACAGAAACCATTAACTGATATCACAAAAAAAAAAAAATGCAAAGAAAGAGCAATGTGCTGCCCCCTTGTTAAAGGAATGTTCCATGTTGAATATAAGTTAAGCTGATTTGACAGCATTTGTGTCATAATGTTGACTACCACAAAAATTGTGGGTATAGTAAGGCACTTACAATATAAGTGAATGGTTCCAGTCCACAAATACTTAAATGCATGCTGTTTTAAAAGTATAGCCACAAGACATAAGCATTATGCATAAGTATTATGTTAAAGCAATACTCTGGGTTTAATACAAGTCAAGCTCCATTGACAGTATTAACGAGACATAACAAGATATAAACAATATGTGTTAGCATGATTTTAGTGTGATACAATTGCTTACTAATCTTTTCTGTGTAAAGTTATAGCAAATTTTACAACTTAATTTCCATGACGATGTAATGTCAACAAACCGCAAAACCCCAAAATGACAGTAAAACATTTTATATCTCAAATAATACATTCTTTTTACAGTATAATTAATGTGTGCTTCACATTTCTGCCTTTAAACCCTCCAATAATTGGCCCCATTCACATCCATTGTAAGTGCCTCACTGTGACTTCAACTTTTATGAAACAGAGGGATGAGTCGATTATGCCAACATTATGCCACAAATGCTGTCAATTGAGCTTAAATGTATTAAACCCGAAATATTCCTTTAACATAATTTTTGTTTTATTAGTTATATCCAATGTATCCAACCATAAACAGCCTACAAATAGGCAAATAAACTATTTACATAGTGGAAGACTTGTTAATTTGTATTATTGTTATTTATAAATGTAACTTATTTGTGTCTTTTTTATATATTTTAATTTAAGAGAGTTTCAGGCTCTCCATGTTCCTAAGAACACCACTTTGTTGTAAAATCACTGTAATGCAGGCCTTCTCTTGGCTTATTGCTTTATTAGAGCATCACTGTATATTCCCTCTCATCTTCAGTCTGCTCTGCCTCTAAGGCAGTTTCTCAAAATAGTCTTTGAAGTCAGTGGATTCTCTTTATCTTAGAACTTAGTGTTCTGTATCACCACAAAACCAACATTTGTTCAGCTGTCCCTACCAGACCATGATACAGTTCACTTGACACCTATCTACCACACTTGATGCAGTAGGCTATATAATCCCTCTGTGATTTTCCCAGTATAGTTTTTAGTTTATAGTTTCAGTCACTTGATTACACTTGTTTTCATTGTAACAGTCTGTTCAGGTTTATAACACCCAATTTAAAGGCTCTTGATCTTGATCTAGTTTGTCATTGTAATCAAAGCAAATTTGGCATCTATGAGCTTGGATTCGGATTTCATCCTCAGGGAGATTCCTTGTGAAATTCTGCAATATATGGATGCCTAATTACTAAGTCTGTCTCTACGCTACTTAACCTCCCACAAACAAAATTTAATACAATAGATAATAAATGTACTGTAGGTAAATATACTGTACATAATGTACAAGTGTACTGTTTGCTCACCAGAAGGGGTTGTGTTTTGTATGTACATGTTTTTTTTGCTATTGTTCTTTTCTGGTTTATTTCCATAGTGACTCATACCAGTATTACTGTATAATAGCCCTGAAAGTGAACCTTGAATCTGGGACACCTGGCTTTAAGTAATTTGAGTCAGGAGCTACAGAAAAGCCACTAGACCTTCACAAACCTCATCCGTCCCTGTTTACCTCTCCTTTTCCTCCTTTGAAGGGTCTCATTATTAAACTTTTTGAACTGGCTCTGGAACAAAAGAAGCAATCTTAGCAGAGGCAGTAGGGAAATTTATGCATATGCATTAACCCATTTTATTAAATAAAAAAATGGCAAACAAAACTAGCTTACTAGAAGGGAATCCTATAGCCAGTAAGTAAACTTGTAGATACAGATTCTTAAAGGCAAAACCAAATTTTCAATCTAAAGATGTAGTATGTTTGTTCTTCTTAATGAATCAAGCAAAATCAATTGGTGAGTCAGTCTGAATCAAGGACTGAATCGATCAGACATCTCCCTACCTCACAGAATCAACTCGGATGACTCAATCGCTCACTAAACAGGAGGTTTACATATCAGACTCAAAATTATTTGAAAATGTTTCTATGTTGTGTACTTTTTGAATGTATTTTGAAAAACACAAATTTGTGAGGTTGGTGAAACCAAAATCAATCTAATTACTGGTGCTGTAAAGGTTCACATTTCTCACAGTTCAGTTTGTATCAATGTTTTAGTGTCATGGTTTCAGTACATTTCGATAATTGCTATGTTCAGAAATGTTTTTTTTTTTTACTGCCAAATCCAAAGTAAGTATACTCTATTAGGTTACAAATTCTTAACAGGTTTCCCCTGGTGTAAAATCCCTATGGATTTTCTACCGTAATCATAGTTTGACCATGGTATTTTAAGTAAAACATAGTACCCACAAATTCAACCATGGTTACTCTAAAACTATAGTAAAACCATGGTTACTATATAGACAAAACCATGTTTAATTGTATCAGAACCATGGTTTCTGACATGTGTTCTGTCATGGTAACTACAGTATTACTATATACTAAAACCATGGTTAAATCTTGTTAAAAAAAATATTAATTATCTGATTACAAAATCACTATTATCTTAATACCTGCATTATTATGCTACATGGGTCAACATAAAGTTAATTTCATTCTCAACTCAACATATATTCAACATTTGAAAGGTGTACATCACTATAAAAGGAATATCCTTGCTGTTAAAATGGATACAAGAAGGGACGTCGTAACTCGGCTCAAGTGCTTTAATCATACACTGAAACCCCAAATCTTTATCAACGGAGTAGGGCAACATATACTTGTCAATGAACACTCAAATCACATTAGTTATTGTTTTATGTCTGTCTGAATTAGAGTGCCTAGTTAACAACAGAATAGGGGGTCCAGTTTCAGGCTCACCTGTAGCTCATCTATACCAGGGTGATGTTGGTAAATTGTTAGTTATATAGATGTATTTACCAGTATATGGCACTTGCGTCAAGCAATGTCTCCAAACAGTGCCTGTTTTGTCAGCGTTTGGCTCGACGGTTGTTCAAATGACAGTGTGTAGTAAAATAAATATCCACAACAGTTTCAGAATGTAGTTTTTATTCTGTAAATGTATTTAAAAAAGGAATACACATTTTTAAATACAAGTATTTCTGTGTGGTAGCAGGAGCCCCTTTCTGCACAATCAAAATCCTGTAGGAAACACTGTCAAAGCTGACTGTTGTGGCTACAAATTGACATGTTGTTTCCAAAAGTTAATTTACCCTGAAATGACCCCATTTTGCCAAATTACTGACAACCGATATACCCCATTAGAAAATTTTGCTTAAATTCAAGTGTGAACACATTTCCATCTAGCACTATATATTGTGTTGCGTGAGCAACATCCTAGACACGGGTTCTGGTCCAATGGGAACCAGCAAGTAAATCCATTCACATTAACAATGTTGAATGCAATTCTGAGGTAACATTTTCACTGTACTGTTAAATTTTTACTCCCTTGGTGGTTAGGTTTAGGTTTGGGGTTTGTGTTAGGGGTAGAGTTAATAAATATGCATTCCTGTTGACTGTATTTATAATTTACATCTACAAAATACTACTTACTCTGTGAAAATTTCACCTGGAAACTGGAGCTCACATGTGCCCATGCATGATACAATTCTTAATGCTTTGGTCACTGGGGGCAGTGATTCAAATTTTGGTAAGCACAAACAGATTTCAGCAGAAAAACTTTGGACTGGCTTTTGACAAATTCACAGCTTGATCAGTCTCAATTCTAATGCTGAAACCTTTAATGCCTTTCTGGTGGGACCAGAACTTGGAAATAGTAGCTAGCCGCATCTGACAGTCAGCCTACAAGCAAACTTATGGTGAACTAATAATACAAAAAAAAGAGTAAATGGGAATGCAGATATGCCTGACTCTTTGCTGCTGACAATCAAGGAAACTGCTTGAAAGGGAATATATTTTGTCTGGTGATTTACACACTAGCAGGTCCTTATAAGAGTGCTTTCAAACTACCGCATTTGGTGTGCACCCGGGTTCGAATGGTGTCAAAGTTTGGTTGTTTGGATGATGTGAACACTGTTTTTCATACTCAGGTGTGCACCCGAGTCCACTTGAAAAGGTGGTCTGGGGTATGGTTCATGCAATCTCCAGTACGGTTCGCTGCTGATATGAACGCAATTGTACCAAATCGTGATGTATTTTTTGCATCTTTGCAGGTTCCCGATTTCAATTATTTTAGTATAATGCATTTGTCATACCTGCTTGTCTCCAAATAAATCCCCATCAGACATTCTTCACATCTTTTGCAATGCATCCGTGGGGTTGCAGAGCACAGATGCTAACGTTCATCACATCATTGCACATTCAGTGCATCCAAGGCAGACATACGTCATTGGCGTATCGTGCATGTAAAGTTTTGGTGGTTAGTCCAAAGAGATGAATACTTTAATAACACAGCAATGCTGATGTCTTGTTGTTACCACCAGTTGCAGTGGTAAATAGCTGCTGCTTGTATTCATGTTGATGATGCAATCGGACCGCGGTTCGGACCCAAATAATATGATATGTGAATGTGGATTATTTCTGCTAATGCACATTTTTTGCAAGGTGTGTTGGGGTGGCATGCTGAAGCATATGTGTAATCCTCCGCTTAGCAGTGTGTTAGCAATTAAAACTGCCAGCATTAGCGTTAATGACAATTTTTAGAAACTGCATCCATTCAAAATTGAATTTAGTCTCAGAGGCAAGTTTGCATTTCCTGCATATGTATTGATACGTTGAAACGAAAGACCAGGCAGGCAAGCAAGTGAGTCTGGATGCACAAGGAGTGCACATATAGTGAACAGGAGGACACCTATTATTGTCACAATCTAATGAAAAAAACAAAACATTACTGAGTTTGTAAACAGCCATGCATGGTTCATAGTTTTCTCTGAGTAAATCTCTTCTGCTCGTTTTGAAAGACTTCCATTGCTTTGCTTTCTGCCTTTTTTTATCCTTTGGCAATTTTTCATTTGAACATTTTAACTTTAACATTTTAAGGTTCTGAAAGTGTGGTTCCACTAAATGGCATCTTGACACAACTTTGACTAACAGGTTCTGTTGAAAAATATTTTTTTTGCTTTACTGTTTACTGTAGTGCACTTCTAAAGGGCAGCTTGATTGCCGTTTAACCACTTTAAAATCAGAGTAACTTGAAGTTTGGCAACCTGCCGTTTTCAAAGTAGCTTCCTCAACACTGAATATGTTGTGTGCGTGCATTTGTGTGTCGTTTTTGTTTGTGATAAATGTCAGTTGTGCTCTTCTCACTTGCATTGGAACGATTTCCAATTAATTAACATATCTTCCTAACATACAGTTTGTTGTGTGTTTTAAGTACTATCATCTTACTCTTAACTTTATTCAACAAATAAATAAAATACCTTACAACACCTATAATACTGTTTACTAAAACATTTTTTAAATGTTGCTGAAATCCGGTTTTCTCATGAGTGTGAGTGAAGCATTACTGTATGAGGATTACACATCTGATCTCTACAATGTATTGGAGACTGTAGAATGAATCAGTTTACATCCTTTTCATCAAGATATTAGTCTTTTAATCCTTACAGAAGCTCATAATGCCAATCCCCTTGACAGAATCTGTGCTTCGCTCATTTCTTTATTTCATTGCAGTCTCACAAGAACATTACAATAACATTCATGATATTACTTTCAAAACCATCTAATGATGATGACCTGACCAGAGAGAAGTACCTACACCTAACAACTAGCCTATGGCTTGATGCTGGCAGGGATGTTGCACCCACATAAACACAAGTTTATTGGATCTTTACAGAAGACCATCTTGGGATAGTATCGATGGTGGTCTAAAAGTTACTGAGTACAATAGATAGAAAAGAGATCTCCAGAAGGAGTGCTTGTGAGCTGTGTACTTGTGGTAGTAGTTATTTTTTTCATTCTGTATTGTGTACTGTAATATATATATATATATATATATATATATATCATTTGCTTACTCGTAAGTATGGTTGTCTTATTTTTCTCAAGTAATATCTAAGCATCTAAAACAAGGCATATTTACTACAAGGTACTCTTATTGAGAAGCAAAACGACATTCAGTAAGATATGAAGTCTCATTTTTAGAGAAATGTAAGGCAAATACAGTAGAATACAAGAAAATATTTTTTTGCTGTGAGTTATTTGTTATGTATATGATCCCTTTATAAGTTGCAATGCAACAATGCATCAGGTGTAATTTAATCCAAACTGTCAGGCTCAGAGGTATTTTGTAATTGTGATCTGTTATCCATCAAATTTTCAGATCAACAAATTAAAGTGCAGCAGAGCATTTACTAGCATGATTTTGAATTCCTTAATACAAATTATGAGGTGAAATGAAAAGCAAAACAGCTCAATGCATTTGGGAAGATTAAAATGCTGAGAAGATGCAATGCACACACAAAACCTTATGAGAACTCAAGTGCATGAAGTCAAGGGAGAAGAGTACGTTCTCCATGTAATGATATTCATACACTTTGGTAACATCTGAACTCTACTGGGCTAACCGTGGGAGGTGTATAGGCTAAATCCACATTCCAAGATATCTGTTATTTGTTGTGGTCTGTTTTTCTATGATATCTGAAATCTGCTGGGAACATTATAAAAATAAAATAAAAAATTTGAAGTCCATACATGTTCAGTGTTAAGGAAGGTCAGCATAGACTGGCTGTCGATAATGGAAGAATGCTCACAAATACATATAGTTGAATGGATATTCAGCTTTTGTGATCCTTCAGTTGAGTTGTGACATTAGCAGAAATTTTCTCACACACATTGGCTGGAATGTCATGTAACATAGACAGGGCTTTTCTTAATTGAAAGTGCACCTTTCTCCTAACTTTGCCATCTGTAGTTCATGAATAATCATTGAGAAATTACCTCTTCAGGGTTTTTCAAATGTCTTGCCCTTTTCTTGGGCGAGTCCAGCAAGGTAATGCCAAAGACTGGTAATCATTTGACTGGTTCATACCCCCTTCCATGCCACGCCTATTTACACTCTTTCTTTTTCCCACTTTCTCTCTCTTTTTAACCTACACAAATCATAGATTTTTCAGAGGTTCTATCAAATATTTACAATGTGTGGTAGTCAGTCCTCTTTCTTTGTGAATTTGGAGAGTGAAAATTATTTTGAAGGCAAAGTCGTAAAACAAAAAGATAGAGACAGACAGACAGAAAGAAAGGAAGAGAAGAGAAAGTCAGAAAAGAAAAGGCTAGATAAGAGTTATGGAATAATTTCTAGAATTGTGTTTATAATATCAATGTCTCACTTTGGAGCAGCTCCTGAATATATTTAAATAAGTAGATATACTGATAGAGATTGCTATCTGGGCTTCTTGTATCTTCTTGCTTTCTTCTTAGCACCTCTGATCAAATCGATTCCAAGCAGATTCTCACATTTCAGGCTCGGAGGACACAGTTATTTTGTTTTTGTTCCACCATCTGTCACACCAACTTCTTTCTTTGCTTATTTTTTACATGTTACTGTAGTTTCAGAATGAAAGGATAATTTAATTACAGCCAACTTTCAACTTTTCAGGAAAAGTTTAGATATATTAAATTGATAGATCATCCAAAATGAAAATTCTTTCACCCTAATGTCTTTCCAAACCTTTGATATTATTAAACACCAATGAAGAAGTTTAACAGAATCTCAGAGCTGCTCTCTTCCATACAACAAAAGTGAATGGGGACCAGTGGATGTCAAGCTCCAAAACGGATAAAAAAAATCTCCATTAAAGAACCATACAAGTAGTCCATACAACCTAACACTATGTTGCATGTCATCTGAAGCTAGATAATAGCTGTATGTTTGGAACAGACTGAAATTCAAGTCATTATTCACTGAAAATCTGTCTTGATAGCCATGCTTACATGCATTGGAAAAGAGAAGCTTGGACGTTCTGCTTTATATAACTTCTTGCGTTTCAATCTAACTGGTTTAGAACTACATGAGGGTGAGTAAATGTCATATATTTTTAAACATTTTGAGTGAACTATTCCTTTAAAATTAGTATGTAGAACAGGGTTGCCAAGTTGGGCTGCTTTTAAACAGTTTTTTTCCTGGTAATTTTCTTTTTGTTGAAGTATTGACATGTAGTTTAATTAGGGCTCTGCACTTGCTCATGTACTTGTTAAAATGCTCTGATACCACGCAACACACATAGGCCTTAACTGTGTACAGCTGTTGTTGTGCTCGGAAATTAAGCACATTCATAGAGCACGTGCAGAGACACCGACAAACATTCAAATGTGTAAAGCGCACTTTCCTCTCTCGCGAGTAGCTTTGGGCAGTTTGTGGATCACTGAACTACGATTGGATTTTTAATTTTAATGATTCACAAATATAAGAGTGAGGACATTAGAATATGCTCAATATGCTTGCTTGTCTCTGCAAATGTACTTGATTGCTGTCGGTTCCCTCAGCATGTACAGCATGTAGTCTCCTATAGTCCTTGAAAATATTAAATATGCTATCCTCAAATCATTACAAAAAATAAAAGAATCAGTGAGTACCAAAAAGTATGCATCTGTGCTCGTACCAATCTCTAAAAATATGGTATACGTGCATCTCTAATATGAAATAAATGTGTATGAAATGTTTGAATGAAATATTTTGTACTCTCCAGTTTATATTTTTCCAAAGGTGGGAATGACCGCTATGGTTTTTGAAAGTATTTAGGGGATAGATATTTTTATGAGGAATCTGGTAGGGAGACAGCCATTTGAAAATACAGCCATTTTAATTTCCATGGTAAAAGATTGGCAGATTATGGATAGAGTTATATGTGTACATTTGTATTGGGAAATCAGCAATTAAACACAATAAAAATGTCTTGCTGTCTAATGACATCTACAGACGCATTTGCCATTGATTAATCTTACAGTAAATACAAAATCTTTGTGTTTAAACATTGGCCCCTAACTCTTACTTAGTTTACTAATTTTAAGTCTTGACTTGTACAACACATAAATAACTAATATTGGCATTATATTCATGCTTTTTAGCCAGAGGGGAACTGACCATCACAGTGACCCTGGTTTCTCCCAAGGTTATTTTTCTCCATTTAACCAACATCTTATTGAGTTTTGTGTTCCTGGCCATAGTCACCATCAGCTTGCTCACTGGGGGTCTAAATATATTATAATTTATTTTAAGGCATAGTTTACAATCATGTTTTTATTATTATTATTATTAAACTGCACTATTATGACTCAAATACATTACTATATTACAGCTTTTTCTGTTAAAGCATAATTTTCTGTAAAGCTGCTTTGAAATTATGTGTGCTGTGAAAAGTGCTATAAAAATAAAAATGTATTGATGTTTGATTGGCTTTTGTCACCCTGAAGTAGATCAACACAAGGCTAATTAACTCTCTTCCCCCATTTGATTTGCAGTACTTGTTTTATTTATTTGTGATTTATTTTTTTTGTTGTCTTTTTTTCTAAAGGTGGGAGGGACAATGTACAACACAGGCCGCCATGTATCACTGCGACTGGACAAAGAGCACCTGGTGAACATTTCTGGTGGACCACTGACGTACAGCCACCGACTTGAGGAGATCAGGTTACACTTTGGCAGTGAGGATGGACAGGGCTCTGAGCATCTCCTCAATGGCCAGGCCTTCTCTGGGGAGGTGAGCCTACCAATCCTGTGTATCATGAGTGGGCTACACGCCTACACTGAAACCGAGAAAATTGCTTACATTTTTTTGGACTGTCCAGCCAAATGTGGATTATCACATTTTCACAAAGTTTTTCCTTGAATCTAAGCATAGTTTAGCCAAACCCATCCATCATAGAATAGTTCATAATCTTAGAGACTGAATTTTGGTCTTTGCCTTTGCAGGTCATACCCGACCATAATGGACCGCAATAGCTGCTTTTTTTGACAGCTTATGGACCTATTGATCTGTTTAGTTGACCATCTATGCAAAGTGTGAAGATAGCTTGCCTCATAGTTCAACAGATGGTGTAGGCTGAAAACAAAGCTCAGCACAGGAGAGAAAATATAGCTGTAAAACAAATGCATATTTTGGTGGTTTTATGCATGAATTGTAAAAGTGTTCCTCAGAGCATATATTTCATGAATTGGTTTGCATCAGATTATAAAAAGTAAAGTTTGGGCCCTGATGGCATGAAGATAAATAATACTCTTTAACATACCAAAAAAATATGAAAATTTGAAAATAAATATATTTACTAGGGGTGGGAACAGGCTATATAGATTTATTTTGCATTATGATATCAATTCTTTATCCAGTGCATTGCCATTTAAAACTGATATATTGCAATATTTTACTGTTTGGACTTTGGTATTTTGCACAAGTGCTGAACTTCCTGCTTTACTTCATTTTAGAGCCATACCATAGTGCATATATGTAGGTATGTCAGAGTCAGTAAAAACAAAAACAGGCTTCAGGAAATAGCTTACTTTTGGTTCCATTGTGCTTATCAATAAATTAAAACTCTTACAGTCCTTACTAATGAAGAAAGTTCATTTTTAGCTCTTGTTGTGTTTGTATTTTGTTCAAAAATAAATTATTGACTGTTTTAACGTAATGCCACATTGTGTTGGTAACACTTTACAATAAGGTTCTATTTGTCAATATTAGTTAATCATTGTGTATCATAAGCTAACAATGAACAATTATTTTTTCAGTATTCATTAATCTTGGTTAATGTTAATTTATCAAAATGCTACTGCCCAATTTTAGTTCCTATTAGTTAATATTGGATAAACTAATGTTTACAAATACAACTTTTAATGAAAGAAATTATCATTTACTAATATCAATAAATACTTTTAAATTATTATTCATTATTAATTCATTAGAGAATTAGGAAACCTGCTTAATACTTGGCTGAAATACTGGCTTCTCCAATCACAATGCTATAGCTAGTATATTCTACTTTGAAGGTTCCATTTTATGGCCTGAATTTCTGTTTATGTTTTGGCCTGTGTGATCCCGCCCACTGCCCACTCACCAATAGTATTTAGACACTGCCGGGTTGCCAAGTTTGCAGACATACAGCACTGCATGCTGCACCCATGGAAGCCAGCAAACGAACTGGATCAGAGATAACAGATTCCACCCGACCTAAAAAGTCTCGCCATCTGTCTAAAAACCACCATGACCAGAGGTGTAGTAAATCAAGGATAAATATTGCAGATGCCTTTGGATGATGAAGACAGCTTAAAACCCAGAAATCCTTTAAAATGGATGCTGAGTTGGTTAATTTGCACGTCAACATTCTGGCAACCTGCATGAGCTTCGAGTCTGGGGCGGGGCAGACAACTCTCCAATATTTTGAATTTGGACTGCAGAACCCATTTCAAATGCTTGATGTCAACAGCACCTTTAATGAATAGAGCCTTATTGTAAAGTGTTACGATTATGTTACGATTACTTACACTTATATATAAATATTAATGGGAAAAATGTAACAAAATTATTGATTCTTGCTGTTAAACTATCTATGCAGTATCATGAAGTAAAATATCACAATACTTTGATACAGCAATTTTTCCTGTCTAAGTAGTCACCCACTAACAGAGTCATAATAGCAGGAGAATGCATCTCAATTACGCTCAGTGTAATTCTAGCAGGCACTGCACTACACTGCAGTCTTCATCATTTGATGAAGTCTGTGAAGCCCTGACATTTCTCTTTGAGCATAATAAGAACAACGATTTGTGTGGCAACAAAACAAGCATGAGCTTGATAGGCAAATCTGCAGTAATTAATAATTATAACTTCTTTTCTCCCCCTGAGGCAGCCAGCTGATAATTCAAAAAATAATAAATTAAAGTGTTAACAGTCTATCAGGGCAAAACAAAGCGTGACCCGGGCACCAAAAGACCAAATCTGTTTTTCACTCTTGTGTTTAAACCATTACTTGTCTTGACAGACAGTAGAGGCCAAATGATCATTCATTTCTGCTGTAGTTGTCATTGATTTTGCTAAACATTCGGTCTTTCTTAACTCTTCAGTTCTTAACCAGGGCTCAATAATACGATTTTTTTTTTTCATACATAAATAAATATATATATACTTTATTTATATATATATATATGTGTGTGTGTGTGTGTGTGTGTGTATAAGTATTTCTGTTTTTCATTGAACATTAAGTTTGCTTTTAGAAAAACAAATTATGCTTTAAGAAAAAAACATTTACAACAAAACATGTATTATGTTCTAATTTTAACTAAAGAGTTATATAACACCATGACAGCTATAAACTCTCTTTTGCTGGAAAATGATGGCATATGGTGAAAAAATTACTTATTTGTTTATCATTTTCAATCCATTGTAATTGACGTTTCTAAGATTATCACAAATCATTCTTTCAATTTCTACCAAACCACATGAACTGTATGTTAGCCAGCTATATAACTTTACCTTAGTTTAAAGCTAAGTTTGCAACAACAATGTTCAAAACATTACAGAAAACCAAATGTTTTAAGTTTGCAAGGCATAAAAAACATATACATGATAAACAAACATAAGGTGTAGCAACAAAGCAGCACTGGCCTGATAGACACTCACACACATCCTTATTTGTTAGCCCTTTTAACCTCTGAAGGAAGCAAATTTCTTACAATAGTCACAGTGGGGTCTTACCCCAAACAAATCAGTTTTTAAAAAGGTGTGGTGTTTTTGAGGGAGTGCATCTGCACACGTTTATGAAAGAGTCTTTGGCAGCACTCTTCACATGCTTCAGAAGCCTGAAATCCATGCCACCCCCCCCCCACACTCATTAATGATGGAGAAGCTTTGGAAAAAGAGCCTGAGAATGTTAAATGAACCAAATAAACTGGGACCATGCCTGCCCTTGAAAAGAGAAAAGAGTTAAATAATGTTATAACTAAAAACGGCAAGTACATTAGCGATACCTCTCCACCAGTGACTGTTTTCATCCAAAAAGCAACAATGCTTTTAACGTTTATTTGGATGTCTGCCTCTGTATCATTTAACAATAAGCATCTCTCTCTTTCTTTTTGTTATCTACCATTTCTTCTCTAATAATAAAAGATTATGTCTGACTGATGCTCATGGCACCCAGAGGGAAGGTGCCTCACTGTAGATGCATTGCAACACCTCTGAGTTAATACACGCTTCATTTTCCATGATCCATGAGGGCGGTCTCACTCGCAAGCCGAAAATGAAACGCCACTAATGAAATGAGTGTTAAAATATTTAAGGTTTTTCTCAGAAACTTCATTTAAAAACCTGCCTAGGTGGTATCCCTCAATTTTCCCCGAGTAGCTTGGGTGAAAACAGCCAAAGAAAAATGTAATGAATTTTCGAAGCTCTTGGAAGCATGCACAAGCAATTGGAAAGCTTTTCACAGTGATATGGTACTTGTTTGTTTTATGTTACCCATTTCGTTTCACATGCTTCAGTGAACCTCTCTAGACATGCTGCTTTAGTTTTCACTAATCATTTTGAGTTAGTCATTATGTTTTAGTGTTTTAACCCCGGCCTGATTTTATGAAAATTAGGTGACTGCGGTGACTTTTTTTTTTCATTACATGTGTCACGGCAGTTTTGAGGTGAAAAGTCTAATGTGTGGTGCTAAAATCCAGTTAAATGTTCTCCAAAACAGATAATGTTTTTATGGTTAGTTCTCTATCAGGTTTTAAATGAACAAAACCTACCTCCCAACTCCAAACCTTAAACCTAACCAATCGTGTCATTAAAGCAAAAGTGAAATGAAAATGCTGAGGCAACCCAGTCATTTTGTGCTTTTATACTTTTATTAGATACTCACCTACATATGTACACTTATTCCAATATAATTAGCTTGCGCTGTGGCTCACCTGATAGGGTGTTGGACTTGAAGTCAGAGGACTGCGGGTCAAGTCCAGCCATTAACTCAAGCTGACACGTGACTTTATGTGTCATGGAAGCAGCAGAAAATTAACTGGTTGCTTCAGAAAATTTCCTTTTTCCTTTCAGTTCTGCATTTTCAAAAACTAATGGTTATGTTTAGGCATTGATATGGCAAGGATGTCTTTTTTAACTTCTCATATATATTTTTACAATAGTAATGTTATGTTTATGCATTGAATTGGTAAGGATGTATTTTTTAAACTTCTTATTTATATTTTTAAATACTATTGGTTAGGTTCAGGTTAATGTTTTAGGTTAAGGAGTTATGTTTAAAAAAAAAAAAAAACATCTAAAATACACCTTCAAACAGTGTCTGAATACAACACCATTTACTTGCTTTTGGCGCCCCCAGCTGGACATTTCACTGTAAACCTGCAGCTAAAAGTGATGCACACCACGTACATTTTGAATTGCAAAAATTGTATCATGGCTAAAGAATACAGCCGCTAGCATCAGTCGCTAGTGTGCCTCTTGAGGCCAGGGAAGTGAGGTTTACACATACCAAACAGCTGTCACATACCAGCTGGCTCCTGTTAAATTCGTTGAACATTTACTTTTCAAAACCATAGGGATTAATCCCACTCTTTGCTGGTATAACATCTTTCACTCTTCTGGAAAGGCTTTCCAATTGATGTTGGAATTTAGCTGAATGGATTTACTCCCATTTAGACTCAAGAGCATCATTGAGGTCAGACACTGATTCTGTGAGATGTGCTTGCAGTCATCCCAAAGGTGTTCAGGTCTGGGCTTTGGGCAGGACAGCCAAGTTCTCCCACACCACACTCAGTACATTATTTCTTTATGGACCTTACTTTGGCACAGGGGCATTGTCATACTGGAACAAAAAAGGGCCCTCCCCAATCTGTTACCAAAAATTTGGAAGCTCACAATTCTTTACAAAGCCACCGTATGCTGTATCATTAAGATTTGTCTTTACTGGAATTAATGGAATAGCCAGTCGTGTTAATTTCTTGTTAATCCACAATCTTTTGGCCGTGTAGTGTATTTGATCGTCCTTGGCATGAAACAGTTTTAAAACCCCTGTATTTACTGCCTGACCCTTTATTCTGTTGAGAAGTTTAGTTATGATACGCATAAAATTATAGTTTCTGTCAGCAGGTATGCACTTTATTATCACAGTATGTCATAAGATGTCAAGACATAAATGCATATATGCAGATTTATTTAGCAGAAAAGTTGTTTCTAAAGTAAACAGTGTCAGACATTGAAAAAAAATTGAATAAACAGGAAAAACATAAAACATAAACATTAAATAGTTGATGGCTCTTTGAAATAATGAATTAACACCATTTCCAGTGATTTGCAGAATTGTTTTATAGCCCACAATTCCCCTTCTCACCCTTTAATTAATTTCTAATTATCAATAGCAGCAAAATAACACATTACCATCACTGTTCAGTGCTTGGATACCAAAGTAAATTTGCATATTAAAATCCTTCTTTTCACATGTATTAAATATAATCTAGTGCTACACCAATAAAGTATGTAAGAAAATTGGAAATAATTAAACTTTCACCATAGCCAGTTTTTCTTTATTTTATGTAATAAAGACAAAGACTAAATCAGTAACACATTACAATAAAGTAACATTTGTAGGCATTAGTTAATGCATTAGGTATCACAAACTAACAATGAACAAGATATTTTTTCAAAATTTATTAATCTTTGTTAATGCTAGTTAATAAAAAATACAATTGTTCATTGTTAGTTCATAGAGCATTAACTAATATTAAGATATACAACATTTTAATTTAAAAAATGTATTATAACAAATATTAATTAATTATGTAAAAGTATTGTTCATTGTTAGTTCATGTTAACTAATTTTGTTAACTAATATTAACAAATAGAACCTTATTGTAAAGTGTTACCACTAAATCGCAAAAAAAGCTCTCTCCAACATATCTCTTCCTGTCAAACCATGAGAATATACTGCATTTTCAAAAGGATTGTGCACACAAAAGATAAACATTCTGTAATCATTTACTCACACTCGTGTCGTTCAAAAGCCATATACACTTTGGAATAATGTTCTGTTTTTGCACTTATAGAAATAAATTGGTACTTTTATTCACCAAAGTGGCATTAAACTGATCACAGTGTATAGTCAAAACATTTCACCCCATGCTTCCTGTAGCACTTGCTATAGATGTGGCTGTCTTGTTGGGAACTTCTCACGCACCTTACAGTTTAGCTGATCCCACAAAAGCTCAATGGGGTTAAGATCCATAACACTCTTTTCCAATTATCTGTTGTCCATTGTCTGTGTTTCTTTGCCCACTCTAACATTTTCTTTTTGTTTTTCTGTTTCAAAAGTGGCTTTTTATTTGCAATTCTTCCCATAAGGCCTGCACCCCTGAGTCTTCTCTTAACTGTAGTACATGAAACTGGTGTTGAGCGGGTAGCATTCAATGAAGCTGTCAGCTGAGGACATGTGAGGCGTTAATTTCTTAAGATGTACTCTGATGTACTTATCCTCTTGTTTAGTTGCACATCTGGCCTTCTACATCTCTTTCAGTCCTTGTTAGAGCCATTTGTCTTTGGTCTTTGAAGACTGTAATGTTGACAAGTCAAGTGGTTTTTATTGTCGTTCAACCATATACAGTTAGTACAGTACACAGCGAAACAAGACAATGTTCCTCCACATAAATCAACATAGGACAAACACAGTACCACATGAGACTACACAGACTAAATAACATTTCTACAAAAAGTGTACGTGCAAACGTGTGCAAAAAGTATGGGACAGTACAATAAATTACTAAAAGGAACAGGACAATAGGCACAGTGAGAGACAGTGCACCGCCGACCAGTACACATTTGTAATCGAGTAGTGCAAAAAGATGACACTTTCTAAAATGCTAAATGTAAACATAACATACTTTGAAAGTGTTCTATGGACATAACAGTTATTGAGGTAGCAGCCAGGTGTAAAGTGACAATGAATTAAAGTGCAACTATGTACAGCTTTGTATGAAATCTTCAGTTTTTTGTCAATTTCAGGCATTGTATAAACTTCATTCCTCAAAACAATGATTGACTGACGAGTTTCTGGAGAAAGCTGTTTCTTTTTTACATTTATGGCCTTATATTGACCTTAAGACATGCCAGTCTATTGGATACTGTGGCAATGTTAAGCTTCATTTATCAAACCAAATAGCTTTCAACTGTGTTTTATGTAATGGCAAGGGAGTTTCTAGTACCAAATTAGCAATTTAGCATGAATTCTCAAGAATAAGTTGTTGGAGTGATGGTTGCTGGAAAATGGGGGCCTGTCTAGATTTGATAAAAAATATTATTTTTCTTTTTCAAATAGTGATGATGTGTTTTACATCAGTGATGAACTGACTATACTTTGTGATCAGTTGAATTCTACTTTGGTGAATTAATTGCCAATTTATCTCAGAAACAGCTAAATCTGTACGTTATTTCAAACTATTGGCCAGTGTAAATTTCTTTCTTCTGGCCAAGCACTGTCAAGTTCTTTACTGGACATAAAACATTATTAAATGGAAATTCCAGGTTCAATACATGTTAAGCTCAATCAACAGCATTTGTGGTATCATTTAAATTACCACAAAAATTTATTTGTGTATTGAACCTGGAATATTCCTTTAAAGCATCATAAAAGTAGTCCACATAACTCATACTATGTTCCATGTCTTCTGAAGCCATATAAGCCATATTAACTCTTTCCCCGCCAAACACGAATTTTCCGGGTTTTATGAAAAAACGCTTCCCCGCCAAACACGGAATTTTCCGGGTATCCGTGTTTTAGGTGGTATACAGTAAGGAAGACCCGCGCGCATGTTTTGAAAGAGTACGCAACTCTTTGATCAAAGAAACAGACTGCGATCATCTCAAACGTGAAGTGGAACACCATACTAATACTAAAGCACTTGTTTGATAAAAATGCCTTTTTCTCAGCTTTTTGTCCGAAATGTTGTTTTTGACAAAACCTACCTGTGTTCAAGTGGCAATAAAAAAAGAACAAATGAAGATAAAATAAAATCGTTTTTTTTTTTGCCTAAAAGCAGAGGCTCAGATCTTTATTTTGATATATAGCATCTTCATATATTCATGGAAGAAAATATTCTTAACATTAACAGTTGTTATCACCAATCAGAAGAGCAGCTTGGGCATTTTCCACAGAAGAAGAAAAATCTCATAGCTTTTTAAAAATATTATGGTGAATAAATTATGACATAATTTTCATTTTTGGGTGAATTGACTCTTTAAGATCAGTAGCCCTATTCTTGAATAAAATGCAGACTGTGTAACACTTAAGTAATAACTGGTAATTTCCCTTGAAGTTAGCTGAGCTTTGCCTTCTGCTCCTTTCTGCTGTGGTGAGTGTTCTTTTCACATAGCATCTTACACAGGCTACATGATTTTTCTCAGGGAAGCTCAACTTTAACATAATCAAATTGTATTGCTCTCCATACTTCCGGACTTTCTGTTTATTTGCTTTATAAGTGCATGCTCTGATTCGTCCACTATTGGATGGTGGTTCCAGACGACTGCATTTCATTTGCCCTGTTAGCACTGTCCACCCCTCTTTCTGCTATCGACTTGCTGTCTTCATATTTTGCCCATCGTAGGTCTAAGCCAGCTATCACACAATAAAGAGCTTGTCAGGGGGCCCACCGGAGGCAAGAGCTGCCTCCCATCGTAGCAGACACCTCTCTTCTCACTGTCTGACAGATCTGTGTGTGTGTGTGTGTGTGTGTGTGTGTGCACGCGCACACATGCAATAAAGTACCTCCTGCAGAACATTTCCTACAACTGTTAAACTGTGTTAGAATGTGAAGACAAGACATGATGTCATTGATTCTAAAAGTTTGGGCTAGGGTAAAAAATTAACAAGGGCACAGGGCAAAATTTCTCTAAAGGTGACAAAAATGCATCGGAATTTGAAAATGTCTGGTAAAAAAAAAATGCCCTTCTAAGGAATTCCACTAGTACTTATTTGTAACATTTTATATAGTTCTTAATATTCTATTCTGGGCCTAGTATAGTAATTACATCAAATATTTATTATTAATTTACATTTATGCTTAACAGCTTATCTGATTATTCAGATTGAACATGTAATGACTTGATTCAATTGCAGTATTTGAAATAAAACAGTCATAGTATGTCATTTTGTATAGTTAGAAAACAAATATGCATTAACAAAGCCCTTATAAAGGTTAAAAAAATTACCCCATCACATAAAATATAAGATATCTAATTATTTAGATTTATTATTCAAATTTATGTCAATGAAGTGATTATATTGAAGCATTTGACAAAGGATACAACATATTTTTATACTTGGATGGCAATCATAGCTCTTTAAAGAAAAAGTACATTTCTGACACTGAGCCAGAATTTGCCTGACCCAGAAATGCCCACTTAGACAGAAAGAGGGTTCTGACTGGCATGTAAAACGATCAGTCACAGTTTGTATTGTTCATATGTAGAGGCTGTACCCTGGCAAATTTCAGAAAATCAAATCATTTATTTCATTTTTGTTGTATCAACCTGGTACCTTGTAAACATGACTTTGTTTCTAGGTGAACTGATATAAAAAGCCCATGTGCCTTAAACTGCAGAAGTTGCATCAAATCAGCCAATCAGATTAGTGCTCACTAGATCGAGAAAGTGTCCCCTATCTGTCACTCACTCGACGTTGTGTCGATGAAGTGACACTAGGGATCACTCTTGGGAGCCCTAGACACCTCTGATCTTTAATAAAAGGCCAATGGGAATTGGCGAGTGGTATTTGCATGCCACTCCCCCGAACATACGGTTTAAAGGAGCTGGCGGCCGAACTGCTCATTCAGATTTTCTCTTCGGAGCCGAGCTGTCGATGTTCATTGAGATGAATTCCCACGGCTTCCCATTCACCTCTGCTGGATTTCTGATGGCACATTACAGCAACTTCTCCCACACTGGTGGTCTCAGTCTGTTGACAGATTTTCACTCTTTTCAGGGAGAAAAATGAAAAAAGAGGGAATATGCACGACTGGGCTAACCTGCCTCTATTCTTTTTTTTTTTGGGCAGTCGACTTGTCCCCGAAGGGCCGTTTGATGCTCATAACAACATTGGGGGAGGTTACATGTCAGCCTGGTGCACTGGCTACGAGGCACACAGTAGTCTACCCATCTCGGCAGTTCTCATAACACAGTTCAGCTAGTTGTGGCATTTTTGCAGGGGACCCCTAGTGTCACTTCATTGACACAACTTTTGAGTGAGTGACAGAAAGGAAATGTCCTGGTTACTTCTGTAACCTCTGTTCCCTGATGGAGGGAACAAGACATTGTGTCCCTCCTGCCACAATGCTGGACTACCTGCTAGAAATGGCCAGGACCTTCTCTCTCATCTACTCAGCACAAAACCTGAATGAGTGGTTCACACGCCAGCTCCTTTATACCCGTGGGCGGCTGTGGCTCAGTTGGTAGAGCGGGTTGGCCACTAATCGGGTTGGTGGTTCGAATCCTGGCCCACACAACACACACGGCCCAAAGTGTCCTTGGGCAAGACACTGAACCCCAAGTTGCTCCCAATGGCAGGCTAGCACCTTGCATGGCAGCTCTGCCGCCATTGGTGTATGAATGTGTGTGTGAATGGGTGAATGAGTCACAGTGTAAAGCGCTTTGAATACCGTTAAGGTTAAAAAGGCGCTATATAAGTGCAGACCATTTACCATGTTCGGGGGAGTGACATGCAAATACCAGTCACCAATTCCTATTGGTGACTGGTATTTGGACGTAACAAGGACGTTTTCCATTTTTGTGTGCAATATGCATCAGATGGTTTGTAAACGGACAGTGGGCAGTCGTCTGAGGCTGAAATTACATCTAAAACAGCTCTCCAAATCGTATCTTCTACTCTTGTGATCTCACTAGAATGTTGCATCTGCCCCCCACTCTTCAAATTTGTTAGTTAGAGAGTTTGAGGAAAGCACTGGCTTCACAAAAAGAAAATCTAGTTAAATTAACATTCACTCTGTAATCACGTTCCTCCACACTTGATCAAGTTTATAGACGATCTGTCACTCCCTTGCTCCCCTTTTGCATATTTCATAATTACTATCAGCCACACAGTTTTTAATTTACTTTAAGGTTATAGTCAGGGTAGAAGGAAGAAACTGATCCCTTGGTTTTGACAAAAGAAAATTACGATGATGCTCCCAACAACTCTACATGGTCATCATCACATTGTTAGCAGTGAGCACTAGTTGGGTAAGACCTTGGATGAGACACAAATCAAGAGTGAGTGCACTTTTTGTTTTTTTTTGTTTCTCATTAGAAAAAGTTATTTTATAATAATTGTTCCCAGCTTTTGGAGCAAAAAAGAACGAGTGTTCTCTGCCCCTATCCAAACTCCCTAAGTTTTAAATATCTTTCAGAAGTATGGTGTGCGCTCAAGCAATTCACAGAAGGAAGATTACATGTGCTTCACAATGAATTTAAATTTGACAGACATATTCAAAGAAAGACAGAAGCAGCTGTTTACCTGTGATTTCGATTCAGAGCCATCTGTAATGACAAAAAAATGCTGTTATCCAAACTGACTCTTGGCTCTCCGCAAAACTCATTCAAATAGACATTCATTCAAACTCAGTCAAATTGACTCATTGTTCATATTCATTTGAGGTGAAAACAGGTTGTAAGATTAAATCATTAAGAGTAATTAAGTAATTACCAACCAAATTGCTATCAACCAGTAATTATTCCCAAGGATGCTTTCATATTTCAGAAATTCCAAGAGAAACATGGATTTAATTTCACAACACCTGCACAGCTGACACATTCAATATAGATAAAACCATTTTTATTTATTTTTTGTGGAAAAAGAGCAAAGACAATCCCTGTTAAAGTTTCTCTATGTATTGAAGCTGACACTCTTTTGTCAAAATGTCTTTGATGGTCAGTAAACAGACAAAGGTAGAAGCTTATCTGTATTTTATGCTCTAAAGATAAAGCATTGAACACAATGTCAAAGCCAGTTAATTCTTTTAACATGAACATTTTGTCTTTTTTCTACACAGGTACAGCTTATACATTACAACCATGAACTGTACACAAACTACACAGAAGCTGCTAAGAGTCCAAATGGGTTGGTGATAGTGTCTATATTTATGAAGGTGAGTATTGCCAGAGACTATTTAGCAAAGACGGGACACATCTTATAAAATGAATGAGAAAAATTGGAATGCCCAATGGTCAACAGATGTAGAAAGGGAAGTCCTGCCTTACAGGTAAAAGAACCAATCGCCTTTTAGAAACAGCCATCACCTGTGCCTCCACAATGAACTTGAGAAGGCGCATGCACTTTAGATAGACAAGCCTGGAAAACTGTGTTTTTTGTTTTGTTCTGTTTTTTTGTAATCTGAAGTAAAGAAGAACAATTTATGATACCACTGTTGTCAGATTTTACTGCCGATTTGAAATATGCTCTTAGATCGTAATCTTGACCAACCATTTTGGAGATTTCGGTCTTGCGCCATTCAAGTGTCTGAGAGCATTCCAAAGATGGCCGCTGGGTGGATTGACTTTCTAAAAAGACTTTGGCATTGCCTAGACATACAAACAAAAAAGTGATTTTTTTAGTGCTTTCATTGCTGTGTATCACTACATGACAAATTCCCTTTAGGCAAGCCAGGTCACTCAGCGGCCATTTTGGAACACCAGTGCAAGCATAGCTTCTATTTACTTGAATAGGGAAAGACCGAAATCTACAAAACTGTTAGTCAAGATTACGTTTAAATAATGTAATTCAAATGAACAATTAAATCTGACAGCAATGGTATCTTAAATTGTGCTGCTTTAGCTAAAATCAAGCAAATAATGTGGACACACATTCTCGAGTAAACAAACAGCTGATGTCTCTATCAAAAAAGTGATTGGCTCTGTAAACTTTAAGGCGGGACTTCCATTCGAACAGCCGCCATTTTGAGCATTGCGAAGCCTCGATAAAAAAGATGATTGGCTCTTTTAAGGCAGGTCTACAGCTGTCATATTTAGCGTTACGATTTCTCCCATTAATGCGTTTTATGAGTGGGCCATTTCTCTCCTTATAATGTCACTGCCATGTGCACTCTCCACTGCACATGAAGGTGAACTCACAGATTGGCATAAATGTTTGTACACAATCTTTTTCTTAAAGGATACAAGTTATTGCCCAATTTGAACCTCAGCACATTAAATAGATAAATAAATTCTCTAAACCTCAGGAACAATTAGCCATGCAATTACCAGACAGCATCTCCCTGTCACTCTGGAAGGACAAGGTTAAGAAATAACTTCCCCCGCTTCGTTAAATGACTGTGCGGAGAAGTGTCTGCAAAGATATGATAGACCATTACCTTATTTTCTCCCTCAGGACAAAAGTTCAAGCTAATCTAATTAACCTGTCCAATATCAGTGGCAGGCAGTCATCTTTGCCCTGGACTGAGCATAGTGCAGTCACCTCTGCTGTCTCTCCATACATAAAAGTGTTTAATTCATGCACTCTCTGACTCTATAGAAACAATTATGCAGTCTTTGCATCAAGACTCAATATGGACTCTCCATATTCTAAGATTAAAAAAGCAAGATGTCTGTTAATGCTATGATGAAACGTTATATAGATGATATTTTGGTGAATTGAGAAAATTTTATGTACTTTTATACAGTTAAAAACTTACCATGCTCTAATTTTCGAGTGCTGGTACAAACAAGCTACAGAAAATACAAAATAAAACAAAGTTTTATGTAACAAGGAATAATTCTGGATTCATCTGTTAAACATGTTCAGAATGTTTGGTGCAACCCCGTGCCTCTTAAAGTTCTCACAAAATGTTGTTTCTTGTCTATCACTCATTACAGTATGTGTCAATTCCATACATACAAAAATGTGTACTGTCATGACAAATATTTATTTTATATTGACAAATGCAGCATTCATTTTGATTAAGAATAAATTGATTATGGGTTCAAACTGACTGTCAGCTCAACATCTGAAGGGGTTGACAGAATAATCACATTTAATCACAAAAAATAACATTTACTTGTGAATTGCTAGGATTTAAAAATGTGGAAAAATTTAATAATATTGTAAGACTGCATGGTTTAAGGGAAGAAGGGAAGGCAATATAAGAATTAACTTCAGCCTTTCCTTGAGAATGTATTGATGTGTGTGAATTGGAGTAGTGCTGTGTGCCGAATAAATAAATACAAGTTTGTTTTTGTTACTATCTACTAATAAGACCTATTTCAAAAGAGAGAAATTATCTAAAAATCCCAAACAATTTCTTTACAATGTAGATGATGGTTTCATAAATATATGAAGGTGTGACAAAAAGTAGGCAAACAACTGTGAAACCTTATAAAAGAGGCATACTTTTTTGTATTAATATCTTCCTTTTGTCAGGATATAGTTATGTTTCTTTTAAATATATTAATACATGTCGGCCTGTATCCCTCTCGGAGGCTTGATTAGCCTGATAAGGGAACGGGTGTGTAAAATCACGACCCGGCCTTGCCCTCCGCCCTGTCACACCCATTCTTAAAAACACTTAAGCAATGCATACTTAATGGAGAAACACTTGAAAGAAACATTCATTTCTTTAGATTTATTTTTTACATTGAACTGTAACTTTTAATAGGCTAAAGGAGTGTGCTCAATAGCACATTACCATATTAGCATACTTTTGCTTTATTTTGGAATCTAAATTGGTAGCAAGATCCATGAAATTTCACTGGTATCGGAACCGAATACTGGAATTGTGGTATCTTGACAGCACTATTATTAATAATAATAATATATAAAATATAAATACATTTTATTCTATATGAAGTATTGAGCTATGCTCTGGAGACAGGTGGAGATGTTGAATAAAATTAATAGTACATTTGTTTTAATGACATTGTATTGATCATCTCTGATTCCAAAGTGTCGAAGTTCCAAAATTTCTACAATAATGTAATTCTTGCTATATTTTACAAAGCTTCCAGAATCTTTGGCATACACACTCACACACACACACACACACACACAACACACACACACACACATATGTATGTATATATTATAGGTGCATCTCAAAAAAATGTAATATCGTGGAAAAAAAAATTATTTTCTTTTTTTCGTATTTTAATTCAAAAAGTGGAACTTTCATATATTCTATATTCATTATACATAAAGTGAAATATTTCAAGCCTTTTTTTTTGTTTTGGTTGTTGTAATCTTGATAATTACATCTTACAGCTCATGGAAATCAAAAGTCCAGTATCTCAAAATATTAGAAAAAAAAAAAATGTATAATACAGAAATATCGACCTTCTGAAAAGTATGTTAATTTATGCACTCAATACTTGGTCGGGGCTCCTTTTACACGAATTACTGCAAATAATTATTGCTCATTGGTCCAAAGTCCTCTTGTCAGATGAAAGTACATTTTGCATTTAATTTGGAAATCAAGGTCGCAGAGTCTGTAGGAAGAGTGGAGAGGCATAGAATCCAAGTTTCTTGAAGTTCAGTATGAAGTTTCCAATGTAAGCGATGATTTGGGGTGCCATGTCATTTGCTGGTGTTTGTCCATTGTGCTTTCTCAAGTCGAGAGTCAATGCAGCCATCTACCAAGAGATTTTAGAGCGCTTTATGCTTCCATCGGCTGACAAGCTTTCATTTTCCAGCAGGACTTGGCACCTGCCCAGTGCCAAATCTACTAGTAACTGGTTTGCTGTCCATGATATTACTGTGCTTGATTGGCCAGCCAACTCGCCTATCCTGTATTGTCAAGAGGAAAATGAGAGACACCAGACCCAACAATACAGACGAGCTGAAGGCCACTATCAAAGCAACCTGGGCTTCCATAAAACCTCAGCAGTGCCACAGGCTGATGCATTCATTCATGCAAAAGGAGTCCCGACCAAGTATTTAGTTCATAAGTTAACATAATTTTCAGAAGGTTGACATTTCAGTATTATAAATTCTTTATTCTTATATTTTAAGATACTGGATTTTTGATTTCCATGAGCTGTAATCATCAAAATTACAACAAAAAAAGGCCCAGAATATTTCACTTTATGTGTAATGAATTTAGAATATATGAAAGTTCCACTTTTTGAATTAAATGATGGAAAAAAAATTACTTTTCCACGATATTCAAAAATAATTTTTGGAGATGCACCTGTATATATGTATATATATATATATATATATATATATATATATATATATATATATATATATATATATATATATATATATATATATATATAGTTGTGTTAATTATTAGTAAACATTGTTATTATTATTCAAATTATTTTAATGATAGTGGTGGCTAATACATTACCAAAGATTTATTGTGTTAGCAATAACTGTGACGTGTCTGGTGACTATGGTATTTTGGCATTAACTATAGTTACTATGGTCATTTTGTTATAAGGACACTTATGACAAAATTAGAAATAAACAAATTTATAAGAGCAGTTTAGAGAACAGTTTTCAGTTTTCATATTGTTTTGGTAAAATTTCATTGTATTTCTTATTGACTCTATAAGACCTGTGTTTGATGCTTTTCAGATTTACAGTGCTCATAGACTGCCCTTCCCAATCAGTGACATGACTGAGAGCAGCAGCGTTGTGACTACACTAATATTTTATTGCACTTATTTTTACTCTGTCATGGCTCATAGCCAAAGACCTTTTCCGAGGTACCACATGATGTGTTCCCTGTGTTGGTGTCACACCTGCAGGAAGGACTCCCAAGTGAGTCTCTGTAGTATGAATGCAAAGGATGCCAGAAATGCAGCATCATTGTAGAGACATCCACAAAATGGAGGAGGCCATTACATAGCCATTCTATTTGTGGTCCTGTACAAACAGCTACTTGGATAAGTTGTTTCTTGGAAAGGCAAAACCCTTGATTGTGATGGATAGTTAAAGCTATTCTTTTTCGTAGCAACATTTATTTTCATACACTGTGTAGTCCTCCCTAATTATTTCTTGGAAGAGATAATGGCTGACTGCAGCCCCAGGTAATATTTCAGAAAGTCTCAAAAGGATGCGATTAAAACTTTTAAGCCTCAGTCTTCAACATTCTCTAAATGATGAGGTCAGAAGAAAAGTGATTTGTGTTGTAGTCGTGAGGCACTTTTCTTTTAATTGCTGAAATTGAACGTGTTTTAAAATAGCAAATTAAATTAGAGTCAAAATAAAGTAAGATCACTGTTTTCTTTGTTGGCCCTGTCAAATCTCTCTTACTAAAAGGCTGTCATCTTTTGAAGAACTTGTCTGTAGGTTTTCATGCCAAACTCGTCAGTGGTTTCATAAGTATCACAGGTGTCATTTATTAAAAAGAAAATCGTTGGGTTCATCCTGGTGCAGTTGAGTAAAGTGTTTAAATACATTAATGGACTGAGTACATTTCAAATGACATGACGCAAGTGCCTCAGTCTTTTAGATTATAAACTTGAATGACTTGGAGATTTTCCTTTCACTTCCCTTAAGAGTTTCTTTTCTGTCTTATTTCTTTCAGTTGTGTTTTTTTCCATTTAGAAATAAAGTTGTCACTAATAATCTGCTTCTCTTTATATTTCCTCGACCCTTTCCCCTGCCTACGCCTCCTCTTCTCTTTTTCCCTCTCCTATCTATCACTCTGTCCTTATCCCTTGCTTTCATTCTGTTTCACCCTCCCTCCCTTGACATATGTTTCATTTCAGATATCCGAGACCTCAAATTCATTTCTGAATCGAATGTTGAACAGAGACACCATCACAAGAATAACATATAAGAGTAAGTGAAATATTCTGACATCACCATGAGCTATATTGTTGGTCATGAGATGTAGGGCTATATTTTTTTTCTTTGCATATTGTTCTGTACATTATATAAAAAAATACTGACCCTCTAGGGATGTGCAGCATCTGTATTCAGCTATAACATCATTTCAAATCAGTAGTTTTCATTTTGAATTCACTGTCAGCCATGATTACTTTAATGTTATGGCAGCCCCTGTGTGAGGACCCTCTCCATGTAAAATAAAACAGCTTTTTTTAAGGTTACTGATATGACTGGAGTCTTCATTTTAATGGTCATAGAGTGCTCATGAGTTCCTACATATATTTCAAAATTACAGTTCATGTCTTTAGGAGTTTTATTTTTTTTAATGAGGAAAAAAATTACTGATTGCACATTTAAACTTGAAGTGCATCAGAAATAAATGTAGCTATATTCGATTTATTATTTCCATTTAACATTTTAGCTTTGTATAATTCATAAAAAATATTTAATTTGTTAAAACTATTATTATTATTATTTTACACGCAGAACAGCGCATCATTCACTCTGAAGCTCACATAGATCATAAAGGCTATTAATTTGATTTAATCACAGCTATTTGCGGTTTTATAATCACATATGACAATATCAAGATTTTTTTGTTGTTATTTTGAGTAATTGTGCAGACATGAAAGATCGTGAAATTTGTCTAATGATGCTATCTTTAATAAATCAAGTGGACAAATAGAAGCATATTAAAATTATCCTGATATTCACAATATTGCTTAAAGGGGTCATGACATGGTTTTTTTTTATTGTATTATTATGTTCCCTTAGGTGCAATTATAGTATTAATATATTTTTTTTTAAGAAAAACTTTTAAAATCTAGTGATTTATGACCTTTTCCCACCCTGTTTCTCATCCTCTGATTCAAACAGTCTGTTTTGGGGGCGTTTTCCATTTAAGACTTCAGTGTTAACGCCCACTGTTATGATTGGCTAACGTCAGTGCCTATGTATCAATTATTGACGCCTCCAGCCAGAACAATATGCAAGTAAACTAAGTAAAAACACTGTGATTATTCATAATGAATGAAATTGCGCTTTAAAAAGTAGTTTAAAGTTTAAAATAGATTACTTACAGTTTGCGTCGTCGTTGTTCCCAGAATAGTCGGCACGGACTTATCTTTGAGCAACAGTTTTCTGGCAAAGCCAGCATCATATTGAGATTTGTTCTCAAAACAGTTATCCTTAAAATGTACAGAACAAACACTTAAGTTAACACTGCCGTGACTGGAACGTCCGCAAAAAATAAACTGCATCCATTTTTCCCTGACGTCTGGATCTTTCGGCAGCTTATTCAGAGGTTTTGTTTGACCACAGCCAGGAACAGCACATCTGTGTGGCATCGTAATTTTCCTGTGCACAAGTAGTCTCTGTCAGAGCTCGCTGTCCATCGACTGAACACTTGTGAGGCGCACGGCGATACGAAATGAACGTAGTTGTCTTGCGCTTAAATCGTAGTTATCTTGTGCTGGAGGCGGTCATATGCAAACGTTGGTACGTCACTTCTAACCGACACGTCACTTCTAACCATGAATCCAGAACGAGCTGTATTTTGAGCTTGATTAAATAAATGATTCGTTTAGAATGGGGAGGACGTCTTAAAATATTAAACTTGCAGGACGTTTTAATGATACAAAGACCTCTTATATACCAAAAGATCAAGGCAAATTTGGTTTCTCATGTCATGACCCCTTTAATTTTGTATCGCCAGCAAAATCTTTGCAGTGATATCCCAGCCCTATACAGCTCTATAAAACTGTCTGTGATTGTTCTTTGCAGGTGACTTGCATTCGCTTTGTTTTAGAAGTAAATCGCTTCACCTCCCTCACCTCACACAGATGACACAGGCATGTTCTCATATAAATCGATATAGTATCTTAGTCAATGTTACTCTTGACAAGCTCAGATTTCTAAGACATACACAACAAACGGAAACTGCGACAGCCAAATTATTTAAACTTAAGATCACACTGTGAGCAGTTTTATTCATAAAGTTTCCTTCAAATTACCTCCTTTAATGTAAGAAACAGTCATGTGGTCATAGAACAAAATGAGGGCAGGTAAATAAAGACAGAATGTTCATTTTTGGGTTTTCCTTGCACTTTGTGACCATTTTGAATCAAATTACTAATGAAGAAAATTAAGTTAAACAAGTTAAATGAATGGAAACAAAGATATTTATAATCATGTTCTTATTATTATTAGTTATTTATTAAATTTTTATACTGTATTAATTGAAATGTATGCTAAAGATTATGAACTTGAAAAACCAAGTTTGAATGTATGAGGCTTCTATGAGGAAGCCATAGGTGTGGAATAAAGTTTTCCATTTTAGAGAGCTCGGAGCACATACTAGTAATATGTCATGGGCTACACTGAAATGCAGAGTAGTGGAAATCTTCCATGGCATTATGCTTAAACTCACCAGATGGAGTTTTGAAAAATGGCTTCATAATTGAATTAATAGGGGTGAAAGAGTGAATGAATAGATAAAGCATTCTCACCCCTGGTGGCTTGTACATGTCTCCCAGGCCCCAGTGGTGCATGAACACAGGCTAGCCGAGCTCAGGGAGGACTCAACAGAACTATCAGGGGAAGAGCAGAGGAGTGTGGGCTTTGACAGCTGTCAGAACCCCACCTCCCTGGCCTCCCGCTTTGTTCCCCCACCTCCTTCATGCCGGCTGAATCTTACTAGCTCTTGTTGATCAGTAGTGAAGCTAGCACATGTATTTTTTAAACGTATCCCCCTCTTCCTCAGCCAAAAGGAATTATTTATGCTATCAGAGTTCTGCACAATGATGCTAGCAGAATTGCAAACATGCAGGGATTTTCATAGCCTCAGATGGAGTGGTAATTAATGAAATAGGGGTAGAATAATGAACTATTTCCTCTGGCTGACGTGAATCGTAACCTATTACTTGTCTGTTGTCAGTGAAAGGTGGGTTCAATATGTTCTGCTACTCATAAATTCAGCCCCACGTTATCTAATGTAGGCCCTCTTTTGTGAAGTCAAAATAACATAAGCTGTCACCGACCATTCACCAAATCAAAGGCAAAGCATACAGTGCATCCAGCTAAAAAGACTGGAGTGTTGGCAGGCAAAGATGCCAGATTTTTTTGTTACTGTTTTCTGTTAGTGCTTTACTGTTGTTGTTTGGACATCATTTTTAGACATTCCTTTGTTATTTAACACCCAGAAATTAAAAGTCTGTCATTATTTACTCACTGTTTCTAAGGGCATTTTCTTGTCAAATGTCACTCCAAGATGACAAAACCAAGGTTTGAAATTACCACTCGCCAACCAGCCAAATGCGGGTATTTAGTGTGCAGTGGTGGGTAGATGAGCAAAAATACCCACCAATGTGCATAAAATACCTGCATTTGGCGGGTTGACGAGTGTTCGTTTCAAACCCTGGTTTGGTGGGTAACCAGTAAGATGTCTCGGAGTGACATTTGACAAGAAAATGCCCTTAGAAACAAAGGTGCATGTTTGAAAAAACATAATTGATTATATTTATAAAAACAGAAGAAAGAAAAGTTGTTGATGCGTGTGTCTGATTTGCCATGGGTTTAGATGTCCTGTGGCGATCTGCCACACATGAGCGCAGCACGAGCTCTTCTCACGAAACATGCCATGCATAAATTCTCACTCTTTCTTCTCAGTTTTTTAGTTTGCAAGTACTACATTGAGTCTATGTAGTGTTGTCTATGAGAACACTGCAAACGATCTCAGACTATCTCAGGAAATTTTTTGAGAAATTTTTCTTCAAAATTTTTTTGAAGCCAAACCCATATGCTGTTATTTTTTTCTTTCTATGGAACACAAAATGACCACTAACGTAATTAATATGACTTGTGCGCTATATTCCAAGTCTTCTGAAGCCATATGATAGCTTTCTGTGAGCCTGAAATCATTAGTCCTGAAGTCATAATTCACTGATAATGTTTTCCACCAGTGAGCTGTTAACTCAAGAATCATTGCAACCGGATCATTGAGTTAGGTATTCGAACCGAGAGTCGAATCAGCTTGATTCATAAACTGGATCAATCGATTTATTGAAAAGAACCAGTTTAACCACAATTCGTTTACAAATTGGATTCTTCAGACTTTTTGTCATTTTTGTTGCTTGGAAGATGTGGTTTTTGTTGTTGTATAGAAAAGAGGAGCATGAAATGTATCCCTTTGTTTCCCATGGGAGAAAAATTAACAGCCTATGGATTTAGGATAACATGAGGGTGAGTAAATAATTGCAGAATTTAAAAAAAGTTTGTGAACCATCCTTTCACTATTGTATTTTGAAGAGGTGGCTGGAAGGTATGCCATTTGGTTTATGATTTATTTTGAATATTAAAGTGACATTCATCTTTATAAATGGGCTTTCTAGACTGTCTTTATTAATTCAATTTAATGAATAAGCTACAATATTCAAGGATGTGTTCCCTCCCTTTGTGTAGATGATGCATATCTTCTCACGGGGCTAAACATTGAGGAGGTGTATCCAGAGACATCAAGTTTTATTACTTACGAAGGGTCAATGACAATCCCACCATGCTATGAGACCGCAACGTGGATTCTGATGAACAAGCCAATTTATGTTACAAAGATGCAGGTAAATGAATGTAGACTCGGCTAACACCATACTATCTGAGGATGAAACATGTCACTTTTGGCATAACAGATATACAAACTGTTAATGTATACAGTATAATCTGTTCTTGAGAGACATACCCACATGTTTGGTGGATCACACATAATAATTAGTCTTACAAAATGCGGGTTCCCTAGATATTTTTGAAATAGATCTGTTAGCATTATATTAAGTATGTGATAATTTCCTGACCTGCCATCAGAGAGCCAATGTAAAATGCTCCGTGTGTTTATGTTGTCCCTACAGATGCACTCTATGCGACTTCTAAGTCAGAATCAGCCCTCACAGATATTTCTCAGTATGAGTGACAACGTGCGTCCAGTACAGCCTCTGAACAACCGCTGTATCCGCACCAACATCAACTTCAGCATGCAGGGCAAGGATTGCCCCAACAACAGGGCACAGAAGCTACAGTACCGAGGTTTGTGTCAGTGTTTCTGTCGATCATACAATATGATCTTTCATTCTGAATTGAATTAGAGAGTGAAAGTTTGTTTATACCATTGTGAATCAAAAAGTTAAAAAGTTGTTACAAAGACTTTCCTCATTGATTCCAGGACAACACTAACGCCCAGGCGAAATGGAATAATATAGTGTGGGGTTCAAATATTTGAATCTATGTAGAAAATATGGGATTTGAAATCCAATTTAAACCTGATTTTGAAAAATTTAAACAAAGAAATGTTATGGCGTAAAATTAATATGAAATATTTAAGATTTGACACTATTTCTAGGTCACTGTTAACTTTAACCATGTTAAACCCTTTGAACGAAAGGTCAGTGTGTGCCTCCATTGAAGCATAGAAGATGCTTGTTGAAACATTCTTGAATAATTCTGGGGTAACAGATCATCAGGTTTTGAATAAACTTGTGGAGTACATGCCAACTCAAGCACGTGCTGTCGTTAAATCTAAAGGGGGGCATACCAAATACTAAGAAATTCTGAAAATAATGTACATTTTTCACTCATGTTGTTATGCTGATAATATCATTTTATATATTTATTATTCTATTTTTTTTTTTTTTATTGAAATACAAGCATTTTGACAAGTGGACTTTTGAACCCCCCTGTATAAGCTAGTTTCCAAGAGACTTCATTGAAGGTGCATCTAAAATAAGTGACATTTTCTTTTTCTTTATTCTCCTCACTGTGCAAAGTTGTGGCCTTTGCAGTGTTTGGTCCAATGTAAAGACAGTAGCTATGCTTGTCTATTCAAAAGACATCTTTTTAACACCTTCATGAAAGTGGTGCAGTAACAGTGGACATGAACGATGAGGTTAAACAGACTGATAATCATGGGAAGAACTGACTTGATTTGATCTGAATTTCACAGTACGAGCTGGAAAAGTATTGTGAGGGTTATAGCACAAGCAGCTGAAAATAAATGTGTAACTAACACTTCCGATCCAAAAATGACACAATATGTGATTCAAAGCAATAGTTCATAAAAGAAAGAAAATCACAGACTGTAATGACGCATTTCCAGTGGCGGGCCGTGCATTTAAAGTCTAGGCCTTCAGTGTGATTCATGCCATTAAGAAAACAACGTTTCACAATGAACAAGACACCATATGCCTTTGGGCATCAGACATTGTGTCACAGCTAACTAGTAAGTAATACCAATTGACATTTTAAAAACACATCCACGCACGAAAGTCAGAACTTGAAATGACACTTAATGCTCAAGCAAGCCTAATTTTAACTGCAGCATGACTGTTTTGTGAAATGAACGTCTCCCAGACAGACATTCAAAATCATAATTTTTCATATGAATCTACCAAGGAGGTCTATAATACCTGGAAAAATCTATCTAAGAATATTTGTGATTTAAATGTTGCTTGCAATAGATTTAGTTTAGTCACAGTTTATGGTTTTGCTGCATTCCATTCAAGTTGGATGTGGGATATTCCTACTTGATATCTCCGACCATAAACGTGTTCCATTCCCTGATATTCAGAACTGCAACACTCCCGTTAGCTTAGCAGGGGTTTGACTCTCATTAGAGATGTCTCCTAACAACCCAACAGATAAACAATGCTGCAGCACTAACATTTGTGCTTCAGGTGTACGATTATCAAAAGAGATTATAATGTTTTATACACATGTTTCTGCAGGCGTTAGTCAAACAAGTTTAATATCATGTAATGTAGAAATTAACTAATTTATCGATATTACTTAATAAAGTGAATGTTTATCACTTACTTTGTATATCTCCCTGAGTGTCAACATGTTTGTGTGACATCATGCCCCTGCATCACGGTGAAATTGGAGTTGAGAATTTCTGCACAAGCCTGCAAGTTGTACAAATCCTGACTTAAAGATGCATTTAATTGCACTTTTCCTTGTAGAAAGTTGTAAAATCCAACTTTCAGAGTTGAATGGAATGCAGCACTACTTTTCAAAACTTGATCCGACACTGAAGGCTCAAGCAGCCTTATTTACACTTAGTAACCTCCTGATGTTGCTATAACAATGCAAAAAGCACTTAACCAATATGCTTGAAGTGAAAATCAGTCCTCCTTTCCTGATTAATACATTAAGCAATCACACGGTCATCCAGAACATCTCAGGTTTGTAAATCCATAAGGATCTCTTTCTCAATGGCCATAGCAGTAGTAATGACAGTGAACTCATCAGCAAGATCTCGCGCTCTTCGCTTTCAAATTATGTACATCATTTAAAGCATGATTGCGTCACTAAAGGCCAGCTAGAAGGCCTCCACTGGGACATATCCTAAAGAGCACACCCACCAAGAACAAATAAATCAATCTTTTTGGCTGATGAATCTGACAATCTGACTTTAGTTGCTCATTCATTTGCACTGTTGAGGGATTCTGTTGAAATTCTGAAGGGGTGGAGCTCAAACTCACTCTGTTAACGAGCATGGCTTTGGGCATGTGATTTGTGAAACAGTAGTCACACTTCGCTTGTAAGCATCAAGGAGTAAATTCTGACTGGATAAACTTTTCGTTTTTCTATATTTGTTTGTAGATTTATTAAGAGTTGAAAGTGATTAAAATACATAGGCAAAAAGGTGATCGAGAAATAAAAATAGTTTTTTTATATGGCATGTTAGGCCAACAGAGAAGGCTATGCTGACCCTGAGAATTCGCCACTGTGCATTTCTGCCTTATTTAGAAGCATAACTCCTGCAAAGTTTTTTTTATTTAGTTTACATTTATAACATTATGATTTATAACACTTTGTGTTACATTACTCTGGTTGGAGGGGGTATTGTAAATGGTAAATGGTCTGCACTTATATAGCACCTTTTTAACCTTAGCGGTATTAAAAGTGCTTTACACTGCATCTCATTCACCCATTCACACACACATACACACACACATTCACACACTAATGACAACAGTAACCTAGGCATTAAGTTTGAATATCATTATTTACTGTATGTAGAGCAATATTTTAAGCAGTAAAGATGCATATTGCTTGTTGGTATTAAAATTTTTAAATGACACATTTGTCAGGCTTTCAATGTGTGTTAAACGTGCGGATGTGTATTTATTAGCATGTTACATGTCCGACATAATCATACAGACCTAATGAACCGAGTGAAAATGTGTTTTTCCAGTCATGCAGAAAGAACCTACACATATCTCTTCTCTGTTAATGACAGATTCCCATTTATAATTAACATTTACTAACATGATTAAACTATATAATTTGTTGAAGATTATTAAAACTGTAGTGCTGCCTATTTCCAACATTGAAATCTGCTGCTCAAAAGAACCCAGAAGCATGGTTGCCTGCGGTGTGACTTCAGAGTAATTTCATCAATAAGAGAACACACGAGCATGTTGGTGTTATAAAATAGTAAACAGAATAAAAATAATTATTAACTGGATTACTGAAGTAGATGTGAAATTAATTATTCAGCAGCTTACAAGCAAATATTTACCCTCCAAACCATATAATTACCCATTTCTTCAAATGTCATGTATACTGATAAACCACTAATCGTATATATAAAAAAGAAACTAGCTGGTAGCTGTGCCATCCAGCAGAAAGGGTTGAGATAATTAGAACTAATCTCATGAACATGCATCATTTATTGACTGCATTGTTGGAGAGGTTTACGAATCTCAGTAAAGTAGCAGTCTACTCTGGGAGCCATGGGCATCTTCAGATGTTATGCCAAAAATTCATTCATTTTTTCCTCGATGATGGCAAGTGGTCCTGGCACTGAAGCCCCAAATCATGATGCTCCCTCAACCATACATCACCGTTCGGATGATGTTTTAATGTTGGTATACTGTGCCCTTATTATGCCATACGTAGTGCTACATGTTCTTCCCAAACAATTCAATCTTAGTTTCATCAGTCCACAAAACCTTTTCCCAGTAGCATTGTGGAGTGTCAAGGTGGTCTTTGGCTAAATGTAGGTGCGCAGCAATGTTTTTGTTGGAAAGCAGCGGGATCCTTTGTGGTGTCCTCCCATGGACATAATGCCTGTTAAATGTTTTCCATATAGTAGACTCATGAACAGAGATGTTAACCAGTTCCAGTGATTTCTTCATGTCTTTAGCTGTCACTCTAGCTTTTTTTTTTTTACCTCATTGAGCATTCTGCAATGTTCCCTTTGAGTTGACACAGTACTAATTTGTCTCCATTTATAGACTATTTGTCTAACTGTGGACAGATAAATAACTTGGCTCTTCGAGATAACTTTGTAACCCTTACCAGCTTTATGCAAAGCAACAAATTTTGATCATAGGTCTTCTGAGATCTCTTTTTTGTGAGGTATAGTCCACGCCAGCAAATGCTTCTTGTGATAACAAACTCAAAATGTTTGAGTGCTTTTTATAAGTCAAAGTAGCTCTAACCCACACCTCCTGTCCCTGTTACATTTATTGGATAATAATAATAATAATAATACATAAGTCTTATATAGCGCTTTCCAAGGAACTCAAAGACGCTTTACAAATGAAACAATCAATGGTGAGAGTGGTATTATAGATTGTAGGCAAGGTGAAACAGATGGGTTTTGAGCAGTTTTTTGTAGGTGGTTAGTGAGTCCGAGTTTCTGATGTGGATGGGGAGTGAGTTCCAAAGGGTGGGGGCAGCGATGGCGAATGTTCGGTCCCCCAAAGTTCGGTGTATTGATTTGGTGATGGGTTTGAGAAGGCCTAAGTCGGCAGAGCGGAGGCGTCGGTAGGGGCGGTGATGCTGTAAGAGGTCTGTGAGATATGGAGGTGCCAAGTTATTGAGGGCTTTGTAAGTGATGAGCAGAACTTTGTAATGGATGCGCTGTTGTACAGGGAGCCAGTGAAGCTGTTGAAGGACAGGGGTGATGTGGTCTCTGGAGCGGGTGTGGGTGAGGAGGCGGGCAGCGGAGTTTTGAACGTATTGCAGTTTTTTTATATCAGAGGATGGGAGACCATATAGGAGACTATTGCAGTAGTCGAGTCTTGATGTAATGAAGAAACCTGGATGCCAGGTTTGCCAACTCTTGACTATAATCAGCATTTGTTGATGTCATTAGCCTAGCATACTTTTTTCTGACATGCACTCTGAATGTTTGAATGATGTATTCAATACGAACAAAAACAATACAATAATTTGTGTGGTATTATTTAAAACAGATTGTGTTTGTTCATTGTTGTAACTTAGATGTAGATTAAACCAGATTTTTAGACAAATTTATACATAAATGTTGGTAATTCCAAAAGGTTCACATACTGAATAACAAAATCAAACATTTCAGTCGGGGAAGTTTCTGAAATTTGGTTATTTTCACATGGAATACTCCAATTTAAGTTGTTAAATTATTGGTCATGTTCTATAATTGTTGTTAATACAGTAAATGGAAAACAAAAAAGTTTGCAGTTTCAGCCTTTTTAAGGTTAATAATGGCATTTTTTATGTAAAATGGCTATAATTACTTTTTTTTTATTCTCAGATATCAAAGAAACTTTCATATTATAGAGTATTGGTATTGGTGTTTGTTTGATTTTTTTGGAAAAATGTTTCATTGTTCACATTAAATACTGTAATCACAATACCGTAGTGTACCATTGCAAAAGATGTAGACATTTTACTAATGCTGAATGAAAAGCTGTTAGAAAAGAATGCTTTTAATTACAATCAGAAAATATATTTTTATTGTATTTTTTTATATTATATATAATATTTTATTTATTTTATTTTATATATTTTATTTTTATGTTAAACTGAATTCTGTATGAAGTAATCTCTGTAATCTCATGACAAAAGAGGAGAAAAGAGAGTATAGGTTCTGTACAAAATCTCACAATAATATTTCATTTTACCCTTTACAGTGAATGAATGGCTGCTGAAATAGAGCGAGGATGTGGACCAGCCCAAGAACACTTAAGTGCAAGGAACAGAATGAAGAGAAATGAAGGAATAGAGTGAAGACTGACATATGTCCTGCCCGATAATGTCATGACGTTTTTAAGAAAAAAGAAACCCCAGCAAGAAGAGACTTTGCACAGTTGGTAAAGAGATCCAATTTCATACATCAAGTCAAAACTAGTGACATACAGTTATACTACACAAATGTTTTGATACCTTTTTTGGGGAGAAAAAATATTAAAAAAAATTAATATTTATTTCATAGCCTCTTCACCAATGAAACTGAATGTTTTTAGCCTTTGTACATATGGACAACTTGCTATAAATCTGGGGAAAAAGGACATAGGACATTGAACCCACCGACCAATACAGAGACAACCTTGAATCATATCTGCATTCTCAATCTTTATTCTCACTCACGGTGTGGAGAGGAGGGAGAGGCAACAACATGGCAGGTTTATTGTCAATGCAAAAATCATCATACAGAAGAATTCCGGGTGATATTGTCTGTGATAAAATAAGTGTCTTGGCCTTGTAAATATAATTATTCATGCTGAAAATGAATATGTAAAGATACAAATAAACATTTAAAAAAAGAATACGTTGGGGGGGGATGTAAAAAGTTGAATATTTTATGCTTGGCACACTTTGAATTTCTGGAGAAGAGCTGATGCCTTTCTGTTTCATTGTTTACAATGGTCATACACTGTGTTTAATTAATGTTTCGGCCCAATAAATGTGTTTGGAAAGTTATTTTTGTAAATATTTTTCAATGTCTTCGCTTTGGATGCCCATATCAGCATTAATGTAAAATGTATTTCTGAGTGTGCACACATAAACATTGGATGAACTTTAAAAAAAATAATAAGAAGAAAGAGAAAATAACTTACATTTTCACAATTTTGGTCAGGACAACTCAGTAGCTACTTTGAAGACATGTCATGGACATTTCCATGTTTGCAAGCTTTGATGTCATGTAGTGTGTACACCTCAATGTTAACAAAATTACTTTATAGTAAATATACGATATGCATTTAAAATGTAAATTTTTTCTTGCCTAGGAAAACGGACCCAAAGTACTGATGACTCGTGCTGCACTACACAGGTTTTTGTCCAATCAGATGCTATCTAGAATGAGAATGTCCCGCCCCCTGCAAATGATCGGCAAGTAGCAAATCATGGTTAATGGCTGTGATGAATCTAAAGCCTGTTGGCCCTATAAAATGTCCAAACTTACTATTTCAATAGAGCACAACAGTGCCCGTCCACTATTTTTAGGCATCTTGCATCCAGAAGTATTTGTCCCATTATTTTTTACTTCAGTATTTCATAATATGTAAAAGAGTTCTAAGCCTTAAACCAAACAAACCAGCTTTGAGGTGAATTGCACTCTAACAAACTTTGAGGCAAAAAGTATTTGAAAATTGGACAAAAAGACAAAGATACAACTTGTACCGTACAAGACTGTAGCTACACTTGAATTCTTTAATGAGAGCATGAACTACAATACCATGAAGCATTGAGAATGAAATAATTGGATCAAAATGATAGAAAAAATATAAAATAATTAAAGTTGTTGATTATGGGTAGAAACAATATATTTAGATTTGATTGCAAAATGTTGACATATTTGAGTAGTTTGAGAGTGTAGGTACTCACAGTATGTCATGCCAGTGGGTGGTGGCTGCAGAGCCTGCAATTCTCTGATTGGTGATTTTATTTTTATTTATTTTTTATGAAGTTGAAATATCGAGGACTAATGACTTCAAACACAGCATATACCATCAATTAACAACTTCAGAGCTCATGGTAGGCCTGTCTTACATAAGTTATATGTTATCTCTGTCTTATATACAGTATGTCTTTCTTATATGTTATTATCAAAAATCCATTCCCTAATGTAGAAAATTTATTTGATTTTTAATTCCAGAAACAAACTGTTGCACTGTATAAGAAATACATCAACAGAGAGCAAAACAACTGCACTCGTGTAGCCATATCATGGTCTGTAAGGTGATTACTATTACTTTAACTTGAATCACCTGATCTAAAACACATTACATTTTGATGGTCTGTGTAGTAAAGTGCAAGAGAATGAGATGCATTTCTAATGCACACATTTTATGAGACAAAAGCCATCTTAAGAAACACTGCAGCATTCTTCCGTGTTGATTTGCAGTGGACTTAGTTGCCTTAAGCAGGTGGAAGCAGCATTGATCGCCCCACCTTCTAGTTTAATTATATCTCAATCAATGAAGCATACCTCCTGTTTTAGGCCTGGTGTGAGGAAAAACACGACTCGTAATTCTAGTATTTTATCTTCGTACTTCACAGATGGCTAATAAAAAGATAACAAGAGGCAGAAAATTTGAACAGCTAGCGTTCATGGTTATTGTGGCCGTTTTTCTATTAAACCTGCAGTGAAAGGAACCGAATTGAATCTTTTGATAGATAAATACTCTGTTTCAGTCCTCACTAATAATCACCCCGGGCCTCCAAACACCTCAGATACAGTATATCTCAGTGGAACAGACTCCCTTTTTCTCTGTGTGATACCTGTTCCTGCCAAGGACTATAAATGTCACCAAACTAGAAGGGAGGCGCTCGGATGTTCAGAGGAAATTAATGATATTCCATTAATAAGACAATGAAAAGGTCTCTGGCTCTCAGGGAATTTAAGTGCGGCAGCTGCTGCATTAAATGATGCAGAACATTTATTAAAAAAGTCTATAGAGAAGCAGATGTCCAGATGCTCAGAGTGTGAATGGGATCTGGTCAGACAGCATTGCCAAAACACTTAGAGGAAGGTCTGTAACAACCCAAAATAATAATTTTGATGACTGCCATTTTAAAAGACTTACAGGCATTTCTTGGGGTATAATGCAGATGAATCTGAACCTGAACGGTTAATTTCTACTGCCATTTTTCACTTTATCTTGCATGTTTTATTGGTAGTGGTATAATACAGTCCAAGTCCTGTTTCACCAAAAAAATCTTTTTACAGCATAAAAGAGAAGAAGCCATGAGCCAGGCATTTTTAAAGCATCATGTCAAGTCAAAAAGGACTTTTTAAAATGCAGCTCAAGACACCTGCAAGCTTTATCCTTCATTGTACCATGTCTAGATTTTTTAACAAACACATTCTGGGTGAACAGACCCTTAGAAAGTCAAATTTTGAAAATGACAAGAGCAAAGCTTAAACAAAGTGCAAGTTAATGAAAATCAACCCAAGTTAAAATGGATGCAAAGCTAGTCAAATTAAATACATGAAACACCTTTATTGATCTGTTTAGTGATTTCAGGATTAATTTAATGTTTTCATTTTGATAAATTTGACCCTCCATATTTCCCCACCTCAAATTCTGATTATGCAAAAATTTCTAAATAGTGTAATGTGAAAAAATATATATTTATTATTGATTTGTATGTTTAAATTGAAAGCACTGATTTCATTAAGACAGTATTTTTTGTACTCCTTTGAATATTTATTACAATTTCCTTTTCTTTTGGAGAAATTAAATCGTGTTTAAAAATAAGTAATTAAATAATAATTGTATTAATAACCCCAGTGAGCAAGCTGAAGGCAACTGTGGCAAGGAACACATAACTCCATAAGATGTTGGTTAAATGGAGAAAAATAACCTTGGGAGAAACCAGACTCACTGTGGGGGCCAGTTCCCCTCTGGCTAATATCATAAATATAATGTGACAGGCATGTGTCAAATTGATGTCCACACGAATGACCGGACATGGGGTTTCCCAGCAAAACATTGCCCAGAACATCACACTCCCTCCAACGGCTTGTCATCTTCCCACAGAGCATCCTGGTGGTATAATTTCTCCAGGTAAATGGTGCAAAAGTACACGGCCATCCACGTGATGTAAAAGAAAATTGGACTCATCAGATCAGGTAACCTTCTTCCACTGATCCATTGTCCAGATCCAATGCTCATGTGCCCATTGTAGGCACTTTTGACGGTTGACAAGGATCATCATGTGCATTCTGATTGGTCTGCGTCTACACAGCGTTGTGCAATGCACTGTGTTGTAACACATTCCTCCCGTAACTATCATTAATATTTCTGTAACTTGTGCCACAGCACAATCATAATTCCCTCCACCCTGACTAAGGCCCTGGTTCCAGCTGAAGAAAAACAGCCCCAAAGCATGATGCTGCCACCACCATGCTTCACTGTGGGTATGGTGTTCTTTGGGTGATGTGCAGTGTTCTTTTTGCACCAAACATACCTTTTGGAATTATGGCCAAAAAGTTCAACCTTGGTTTCATCAGACCATAACACATTTTCCCACGTGCTTTTGGGAGACTAGATGTTTGTTTTTGCAAACTTTAGCCAGGCTTAGATGTTTTTCTTTGTAAGAAAAGGATTCTGTCTTGCCACCCTACCCCATAGCCCATTCATATGAAGAATACGGGAGATTGTTGTCACATGTAGCACACAGCCAGTACTTGCCAGAAATTCCTGCAGTTCCTTTAATGTTGCTGTAGGCCTCTTGGAAGCTTCCCTGACCAGTTTTCTTCTCGTCTTTTCATCAAATTTGGAGGGACGTCCAGTTCTTGGTAATGTCTCTGTATTGCCATATTTTCTCCACTTGATGATGACTGTCTTCACTGTGTTCAATGGTATATCTTATGCTTTGGAAATTCTTTTGTACCCTTCTCCTGACTGATATCTTTCAACAATGAGATCCCTCTGATGCTTTGGAAGCTCTCTGCGGACCATGGCTTTTTCTCTGAGATGCAACTAATAAAATATCAAGAAAATCCTACTAGAACAGCTGAACTTTATTTTGATTAATCAGAGTCACTTTAAATGATGGCAGGTGTGTAATGACTTCTATTTAACATGAGTTTGAATGTGATTGGTTTATTCTGAACACAGCCACATCCCCAGTTATAAGAGGGAGTGCACACTTATGCAACCAGGTTATTGTAAGGTTTTGAAATTTTGTAAAAATTTCATTTTCCCCCATGAAGATGGGGGGAATTGTTTTTCAATTGAATTGTTCACATTATAGGTCACATTCTGATTCATTTCACATGATTTATCTTTGTCTCATTCTTTTACATCACAAAAACCTGGCATTTTAACAGGGGGGTGTATACTTTTTATATCCACTATATTTATAATATTATTTTATATATAATTGTATTTTATGTTAGTCTGGAATGTGACCTGGACATATTTTCATGAGATCTGCCTCGACATGATTTTCTTCCTCTATCTATGTGACTCAGTTGTTGTTTTTTGCGCTCTCTCTCCCCTTCCGTTTTAAATTCTTTTTATCTCATTCTAAAACATCCACCTGCAATACAAGCTACCTTCTCATTGTGAATCCCCCCTGCCATCAAGTGACTTGTAAACTGTTTGAAATTCTTCAGTCTTTGAGAGAATGTGCTCTCTCATGGATGCTGTTCAGCTTCACCTGAAGACAGACTTCTGTAGTCATCTCTGCTTTGTAATCCAATGAAAACAAGCATTAGGGTCAGAAAAGTCACACATGTTCCCTCGTAAAAGTGGCATAGAGTTGCCAAGATTTATTTTCTCTTCCTTCCTCTTTTTCTTTGATTAATCACAGTTAAGAAAGTTCAAAACCGCAGATTAAATTTGTGTGATTTTGATGTGATGTTTTATTGGCCCATGCCCTTTATTCAGCTGTGATCAAACATTCTACCTCCATGCAAAATAGGTTTTACAGTGGTTTGACAGTTTTTCTTTTTTTTTTTTAAATTACATAAATCTCGAGAAGAGCATGCTATAGATTAAACTTTGTCAGCCCTCATCCCAAAGTGAAGTATAGCCTTTAACATCAGCAAGGACTCATTTGATCCAAGGTTAAGTAAAACGAATAAAGTAACGTTAATTCATTACTGCTTTGATTCAGTTATTAGTAAAGGCGATAGTAAATAAAGAGATCACAGTTTCATAGTGTGTTATGAGACGTTATTCAGTAATTTTATCAGGTGTTTGATTGGTATAAATTACCCTTTCTCTATTCAAGTGACTGTGATAATCATTTGTCTCAATTCTGATTCACAATTGTTACAGTTTTCAATCAAATTATGGTGTAATTTAACCATTTCTTTTACAATTTTTTTTTTCAAATATGCTTCAAAAAATTTAACTTTCATTCCAGCCCACATAAGAATATTTTTTAGCAGTGAAGCATCACCGCTAACCTGTCAATCAACAGCTGCTCTAAAACAAGTGTTTAAGCTTTGCCAGTTATGGCAGCTTTAAAAGGAAATAACCGTCTGATCACGAAAAAAAAAAAAAAATCGTATACATACATAATCATGAGCTTCATGGATCTTCTTCAGTGTATCTGATATCAACACAGATGAGAAGCAGGAACACCTGAAGCTCCTTTAAAGAGGCCCTATAATGCTTTTTGGGATTCTACCTTTCCTCTAGAGTGTAATATAGCTATTGTTGCATGTAAAATGTCTGAAAAGTTACAAAGCACAAAGTCCACGCAAAATGGGAGTTATACTCTCTCACAGATAATAGTTCTATCTCTCAAACAAACATAGTTATAGCCGAGGCCAGGATGAGTTGGTTTAGTGTTGTCGCTATGTCTAGAAGATGTGGGGTTTTTTTCACTGCGAAAGCAAAACCTTTTATTTGGACTTCCAAAGACAGACGAATTGAAGAATCAGTGGTTAAAATGTATTTTTAGCACTATTCCTCAGTAGAACAACCACAACCAATGCCGGATTTTCAAGTTGGTTACTCCTGAAAGATGTTTCACTTTGTTGGAACAATCTGGTGCTTTAGGATCACAACCTGTAAGTATATTTGATTATTTGTGGATTTATCTGCTACCGAGAGTTTTGTGTTGTAGCTACGGTGTACACCCAGTGCACAGCTGTAGGCCTCTGCTAACCTGCTAGCTAAAGTTATTGTGTTGAAATAGATTTGCTAATCAGCTGCGGGTCCACTTTTACTTGCAATTGTTTAGAATTATGCAGATTGTTTTTTGTTCTTACTATCATGAATACTGATCAAGTGTGGAGATATTAATTTTACGTCTGCAATCCATGGTAGTGCTCAGCTAACTTGCTATGTAATTATATTGTTTTGGTAAGGATTTACTGTTCAGCAGTGGGCCGGCTTTTACCTAAAACTCTGTAACAAAAGGGTCGATGTAAGTGTCTTATATAATTACAAGCTGTAATGTTATGGCTGAAAAATTGTGTTTTATGAACATTAAAGCATGTAAACCTATTCTAGTAGACCCCAGAATAAAATTATGAACCTGTAAATTAGCATAATATGGGCATCTAGGAGAAACAGCACATCGTTTCTTTTGTGCTTTCTTTGTATTTTCAGACTTTGTTGCGCTCTAATATCATGAATTAACTCACTGATATAGCGATTGATGTGTGATGTCATGAAACAGAGACCCTCCCCTCCTAATCCGAACACAAGTGGTCACAGAAGATTAATTTAAGAGACCATGTGTAAACAGCGATGTGTTTTACCTGACCACATGGGATCTGATCACCCAAGACACAATTTAATTTCAGGTATAAATGGGGTCTTAGTGGATGTATGAAGTAATTTTCCCTCAGGGGTTCTCAGAGATTAACTATTGGTGTAGTTCATATGGACATGTTCCACTTATGTTTAAACAAAAATGTTTCCAAATACTTTTTGTGTTTCTTTGGAACAGTGTTGTTTGTGTAATTTTACACGTAATTTTATAATTTTTTACCTAAAAGAAAAAATATTTTTGTAAAACATTTAGTAAAAACTGCCATTTTATACATGGTTGCGTGATACTGTGCGATTAGGCTGGTCTCTTTCTCTATTTTTCTGTTGCACTATTCTTTTTCATGTTTTTTTTTTTTTTGCTAACAGATGGATTGCTCCTGCCTGCCAGTATGTTGAAGAAACCTTTCGCAAGAGCATGGCTGTAAATTGTTCTCTCCAGTCTACTGGGATTTTATTTTTACAGACTTGCTGAGCTCAGAATGTATGTTTTCATGTTTGTCTCCTCGACATATATAGAAACAAGGGTTGTAGTTTTTTCCCTCTTCCAGTGGCAGTTCTGGCTTACTTGGTGCCCTAGGCGAGATCCGATGTGGCGATCCCCTTAATATCAACAACAACAACATGAGAAACAGATCAATATTTAAGATCAGGTACCCTGTCGTGCCACCCCAGAGAGTGTGTTGCCGCCCTAGACGGCTGCCTATATCGCCTATGCCAGGATACGCTACTGCCCTCTTCTCATTTTAGCTTTCTCCCGCTCTCTTTCTCTCCACCCATTTATACTCCTCGCTTTGTGTGTCTCATTATTTTACCCAGACTGCACTGCTCAAGCCAAACCACTTGTGGTTATTCAGAGATGTTGAGGGTAAGCAGCTTTAGGCTGATTTTCAAATAGTTAATTCCCAGGCATTACGTATGAGTGCTTTGTTGTCCTTCCTTTTCTGAAGGCTGTTGCTCATAGTGATCTTAAGAAAGGCTGTAATATCTCTCTGAAAGCGATGCAAATCATTGGGAAAAATAGCATTAAGCCTGAGCATATTAAATGCTGAACATAATGCAAAGGAGGTCAGCAGAGAGAGAGTCGTAACAGTCAGTTTTGGATCTATAATAAAGTGTATTGTGCCAGTGTCCCTCAAAACATCAAATACTTCTAACATAGCCTCTAACAAGTTGGCAACACACATAAGAGTGTATATAGCATACGTAGTACATTATATACAGTATAATAGCATAGCTCCTAAATTATAACAGTATTTGTATGTATATTATATATTTTACTGTATATAGTGTGATAACTAAGGCTGTTGATTTAACACATTAATTCAACAACTATAAAATAAATAAGGTGTTAAAAATAATTAACAAAAATAATGTGACCACCTAAAAATGTATTTTTATTTCAATGGAGCAATACAAGCTTGAAATGCCACCTTCATTGTTTTGTGAGTCTCATTCAGCAGGGGGCAGTAAGCGTAGGTCCAGCTGTACAGAAGAAGGAGAGCGCTATGTTAGCATTTCCATTCATCTCTATTGCGGTGCTCAGTTGGTGCAGGTTTCCCGTGGCCACCCTGGAAGTAGGTGCCATCTTGGCACCAGATGTGATGTGAGTTGCTCTACAGCCATAGATAAATGACATCCTCGCAACACAAACTGCACGTTAATAATTAATTAAATATCTTACCACTGGAATTTCACATCAAACACTGACGTGAATGGTGATTAGCACAATTAAAAACTGCACATGTTGGCATGTTTGCTTTCAATGCAATATAAAATTCATCAGTCACCAATCCTGACAGCTACTATCACGTTTATACTAATTAACTTTTTCCCTTTTTGCTGTATAATGGCATATATCAATACAAATTCATAATTATATTTTAGAATATTTAATTTACGGGTAATCGTAATTAAGAGCTCATTGATTTCTACAAATAGAAAGAGTTAATTAACGTATTGACCTAATAATTACTTTAAAATCACATAATTCCGGATTGATGTATCATGAATAATGCATTACAGTTTAATTCACTATATGTTTTTTAACATGCTGCTATAATCAATATAGTTTAAATAACCATGACACAAGACTGTAATTAAATATTTGAAATCAAAATGTTTCTTGTAAAAAAAATATATATATATTATTTCGTCAGAATACATGGTTGGTTCTGAATGGCCATCAATGGGGAAACATGCTGTTAAGCACAGAGAGTTTAGTTCCAGCATCTACCAGCAGAGGCTGGTGGGGACCTGCTAAACAGCTAATTACTGCCCCCCTGGTACAGACAACAAACCGACAGCTAATCAAAGACAGCTGGACGGAGCAGAGTGCAGGGGTCTCAGGACATGGAGCATGTGCGATGATGCTGTAGTACGTTAGTCAGATTTCTGAAGATAACGTAATTTTGGTGAAATGCATCCTATTTTCTCAGTGGAAGAATAACCATCCAAACAGATGTATTCCTCTATATTTCACGGTAGCTGGTGCGCAAGAGTCATTCACTATGTGATGTCCTCTCCAATGTGGAAACTCCAGTAAGTGGTAAGTGCCTTGAGTTTGTGTAATTAATCAGTCTGTTGTATCTCCCAGCTTTGATGAGCCTTAATGCTGAAGTTGTTAGTTTAAAGCCATTTAAAGCTATTGCCTAGCTTTAGTAGTGTAGTAATAATACGAGCTATCACAGAGTTTTGCTGAATATAATCACTGAGTGATGCTGACTCACTTCATGTCACCAAATGGCTCATATTATACACAAAAATTGTGTTTTGCCTCCACCTGCTGGCTAAAATATGTAATGTCACAAAATGAAATGTAAAGAGACAGATGGCTCTTAACACATCTGCACTGCTCTTACACATTTGTTTAGAATGGCACAAACATAAGCGGAGTGATACACACCATGAACCGTCCCGAGTGCTGATGGTGTGAGACAATCAGTACTCATGGAAAGTCTCTTGTCCAATCAGATTTGAGGACTGGAACATATATAATAACATATTATGGAGCAGTATACCAGGAAGAGTCATCACAGTCAGCTCTTGTATTGTGCCAGTGCCCCTTAAAATATCAAATAGTCAGCTTCTAAGAAGATGGTAACCTGGATTAATGAGCGGGGGGGGGGGGGGTTGTTATTATTCTACCTCTCCAAACATTTCAGTGCACATAGGCTGAATGGTAATATTTCATACCTCTCTCTCTTTAAATCCAATTAGCTGAAAGAAAGTGCTTTGCGGCACCATGCCGCATCAATTATTCATTCCAGTTTTTACACCCAATCCATGCGGGTTCCTGCGCATATTAAACACAGAGAAAGACGCAGCCCTGCCAGATGTGCTGATCCTGGTCATTTTTATCTGGAGTCTCTCTAGAGAGATGCAGCCCCTCTACGAAAGCTCACACTCACATATATCAACATCTACTACCTAGGAAAATGATCCATAATGCTTATTAGCAACAGAGAGCACATCAGATTCAGAACCATTATGGTGTTTGACAAGGAAGTGTGATCTGAATCAGAAGAGGGACATTTTCACTGCAGGCGGTGTGGTCTATTTCATCTCTAGTTTGTGCATGAGAAAATGTTAAATATTTTTTTCTAATTCTATTTTTGCATGCCAAAATATTTTTTTTTATATGGCAAGAAAAAGCTGTGCCTGTAGCTTTGCCTCCAAATGCAGAAAATACTGTAGTGAATACACTATATGGCCAAACCCCTATATGGTGCAATAAATCCAGCACATTGGCTGTACAATGGGCAGGGGTGGAAAGAGTACTGAAAAATCATACTCAAGTAGGAGTACTGTTACTTCCCAAAAAATGTTGTGTGAGTACATTAAAAGTAGCTGTCTTAATACCTACTCAATAAAAGAGTTGCTCATTTAAAAGTACTCATGAGTAGTGAGTATTGAGTACTTAGTTGCAAAACCTTTGCACCATTATAATGAAAAATTAAATCCAACTTTTAAAATACATCACTTATCAATGATAAACACTACATGAATATGATTCCAAAAAATAAAAGGGAGACATGATAACAGAAATTAAACATTAAAAAGTTATTTTCAATACACTGATCACCATTTTAAATCAGAATGTATGAAACAATTACATTAAAATCAGTTAATGTGTAGGGTCTAAATTTCCCTAAATGCCGACAGAGCGTTATTGTTGTGCATAAAACATGTTCAAACAATGCAAGGAATGCAAAAAAATGCTAAATAAGCAGGATCACTTGGCACATCATGTCCTGCACAATAGAGGAGGTAGAGAAGACATGGGAAAAGTTGTTTGGTACAGGGGCTAGATCACCCTTAAAAAGGAATAATTCACCCAAAAATGAAAATTCTCTCATCATTGATGTGTATGACTTTCTTTCTGCTGCAGAACACAACTTAAGATTTTTAGAAGAAGATCGTTTGGTCCATACAATGAAAGTGAATCAGTGCTAAAATATTGAAGCTCCATAAATCACACAAATCAGCATTAAAGTAGTCAATATGTGCTGTGGCCAGACTATAGTTAGACTGGCCATGTGAATAAGAGACCCCCCCCCCCAAACGCTCCAAACTAGAAGACAGATTTCTGTCTGGTGGCCAAAAATAAATAAATAAAAATAAAAAAAAGGGGAAGGGAACACTATATCAGTCCCTTCCTTTCTTCTATGTGCCTCCAGTAGTTTAATCTATGTCTTCAGAAGCAATATGATAGATGTGGTGAGAAACAGATCATTGTTTAATTCGTTTTTTACTAATTCTCCTCCCTGATCAGTCAATCTCCACTTTAACTTTCACTTTCTTCTTGTGTTTTTGGTGATTCATATTCTTCATGCATATCGCCACCTATTTGGCAGAGAGAAGAATTTCTAGCAAAAATGGACTTAAATATCGATCTGTTTCTCACCCACACCAATCATATCACTTCTGAAGTATTGGATTAAACCAATGGATTTGTATGTATTACCTTTATGCTGCTTTTATGTGCTATTTGGAGCATCACAATTTTGGCACCCCTTCACTTACATTGAATGGACCTACAGAGCTGAAATATTCTTCTAAAAATCTTAATTTGTGTTCTGAAGAAAGAAAGTCATACACATCTGGGATGGCATGAGGGTGAGTAAATGATAAGATAATTAATATTTTTGTGTGAATTATTTCTTTAAATAGCATATGGGGGGCACATTGTCCTCCTTTTGAGATACAATGTTCCACATTGATTTAGTTCTTGTATCTTTTAAGCCAATAAATAGTTGTGTTCTCATTATAATGCATGATGCACAATTATCTGAAGTTTGTGACTGGTGGGATGTTCTGCTGAAGTATTGTTCTGCCAGTGTTGATACTTTTCTATATTTATAAAAGCAAAACATAATTATAAATTATTTTATCATCTCTACTTTCCTGGTAATTTATTATACCAATTAACACACTCTCTACATCAGGGGTTAGTATTATATAGTAATATTAAAAATGTCAGTGTTTTATTCTATTACATTAATACTTTTAAAACTACTCAAGTATTTCGGCCAAAAATAGTGAGTGGTTTTCTCGTTTCCTTGTTATCGTTGTTTGATTAATAGCCTTTATATGACATAGCCTACTTGACAGTGCTCAATTCAGTTACATGTACACTTCAAGTCCAACATTTTGATGCAAATATGCTTTTTGTCCCACTGTGTTCACTTTAGACCAAATCGACAGCATTTACATTAATGCCTCACCAAGACGGGCATTGGCAGAATTAGAAAGTGTATTTGATCATTTAGGCACATAACCGCGTTAGAGCTCAATCATTAACCGCCTGTTAATCAAACAGCATGCAGCAACAGACATCTGGAAATAAAAAGTCGATCTTTTATATTTAATCTAGATCAACCAACCAGTGGTTGTCTTGTTATTGCGATTGATGTAATGAACACCCCTGTTCTAGATGTAGAACATAGGCTAAATATTGAAAACTACTCAAAAGTTTGATCGAGGACATCTTTCTCTTTTTTACAATAAATATCCAGATAATTTTATTTCCCAGTCCTATTGATAACATTGCATTAATCTCTCACAGTAGCCCAATAATCTCAGTGATAGATAGTTAAATTACAGGCTATGTTATAGACACACAGAATCTAGTAAGCAAAATATTAAAATTACTTCAATATGTTTCTTTAAATTAGAGGCAGGATAAATGCTGATATTTGGCTTTAGCAAGTTTAGCAAGGCCTTTTTCACTGCGAGATGTTCAGCTGTATACTATGTTTGAGGCATCCTCCACAATTGGTGCCAGACCTGCAGCTGCCATTCAAGTTTTTTTACATGTGATTTGATGGGTGTCACAAGATTCTCCCTAGCAATCATGTTGATAGATAAAAATAAAATCAGGACAGGGAAGTAGCAAACACAGACGGTGGGAAAAAAGCGCACAGTTACAGTACTTAAAATGTACCCAAGTAAAAGTATAAAAAACATTTTACATCTTAAAAAAGTAGTTAATTACATTAATGTGAGTATTTGTAATTTTTTACTTTACACCCCTGACATTGGATAGTACTGAAGAGCGCAGTGACTTTAAACATGGCACTGTCATAAGATGCCACCTTTGCCACAAGTCAGTTTGTGAAATCTCTACCCTAAAAGATCTGTGCTGGTCAACTACAAGTGCTGTTTTTGTTAAGAGGAAGTGTCTAGAAGCAACAAAAGAGGAGTCACAATGTGGTAGACCTCACAGAGTGGGGCAGCTGAAGTGCGTAGTGCCTCAAAATCATCATCTGTAGCATTACTCACCGTAGTCATCTTAAATGCCATTTGAAGCAACATCAGCACAAGAACTGTGCTTTGGAAGCTTCGTGAAATGAGTTTCCAAAGCCGAGAAATTGTATGCAAGCCTCACATCATCATTCGCAATGCCAAGCGTTGGCTGGAGTGGTGTATAGCATGCTGCCACTGGACTCTTTGTGTTCTTTGGATTGATGAATCACACTTCACTGTCGTGCAGTCTGACGGGGTAATCTGTGTGTGTTGGATACCAGGAGAACGCTACCTACCTGTCAAGACCTACTCATCTGAGTAATGGTACAGTCCGAGACCAGAAGAGGCTGAGTCCGAGACAAGACTCAATTTTAATTATTATGTTAAATGTACAGTGTAAAGAACAAAATTAACTCTAGGCTCATTAATCATAAAAACTCATATAATAGGCTTTAATATTTTAATATTTGCACTAAATGTACTGAAAATAGCATGTTCTTTGCACTAAGTGAAAATAGTGAAAGATACTATTTGCACTCCTAATTAAATACTAACATACAGCAGTTTCACTGCAGTGTTTTTATTGTGTTTATTTAGTGTCCCACAGAACCTACACCAGCCCCTAACCGTAACCTTCCTTTACAAAACGTTACCATGGTTTTAGTACAGTCAAATAGTATTACCATTGAATTTTGTAGTAAAATCATAGTAACCACAAAACTAAACATTGTTACTATATCAACAACACATAAATGTAGTAACACCATGGTTAATTGCATTAAAAGTATGGCTTCTCTCAAAAAAATTATTACTACAATATTACTATAGTAAATCTATGGTTAATTTTACCCAGATCAAACAATTCTCTCAACGCCCCAACCATCACCGTTATCAAATCACTTAGAGGCAATCAACCTATATATTAATTTTAATTTGTTATTAAAAGTATTAAAATAAATATTAATGGTGGAGACAGGGAACAGGATGGGGAAAAAAGGGGAATTGAACCTGAGTCGTGCACATTACAAAACAACTCATCCATACCATCATCACACACTGCACCATGTCAACGACATGTAGGGGCGTAATTTGTTTTTAATTTCTGTTTTTCCACCTTGCTTAAGCTTATGTTGGTTATGCTGGTTAAGCATTATTACCAGTTGAGAAGAAAAGACTAAGAAAAAAAAAACATCCGAGGCTAAGTGAATTTTATTACAATTATGGCATGTCAGTGTTAACAAAGTGCCAGTTAAAAACATAAATGAAAGATGCAAGGTGCCTTTGTGGCTTTGCATGGAAATACAAACTACCAGCTTCTGTGTACTATTACTGTATATTTGATTCATTCTAAGGCAAGATAGAGTATTCCTGTACTATAATTAAAACGTAATTAAAAACCTAACAATAACGTATGAAATATGTCACAATTGCTCTATTATATTGCACTATTGTATACAATATTTTCAGTTAAGATTTGCTGATTATTTCTGCCTAAGGGATTTTTATGTCAGGGGACACACAGAGACCTCAATTTCTTTTTTTGCAAAAACAACACCAAACCATTCAATTCTGTTTTGCATTAAGATAAGTATTTTTACATTTTCTTTATTATATGTGGCATTCATGTGTCTATTAGCTAAAGCATTTTTAAAAGACTATTATGCAATGTGAACAATGTGCAACACTGGATTGTGCAGTAGTACATTTTTATAATTTTATCTGAAAATTTCATCTTTTTTTTTTTTTTTGAGAATGATGCTGAATTATTTTAATTTTTTTGCATTAATACATTACAAAAACAAACAAACAAATAAACAAACACCAGGATTATCACAGGCCGCACATGGACTTGCTGTATGGTTGTTGGAAAGTGCTTTCAACTCTTCAAAATTTACTAGCATTGCTCTAGATGAAATTGCCCCCAGGAAATGGGCAACCTTTGCCCAGACAGCCAAATGAAAAAGTTCCCATACAGAGGTTGGGTGGCGGAAACATGTCACTTTTGTCTAATTGGGGTTTCACTCTTGCCAACTGCCCCACTTTCAGTCTCTCTGGGAAGTTCATCAAGCAGACTGCAGGGTTAGAGATCAGCTACCTCACCTCTCTTGCACTACATGGAAAAATTTTATTTAAAATGTAGGTGGACATTAAACTGACATCTCCAGTCTTATCTGCACAGCATGTACCAGTGACTGAATGAATTGAAGAGTACAAAAAAGAGGAAAAAAAAAGATTTGAACAACCTATGTGCCACATACAGTGTGAAATTTTTTGTGCATTTGAAAATGTATGGACTTATGATGTGGTAAAAAGGTATAAGGCTAGAATGTTTTGGCCAATACATTTTAAGTGTATGGTCCTTTGTACATACTTGACTCATACTTGTGGCAGTAACAAACCATATACAGTAAGATGGACAAGTCCATCTATTTTACTCACTCATTTACACACCCTTATGTTGTTCAAAACTCAAATGCTGTTGCATTTCCTTGGAACATAAAAACAGATATTTTAAGCAGCCCTAATACATATAATATCAGTTTATAGTGAGTAAGCTTCAAAAAGGACAAATACTAAAGGTTCAGTATAACATCATAACAGTAGGCCATATGACTTGTGCACTATATTCCAAGGTTTCTGGGGACTACTTTTATGGTATTTTAACCCTCTGGGGGTCCAGCTGAATTTTTTCATTTTACAGCTGAAACAACATGAAATTCTCTGTCATTTTGGGGCATACAGATAAGTGTAAGACATCATTAGAGACTATAAAGGGTCTACTTTTATTTGTGTACACTCACAATAACAACAAAACCTTGTGCTTTTGTAAAATAAAGAAAATAAAAAGGGTGAGCTTTCAGCAGTATCCGTGTTCACGAGCATATTTCTGAAACATGTCACAAAAATAAACTGAAACTCCATGAATACATATCACACAAACATGAAACATATGTCTAAAGAAAGCATAAAATGTCTACTTTTAAATAAAATAATTCAAATTTAAAACAAATATTCTCCTGCAATGTAATCTGTATGAAACAAAGCAATGTGCAGTTTCAACTAGCTCAGCTAATTATCCCTAATGTGATCACACCCACGGGCAGAGGGCACTATTCATACGATAATGTGCTGAGGCAATCAATGTAAATGGTAAACGCCCCAAACTGTGCCTTAAAAACATCTAGTTCATTAACTTGATACACAGGCGAGGAAATTCCTTGATAGTTACGAAGAGTTAAAATTTTCCTCAGAAGAAGAGCGGGACTCCAATGAACGTTTGTATTTTGAAGAGTGACTTGATCCAGCCGAGGATACAATTTTGGATGAGTAAGTCATTTAGTTTTACTTTCATATTAGCTGACATGCTATTTTATATAATTGTACATATTTTACTAGTGGGACTTGCCAGCCAGGATTCAGAGTATTGAAATTTGAAATATGTCCTAATAGGCATGTTTTAGTGACATTTAAATGCTGTTTTCGCTAAAGCAGGCATTTAATTTGTATGCTGTATGATATAAATATGATATAAAAATAATATGAATGTTTAGATTATATTTTAACTAGTGTTTATGCTGCCTCATTATCATCAACAAAGCTTGCCTGTTTAAAAGTTTTAGAAGAAGTCTCTTCTGCTCACCAAGACTGGATTTATTTGATCCAAAATACAGAAACAACATTGATATTCTGAACTCTTTTTACAATTTAAAAGAATAGTTTTCTATTTAAATATATTGTAAAATGCAATTTGTGATCAACCTTTACATCCTGAAGATGCAAGTATCGCACTTTATATTTTGTGAATATTTGCAAATCTCCTTTCCGAATGTGCTTGATAGCTGATTCCATGGCTAATGCGCTAAAGTTACCATTGTCTCTGACTGCATTCACGAGACCAGATATTCATAAAATATGGCTGAATTCCGGTATTTACGCTGTCAATCATATTGGTTCTGATTTTTTGTTGCTGTAGTGTCTGAAGTGGGAGCTGTAAAGGCATGCAATGGCCCCTTCTGGGAAAGGCGGCGGCAGCTCATTTGCATTTAAAGAGACATGCACAAAATCAGCATGTTTTTGATTCCACCCTAAAGAGACATTTATAACATGGTATAGTAAATTCTGGAGACACCTGGGACGTATTACATCTTGTAAAAATGGGCATAATTGGTCTCCTTTAACAGTAACAAGATTATATTAATGAGCTTGACTCGGCACAGGTTTTATCCAGTGATTGACAGACCTACTTACCTGCTACTAAAATGTAACGTCCCTGACCATGCGCATTAAAAGGGAACGGCTCATATTGAAATGCTTTTATACTTAAAAGTAATGTAGTTGGGCTGACATGACTGTTAGACACTTATCTTTGAAATTTGGAACATGGATAAAGCCCCAAGTGCTTGAAGATCCCCATAGATTGAAACGTGGTCTGAACAATGATGAGTGAATGATTTATGAAGACATGCCATACGAGTTTCTGCTCTTTAATGATTCCTGAATGATAATACAATGTAAATATGACGTGAGATAGGAATTACTCGCTGTATGACCTGATCATCATGCGATATGCCTTACGCTGGCAATTAAATAATCTGATGAATAAGGGGATGCGGTTCGGAGCCTACCGCTAGGTGTCAGAGGCGCGCTACAACAGTTGTGCTTGCGATGAGAAGTACGTATAGAGTAAGAAAACGCTGCGTTTTAATGAATCGGCATTAATGCGCCCTTGGAGGCGCTCGGGGGAACGTCACTCGAAATGTTCAACCGAACAAAATAAGTTATTTATTTCACCAAGGACCCTTTCACAAGGCTTTGGTGAAGGCTATTTTAACCTGTTGATACGCATTTGTTCGCACTCGGGAATGACGTCACTCTGCTTACATTTAATATATAATTTACCGTCTATATGTAATTAATGTTAACAAATTATACATCTTTAAAAGGTCTAAGGGTTCAACATTGATATCCGATCTCTGTTGCATGATAGCAATCCTCCAGAAACAGCAATTTCTTTATTTGTGCCAGGACTACAAATAAAAACATGCAATAACAAAACGGGACTTCATACCTATATTCTGAAATCGTGATCGCCAGATGAATCCAATTTGCCACACTTGGGTCCATGACGAGGGTTCGTTGTATAACACCCAATAGCACTTTTTGTCCATAAAAATGATAATTCTTAGAAATATTGATATATTCTCCATTGTTTACATGAGATCTCGTTTGAAAGAATTTCCCTTCATTATTGTTCAACAAGCTATGAAATCTGAGCAGCATTCATGTTGTAAAACTGTATATTATCTTATATATTAGAATCTTATAACGAGCCCATCTCCAAAGTCTATTTTTAAAAATGCGGCATAGTTTCATTCATGTAGACAAGCAGTGCTGTCAGAGTTTGTGTTGACATTGAGAGACGGAGCCTTAATTTTGCTCTGTACGCTTCCAGCGATTTTATAGAGAAAAAAGCTCACAGGTGCCTAATTCTTTGTTAGATCATCTTCAAATTTGAAACATAAATTCTTTAGATTTGTGGCTTTGAGAACATTGTATTTCTGGGTTGCCTTGGCCCTTTTATTATTGTTTATTTATTTTTTAGATTATAAAAATATGTTCAGCACAAAATATTTCCATTAATATAAACTTCATAGTTCTCTAACTTTAAAAAAATAACAACATAAATTAATACTAAATTGGGAAATAAAGCCCAAAGTGTCTTCTTTCAAAAGATACTACAACTGTGTCCATACTCCAAAGGGTCCAGTAAATACAACCATTTAAGTTCAGGTATGTCATTTTCATGGTTTGTGCTCAAAAAGGGCAGGTTAAACTGTGATGCTATGCTCCCTCGGAATGCCCACATCATGGGCTCGGTCTTTCCTAGTGAGTAGGGCATAGGGATGATAAATTGTATTGGAAAGCACCGATTACGTGATTTGGGCGAAGGTGACCAGCAAAACGGGGATATCTTACTGAATGGAGTAATGGGACCCCGTACAATAAGCAATAAGTACATGATGATATGCCTGAATAATTATCTTAATACCCTGATGGGGAACGCTCGGGCATGCAGCATTTGATATTGATGCGGATGCGTTATGATGAACAGACAGCATTGCAACTTTATGAAGAACAGGCAGCATGGCAACGGAAGGCCTAGACCATGACTAAATCTGAATGCATTTGATGAATATGATAATAACTTTATTTCTGATGGAAACCAGCTGCTGCCTGTGCCGATGATTCTGACGGACTTGGCGTGGAGTGCGTTCCTCCACGCCAGGTCGTGAAATCCGATTGAGGATGCGGTGGCTCGATTAAGAGAGCTCTCCTAAGTGAATGAGATATGGATGAAGATCCGGGTATGCTGGCTGTTTACTCCCCATGGGTTTGATGTGGGCAGAAGTTGAGATGAAGTGATGACGTCATTGGAACGGGAAGGCGGGCTTCCAGAAATGTTCTGTGCACTGGTTCTCCTGTGGCTTGGAGAGGGTGAAACATGTCTATTTTCCGCGTTAGCACACTGAAACAGCAATGTGATAGATTGTGAGCAGACTTATAATGCAATGGCTTACATGTGATTGGCTGGGTATTACCCAGCTAATGGTGCGATGATGTACAGCTGCTAGTATTCCTGCTAGAACTATGCTGTGCTTACATTGCAGTATGATACAACACAGGAAATGTTGCTTGCAGCTAGAAATGTCTATGAGTATACTAGAGTAGTCAATTTTGGGCTCACCAAAACTTGAACTTGGCACATCTTTTTTGGAGTCATAATAAGAGAACTGAGTCTATAACCAAAAGAGATTTTGTCCAAATCTAGAACATTCTGCTGTTCACCCTGCTACTCATAATGTCATTGTGCCCTTGAACATGAGACTTAAACTCCATGTGAAAGAGCTCCTGACTCAAACCCCTCTGTATGCATGTGTGTTCTTGTAGAAATCATGAAATTAAAGGTGTATACAATGGGAACTAAAACACCACTTACATTAGGGTAGTGCGGCATACTACTGTAGTTAGCTCAGGGCATGTAATTGGAAGGTTGCTGGTTTGATCCATGCAAGGAATGAGCTGCTACTTTATCACTATTGTGCCTTTGACCAAAGCACGTATAACCCCAGGTTGCTTCAGAGAGACTTCCTAGTGTACTGTATGTTGCTTTGGATAAAAGTGTCTGCCAAATTACTACGAAAAATAAACGCCATGCATTAAAAGTGTTTACATTTTTTGGGAATGCAGTTTAATATGGTTGTATAATTAAGCTGTGAATATTTCAATTGAAAAAATTTCACACAAAATGTCAATTAAAAATTTAGCAATACATATTCACCTTCCGAAGTTCACAAAGTTTTTCAAAAATGTCATCTTTATAATTCGACTTGCAAACTCACCTCTAAAACTTCAGTGGGTTAAATTTGATTGGAAATGCAACATTGTACATCCTGACATTGCAGGAAAAGCAGCAGAGTGCTGATGCACAATCTTCACTTGCTGCTATAGGCCTAAGTAGCATCAGGCACTCTACTGCTTTTTCTGCAATGTCAGGATGTACAATGTTGCATTTCCAACCGAATTTGAACCAGTGAAATTATAGAGGTGATTTTGCAAGCGAAATATAATGGACCTAATATTACTTGTCGAATAATAAAGATAATATTAGAAAAACGTAATCTTTTGGACGTAATCTTTGTAAAGTGAATATTTATGACTGACTTTTAATGATGGAATTATGTATTAAACGTTTTCAATTGAAATATTCACAGCTTAATTTACAACCTTATGAAATTGCATCCCCAAAAATGCAAGCACTTTAATTCAAGGCCTTTATTTTTCAATTAGCTCAATTCAGTGTGCTTTTTCAATAATACACTTACATAAGCTTACACTTTTCTGGGAAGGCTTTTCACTAGACGTTGGAACATGGCTGTGGGGATTTGCTCCAATTCAGACTCAAGAGCAGTGAGGTCAGGCACTGATGTTGGGCGATGGGGTCTGGCTCAGAGCTGGTGTTCCAATTCATACCAAAGGTGTTGAATGGGGTTCATGTCTGCTCTTTGTGCAGGTCTAATAAGTTCTTCCCCACCAGACTAACTAAAATACTTCTAATGGATCTTCCTTTGTGCACAGGAGCATTGTCATGCTACAGTGGAAAAGGTACACCCCCAATCTACTAATCATTTATGCAGTAATGGGGTGCAGCTGAAATATCCAAACCCATTTGAAAGGGGGTGTCAACATACATTTGGCTATATAGTGTAGGGCCAATGTACAATTATGCACGTTAGGGTAAGGTTAATTATGCCGAAAAAAATTAATAAATAAATAAAACCTTTGAAACCACTGAGCTGATTTTAAGCACACTCTTAAATGTGAACCTATCCTTGTAACAACACATAAGTTGTCTATAACATTGCTGCATTGACTACATTACTGAGCTGTTTACATTGGTTAGAATTTGTCTTAACAGCTAGATATTTCCTCAGCTAGATTTGGCCCTCTTGGCAAGAAATGTAGCTTAAACCTCAAAAATGCAGAAATGTAAATACTTCTTTATGACCTTGATTAAAAACAAACAAACAAACAAACAAAAACACTATAATAAACACTAAATAAGATTCATGTCTAGCTACAGTAGCTCTCTTGGAGATGGTTGCTTAGCAACACTGCAGAGTAATGAGAGCAATACAGAGCAGCACACGTAGCCGACTAGCACAAGCTATGAAACAAGAGATTTTCATTTATTTATCTATCTATTTTTTATTTATTCCCTGCTCTACTTTCTGAACACTCACAATTTCTTTACATTACATCAGAACCATATGTTCGCATCTGTACTTAGCTACATTATTAATACTTATGTGAACATGTGCAATGCTTGTGTATGAATGTGTTCTTAATTATTATGTGTCACCAGCATTTAAAATTAACTATTAACTTTAATCCAAGTAAGAAATTATTTAATGTTGCTGTAACCCATAGACTTTAAAGTAATAATATGTATGAGCCTATGCAGAGTACATTAATATGGTTCATGTAATTAAGTGTCTACACTACGCTATTGTTCAGGTAGAACTATTCATTCGACCACTAAAGATAACTTCACTAATAAGCTTCCAGATCTATCTCATACACTCAGTAAACCCCAAAGCCCAGAAGAACTTAATGAAATAACAAAAAATAGAAATGCAGTCTTCTCTAGCATTCTTGATAGTGTCGCCCCACCTTTGATTAAAGAACATTAAAGAAATAAGACCTGCACCATAGTAAAATGATCACACTCGGAAAATGGAGCGCATGTGGAAGAATACAAAATTAGAAGTATTTCGCGGTGCATGGATGGATAGTGTCTGTAGCTACAGACAGGCACTAAAAGCTGCCAGGTCAGCATATTTTTGTAAACTCATAGAAAGAAAACAACAATCCTAGGTGTTTATTCAGTACTTTGGCTAAATTGGTTAGGAATAAAGCCTCAACAGAACCAGATATTCCGTCGCAGCACAAGAGTAATGACTTCATGAATTTCTTTACAGATAAAATTGTAATAATCAGAAATAAAATTGGAATTATGCAGTCATCTGTCATAGCTCCTCAGAAAACAGTGTTTCATACTTTTCCTCATGTGCAACTTCCATCCTTTGCTGTCATAGGTCATGAAGAGCTAACAAAACTTATCGAAACATCAAAAGCCACAACATGTTTGTTAGATCCAATACCAACTAAGCTCTTAAAAGAGGTATCTTTTAAGATACCTTTTTTCTTTATAATTTCAGAACCTCTTCTTAATATTATTAACTCTTCACTAACCTTAGGACATGTCCCAAAAAACTTTAAAATGGCAGTTATTAACGCTTATTAAGAAGCCACAACTTGATCCAGGAGATCTGGCTGATTATAGACTGATTTCAAATCTCCCATTTAGGTAGTATCCTCCCAGATATGTTCATTTCTACAGAGAAATAGTATATATGAACAATTTCAGTAGGATTTAGGCCTCATCACAGTACAGAGACTGCACTTATCAGAGTTACAAATAAAACATGCTGATGATACCCAACTTTATATTTGTTGAAAACCTGATGAGATTTTACAATTCTCCAAATTAGCAATTAGAGTGTATAAACAAAATAAAAGATAGGATGGCCAGAAATTTCCATCAACTCAATTCTGACAAAACAGATAATAATTATTGGACCAAAAACCTCTAAAAATAAGCCACTAAAATATAATTTGACTCTCGATGGATGTACTGTTACATCATCTTCAGCAGAGAAGAACTTAGGTGTTATATTTGATACCAATCTGTCCTTGAAAATTAAATTACCAATGGTTGTAGAACAGCAATCTTCCACCTAAGAAATATTGCTAAATTACGACACATGCTCTCTGTTGCCGATGCTGAAAAATTTGGTCTGCCGGAACCAGAAACCAGAAACATTGGTCATGATATTTAACTCAATAAATTGAATGGCATCTATACTAATATTTTTTTATATGTTTCCTGTCTCAACCTAGGGACTCCTATCCTGAGGTCACCAGAACTGGCTGGATGCAGCTCTATTCCTGCTTCGTGTTGGACTCCACCGCTACGTGTCACTGAGTGATGATGACTAATAGCAGGCGGTGTCAGGCAAACATAACTTCAGTCTATTACAATGGATTTCAGATGATGAACTGATGCCAACTCCAACCATAAGACATGAGATGCTTCATATGCCATTGCCTGAACCTTGAACTTAGGATAGTCCTCACCAATATTACCGGCCAGGTTGAACTGCGATGCACCTAACTGATCTCTGCCTGCATCACTTCGGTCTAGTGATGGACTACACACTTGAAATGGAATACATAGACTATCAATTAATTGCCAACAAAACTCTTCATCAGCCAACTAACAAGGACAACTGCATCTATGTTAATCCAGGATTGACTTCAAAGACGTTAGTCATTAATCTTATAGTTCATACAAAATCTTTGTTTAAACACTGACCCTTAACACTTACTTAGTTTAATCATTTTAAACCATGAATTGCACTACACATAAGTAATTTTGGCATTATATTAATCATGTAAGCCAGAGGGGAACTGGCCCCCACAGAGAGTCTGGTTTCTCCCAAGGTTATTTTTCTTCATTAACCAAAATCTTATGGAGTTTTGTGTTCCTTGCCACAGTCACCTTCAGCTTGCTCACTGGGGTTATAAATACAATTATTATTGAATTACTTATTTTTAAACACAATCCACAATCGTATTTTATCAAACTACACAATGATGACTCTTAAGACATTATAGATATTACAGTTTAATTTTCTGTTAATGCATGATTTTCTGTAAAGCTGCTTTGAAACAATGTGTGTTGTGAAAGGCATTATACAAATAAAAATGACTTGACTTGACATGGTGTGTGGAACAAGGGTGTAGCCAGGAAACTACTTTGGGTGGGGCTCAATAAAAATGGATAGGCCAAATTTTCTCACAAATGTATTTTGCACCAAGTAGCTCATTCAAACAATTCTTTCACACTTTCAGAAATTAGAATTTATGCATTTTTTAAACTGTTTTATAAATATATATTTGAAGTCAAAGAATTATCTTTAATATTCTGGATGGGCCTTGGTCTAATTTGGGTGGGCTCTTGTCCACCCTTGGCTATGCCACTGGTGTGCACAATTAGGCAAGACATTATTTGACACAATTAACGTTGCTAATTATTTATGAAATACACAATTAATGATCTTTTGTTAATTATTGTGAATGCAACACTTCATAGAGCAATACATTTTTGCCCTCCAGGGCTAAACCTTTAGTCAAACCAATAGGCGGTGGGCCGGACCTCGAAATTATGAATTTAATACTTACCTCACAGCTGTGTAAGTCTTTTTTTGCTGAGGTCATGTAATAAAATCGTATAAGTACTACAGACATTGTTTCCAACTTTGTTGTTTGCACATTTGACGCAAAATGTCCTTACAAACTCTTACTTTTTTAAACCGGCAAATAAGCAGGAGTACTAATCATAACGTTAGAAAACCTCCTGTTTCCTTGACAACCAATGTAAATAATGAACACAGATGACCAGGAAGCTGCATTCTTGAAATTACAATTTTGCTGTAAATCATTAAAAATGTACATTTAGTTCTGTAGTTCAGTAATACTGAGGTAAAAATGAGGTGTTTTATCCATTTAGCCTCAAATGTAAAAAGCCCTGTAACCCCCCTTTCCCAGACAAGTTGGGCAAAGATTGTTCAATGTACAAATTTATGGGTGAACCTGCAAACCACAGAGAGTACAGTAGCTGAAAAAGCCGTATTGGCATTTAACTTAAATTCCGAAGACGTCCAAGATGTGCCAGCTAATGTTGGATTTCACAGAGAATGCTACATGCTCTTCACCAACAAAGAACACATAAGAAGAGCACGTAAGAAGATAGAAAATGCAGCTAACAACAGTGAAGGTTTGTATCAAATGTATAATGTTTAAATAAAACGTTTCATTTATATACGTTTAACCCCTTACTAGTCAGCCCCAATTTTGGCAAGTGATGCATTCATGACATCCCCAAAATAAAAAGGTTGCTGCTCAGAAGTCATTCTGAATATACACATAACCAACATATATTTAGAAAGCCAACCCTTGAGAGTTTACATTTCAACACTCAAAATTAACCAGACTGTTATTAATATTGAGATATAGAAGCTCAAACATAGAAACAAAAACAACAAATATTAAGAATATATTTATAAAATGTATAAAAATATTATGTGAATTTAGGATTGCAACTTATAACCACAACTAAAACATGGGGATTTTTTAAAGACAATCATCCCGCACATCCTATTCAATATTCTATAATAAAATCAATTAATGGAATATTCAAAAATCGTGACTCATCCCTAATTAATATAGTATTTCAGTGCAAGTGGATGACATGACAAGTAGCAAAAGGCAGTGCAATATGTGTGTAAGTGGGGTCAAATGTTCATAGCAAATTTAAAAATAAAAAAATAAACCAATGTAGCAGCATCATAGTGTAAACTACCAGTGTATTTGTGCAAGAGTCAATCAGCTGCCCTTAGGTTATTGGAGGGTGGGGGTGGAAGGAAGAGGCTCTCTATGATTCCCCTATAGAAAGTTAAGAGGATGGATTTGTGGGAGATGAGCCTTCCTCAACTGTGGGAGGAAGTGCTGAGGTTTTTGGACTTTCTTGGCCAGGTTCTGTTGGTGGTGTCGATAGATCAAGATGGGTCATCTGTGATGTGGATACTAAGCAACTCCGTGATCTTGACCTGCTCCATTCATGGTGCTGCTGATGTGATGATTGTCAACGATCACCTCTGTAGTCATTTGGGTGTGGAGGGATATGATGATGTCCTGTCCGTGTCTGTGTGTTAGATGAACAACTGAATTATATTCAGATAAATAATTTTAAATAACATTTTTCATCTTGACATTTGTATTAAGATGCTAACCATCTTAAACGAGCTTGACAAGACTACTGCAGTTCTGACCACAAATAATTTTGTTAAATAGCTCAAAAACAGCCATCTTTAAATAAAATATTTTTCCACCATATGTGCATAAGCTACCATGCACAGAATTGTGTCATTGTATAAACTGTGACAATCAACCATAAATGGCTTATATAACTCCATGACTACCACTATAAAGTTGATTTGAAATCATTTCTTTGTTTTGCTTTGCACTCTTTTTAGCTGATAATTAGTGTAGCTTACTTGTAGCCTAGGTAGCTTGCTATAAACCAATCCAACCTTGACATACCTGTCAAATTATTTCCTACTGTCTTCCCGTTTAAATATTTACCCGTAATTATTCCGTATTTGAATACTCTTTGCTGAGTTCATTGTGTATGTACCGAATGATTTGGATTAGCCTAAGCAACATACCGTTAGACCTAGCTTTACTGCTCCACTACCAACATTCTTTCGTGGCTATTGTTCTCATCAACGACAACGCATATATTCACGACGAAGTATAGCTTGCAGTCTTAAATACAACTTATATGAAAACCATTAAGATATAGGGGTGTATAATAATTGTAAAACATATCTTACCTTGACGTTGTCTTGCCGAGACACACCGGTCTCTCCAGGTTGGGTTGTAGACTCATTTGGCTTCAGACTGACGCGAGTCACGCGACGCCGGTTCAACGAATAACGTGATTGGCCAAATAAATTCAACAATGTAACAACACAAGCGTTGATTGGATCTCACTCCGGCCAACGTTTGTGATCAGCTAGCGAAATTAAATCTATTTTTATACTTTAATGTGCAACAATTGGCGTTGGAAACAATCGGTAATCTTTTTGTGAATTATTCATACAGACAAATAAAAAAAATGAGCCAGACAGCTGCTGGGTAACTATCAAATCAAAAACTAAACGAGATAGACGGACTCGGCCCACCGCCTACAAAGGGCATGCTTTGACAACTTACCTGATATACTTATGAGGCCATAAGCATTGGTTTGTGAATAATACCTTAATCCAAGTGTTGGCAACAGACTTGACCTGATGCAGGAATTAAACACTAATATAATTCCACAAAATTCTCTCAGACCCATTCCCATCATTATTTAGGGTAAAACATCCTGCAAGCTAAAGGGATAAATTATCTAATCAAATGGGAGTATTAAACCTAATTCATGTATTTTCAATCAGTGAATTTTAAATTTTTTGCATCTCCAATCTGAGGATTTCTACCTGAACACACATAGTCACAGAGAATGAGGGGTCTGTGCACAAAGCCAGTCATACTGAGGTACTCCTTGAGTAGATGGAGGTTAAATCTAATGTTCAAGGGCACAATGACATTACAACCATTGGAGTGGGTGGAAAGAGGGGTTTGCATGCTGTAAATCTGGACAATTAATATTAAATGTAATAGCAAAAATATTGGTTGTTTTCAAGCAATCCTCCCATTTGCCATTGGTTTAGCAAACAGATATTCTTGCCCCAAACTACACGTTTCAGTTCGCCAGGCGTCCGCTTCACCTTGGTGCAGGGTGAAAACACCTCCACACTGCGTTTCTACAGCCCTTACTTCATCGTACCCAAGAAAGGCGGTGGGTTGTGGCCAATCTTGGACCTGGGAGTTCTCAACTGTGCCTTACATAGGCTCCCGTTCAAGATGCTGACACAGAAACTTATTCTGACATGCGTCAGGTATTAAGATTGGATCATAGCGCTAGACTTGAAGGATGCGTACTTTCACGTCTCAATAATACCCACAGACCCTTTCTTCGGTTCGCTTTCGATGGCCAGGCCTATCAGTACAAGGTCCTCCCCTTCGGTCTGTCCCTGTCCCCTCGCGTCTTCACGAATGTCGCAGAGGCAGCTCTTGCCCCGATAAGGGAAGTGGGCATTCACATACTCAACTACCTCGATGACAGTTGCTCTATACACACAGGGACCTGGTGCTCAGGCAACTCAGCCGTTTAGGGCTTCGGGTCAACTTGGATAAGAGCAAGCTCTCCCTGGTTCAGAACATCTCTTTTCTCGGCATGGATTTAGACTCGGTCTTAATGACAGCGCACCTCACAAGCGAGTGCGTGCAGTCTGTGCTGAATTTCCTGAGTACGTTCAGACCGGGCGTAGCAGTTCCACTGAAGCAATTTCAGAGGCTCCTGGGGCATCCTCAGTGCTGGTCATGTTGCTCGGGTTGATGCATATGAGACCGTTTCAGCACTGGCTTCAGACTCCAGTCCCGAGATGGGCATGGCACCACGGCACATACCGTGTAACCCTCACCCCTTCCTGCCGTCACTTATTCAGCCTTTGGACAGACCTCTGTTTTCTACGGGCAGGAGTCCCCTACAGCAGGTTTTTAGATGCGTCATAGCTACTACAGCTAAGTAGTTACATGTGTTGATCCAATCGGACAACACAGCGACAGTAGCATATATATCGCCAAGGTGGCGTTCGCTCTTGACGCATGTCGCAACTTGCCTGCCATCTCTTACTTTGGAGTCAGCAGCGGCTGAGGTTGCTGCGCACCATTCATGTCCTAGGCAACCTCAATGCCACAGCAGACATGCTGTGATGGCAGGTAACGCTCAGCGGAGAGTGGAGACTCCAGCTGATTTGGGGATGGTTCAGCAGAGCACAGGTAGATCTTTTTTCCTCACGAGAATCCACCCACTGCCTGCTCTGGTACTCTCTGACGGAATCCCCCCTCAGAACAGATGCGCTGACACACAGCTGGCCCCGGGAGCTGCTTAAGTACGCATTTCCCCCAGTGAGCCTACAAGTCCTGTGCTAGGTCAGCTGATTTAGGGTTGGTTCAGCAGAGCACAGGTAGATCTTTTTTCCTCACGAGAATCCACCCACTGCCCGCTCTGGTACTCTCTGACGGAATCCCCCCTCAGAACAGATGCGCTGACACACAGCTGGCCCCGGGGGCTGCTTAAGTACGCATTTCCCCCAGTGAGCCTACATGTCCTGTGCTAGGTCAGGACGAGGTCGAGGAACAAGTCACTCTCATGGCCCCTTACTGGCCCACACGGACTTGGCTCTCAGATCTCACACTCCTCGTGACAGCACGTCTCTGGCTGATTCCCCTGAGGAGGGACCCTCTGGCATCTGTGCCCAGACCTCTGGAACCTCCACATCTGGCCCTTTGATGGGATGTGGAAGATCTAAGCGGTCTATCACCAGCCATCATAGACTCGACCTCTACCAGGCAGTTTTATGACCTAAAGTGGCTTATCTGCAAATTGGTGTTCTTCCTGATCTGAAGACCCACAGAGTTGCGCATTCAGGTCAGTGCTCTTATTCCTGCAGGAGAGGCTGCAGGGGCGGCTGTCCCCTCCACCTTGAAGGTTTATGTAGCTGCCATAGCAGCTCACCACGATGCAGTGGACGGTAAGTTGTTAGGGAAGCATGACCTGATCATCAGATTCCTTAGAGGCGCCGGGAGGCTGAACCCTCCTAGACCATGCCAGTTCCCTCATGAGATCTCTCTATGGTCCTCTCAGGCCTTTGGAGAGCCCCGTTTGAGCTGCTAGAGTCAGTCAAACTAAAGGCCCTCTCCTTGAAGACGGGCTCACTTCCAACAAGAGGGTTGGGGACCTGCAAGCATTCTCTGTCAGCGACACTTGCCTGGATTTCATTCCGGAAGATACTCAAGTCATCATGAGACCCCAAATGGGCTACGTGCCAAGGTTCCAATGACCCCTTTCGGGGATCAGGTAGTGAACCTGCCAGCGCTGTCCCAGGAGGAGGCACACCCAACCTTAGCGTTGCTGTGTCCGGTGTGTGCTTTGCCCACCTATATGGATTACACGCAGAGCTTTAGACACTCTGATCAGCTCTTTGTCTGCTTTGGTGGACAGCGGAAAGGGAACGCTGTCTCCAAACAGAGGCTTGCCCACTGGATCGTGGTCACCATTGCGTTGGCCTACCAGACCCAGGCCATGCCCGCCCACTCCTCTACAAGGAATGTGGCATCCTCATGGGCACTGGCCTATGGCACCTCTCTAGCAGACATCTGCAGAGCAGCGGGTTGGGCAACACCTAATACCTTTGCGAGATTTTACAATCTCAGGGTTCCGTCCCGTATTTTCTCAGGTCTGAGCCAGTAGAACTCGTTAACACGCTGATGGACTGACCGGGTGGATCACTTCACCTAGCGCCCTTTCCCTTGGTTGAGGTAAAAGCGTGTGCTTTTTCTCCCAGGTGATCCCACTCACTCGGTTCCCTGGATGACTACTCCCTAGCCCTCTGGGTCTGCAATTCAGCAGAGGAATTTGCTGACCCAATCCACTGCGGGTACTCAGATCTACCCTGTACTGGAATAGGTGCTCCACAGGTAAGGGCTCCTGGACTTCCCCCTGTGTGTATTTTCCATGGTAAGGTCCCCTTATGAGTGGACCCGCATCTCCCTTGGGCAGTTCCCACTGCCCCAGGTCGCCGTGTTTGTAGCAACTCCTCCCTCCAAAGAGGCGGGATCTACCACCGCGCCACTTCCCACATGTGACCTAAAAGCCCACGTGGTGTATGTCACCACTCTTACCTCACCCTCTCTGGGCAGGTGTGGTCTCCGCAGGGTCTTTTCCCCCTGAAAGAATAGGAAACTGGGTAAGACCCCCTTCCCCGATGCATGTAAGGGCCCCAGCTGTTGACTCTATGCGAGAAACATAGAGAGAAAAGAGGCCCGGCTAGGCTCGGCCCATTCCCAGGTTGGCAAGCGTCACCTTGTTCCCCTGTCTAGGGTAAATATAAGGATTCCAATGACTTTATGGGGCATTGGGGGAAGGGTACGGGCAGTCTGATACAGCTGGTCAAGTACTTGCCCGCTCCTGTGTCAGCAGTACATGTACACGGCTCAGCGCATTGCGTGATTTAAATTGGACCCCTAGTGTCGCTTCTTCGACACAACGTCGACGTGAGCGACAGACAGGGAACGTCTAGGTTACGGATGTAACCTCCATTCCCTAATGGAGGAAACGAGACGTTATGTCCTCCCGGCCATGTTGCTGAGCCGAACCACTGGCCGGACCATTTCCGTTTCCTCAGAAAACTCCTGAATGAAACAGACATATTTCCCCGCCTTTATACCCGTATGTCCGGGGGCGGGACATGCAAATTCTGTCTGCCAACTTCTCATTGGCCTTTTTTCATAGATCAGTGGTATATTTGGCGCTCAAGAGAGACCCCTAGTGTCGCTTCTTCGACACAATGTCTTGTTCCCTCCATCAGGGAATGGAGGTTACATCTGTAACCTAGACGTTATTTGTCATTTATCTAAATTATAACGGTTGTCAAATGCGACTGATTCCATTATACATTTCTATAGAAATAGGACCGTTTAATTTAATTCCTAGCACACACATACTGTTTCCCTTACAAATAAGTAAATAAGGTAATATACAAAACACTTTAATCCGTGCAGTGTACATTTATCATACCAAATTCGCTACATATATTGGTGGGAGAATTTGGGCACTTTAAATGATTACTGATTATTTGGGCATTGTGGAACAAGCTGACATTTATATGCATCGATGAAACTGTTTTCATTAGTGTTGACCCAGATCACAAATCGCTGTTGGTTGCCAACTTGTAAACACAGTACAGCTAAGCTAATAGCGTAACACATCACCACTAAACTAACCAGTTTGCGAACTTAAATTGAAACCCCTAAATACGCTATACTACACTGATACAACGTCTCGTTCCCTCCATCAAGGAACGGAGGTTACGACAGTAACCAAGACGATCTAACAACCTGTAGATAAAGCTGAAAAGATAGCGCCTCTGTGTGATGCGAGCCGTCGATCTGGAGTGGGAGCTCCATTTGCCAATTTATTTTCTTTGTTCCTGATAACCTGCTTAGTTCGCCACATTTCTATGCTGCTGATTTATGACCGCACGCAGCTTTTAAATATTCTAACAACCCTGAAAAACTTACAAAGCAATGATCTTAGACACTCTGGCTTTATCCTCCTCCACCTCTGCCGAAAAAGATGGGGGAAGAGCGGAGGTTTGCAGCTTCAGTCATTTCTGAACTCAAACTCTATATTAGAGATCTATCAGTCGGGCTTTAGAGCATCTCATAGTACAGAGACAGCCCTATTAAAAGTTCTAAAATACATTTTTTGTGCACTTGACAAAGGTTATTACGTAATATTAGTCCTCTTAGACCTTAGCGCAGCTTTTGACGTGATCAATTACAATATTCTCACCTATTGAGAATATTGTGATTGCCTTGAACATCGTGTAGGACTGAAGGGTACCGTTTTAAATGGTTTCATTCTTACCTAACGAGCAGGACATTTTCGTTCAGCATCAGCAAACATACATCTTCCTAAAGCACACCTCCCCTCTGGAGTCCCCCAAGGCTCTTTCCTTGCTCCCATCTTTTGTTCTTTATGTATGCTCCCAATTGGAGAATTTTGTAGAAAACACAGGATGCATTTTCTATGCAGACAAAATGCACATATATTTGTCCCTGTGACGCTCAAAGCAAAACACACTCGACTCATTGTTGAGCAGTCTAAGAGACATAAAATCATGGATGTCTATTAACTTCCTTAAATTAAATGAAGACAAAACCAAGATTGTTCTGTTTGGTCAAAATAATGACACCATCACTCAACAAATAAATTCCAGTACACTGTCTGCATACACTAAAGCAAATGTGAGAAACTTGGGTTTATAAACAATCTCAAAATGGATAAACAGTTAAATTCGATTGTTAGATCAAGCATCTTTAACTTACGCCTCTTATCAAGTGAAACCTTGTCTGTCTCCATCGGACTTTCAAAGAGTTATACACACACACACACATATATCACATCTCGGCTTGACTACTGTAACTCTTTATATTACATAATAAACTCTTCTGCGCTTAGATGCTTACAAATGGTACAAAACACAGCAGCCAGACTCTTGAAGTGTGTCAAGAAACACATATCAATAACATCTATATTTGTCTCCCTACACTGGCTGCCTGTATGCTTTATAATCAATTTCAAAATTCTCATTCTATGACACAAATCGTTGAAAAATTTGGCGCCTCTATATCTCGCCAACTTACTGTCGCCATACAATCCCCCTAGGGCCCTGAGGTCAGAAAAACAAGAACTGCTTATCACACTGAAGACCAGACTCAAGCAAAAATGTGACAGAGCTTTTACGGTAGCCAGCCCCAAACTATGGAATGCACTGCCTCTACATATTAGGTCTGCCAAATCTTTTCCAGCTTTCAAATCCATGTTAAAAACCCACTACTTCTTGAAGGCTTATAATGTCATCTGAATTATTTTCTGCTTAAAAGATATGCTTTTAACCCAAGCTTAAACTGACTCAGGTTTACACTGGTTTCTAAACTTTCTTCTTGTTTAAAATATATTTTTTTAAATTCATGTTCAAAACCCACTATCTCTCTTCCTTATGTCTTTTAATTTTTGTATTTGACTGTAAAGCACTTTGCTCATCAAATTTTGTTTTATTAGTGCTATATAAATAATGTTTACATTGACATAAGGTTAACCATTATTCCCTGTCTGTCACTCACTCAACATTGTGTCGATGACACTAGACATTTGCTCTTGAGAGCCCCTTGCTTTATTCAGAAAAGGCCAATGAAAATTGGCAAGTGGAATTTGCACGCCACTCTCCGCCATGGACATACGGGCATAAAAGGAGATGGCGCGCATCACTCATTCAGACTTGTTCTTCAGAGCTGAGCAAATATGTGTGTTCTTCCCGTCACCTTGCTGTCTGGCTTGTAATAAAATGTCTCGTTGTAGCCATTCACAATTTCTTTTGTAAGGAATTTAATAATGGAATTATGATTAATTCACTTATTGGAGTAATATTATTCTCATGGTTTATTAAAAATAATATCACAAATATATTAGGTATAGCTTTAAGGCCAGATCTTTAAAAATTATCTCTTTATTATTTATCAAAATCTACCACAGTTAAATTATATTTGAATACAAACAAGACTTTATTGCTAATATAAAAATTTAACTAATCTAACAATCTAATCTAAAGTGAACAGAGTACCTTGACTGGAAATGATCTATACAGAGAAAAGGAACTTCATGGAGTCTGTAGACAATGCCTTAAGAACCATTGATACCATTGTTTTAATTCAGTCTATCTCAGTCTATTTGCAATAGGGTAACTTAAATTATGTTAAAGCTGCTGGTGTCTCTTTAACATAATTCGAGTTAGTAACATAAAATACATGAACCAAATTTTCCTACATCAGGGAACTTAAACAAACAGAATGCAATGTTTGAACACACAGAGCTTTTCAGGGGAATCAACTTACCAATGGCTTACTTCTAGTTGTCTCTGCATATTTAGATAGGAGAAAGTAATGTAACATTAAAGAAATTACACTTCACCTTTAAGAAAGTGCCTTTGTGTGTTTCTCTCGAGTATTAAAAAAAGCTCCAAAATAAAGGTTTAAACAGTATATGAACACAAAGCAATGCATATACTTTTTATTTAATACATACTGTCTCTCTTAATGTTCATGGTATTTAATTTACTCAGGTCCCTCCCTCCAGTTCTGTTTTGCCCACTTCTATCTGAGTGCCCCATTAAAATCTTACTTTTTCAATTTAAAGGTAAGTCTATTCCACTTTTAGCACTGCAAAGAGTCAAGGATATTTCAGAGGTTTTTTCTATGCCTCATTGAGAGTTTTTCTTTTTCTTTCTGCTAAGTAAATATAAAATAAGCCTGCCTTTGAGTAGGGTTAGGTTTACTCCTTTATTAAAGGTCACTTCTGATCCAAGAAATGTCCGCATTAACAGTTTTTGCCAGAGATCCGTTTGTCTAACCACACAGAATATTGGGACTGAGCACACCTAGGCTTTGCTCTTATTGTAAAAACAATATTCCCCTAAACATTTACAAATAAAGTTGCATTTACCTAAATGCTTATTGACATTTGGCCTGTAAAGGAACTCTGTTTGTCTTTAGTGTCTAATTCTCTTAAGTGATACAGGTTTGCTGAGTCACAACTCACCTGGAGAATCTTGCCAGGTTTAATCCATATATCATAATCCCGCTACTGCCCATTAGAATATTGATGCTAGTCGAAATCTAGGTAAAGTACCTCTTCATGAGATTGGGCCAGAGGAAGTGAGGTGAAACTAATAAATGGGGGCATGATTGAGAAGAGTGGAACAGTCAGTGCAAGAAAGGATTTTGAGGTGTGCCATCAATGTCACAGCTATTTAGGTCCAACTCCAGTCTACAACTGCACTCTCGCTGTCTTCATCTCAGGTGATGACAGGAAAGGAATGGTGTGAAATGGCACAGTGGCACAGGGGAAATGAAGGACTGTACTGAAAGTGCTGTGTGCTGTATCTGCTATCTTAGTAGCAATATTTTATGGCTGGGGGATATGACAGTGTAAGTCTGAGCAATGGTAGATGGTGTTAACTGGTAGAGATTTTACTAAAACCATTTATGCCAAGGTAGATAAATAATATATTATATATCAGCATGGTTATCAGTTAGCAGGATGGTTATTGGTATCAGTAAGAAACAAGGACACTTGGCTGGACTGTTATTTACATGTGAGAGCGACAAAGGAACATGGAGAAATGAAATGAAACTACAGATAGAGACATGTATAAATGGGTGTTGGTTGTACACAACAAGCAAAGTTTAATTATTTACAGTTGCTAAGCACTGTTGAAACTTATATAGAATTCAATTGATGAACATACTGGTGTGCATATATCAGCTGTTTAAATGGCTTCAAATGTGACTTATCCAGAATTTAGAGTCACTGCTACATAATATTAATCTATTTTTATTTCTTATTAACTTCTGTTATCAAGCTTGAAATCATGATCATGCCTAAAGACTGCAAGGGCAATATTTGCAATGAAAAAGGAGTTACATTTTGGTCTGTTCTCATCCAAAATCTATTGTATAGCTTCAGAAGAAATGGAATAAATCGTTGGAGTCTTATGGATTACTTTTATACTACCTTCATGTGCTTTTTGGAGAATCAAAATGTTGGTCGACATTCACTTGCATTAAATGGACCTACAGAGCTAAGATATTCTTTTAAAAATCTCTGTGTTCTGCAGAATAAAGAAAGTCACACATCTGGGATAGCATGGGGGTGAGTAAATGATGAGAGAATTTGACATTTTGGGTTAACAATTTCTTTAAAGATTCACTGTCATTTTGTTCCGTTACAATTAACAAAAGTTCATTATTGTGTAAGTACATAAAAAAATCCATGTTGAAAACCATGTCCTTGTCCTCCCCCGATTCACTAAAGTAAGCCTACAATAATTATTTTTATTTTGAGGGAAATTGAGCTGTCGGGTCAGATTTGTCGCAAAATCACAGGCATATGTCATATGTCCTTGGATATTTATGTCATATCCGTAAGTTGAGAAAGAAGATCCTGCTATGTCGCAAGAAGCGGGAAGCAGGAAGCGAGTGTGACAGCTGTTCAGTCAGTCCACTTAAGGTTTCAGGAGTCAGGATAGCAGCAGGGCTGGACTGGGACAAAAAATCGGCCCGGGCATTTTGACTAGAGACCGGCCCAACAGGTATTATTGGCAAAGCCATAAAGCCTTTGAATGAAAACAAACACTGTTCTGACAGCGATGTACACTGTCTTGTTGGTATATATGTATCAATCTAATAAACTTAAACCTACACCATCCTCCCTATTCTGGTATTCTAAACAGTAATTAGCGGAAAACAAAAGACTGATTGGTTAAGTTAACCTCCTCCTGAACTGTCTATCTACAACACATGGTGGAAACCTGAAATTAAGACAGAGAAGACTAGAGGTGAGACATGATCATTAATGAATATTAAAATTAATAAATGACAGATTTAGTGGTATTTTCATAAACTATTTATTTACCACATCAACAAACAGCATGGCAGCACAAAATATATTTTTTTAACATGGCAGCCTTTAAAAAGTGAAAGGAGACAGAGAAAGAAAGGTGAGAAAGAATAACACTTAATTGACTTTTTGATGGCATTTTACACAGTACTGGTACAGTATTTAGAATATGTTGGAAAATACTGACATCATATACAGTACTTACTTCTTAAGAAATTATGATGGGAC